>NW_026892680.1:633608-1267216 GCF_033815535.1 Pezoporus flaviventris | reverse complement strand
AGTGATTTTTAAATGCGGTCATCTCATTCGTTTGGGTCATTAAAACACTCGTTACGATTGTTCAGTGCATAAACGCCTGACATCCGCAATGGAAATAACTGTGCTACTCTGGATGTGCGACTGTAGAGCTGCAGCACCCCAACTCTTCACGTAGCGATGCCCACCAATAACCCCAGTGGCCTCCGAGTCTGTTAATTGAATTCCTGCATTACAGGAGTGCTGAAAACCTGCTGTCTCTAACCAGGGTTCTGTGCTGTCAAGGTGGTGCACAAAATCAGAATGAAGAATCGCCTCTTGTGGCACATGGGCTGGGAAATAACCCAAGGAGCCTTCTTCATTCCTCTGCCTGACCCCCTGTAGCGGTTGAACGCTACTCCTCCTCCCACTGCTGCGGAAGTGGTCATCAAATGACAGGGTAGAGCTGGAGGGGGGAGGATGCTGATTTAATTAGAGAGCTGAGGGCTCATTTTTTTCCTCAGCATGTAGTGCTGTTGTAAGTCAGCACCTATTGATGTGTGATGGTTACAGACAGCCAGGAAGCCGGCCTGTAGGTCCGCTCTCCTAGACTTAGGATGGCAGAGACAGGACCCTTTGCTTTTAAGAATGAACACTTTGCCCAGTTCATTTACAGTAAGGCTGATGCAGAGAAAAGAGTCGGTGAAAATGAAACTAGATGAAATACATAGGAAGGAGAGCTGGAAAAGCAAAGCAAATGTTAAAGTTTGACAGTGTCATTTACAAAACAGTCAAAGCCCTGGAAACATGCTCAAGAGATTTGGGATCGTAAGTTTTCTGGGAAGTCGGCAGGGTTTGTGTTCTAAACCCAAAATAGAGTTTTGAGTCTTTTTTCTGGTATTTGTGCATCAGTTCAGCAGGAAGGAAATTTATTTGGAATGTTTAGCTTTGAAGTTGAAGGTGCAGAACTTTGGGAAATGACTGATTTAGCCTTAAAGATGTTCATGGTTTACATCTTCAGTTGTGATCGGAGGCTTCCCCATTTACCTAGTGCTGCTGAGATCGGAGTGTTACTTGAGCAACTCTGCTTTCACTCCAGAAAGAGTATAAGTTCTGACTCTGCGCTGGCTGGAAGAGCTCATGGTTAAAAAAGCTGACTTGTATATGGGGGCTGGAGGGACGTCTGAGCTGTGATTTTAGTATTAATACTCGCTTTTGGCAGGAGCGGGATAAAAAGCGACAGTCGGAACAAGAGTTCCTTAGTGATGACTAAACATCAAGGCACTAGTGGTGAAAGGAAGCTGCTGGATACCCTAACAACTTAGGCTAATGCTGTAATCGGGTTCCCTTCGATGCTCCTTTCTTTCATTAGGGTAAATGAAATGGTGGACCACAGCGAGCACTTAATCCTTTTGCGTGCCTCTCCATGGACGAAGAAGGTGGTCCTTGCTTGAAACAGACAGTCATCAGACCACTAAGGCAGCCAGCTGTAGCTTCATTCACACTGGTGCTCAGCCTTTGCAGGATCAGGGCCAGTAACTGCAATCTACTGCATAGCACTTTCTTGGTTCTTGATTCTTAGCAGGTGCTCTGCAGACTGTGAAAGCAATTGAAGGTATAAGGGTTAGACACATCACGGAGATTAACTTGATAAATGATCAATCCTGGCCTCATGCTGGAGATCTAAGTCAATTGTCTGGCTGAAATGTGTAAATCCCTGTGTAAGAGAGATTTATCTCTTTCCAGACTTTTCAGTGCTCTGCGCAAGATGAAAGCAAGCAAGCAAGTGCATAATTTTTCTGGAGGTGATGCTGTATTTTTGCTTCCACTAGGAATACTTTCCTAGGGTGTGGTGTCCAGCTGCGCGCATGCAGTGGATGCCCACAAGAAGTCAATGCCGGCACTTTGGTGAGTGTTTCCACTGGAGAAACTCTGAATAGCCTAGGATCTGATAGACATCCTGGGTAGGAAATGGGATCTGCCAAGCATTCCCACCGCTGTCCTGCAGGTCACATCCCTGTGCTCGGGGCTTGGCCCTGCCAAAAGTGATGGAAGTATTTATTCTCCCTTAATAGCCTGCAGGGATTCTGCTGCGTATGCTTTCGTGGGAATATTCGCTTTTCCTCTTTCCTTTCCTCTCTCTCCTGACCCCAGCTTCTCCCTGTCTCTTACCTTTACTGGATCGGTCGTGCGTTGTCCAAGTTTCAGGCTTGCTTATTTTCCCATTGTCCCTAAGTGGCAGAGCTGAGGTGTTGCAGACCAGCCATCGAAGCACCTTCAAAAGAGGGAATTGTCAGGAGCTTGCGTGCGCGTGAAAGACTTGTCTTTGCACAGCAGTTTTCGAGGGTTATCAGCGCAAAATATGACGTGCTTTGACAGTGGTCCCATCGTAAGCTCTTACCTTCAGGAATTCAACCTCCTGCTCTTACAGCCCATTCATAGTCCCGTTGGAACTCTTACGCGCAGCATGTTAGGATGCTGGTTAACAGCGAACAAACCCGTGCCCTGACCTGCCCATGTGCTAATAATAAGCCGTGAGTCTGCTTTTTAAGAAGCTCTGTCACTAACGGTGGTTACAAAAATAAATGAAGTCCTGAATGCCTGCAGATCAGCCCGTGGCCCCCAGGGCCTGCTGGGGGGTCGGTTAATGAGTTGGCCCTGTGGCCCTGACGGTCCTCCCTCAAAACCAGGGCCACGTGTTGCTCAGAGGAGCCCCCGGCCTCTCTGTTTGTCCAAGGGTGAAATTTCCACGGAGCGAAGGGCCAGCGAGAGGTCTCTGCCTCAGGCTCGCGTGGGGCTTGACTGGTAGGTGAGGTTTGTGCTAGCCAAGCCCATGTTTAGGGACTAAACTAGCCCTTTTGGTCAGCTCGTGAAGAGCAATGAAGCCTAGGCACGAACATTTTGTGCAGGCTTTGCTATACACCTGGTCCTTAAGGATTTGCAAAGGGCATTTCTGGGTTTGGTACGGGATGTATGATAAGCTTGCTTATAGCTTTTACCGAGTGCGCATAAAGGGTATATGTGGGACATACGCCATCGGATGTTCTTGCAAGAGCTGGGTGGCTTTCATTTCTAGAGTTGTTTTGTTTGTTCTGTCACTCTAGTGCTCGGTTCCACTTTTCCATAATACCCATCAGTTCAGCGTTTTCTGAAAGGACTTTCTTGTACTGCACACATTACTTCCATTGGAGTGCAATGTTGGATTTGCTTAAAATAAGCAATGAGGTTTTGGCCAGTAGACGCACCAGATATTAAGTACCTTTTCCGGGCGGTGGGAGCTGGCTAAAGAACACCACCAATAGAAACAACAGCAATATGCAGTTATTACCTCTGTTGCGACAGCATTTTGCTCTCTGTGTGTACTTAGCGACTCTGTTGCTTTATTCCTTGGACAAAAGCATAGCATGGATAAGGACAACTAAGCTCCTCGGGCTTGGGAGTTGCTTCCTCTTTTGGCTGATACATAATTTAGAGTTAGTTCCGTGATTTCTGGTGTCTCAAGAGTGCATTAGAGTTTCACAGCAGGAGATTTGTAAAAGGGAAAGGAATGGTGTACAGGGAATTAAAAGGTCTGTAAAACTTAGAGGCTCGCTCTCCTGTGAGGAGTGATCTTGTCTAAATCAATAAACGTCCATGGGCTGTGTTTTTCAGCTGCAGTTGTTAGGACTGTGTTCAGCCAGTGTGTTCTGAGCAGAGCCAATATCGGCGAAATAATACCCCAAAACATATTTACAGCTATTTGCCCAAATTCTGAATAGTCGTTCCTTTTGTTCTCTGTCTCTTGCTATTCCCAAACCATAAGGCAAACGGGTTTTGGCTCTGAGTCCAGCGAAGTATTTCTAAGCATGCTTAACTCCAGCCACATGACTACTCCACTTAACGTTTGTAAGGCTTTCTACAGGCTTAAAGGTAAGCACATGCTTGAATGGTTTGTTAATTCCAAGTCTCATTTTTCCCCGAGTCTTTAGGAGAACGTTATTTCTAATGACTACACCAGGCACAAGGAGAGATGGTTTTGAATGAAGATCGGTACTGTTCACTTCCCATTATTCTGTACTCGGTCTTACCCCTGCTCCTGCTAAACTGTTTATCTTGAGCCCAAACCTGTAGTCAAGGGGCATCAGTGAAAAGCTGCTTTTTGGTGTAACAAACGGTCAAAGGCAGTGACTGAGCCAAAGTCTTTCAAGTCCGAATTTGGTTTTGGGAAATGCTATGTGAGCTCTTAGAAAAACGGAATACAGCTAAAGAATAAGGAAACAGTAAAAAAAAGACTGATTTCTGCCAAGCCTTACCCTGCAAGGTCCTGCAGGCATTGCGGGTTGGTACCGCTCAGTAGGCTTAACTCTCTTGTACTCGGCAGTCACTGACTTTGCCTACTCTGATCTCTTAGAGCGACTCTAGTGCTTAGCTTCTGCGAAGTGGGGTGGCTGACATTTAATACCATAAAGTTATGCATCTACCGTAGCAAAACCAGAGTAGTATTGGCAGTGAAGGGAGACCCTGTTTTCATTTACAGTAATTATTAAATCGGTTTAATTCCAGGGCAGCAGTGAAAGAAATGCAATTTGCAGGTATTGGGCAGTGATACAGTCACAGCTGAATTCTTCAAAGTAAGACCATGAGGCAGAAAACCAGCAAGCTGGTTGTGAGGAGGACATGTTGTTTATGAGCTGTTGGCTTACGTATTCTGCTGATCCATCTGCCCTTGGAAATCCCTTGCCATCCCTTGAAGGCTAAAAATGTCATTCTGAAGATAGAGGCAGGATTCAAGCAGTACCATTCCCCCCAGATATCTTCTGATGAGGTGTCAGCTTCCTTTTGGCAGAGTCTGGAGGGTAGATAAGGGGCTGTGCTTGCAGGCACAAAGGGCTTTTATGACAAGGTGAGAAAGAGAAAGTTTCAGATTAGCAGGAATTTGTATCTTTATTGTGCTTTTAACTTCAGTTTCCAATCTTTAAACAGATTTTTGCTGGTACATGAACTCGGTGAACTAATGTCCTATTGCATTTTAGTTTAACCACTCCGACTCTCTGACTTCAAAGTCTGCTTTCAGTCTAGAGAAGAGCTCGCAATCCACTTGATTTTGCTACAGAAAAGTGGGTTTGTTGTTTGTGGTCCCAAAACAGGGAGAGGAAAGAAGCAGAAGCAGCCTCCGAGTTAAGTGTTTAAACTGAATGAAAATCGAGTAAATCAGCAGAAGAAATACAAACCCCTGCAGGATGCATTTCTTTTCTCTCCCTAACTCTCCCATGGTTATTTTATTCTCTTGTGTTCATCCCAAAGAAATTTTAGCTCTGAAAAACCTGCAAATTCAAGTTTTAAACAAGCTTTAAAATTGTGGCTCGTCAAAGCTCACTCCAAGCCTGAGGGATATATCCCGTTCCATGAGAGTGTTATAGCTGCCCATCAGATCAGATGGAAATGTAGTGAGATGCAGTAGTGTCTCAGCACACTCAGCATTTTGGGTGAGAGAAAAGCCACCGGTGTGTGAATTCAATTATCTCACATACATCAAACTTTCCAAATGACTCCTGCCTAGCCATGTTTTAGGTGTGCCTTATCCCTGTTAGGTTACTTCAGGGAGCATCAGCTGTGCTTTGACCTCTTGGGAAAGGAGAGCAAAAGAAACCAGCTTTGGTTCGTTGGAAAAGGACAGTCTAAGAGAGTGGGGCTGGTGAAAATTCAGGGGTTAGATTTTAAAGTCCCTCTCTTTAAGTTGTAGCCCGATGCAGGCTGAGGAAGTGGGGTTGTTGCAACCACTGCTCTGTATGGAAACCGCAGAGCACAAATGAGCAGAGTAGTAAAGAGGAGAACCCAGGTTTTGGCCTGGACATTTCCCAGAAGAGAGAAGAAACTCGGGTCTCTGTCTTGTTCACTGGAAACTGAATGGATAAAAAGAGCACCTGAACAGGTAATAAGCCTGGTGCAAATACTGTTCCAGTGGTGGTCCATCATATCTGTCAGTGCATCCTCATTTACAATACAGTAGCATTAATTTGGCCTTTGGTGCTTTGGGACAACTTCTATAACGAGATAAGTGGTGGCCAGTACTGAAGAATACCTGAAGTCTGGTCCTGGATGTGCATATTAGGCCACATCCCCATGTCTGTCAATCTGCAAAGCTAGATGAGTGGTTCAGTGATGAGAAATGACACTTCTCTCTGTGGCCCAGGGGTACTGCTGGTACCCAAACGAGGAGGACGTGAAAAAGCATATAAAGATGCAGTGCCTGAAATTCAGGAGTTTACTTCAAAAGTCTTGGTAGTCCCTTTTTGGGCAAAGCCATTATCATCTTCCTTAGAGTTTTCATAGAATCACAGCATCAGCCAGGCTGCAAAAGCCCTTTAAGCTCATCCAGTCCACCGTTCCCAGTGCTGCCGAGGCCACCGCTGACCCATGGCACTGAGGAGCTCGTGTCCACAGTGTGTAAACACTTGCAGGGATGGTGACTGCAACCCTGCCCTGGGCAGCCTGTTCCAATGCCTGAGCACCCTCTGGGCAAGGAATTGTTCCTCAGCTCCATCTAAACCTGCCCCGGGGCAGCTTGAGGCCGTTTCCTCTTGTCCCACCCCTTGTTCTTGGGAGCAGAGATCAGCCCCCTCTCACTTCATCATGATGTGAAAGCTGCTGAATAGGCATCTGGGTATTTTTTTTGTTTACTCAAAAGCAGTTTGTTTATTTCTGCTGTATCTTAGTGTAGAACGTTAGCATTCAGTGGCAGATGAATAGATAGATAAACATCCGAGGCTGGTGTAAACCCGCAGTATCCATAAAGAGTTTGGCCCTATGTTCTCACTTGCACTGTCTGGATGTCTCTAGCTTTCTCTGTTCCGTGTACTACGTGAAGCCTCTGCTCCTCTCATATCTGTGCAAGGAGATTTATTGGGTAGTAAAAACGTCCTCTTAAATTGAAAGTTCAGTTATTTACTTTATAGATGTGAATAGCCTTCAATAAATCAGTCTTCCTCTCTCTTTGCTATTATTATTTATTGTTTACATTACTGTAACAGACGTGGTCCTACAAAGCCGTTCAGCTTTAATCCACCGAAGGGGGAAAACATGGGATGTTGAAGTGCAATCGAAGCAAAGGAGTAGCCAAACTTCTGGAGTTTATTCCCCACTGACTGTGAGGGGCTGCTTTCTGTGTTGTCATTCAGCATCAGGAGTAAGATGTTTTTGCTTGCTTTTTGGGGCAACAATTATTGCCTCTTTAAAGGGGTTTTGGGGGCCTGGAAGAGAAAGACAAGGGTCTCTCGGAGGGATGCGTGGCTGCTGCCACAGAGCATTGGCAGAAAGAAGGCAGTGTGCTGCAGTAAAAACGCTGTATAAACCTCCTACACAGTTAGGGATAGCTTGTGTAAAAACCCAGATGCCCATCTGTAACCCCGGACACCTCTGTGTTTTAGAAATGTGACTCTGGAAGTGTCTTCTGGGGGAGGATTGAGGTCCTCGGTGACAGCTGGATCCCCTGTCCCTCAGAGTGCTCTGGTGTAGTGCGGGGATGGTGCATCCCATGCACCCAATAAAGAGTTGTTGCCCTTAGGCAGAATGTCAATTACATCAGTTTTGTGTGCTTTCTGAGAGGGTAACTCTGCACCAACAGAGACATTTAGTGTATGATTTAGGTGTATTAACCCTGTTGATGTCTTGGCTGCCTTCATCCTTTCTGTAGATGTTTCACCTCTTTGTCTACACTTACTTCTCGTACTGCTGAAAGTCATTTGCGTGCACCACGATTGAAAGGACCAGACCAAACGTGTTCCAAGGAAAAGCAGGATGAGTGTGTAAAATTGGTTGCAAAACGTGCTCGTCAGCGTATGCTGCGGTATGGGGTGTACTCCATGGCAAGAATCCCTGCTCGGTCCCTGCAGCTCTTCCTTGCATTGAAATTGCTTTCGACCCTGATGTTATTTCTGTCTGTATTTTTGGCAGCAGGGTGAGCGAGTTTAGCTTTAGAAAGGTGGGGAATGAGAGAGATACCGAGCTGCTTGGTGAAGGGGTCAGAAAGGACAGGCTAGCTGAAAGCAGTCGGGACTGCTAATGCATTCCTCTTCTGTCTCCTCGTGGGGCGGAGGAAGGTGAAATCCTGCATGGAGCTCAGAGGTCCCTTCCCCCCCTCTTTCATCTCACCCACCCTATAAGCTTCGTGTCAAAGCCAACCTCTTCCTGCTGGAGGGTGACTGGATGGGATTCCTTTCAGGGGCTGTCAGCGCTTCTCCCGTAACTGCCCTGTGGAGATGCTGTTGAGTGACATGAAACACTTTTTCTCCTCACAGGATTAGCGGGCCGTCTCTCCTCACTGCCCAGCTTCCCCCTCTGCCTCCGCTAGCTCTCTCTATGTGGCCAAAGAGGCACGCTTGGGTCTTGGAATGCAAAATAGCTTTGGGTCGTTTCTCCCGTGTCTGTTGCCGACAGAGGAGCTGCTTTATTAGGGGAAACTTCCACTCTTCATGCAGCAAATTAACCCTTTTTGGAGCAGTAACAGGAATTGTGCACCTATGGCCATTTCTTTCGTGCCTCTCTGCTTATATCTTGCGAAGCATAGGGATTATCTGGCGTCATTCCCAGTTGGCAGTCGATCCACATGAGTTCCTGCTCTGACCACAGGCTCATCAGGTGCTCTGTAGGAAGGAGATGACAGTGGTGATTAGTGTGTCCCAGCAGAAATGCCATCATCTCTGATAATGGAAAACTTCCCTCTTTCTGCGAAGATGTATGGTGGAATCTTGCCAGTGGGACTCCCAGAGTCAGGAATCCCAGAATAACAGTGTAAGATGGGCAGAGAGATGGCTTTTAGGCTCTCTAGTGGGTGCTCAGGCTAGCAACTTGCTAGAGGATAGCAAGCAATTAGTACTAACCAGTTTCTCCCTTGTGCCAGTGTTGATAACTGGTTATCCCCTCCCTCTCTCCATTGTCCCCTTGACCAGTTTGTACTCTCCATTATCAGTTAGCTATATTGGGTGACTCAAGCAGGTCTTGCCTTTCATTTGGCTCCTTTCCCTTCACCCCAAAGTCACTGTGCCTCTTTTCAATGAGTGCCTTGCCTGTGCTTGTGTTAACTTCAAGCATGCCTGTCAGGTCTTCAAAGACCAATTATCTTGCCTTGCTTTCCTCACTGCCGAAATACAGGTGAAAATACATATGAAAAACTACAGTCCTTGCATGACTGTATAAAATGACTAGAAAAAAGGAGCATGAATTGTTTTCATTGCATATATAGCGGGGTTAGGATTTATTCAGCCAAGTCTGTATTCGGGCTATTCGTTCAGGTTGGAGTATGTACATCGAAATCAGCGTTGGGCCTGCTTAGGGGTTGAATCTGGCTCTGCAAGCGTGCAGTATTAGGTTACTACATTACAATATGCTGTCATGTTCAAAACTTTGAATGTATTAAGCAGGATGTAATATGCCAAATCTTTACAAATTACTCATTGTTTTGGTACTGGATGCTGGCAGTATTATCATTAACACAGCAAGCCAAACGACCCTTGCACTAGATTTTCTGAGCAGATGTCAATGCGAGAAACTAATCTCAGTTTATCTCCAATTATTGTACTTTCAGATGGTTATTCAATCTGTGAAGTATGGGATGGTCCATACTCGCGTTATCCCAAGGGAAGCCCTTTGAAAGAACTGTGACCTCTCTGCCTTTGAAGGTTAGAGGAAAGCATTTTCTTCCAACTCTTCACAACTCTGCTTCCATATGCTGCCAACTCTGCTAATCTTTTTGCCAGGGAGAAACAGTCCTTTCCTTTCTGTCCTATTCCACCCTTAATTTGTCATGTTCCAGCTTATTTCTGGAGAAGAGGACCCGTTTCTTCTCTAAAGCAGTCTTTTCTTGCAACAGCCGCTCGAGCGTTGTGCTCTCACCATGGCTTGACCCTTTCGGAAAGACTGAAATGTGGAAAAGGGCACTTAGATCCCATGGTGATGAGCAGCCTTAAAACCACTTAGGTAGATCAAAAAGGCTGAGTTGCTGAGTTTTGTGGCTTCTCTTTGGATTTTTTGTTTCATTTAACCTGCAGTGTCAACAGAGCCAAAACCCTGAAACCCCACAGGAAAAGCCACTTGGGATAAGACCTGAAACTGCTGTTGGCACCGTGCTTTAAAAGCGAGCCTTTTTACTGTCTGCAAAGAGGGGCTGCAGCTCACTCTCCTTGTGTTGTTATTAGCCGGTGCAGTGCTTGAGGATACCTCTGAACAGTGGCATTCTGTGTCTGAAAATCAAAACCCAGGAAAACTCATTTCAGAGCTGAAGTTGTGATTTTCCCTATGGCAGCAGTTCATCTGATTTCGAAGCCAAAGGAAAGTTGTGTCGCAGGGCCTGACTGGTCATCAGACACTTGAACTCATATGAGGCATGCTGAAAGGACTTCAAGAGTGCTTCAGAGAGGCCTGACTATTTTTCTGACACTGACTTTCCTGTATTGTCTAACTGGCATCACTGAGAAAGACAAAATGGTTGTCTATGCGACAGTTATGCCATACAAAGAAAATAAAGAAGGGAGAAAGGCAAAGGCATCGTAAACCTACAAAGGAAACCGAGTGTAGAGAGACCTCCCTTACTCATCACTAAGGCAACAAGTACGTGTTTCTTAATATCCAATTGTAGCTAAATTTAATCCCTACTCTGTCTACCACGTTCCCTCAAGGGAATGCAGGGCCAAACGAGCACACAGTATTCTCACATTAGCATCTTCCATCAGCATTGCTGTGGGGGATATTAAGTGGGCCCATCCCCTTGCTGCCCTGGCCTGAAGAAGAGGCCAAAGTTCAGCAGCTTCATGAATTCATTCAGGAAGAGAGGAAAGTAAAAACAAAGCAAGCATTTGTTTTCATTGATTGTCCAGGTTTCCTTGATTGTCCAGCCAGCCGACTCACTTGGTTGCCTTTTTCTTTCTCTCCCCCCTTGTAGCAATCAAGGGGTTATGGAATTTTAATGTCAGCAAGAAGGATAGTGAAGACACTTAAATTGTCATCAAGTTTTCACTGAAAAATGTTAGGTTTTGCTTTAGACTCCCTTAGTTAATTTTATCAGGCTGATTGATAGTAACATCTAAGCATAAGCTCTTTATTAGGCTCTTGATCCAACGAAGCGTTTCTCATTTTCTTTCCCTACTCGCCACAGAGCAGAGTTTCAGGAATGCTGCCTGGCTTGCAGAGCTCTGGCTGTACGAGATAGCTCCTTCTCGCTCTGAAAATGCAGCCTCACGTAGCACAGGGCAATTAAACTGTTGGGAAATTTGAGAAATCCTGTGGTCACAGGAGATGCAATCCTACATTGACTGCAAAACTCCCTGCCAGATGAAATAAAAATAGCTATTAATTTCACCGTGTTAGGAGCTAGGAGCGCATACGGGAGCCAAGATCAAAAGCCATCCCTTTGTACAGGCTTTCCCCCAAATGTAAATGCAATCATGCTGTCAAATAAAACCAGAGGCAACAATCCTCATGTAAGGCACTGCTGCTGCACTTGTGTAATGTGAAGAAATGCTTGCTCTGAAACTGATGGGGACCGGTTTGAGAGCCGCACTGTAACTCGGAGATCACATCCGCTGTGCTAATGCAGAGTTCACCCTTACCAATGTACAAAGGCCACAGCAGTGAGGACAAAGAAATGAGAGAAGGGCTGGACCAGAAGTATGGAGAATAGCAATAGTTTAGCTTGGTGGTTCAGGAGTTCATGAGAAGTTTGTGACTGGCGTCCTTTGTTTTTCTCCCACAGAGCAATTTCCCCTGTCCTCTTCCGCCTCTTTCATGTTATTTATTTTCTAGTAACGCTGACCTTCCGTATTGAAAAATAAGGAGAGTTTCCTCCTCGAAGAAAGGCTCTTCCATGGGAAAGCAAGTTTCGTGGATGGGAGTTCACACTTTGTAAATGCATTTTCTTGCAGGTGTTTGTGGCTCGTGCATGCAGCTGTACTTTAGCTTTCAGGTAAGCGTTTCAGAAGTGCGTGACTTGGAAGCTGACATTCCCCATTTTTCATTAAGACCTGAATTAGTCTTTTAGGACAGATCTGAAAATAAAGCTGAGGCTCATAAGTCGCTTTGGTGCTCTTCAAATGTACTTTTAGGGGTAAATCCTGAATGCAGTTTCCCCCCCGTGCATTGCTTGTAATGATAATCTAATGTTTAGCCAGTGCTTGGCTGGGGAACAGCAGAGAGTTGTGAGACGACCAAGCTCATTTCCTGAGTTGCATCTTTTTGTTTTCATAACAAGTCTTTATTTAACGTTTCATTTCACGAGCCTTGTGGACCATCTCCTGATTAGATTCTGCATGTTTCCTGCCACTTGCAGGAACTGAGAAATGTAACTGTAAAACAAGAGCCAATATAAATATTTTTCCGTGGAGTGATGTAACAACCAGCTTTTTGTTTCCCCAAAAATCAGACTTCCATGGAAACTCCAAAGCTTGCCTCCATTTTCAGGCTGTCCTGAAAAATCATGTCAGGATCTAAGCGAGGAAGCTGGGGATTTAGCACTGGGGGAAACTGCTGCAGAATCAGTCTAAGAAGGAAAGTGGTTAAACTTTCAGGAGAAAGACTGGGATGTCGGTATCTGGCCTAGGATAACCTTTGTGCGTTGCAGTTCGTGTGTGTAAAGTAAGAGTCCCCTTGAGTGATTTGTTCACCGTTTGTATATTCATTGCTATGCAAACACGTTATAAAAATCTTCATCTACTTTGCCTTGCATTCAAAACCAACAAAAACTCTTTCCTCCCTGCCTAAGTCCTGGGTTTAATTGTTAATTTGTGGGACTAACTTTGTAGGCTCTTAGGTTTCATAGTTGGAAACCTGGAGCGACTTGAGCCGAGCAGAGTTACTTTGCAAGTGCGTTTGTGTGAAGACCAGCAGCTAGTCCAGGAGAGAGTCTGAACACCAAGTTGTGGCTGATGGTAGTATCAAGAGCAGGAGAAAATGGAACTGGAGTTAAAGGGAAGAGTGTGCTCTGTAGGCATAGTTGTGGGGAAGAGGCCGGCTGAGATAGTCAAGACTGAAGGTTGTCGCCACGGGAAGTGCCCCCGAGAGGTTCAGCCAAAGGACTTGCGTGTTGGAAGAGTTTCAGTTGTGGTTTTTTAACCCTCAACCGGTGTAAGATTAATTTATAGCATTTGGGCAGGGGGGAAGTTGGGGGATGGGGTCGAATGGGTGGCAAACTGCCAGAATCTGCCTGACTTCTTTATCAGAAGAAAAACCAAACCTTCATCTGCTTTTCTGCTGCCTGCGCGTGTGAAAATGGGTGTGTTGAGAACCAAACGCATGGGAATTCCGAACGCCTCCCGTTTATGAGCCAATATTAAACCTGTAGCTACGGTGGGGTGGTAACAATTGCTCAGTTTTACTGCCTTTCCTTGGGTTCTCTTTAAGAAGACTGAAAAGTCGCAGCGCGTTGCTGCTGCTCTTCCTTTCCAGCGGTCAACGTTCAATTGCTGCTTGGATTTCTCTGCTGGCTGTTGTGATTTGCTGCTCAAAGGCCAACAAGTAATTCACTCAGCCTGGTTCCTGAGTCTGATTATGATTATTATCATGCTGTCTCCCAGCCTCGGGCTTTATAGGGTTTTGTGATTGGTGTAGGGCCATTGCAGCTTGGTTTCCTATTGGGAACTTTCAGTGAGAGGTGCCAGCTCTGCAAGATGGCCCTGTTTTCCCCCCCTTCTATCTGATTGTTGTGGAACTGCACTTCTTCAAGGATGCCAAAGCTCCTAAAACGTTCTAATTCACTCTTTGGTATCCAAATTAATCCTGGCCTTAGTAAGTTCCCCTGTTATTGAATTTGCCTTCCTCTTCTATCCGTTTCCATAAAGCTGTTCTTGTAAGACCCTATGAAATAAGACCCTATTTCAATCACTTCAGCTTTGCCAGGCTTTAACTGTTAGGTTTAAATTTTGTAAGGTGTCTGCATCAAGCAAAATGTGTTTCCTCGGACAAAAAATACACCAGCATTCTATTCTAGCATCCTTCCGAGTAATGCAAAGGGAAGAAGTAGACGGTTTCACTTCTATTGTAACTGCTAAGTGTTAAAAGGATTAAAAACGAGTATTTGTAGCCACATGCTTTGAATCAGAGACCTGACAAAGCCAGAGGTGTCAGTATCTGGGCCCGAAATCTGTCTTTTGACATCTGCCATCAAAAAATCTGACCTTATTTGATGAAATTATCACTTCATTTTCAGAAATGAGAACTTAAATCTATTTTTCATTAAGGTTTGAGCTTGTAAAGCGTGAATTATGCGAAGCATTTCCATTGCCTGGGTGTTGCAAATTTCTGGCTTGCTCAGCTGTTACCGAAGTGATTTCTTCTTTGCTGCCATGTGGTAAATGCTCTTGGATATTGTGTTTTGAAGCTATTACACTGAAAGTGTTAACGAGGCAATTCCCAATTCTGATTTCCAGAAGATTCCGAGTAAGAATGGTAAAAAAAGAAGGAAAAGTTCCTTGTCATCTGAGGACGTTTTCTCATCACTCATGGTTAAATCAGTGGTGGTGAAGGCGGCAGTGATTGGGGGTGAAGGCGGCCTGCAGCTGGGCAGTTGAAGAGCCTGTCATAACAAACAGGAAAACACTGGAAAGGGGCGGATATGGATTCTGCTAAGTGTTAAATTTGTCATGGGCAAAAGCATCTTGATTCGGGGAGTTTAATTTACTGCCAATTGACATAAACTTTTGATTACTGGTATAGTGAGGGGAAGAAAGGCAGTTCAATGAACACTTAGGGAAAGAGCTTTCATCCCCTTTCCCCACACTTGGCATTAGTCACACTCTTCTCCTCTTCCTTCCTGCTCTCAGCACAGCCCCCCAGTCCCCTCAATGAGGTGTCACAGCAGGTTGGGGTCACCAGCCCAGTGCTGTCACTCCTTACTTCTTGTGTTGTTTGTTATAAAAGAGAACCTGACGATGTTGGGTTGCAGGGATTCCAGTTGCTGTTTCCTGGTTGAGATCAGTCTTGATGTCTTCACTAATGTGTCGAGTTCATGGAGCTGGGAGCAGCGCAGGTGTGCAGACCCTGAAATCTCGGTCTTGGAGAAGACCTTCAGCTTTGGTACAGCTGGGGGAGAGCTGACTCTTTGATGCCTCTTGTGCTTTGCTGCTGTGTGCAATTCTGCTTTACCAGGTTTTTGGTGCTTTTCTGCAAAAGTTGTAGGTTTTGAGAAGGAAAAGAGACATCAAGCATCTTTCCCAGTATTTCTGGGAAACATCAGGCCCTATTTGAAAACATGGGAAGTCGGATGGCAACAAAAGCATGCCTTTAGTGGAAGATGTGAGAACAGCTGACTGGCGGAAGCAGGGGGGATTATTATCATGTTTGCATCCTGCCAGTGCGTGAGGCTAATTTTTGACTGCAGTTCTAATGAAGATAGTCTCCCTGCTTACAGCTGAACTACAGTCACCTCCCTTTGTGCAAAACACCGAGTGACATGAGTTACACCAGCCAGAAGTAAAGATAGACTATGTTATTGGAAAGCCACTCTTGTCAGATAAAAGGGGGAATAAATTATTATGTACCTTTGGGGGGGGGAAAAAAAATAGACATTGAAAATGCAAACAGTGAAGAGAAAAGCATTGGGTGAAGAAATACAGTTAAAAGAGCACATCTGTTTCCAATTCTTATTTGGGGCAAAAAGTCCCCACACATGTTTTTGCTTTAAATGTGCATGTGTGTTGTTATCCTTGCGTTAACTATTAGGTAAATAAGAGTAGTGAGAATCCATTGCTCAGTGAGGTTTGGTTAGGAATATTTGTACACAGTGTGAGGGAGATAATTTGAAAGCTAATTGAAGCTTTGTGAGGAACCAGTTGCCTGCAGGTCCCTGAATTGAAACTACCTGCCCTTTGTGTACTGGTATTGACTCAAGGCCCTGCTTTATTTGGGGAATGAAAGGATTTTACCCTTCAGTTTGCGTTTTTGCCATGCCTTGCTAGAGTACAGCATAGCACAGAGCCATGTCACAGCTACAGCTGCAGCAAGAACCGGGCTGTAGAGGAAAACACATTTGGTTTTGGTTAATGAGGTACATGTATTCAGCTGTGGTAGGTTTAGATAGTGAGTTTAGATACACTCTGGTAAAGTTAATAAGTTTTCTACTGGCTGGATTGGGGTGTCTCCTGCTAATAAAGCTGGCCGTTCGAGCGTAAGTGGGAGTGAAATTCCAGTCATTGCAATCTGTGGTGAAATCAGTTCCCTTCCCTGGAACTTGTGTTTCACCTCACAGCCACTGAATGGGTCTTCCAGTCTCAGTCTGCGCCTCCATAAAGATTTGTGGTGGAGACCTCAGAGCAGCTTCCAGTGTCTGAAGGGGGCTGCAAGGATGCTGGGGAGGGGCTCTTCATCAGGGACTGCAGCCATAGGACAAGGGGTGATGGGTTCAGACTGGAACAGGGCAAGTTCAGGTTAGATCTAAGGCAGAAGCTCTTCCCTGTGAGGGTGCTGAGGCGTTGGCACAGGGTGCCCAGAGAAGCTGTGGCTGCCCCATCCCTGGCAGTGCTCAAGGCCAGGTTGGACACAGGGGCTTGGAGCAAGCTGCTCTAGTGTGAGGTGTCCCTGCCAGTGGCAGGGGTTGGAGCCGGATGATCTGAAGGTCCTTTCCAACCCAAACCTCTTTGGGATTCTGTGATTTTATGTTGCAAGATCCCTGGCGTTAGGAAAAGTACTTGTGTGAGGGTCTAGAACCGAAGTCACCCCCCAAGTAGCTGCATGGCGTGAGCTCCCCCCCGATGGTGACTGGGAGAGCACGCAGGTGAGAAGGGATTTGGTCTCTGTGTTTTGCAGGAGCTTGGAACGCGTTGGGCACTGGGCTTTGAATGAAAGCAGCTTTATGGACTCATTACGCTGTCGTCTTCGGTGCAGAAAAGTTAGTGTGATTCAGTGCTGCTGCCTCTGCTGCTTTATGACTCCGAGAAATAGCCATAAAAAGAAGCAATAGGGTCATTAGAGAGCTCTATTAAAACTATCACTGTGCCTCCAACTGCGGCAGGGCAAGAAAAAGGACCAACATTTTCTATCCAAGACTTTTGCCCTCTGTAGAGATGAAGGAGGCTAAAAATGAAATCCCTGTCTGTAGGTCTCGCCAAACAGGCATGGCTGCAGTGTTTGGAGAGTCCCTCTTGGGAGATCAGGAATGGCTCGATGTAGAAAGATTTATGGGCACTTAAAGCTTATAATGAAACTGTTATCTTTGTTCTCTCTCCTCTTTCCAAATCATATAAAGTCAGGTGGGACGTGCTCACAGCGGTATTAATAACTGTCAAGTCAGATAGAAAGCAAAAAGTATTCCTAAGTCGGGTAAAAATCAGAGCTAAGGATGGAAACTGTCAGTGGAGAAGTGATTTTTGTGTTGTCTCCCATAGTAAATAAGGTGCTGCTCATGCAAACCATTCTCTATAGGTAGATCTTGTGCCGGATCTTGTTAACTTCAGCAGGAGCTTCATGAGAGCCTGGGGATCCTGCCTTTCAGAGCAACTGACATGACTGAGGCTGAGGTGCAGAAAGAGCATTGTGTGTTGGAGGGCAAGGTGGGGAGCTGCTGGCATAGGGAACTAAGGAGTGGAAGGGAGAAAGGGCAATAGAAATGTAGGTGTGCCATTACAGTCAGGAGAGTGTTCTTGGGTTAAAATCCAACTGGAATACACTGCGTTCTGTTTAATGTAATCCTGGATCGCCAGGGGATCGGTCCTGCCTCCACTGAGGACACTGAAGTCTTCTGGGTTGGTTTGACAAGCCCCTGTCAGATCATGCACGTGTGAGTATTTCTGACTTGCACCAGGTTGTCAGAACATTGCAGGGTTGGTTTAAACCCCTCCTTATTTTCATGCTAAGATGGAAACATTTTGAAACCAACATGGAAAAAGTGAAATCCTGACAGAAAGCGCAGGAATTCCTGTTAAATCCTCTGGAGCTCGTGTAGGAGTGTAAAAATTCCCCAAAGCTGGCTTGATGAAAACGGAGATAGAGGATACATCTTCTTACGGTAAAAAGGAAGAGGTTTTGTTGTTTGCTTTACTTTCTCCTACCCTCTTGAAGACCCTCAGTTCAAAAAGTTGGTTGTCTTACTGTCAGGACTGCTCTGCTCACCGCATCCCCAGCCCAGTCCTATGTTCTGTCTCATAGAGGCCAGCAAAGGTTTCACAAGTCACTGAGATAAGCGTTGCTGAAAAAGCTGTCTTTAGGGTGAGTTTCTTCTTTCCTCTCACCCCCTTTAATAAGGGGTTTGCTGATGTGGTGAAGCCTGAGTGCTTGTCGTTAGTAATAATTAAATGATAGTGTCTACAAGTTTGAAAAGGCTGACTGAAGATGTGATGTTTGTGCTTTCGAATATCTTACCTACTTGTGCTGTACTACGTTACGATAGACGTTATTTTACAGAACTCTTTGTTACTTTCAGGGACTTGATACTTAAGTTCTGAAGCGGCTAAAAAATGTTAACGTCCCGTTCCTAAACCTTGTTCTTTGTTCCATATATGCAGGATTTCATTTTGAAGCCTAAATGTTAATTTTTATGATCGGTGTACAGGAGAAGCATGGAATCCAGGTCAGTTGGATTGAATCCATGGGAAAATGCCCCTGAAAATGAACTGATGATGGATGAGATTGATGCTGGAAAGGCTGACTTCATTTGCTTCATTATGTTTTGCAGAATGAAGCTGAAGGCTTGACAGCACCAAACTGAGGTGGGCGCAGCAAAGCCCACCTGGTAATCTTCATTCACAGCTTTGTCCATGCAGCTCTTCAATGCTGGGTAACGTGCTGCTCTTTGGTAGCTCCTGAGCAAATCCCGAGTTCATTCTGCACACAGGGGAGATGGAAATCATAGATTCATAGGACCAGCACCAGCGTGATGCTGCTGATGGTGTTTATTCTTCAGAAATGCTAAGAAGTAGCTCTGAAACATAGGTTGGAGAAGGGGGAACAGGAGAAATGGGGTAGCCAGAGTCGGAACGTAGGGTATTTCTTCCCAGTGAATGAGGGCTGAGGGTGCTGAAGACTGGGTACCTCTTAGCCTGTGGAAAGCTGTGTCCTTAGCAGGGATTTGTCCTTAACACGTGCACCGTAACTGTTTAGTGCTTTGTGTGCAGTGGTCTGCTGGTAACAAAAGGATGTCAGCAAATTGCTTTCTTTGGGATCAGAATAATCTTTAAGCTTCTAAGGTGACATCATTTCTCTCTTTCTGTGCTTTCGTTGAACCAAATCAAGTACGAAGTACAGAGTTTTATCTTCATTGTCAGAACAGCTCTCAGATTATCTTATTGAGAGGCCTTCTTTCATGAGCAGAAGCCTAAGTGCTGCCCCTTCTCATCTGACTAATGAAGGGAATGACTAATGAAGCAGGAGTGCGAGAGTTCACACTTAATTTCATTCTGTTTGAATTTGGAAATGCTGAGCTACAACAGTGCTAAGAATTTCCATTTGTGGCAGGAAGAGGAAGTTGGCTGTTGGAACAGAGCCTTCCCTCGGACTTCTTGCAATGGTTTTCCTTAGTATTGCTTCTTTTGTTGTAGGAAAAGGCAGAGCTTCTGAAAATAGTTTTTCCATTTGAAACAAAGGGAGCTGTGTTTTGGGTTAGCGAACCCTGGTGCTGTCTGTGTCTTCCTATGTGACCTTGACACCCTGGATCCATCACAAGAAAAACGGAGGGTTTGGCAACTGATTGCTCCTGATGGGAGATGTACCTTCTCTGTCCCCAGAACCCATGTTTAGGAAGGAGGAATTTTCTTTGAAAGCATGCTGAAGCCTGTGTATAGATTCAGCCAAATTTTGGGCACGTGGAACTGCTAGCGCCTTGTGGCACATCAGGCAGCAACGCTGTAAACCATTCCCCATGCAAACGCGGGGCAGCCTATGGCCACGCAGGCGTTTACAGGCAAACGCCGTGTGCATGTTTATGACTGTGCCCCAGGAGGTGGACTTTGTGGAACTGTTGTCAGTGCCGTGCAGAGCCGTAGGTGGGTACATAAGCTCGTTCCTTGCTTCTCTGCAACCTGCTCTAAACCCCTGTTGACACAGCCATTGGTTGTGCGCGATCGGCGCATGCGTTTTTAACTCTCACGTTCAGATTGCCGGTTTCTGGTCAAATCAGTCACTGCAGCCTGTTCTGTTTTTATTAATACCTGTGTGGATGAGGTGTCTGACAGAGTTATTATCCACTTTGGCGATGAAAAACGCCTGCTGAGGTCTGGGAGAGCAGGATTGCAAAGATCAGCCCGGTGTCTGTCTCACAAAGCGCTCATTCTTCTGGCTGACCATCTGTGTGTGAAAAAGGGCTGCTCTTACGCAGCAGTAGTTCTGTTGAGTTTGGCCTTGAGTTCTTTTTTCCAGATTCTGCCTAGCAAAGAGGGAGGGAGAGAGGGGGGGAAAAGGGAATTTCATTGGGGAATGGAGGAGGTGGGGGTGAAGGGAAGGAGGGCTGAAAGCTGAACGAGTGAGTGACTGGGGGAAGAGTACAGTGAATAATTTTACTGTCCTGGTGCAGCAGCTTGGGAATGTGCCATGTTAAACAATTACATCTTCCAAGTGGGAAAGGCAGAGAGGGAGGGGAAAGGTAGGCAGAAGCATGGGGAGGGGCCTGGAGGCAAGAGAGGGATTGGATCCTTGAGAACAGTCGTTGCCAGCGCTTGGAGCAGCTCCTTTTCCTTTTTCTCACTTTTTTTTTTCATTAAGTAGTTGACACTGAGTCAGTGCCCAGGACATAAAAATCCATACGAGTCTGTGAGCATTCCTTGGCAAATAACGTTACAGGTAGGCTGCTGGCTTCAGGTTTTACCCACATAAGTTAAATCCTTATTGCTTCTTTGGAGCCCTGTGGACCTCCCTTCTCTAAAATCATAGTTACGGCACTGAAGGAGATCTAGAGGCAGGGCTCCAGGAAGGATGTAAGGGCTGCCATGCAACTTGGCCTGGGTCTTTCTTAATTTTCTTTCCATCTGCCTACTGAAAATGCTCTCCAGGGGCTTTTGGAGGCGTCATAGGTTGATCCATGTTTTCCAAATGTCTAGGAGGCTTATTGATTGACACACCTCCTGCCAGTTTGCTCTTAGGCAGGACCACGGTGCACGCCTGGGATGTTGGCACAGGGGGTGTCTTGGTCAGCGTGCTGGGCTGCTAGGGAAAATAAAGGTAACTATGCATGCACATTTGGTGCCTTGGCAAGAAGTATGCTGGTTTGGGAAGCTTTGGGTAAAGCCTGCAGAGCGTTTCCTGCTCTGTCCGGGCTGTTTTCTGTGCCTGGTTAGCCACAGCAATGTGGTGCAGGAGTGCTGGTTTCATGTGTGCCATGCAGGATGAAGGAGGCTTTCAGGACATGGTGGCCCAGCAAAAAGAGGCTGTCAGTTTGCTGGTGGAGAAGACAACTTGTCCTGACAGGGACAGTGTATGGGGCTTGGGCAGGGGCCACCCGCAGCCTGGGTTAGGCCTCCCAGGATTACAGTTTTTGTGGTACCTTGCAGACATCTGGTTTGGAGGCGACCGATGCTGTGACTGAATGCGGCCCTTAGTTTAATTAAAAGTTAAACTCCAGCAGGTCTGATGCACCATCTGGTGAGAAGATGCACTGTGTGTGCCTGGGTAGACATGTGTGGTGTGCTTCTCCTCTTCCCCAGCATCAGTTGCACCAGGGGCAGTGGCACCTGAACTCAACTCAGTCCTGGGGAAATGCAGATGCTGTTGGGATGCTGAGTAGCTGAATTGCTTTTCTCAGGTTATTTTCTCATCTTAATAAATGAAGAGTGAAGAAACTAGTGTAAATTATATACATGCCATGACTAGCAGGAAAGAGCTGTTCCCATGTTGCAGGGGGGAAGCATCTCGCATGTCATCATGCCTGGCTCTCTGTGTCACCTCGAAACGATGGCAGAGTCAGCTAGAACACTAGGAGTTGGTAGGAAGGGAGCAGAAACCCAAGTATGCCACAGAGCATTCATGCCCTGTCTCTCCTGTGAAACTCTGGAAACACTGTGATTTAAAAATCCTAAGGATTTTAAGAGAAAGGAAAGAGAGGTAGATCATAAGGATGCTATGGATTGACTTCTACATGATGAGGAGCTTGAGAGGCTTCCTAGGCTGGAAGAGAGTGGTTGTTGGGGAAGGATGATTGTTAACTTTAAAAGCAGTGAGGGTGAATGAAGAAGGATGGAGAAAGTGAAGAAGGAGCTATCTATGAATGGTTTCTCACTAAACAAGAGCTATCATCACTCACTTGAATTCTCAGACAGCTGATTTTAAACAAGCAAAAGGATGTGCAATAAAGTCCTGGACCTCCTTGCCCCAGGATGTTGTCCTGCACAAATGCCTAAGCAGGTTCACAAGAGGATTAGGCCCATCAGGGGAGGATGGGTTCATGAGTACCTATTAAACACGGTGGTGCCGGTGCAGCCTCTCAGTTCAGGAAGTCTCTTCCCTTGCTGGTAGCTAGGTAGAAGGGAAAGAATGACTCTGTATGTACGTCTTTCCTCATAGCTATCATTATTATAGATACTTATGTGCATTAATGAGATCATGAAATATATTTTTCCTCATCTGGTAACATAAGTGACTTGTCAGCCTGGTACAAATGGCACAGCACATCACGAGTGAATGAGGGGGTGTTTGGTGACGAGGTGGGCTCTGTATGGCATGCCATCAGAACCTGTGCTCGTGACAAGGGTGCCCGCATTCCTCTCTGGCTTTACAAGTGGAGGGGATGATGGAAAGCACTTCAAGGCAACGTACTCTTTATTTGCTACAGATCGTCTGTCTTAGTCCCAGAGGTGATTGAAAACACATTTTGACAACTAGAGGAAATGAATGGCCACAGTGAATTTGGTAGATGGGGATCTGCAAGTGAGCAACGGTTGATCAGAGGTCGTGTTCCTGCTGATAGCGCGGCTGCTTTCCATATCGGTGTCAAAAAGAGAAACCAGCAGCTCCTATGCCAATGAGAGGGCAATCTGTTATGAATGTCAGCACTTTGTAAACTACTTCACTATACTCCCTGTCTCTTCTCTTTACCTCTTCACCTCGGCTTTAGTAAATATTTTAGATGGAGAGATAGTCTCTGCAAGACCTCAGTGTGCTGTGTAGATGTACTGTGAATGTGGAGAAGAGCAGAGCCTCCTTTACCACCTGCTCTGGTTTTGACTCACAAAAAATCTGATGGTGAAAATAAGCAGGATAGACTGAGCAAAATCAGGTTAAAAAGTAAACGTGCTCCAATTCGGACATGAAAGCTGGTATTAAAAACAAACCAGCAAAACACTTGAAAAGAAGTGGATGTGAGCACACTTGGACTTCTGGAGTTTAATGTTAATGAATTGCGCTCAGGTTCTGCAGCATTTAAGTGTTTTCATCCTTTTTTATTTTTGTGTGTGTGTGTGACTTCTGATTTTTGTCCAAAAGCAGAAGCTTAGGAAACCCCTCAAGAAAGGAAGTTCTGGAGATTTCCAGCTCCGTTCGGGACTCCAGAGATTCAGATAGTTTGGGTAAACCTGTGAACTTTTGGATGTTTATCTGAACTGAACCTGAACTCTAAATCTTGGAGGGTTCACCCAGCGAAGTCAAAGGGAGGAAGGCCTATAATGATAACTGTAATGTTCTTTTCTCATTCAGCCATGGCTATGACCCTTCCCAGCCTCCTGAGAGTTTCTGTGTGCTGCATTCAACAAAAAGCAAGCTAAATAGCGTGTATCACATAGGCACAATTAACCGCTGTACGCACCATTACAGTTTCAGCTGCTATCCATCCCACTTGCTAGTTGCTGTCTTTGTAGGAGGATTTAGCTGGAAAACAGATGACTTTTTCCAACCTAACGTTGTCTCTAATGACATCTTTCATGTCAGATGAAGACAACTTACAAAAAAACCACTAGAAATTATTGAGCTATGGCAAGCAAAGCAATAAAAAGTAAGCTCATTAAATAAACACATACATGAATAGTTAGTGTTTTTTGGGCAAATTTTGAGACGTGAATATAGTAACTTCTTCTTTGTCTGACCTTATTATCACAGCATCTGCGTCCTTGGTGTTTATCTAGGGAGACCTCTGGGAAAGAGGCAAGCAGTTTATAATCCCTGTTGTACAGAAAAGCATTTTCTGTAGTACCAAAGACAACATCATAGCCTTCTTGATGTCAAAGGCAAGGCACTAGATGATTTTTCTTCCTGCAGGATTTTACTAGTAGAAATTAATGTAAGACGTTCACAGCGGAGCGAGGGTGTACTTTGTCAATCTCTCCACACGTACCCCATCATCCACCGCAGTTATCACTGCCCCAGATTCGTGCTTGTGTTAAATGTGATTAAGCCGTCGTATGTTCCCTGAGAGTTCTCTGGCCTGAAAGCACCCAGAAGTGCTACCCTTGCCTGGCTCTCGTATCTTCTGTCCTTTTGAGACTCTATCAGGGCTGACAGTGCTTTTTCACACATTAGCAAATAGGGGTGGTATAAAACTAGGGTCTATTCCAGTGTCATAGAATGACAGGGCCCCAGACTGGTTTGGGTTGGAAAGGACCTTAAGATCATCCAGTTCCAACTCCCCTTAGTAAGACCTAGTTCACTTTCTGGTGGTGCCTGGAGTCACAAGGGGTCAATCTAAAGCTTACTTCCCATGTGCCTTTCCCAAGTCATCCTTTTAAAGCTTATGAGGCAGGGGAAATTGGGAAGAAGAGCTCATTTGATTTCCAAAGGAATTTAGAAGCCATCAGTGCTTGGTTTGAGCTCCTGGGTTCTCTGCAGAGCTGCTCTCGCCTGCTTCTCTCCATGGGAGCAGCTGTGTGTTGAGACCTCTGCAAAAGCTGAAGGACTGCTGTTAGGGCCTTCACCCTCATGGAATGTCTGCTGCAAAGCTCAGACTGGGCTTGTTCAGAGAGTTTTGACAGGACTTGCAAGTGAATTGCAGTTAATTTATCTTTTTGAACAGGAACTAAGTGGGGTTCAGTACTTCTGCAGACTTTCCAGGTTTCTGGAATTTGGCTAGCTTTCTGTTTTCTTCTGTGTGTGGATCCGTGCAGGCACGAAATTCATAGGTATGAAGCCAGGAAAACTGTAGTTTAAAGAGTGATTTTCATCAGTCCTTGTGAATGGACTCTTCCAGTCTGATATATTGCACACCTCACTTCACTTTGCACTCAGTCTCTAAGATAGCACCTTCTGTAGAGGATGCTTGAATAAAAACACTTTCTAAACGCATTCAGCTTGTATGCATCCTATTGGAAAAGGCTTATTTCCTCCTCCTGAATGCAGTGGAGCACTAAGTGGGAGAAATGACCAAATCCTCTAGAGGTAATGGCTTAGGAGAAATGTCCATGCGAGTAGGATGCAGGAATACCTCCTTGATATACTTAACCTTGTACATGCAACTGTGCTTCCAGAGGAAATCAAAGAAGTTGGCTGCTATACACAAGGCCCAAGGAGATCTGAACCAGGGGAATTATACTTACTGGAAGGGTACAGCTCAGTGGACTTCTTGTGATCAAAGATTGCTTTGGGAGCTTTCTCACAGATCAAACTCTTAGCCTTAGCTTGAGATGCAGGTATAGAATGGATTCAAATGTTCACTGTCTGAAACCTCTTTAGTTCAAATATGCATCGTTCCCTCTGCTCTTTTCCTAATATTGATAAGATGTATTTGGCCATCCAAAGAATGGTTATTACTTGCTTTAGAATCCACAGCGCTGGCTGCAAGTTTACAAAGTGGAATACTTGGGATGCGAGTCTTGCAATAGCTTTTATTCTGGAAGTGCTTTACAGAGAAGTCCCACTGCAAGCAGGTCACCGTCTGCATTAAGATTCTAGCACTGATGCAGCTTTATCTCAGAGAGAGAGAAAAGCCAGGCAATAAAATGGGATTATCAGTGGAAATGAAAACATCCAAAGGAGTCAAGCATAAGAATAAACAGTCTCTCTCACACGCCCCCAGAAGAGCATCTTTCAGCTGGGGCTGATAAGGAAATGTTCCCACTAGAGGGGCAATTAGGAGAAATAATTGGGTCAGTTGAACTCTGGGTCAGTTGACCCTGGACCTCATTGTGGCTTAGGTCTGATTCTGCCCTGAGCAAGAGCAGAGCAGGGAATGGGACTGTACATGACCGTTGCAGAGCCCAGATTCATCACTTTCTGAGTCCAAATGCTATGGGTTGAAATGCTGACTGTTAGTATCGCCAAGCAGCGGCACAGGTAAGATGCAGATCCGGATGGGATCTACCCAGTGTGGTTTGGATCCCCTTTAACCCTAGGGCACTGTAGCATACTATCACACTTTTGCTTTCCTTGGTTGCACTTACTCATTTGTGAGTCATGGAATTGTCAGCTTGCAGCCGGGTTTCTTCTCTCCTGATGAAGTCTGGGAATGGTGATTCATGTCTTAGGCTGTGCCATGAGTTGCCATGGGAATGAGCTTGAGGTTGCAAAACCTAATGGAGTATCCTATCTTGTGGATCAAAGGAGCGAGGATTGGTGATGCTCTGGGGAAGAAGCCTTATGTGAAAGCCTGTTGTCTGAGATCAGTTTAGGTCAGCCTGGCTGTCCTGGTACCCCTTATCTAGTGTTTTGGCACATCAGGAAATCTTACTAGAACTTGTTCTAATTAGGAATTATTCGTTATTTAAATATGGAGCTTAGAGCCTCATTTCCTATGTGCTTTTTAAAATAATGGCCCTGAAATTCTTGTTGTTTCCTGACTAGAAAGTTTCCGACTTGCAGAAGAGGCTGGAAAATAAGTCTATTATATACAAGCACGTAGATATTAGTTTTACTTTTATATTGTATATAAAAGCAAAAATAGATGGGGCAAAAATTTCTAGTCTGTGCTTTCTAGTGGGTGCACTGAGAGGAGTGTAAAACCAGAGCAAGAGCAGTGATACAGCTGGTAATCTGCAGTGTAGGGACTTCCTGGGCAGGGGTTACATCTTGACCTTTCTGGTTTATAGCCAGTGGCCCTCACTTCCTTCACCTCTGATGTGCCTCAAAACGATACAGGAGTTTTCAGGTTGGAAGAAACCTCCTGCTCTGCACAAGCTTCTTAGGGAGGGTGCTGCAATCTCTGCACAGCGAGATTACGGCTTCCCGGTCAGCGATGCTGCCAAGTGTGCAGGAAGCCGGATTCTTCCTGTGCAAGTAGTTCCCGTAATTGGCACCTTACTTTGCCCTGTGTCTTTGGGGGTGTGGAAAAGCTGGAAAACCGCATGGATACTGCGGTTGCTCAGTGCTGTCCCTTTGCACAACTCTGGTCCATGCGGTGGGCAGGATTGTGCTGGGAATTCCACCCCCCCCCGCGTTTGAGCCCTGCCTGCGATTTATAGGAGAGGGATGGAAATCCTGACATTTGGAGCACAGCAGGGCCTATTACTGCTTATTTCCCAGTGGAACTTTGGACTTAAAAGATTTAGATGCTTTTCTTTATTACACGGAGTGAATACCTCAGTGTTTTCAACTTAAAGCCCATCAACGTATCTCCGTATTTTGTCAAGGGGCCCAGCTGCCAATTCCCAGTGGGATTGCTGTTAGCAGTGGTGGTAATCCAGCATGGTGGTCTGAGGAAAGGATAGGAGCCAGGCGTTTGCGTTCAGGCTCCGGTTTTCTCACTCGCATTTGGCTACAGGCATTAAAACCAAAGCTTCAGGAATAGCCTCTGGTTTGTGATAATCAAGGTGGTCCCCTCGGAATCAGGAGTCTTCCTCCTCCCTGCTGTTGAAAATGCTGTCTCTTACCTTTGTGCGTCTCTTTCTTGCTATGCCAGCCCTCAGTGATGCTGTAACTCTT
Organism: Pezoporus flaviventris; assembly: GCF_033815535.1. Lineage (NCBI taxonomy): Eukaryota > Metazoa > Chordata > Aves > Psittaciformes > Psittacidae > Pezoporus > Pezoporus flaviventris. The sequence continues at coordinate 1,239,538 of NW_026892680.1, read as the reverse complement.
AAGCCAGGCTTGGCTCCTTGGTAAATGTTTGCAGTACAACGGTTAAAGCTAAGAAAGTAAACGTGTGGGTGGTTGTTAACGTTGGTCTGTAATTGCAAACTGCGACCAGGGTAGGAAAAGTCCCACAAAACTGGATTATTTCTTGGAGGCTTTAATTTCTGCCACTAAATCTCCACTATCTCTCTGTCTCTTTTCTCTTCCCCTCTTGTGCACACATGTCCCCAGGCCTCATAATCTCTGCTCTGGCTCCCAGCTCGTCCCCGCTGTCACCACAGTGGCTTTTGGCAGTCTCTGAGGTGAGGGAGGGAGCTGAAAGCGTGCTCCGTGGTGTCCTGCAGCTCCGTCCCGATCCAAAACACGTTTCCCACCTCCAGGATGCTTTTCCACGTCCGTCTCCCCTTTCTAAGCATTGCCTCTTCACGCCCCTGGGACTGCGCTCCCTTCCCTTGAAGAGAAGTGTTATCTCCAGGTTGCTGATTTTAACCCCATTATTGTTTGTGAAACCAATAATTGGAAGGCGTCAGTTACTGGTTAACAGCTTCAGTGGTAAATGGGTTCCAGCCGCTTGCTGGGCTGCTGCTAGCAGGAATCCACGTGCTTCTCAGCTAGGAGCTCTCGTCTCGCTCCTCCCTGCCTCCCCCTCTCCCTGAGATCCTTTGCCGGGTCCATATGGAGCTGGGGATGTGAGCGCTTCAATAGACAGTTATGATCCTGATGTTTGGCATCAGCTATTTACGATGCGGTGTTGCCTGCCTGGAGGCGGGAGAGAGTGGGAGCAGGGAGGGTTCTGGGCCGTGTGTGAAACAAGGAGGCAGCAGTAGCAGAAATAACACAAGAACTTTTCTTTAGAGCCTGAAAATGGGCTCAGGAGCAATCCTCTCGGCTCCTAACCTCTTGCTAATCGATACCTCTTGCTTGCTGTGTGGTTTAAAGCATGGACCATCAGGGTTTTGCTGGGAGGAAGGGTCAGGATATCAACCACAATAAAAGTCATAGCTCAAGGTGGCAGATGCGAAGTGTTTTGGTCTGGCAGAAGAAAGGGTACATAAAGTACGAAGTCCAAAGCTCTGTTTTCAAAGTAAGACCTGTTCCAGGTGCTGGTGCTCATTGTCTGTATCACCTGGAGTTTGATTTCCACGTAGGTCTAAAAATGCAATGAAAATATAAGCAGATGGGTTTCTATGATAATACAGAATAAGCTCCTGATATACAGCAGTTTGGCTTGTGTTTTGTATTAGGCAGAAGCTGATACTCGTAGATGAGGTCAGTACATGCAACCGTATTTCCAAACAAAACCAGTAATAATTGTACAAGATTGTGTGAAATCATTAGAAAAAGGCAAAGATGCAGAGTAATATAGTTCGTAATTATGGAACCTGAACATGCAAAGTTAAACCTAAGCTCACAAAGGAACAAAGAGATGTCAGGGACAGATACGCTCAGGTTTAGGCTCTGTCCTGAAGTGGTCTTGTGTAGTAGCCTCGTAATACCAGACATTATTGCCATGCACACGTACCAGACACAGCTCTCCCCAGCAAAGCCCTGATGTACCATGGTTGATGGGAAAAACAGAATAACAGAGATTCCCTGGGGTACAAAGGGAGAAATCCATCAGACCGCCTTAGCACAGAGCCAGGTCTGATACACCTGAAATCATGAGTTCTAGTCCAACACCAGCCTTGCTGAATGTAATCTGGTTATTATGCAGGTCTCTGTGTACCACGTTCCTTTGTGCTGTGGGTCATGCTGGGCTTGTAAAAGAGATGAGAAGAGCTAGAGCAGCCTCGTGAGCACCTGAGGTGTAAGGGCATGCCTTGAGGAGGTGGCTGGGGACTGGATTTGCTGGGCTGCAGCAGTTGGATATAGGCTCCTGATGGGCAATAATAGAGATCAGAAGTTCTCAGTGAGGTGCTAGGTGTTGGTGCTAGGTTGTGCCTTAGCCGCATGTGCTTTTACCTCCTCACAGGCTATGCAGGGGGCTGAGGTGCCTATAAATGAGAGTTAGAGATCCCACGTAGAAGTCGGGATGGACTCTCTGCATGATACTGCGCTTGCCTCTTAAGAGAAACCTCTGTGGTCTGTTAAATTTCAGATGAGCCTTAGGCCTTTGTGAAAGTAGTTAGGGAAGAAATGAGTGTACAGAGTCCCTCTGAAAGAGAAAAGGATGAGAGCATTCCATGGAGACGTATTAAAGTCAATCCAGAGCGAACTGATGACTTTACAACCCTCACGCAAAGTGCCCCAGATCATTTGTTTTGCGCAACAGGATCACGTATGAAATATGAAGATGTGTACATAACCTTTTTTCAGACTGCTGTGATTTATTGCTGCTAGGGCCACGAGGGAATCAGGAGGAGCTTGTGAAGACATCAGTGTTATGTGGGGTTACAAAATGATGCTAGGTCTGATCAGTTCTGTCTGAAACCCTCTAACCGCAAGAAATCTGCCACTTCGCTCAGAAGTGGAGTGGATATCTCATCCACTCTGATTCCAAAAACCTTTAGCTCTCTAAATGAGGTTCAGCAAGGTGATGTTAGCCTTTTTTTAGTGTTAGTTCCATGCAGTCATATATGTTCCGTGCCATTTTCATATATGCTCCATGTAACCGTCTGCATGCACGTAGGTTTTGTTGTGATGATGGCTTTCAACCACTGAGAATTCGAATGAAGCTGGTGGTTTTGTTTTGTTTCTGTTTTTTTCCCCACCTTTTGCAGATTATTCAGCAACCTTTATTTGCCCTGATGTGCTAAGCACGTTGCAGTTTGAAAGCTAAACTTGTGTTCTATGGCTGAGCTGAAAATGGGGCAGCACAGCCTTCAAATCATAGTACAGTTACTTGTGTTTGGGAAGGTACTTGAAAGTGGTTTTTTTCCTTTAGGTCTGTCTTTCAATAGGGATGCAATTGGCTCAGGAGGCACTTGGTTCAAGAGTCAGGATTTTTGGGGCTGTTAAATTCAGGATTATCTTTATCTGTCAGTCACCAGTGTAAGCAGAGCTACAAATCCAAAGCATGTAGTGCTGTATTACCCATGTTTTGTTATGTCTGTAAGTTCATAAGAAAACTATGGTCTAATGTGCTTGGATGTTTCTAGTGTGCTAAAATACATACAACAAACACCCATTAATGAGTTTTGAAACTGTGATGCTTATTGAGTCCACTCCATGCTCTTGAACGCGAGCCAACGTTAATGCAAGCCCAGTTGATCCTAATAAGTAACTAAGACCCCATTTCATAAACATGCAATTCTAGCTTGTTATTTCTGGCACTGCCATTAAGCAAGAGCCTCTCCCCTCAGTGCGACAGAATTAAGAGATTAGGGCTAAACTGAAAATAGTGACTAATTCACAATTTCTTCCCTCCTTTTCTCCCCACCAACGACAACTCTAGAGGGGCTCAATAATGGCCATAGCTGCTCAATAACTGCTATAACTCAATAAAGTTATAGACCTTTTCTTCTGGGAGTTATGCACAGGAGTGTGACCTGCCAGTGCAATGGGATTCGCTCAGGTTAGTGGAGTGTGTAGGATTGGATGTAATGTCTGATGCATTCTATTACCATCATAGGTTCACTAGGACAAAGCACCAGTGACTGCACTAAAAGCTGCTGCTTACACTTAGCCATGTTGAACGGGGGGGGATCTTTAGTGTCTAGCTCACGCGTGTTGTGCCAGTAGGTATTTCTTTTCAACGTAACCAAGATCTTGTGGCAAAGGAGAAACCTTGCAGCAGATTATCAGGAGGTAAAATCCAGTGACGTGGAGTTCAGATTAAAGCTGTAAAACTCAAGCTGAAAGATGGAAAACCAACGTATTTCTCAGCACAGACATTTCTTACTCGGCCTTTATCTCTACCAGGCCACTGGATTTCTCACACAGATGTTGAAGTCTTAGAGCTGTAGATTATAGGTGTAGGAGCGTCCTTTGATGTGTTTGTGCAGTGCTCAGGCACTGGTGTCTTTGGCTGTCTGAGCTGCTGTGCTTTACAGTGATACAGAAGAGTGTAAGAGGTGAGAATACGCTTTGCCTTTCTCTTGCAGTGAGAATGCTTCCCTATGTTCATAAAGTCTGTGTTGCTAACACACTAGGACAAGAGGAAACGGCCTCCAGCTGCCCCAGGACAGGTTTAGATGGAGCTGAGGAACAATTCCTGCCCCAGAGGGTGTTCGGGCATTGGAACAGGCTGCCCAGGGCAGGGCTGCAGTCACCGTCCCTGCAAGTGTTCACACAGCGTGGACACGAGCTCCTCAGTGCCATGGGTTGGGGGTGGCCTTGGCAGGGCTGGGCAGTGGTTGGACTTGATCTTAAAGGTCTTTTCCAGCCTGGTTGATGCTGTGATCCTCTTTTTACTTGGATTCTGCGCTTTCTTGCTGATGCTGCAGTGTTCACCCAGTGCTGTTGGACTGGTTTAGCACTGTGCCAGAATTAGAAAGAGAAGCCTAGTTGCGTTAAAACCTGGGATGCTAATGGCCTTACAGACCTGCTGCCCTGTGTGCTCGCTGTCAGTGAGTGGCTGTGCTGGCCTCAAGTGCCATTCCTGTTCTGGGCTTGCTTTATTCTTCTTGTGCAGTTGCACTTTGACGGAAGCGTGCGGGCAGAATGCTGTGCACAGCTGTGTGCGGGACCAAACCCGAAGCCAGTTTGTAAGAGCGATCGGGTGTATTGCCATCGAGTTTTGGGTCAGTAGCAGGGCACCAAGTGGTTTGGCTTTCTTAAGAAACAGGCTAAGGCATTTAGTTTCTGCATTGGATAGGGAAATGTGTGCAACCCACAGAGACTGGAGTCTCTCCAGGCCTATCTAGCAGAATGAGAGAATTCTTTGTGAAATGCATAAAACGATGACATTTTAGTGGTGACTCAAGTATTTGATTCCCTTTTCCCACAACCTGAAGTAATCAGAATGTTCTTCTGCAATCCCGTTCCCAGTGAGGACTTAGCAATGTGTAACCTCACCGTACATCGACCTCAGAGACATCCCCAGGGCAGTGCGTGGAGATAGGGAAAAATGAGTTGAAAAGGCTTGTTTTTAAGCCCCAAGGAAGAATTACTGGCATGTTCATCTGGGAAAACACCCAGAAGATGAACTTAGAATCGCGACTACAAGTCTGAGGGGAGGAAAAATGTCCTCTCAGGGTGAGGTTTGGTGAGTGGTGGCCAGGGAGATAAGGATGCTGGTGCCCAGGAGAGCGCAGCACAACCCTGGTCTAGGGAAGTGAGGTCTGGTCCCAGACTGGCTGGATGCTCAGCTGCCTCTTTGTCCCCTTTCAATGCCCCCTGCTCCCTGTCACTGCCCTGAGAGAGCCCACATGCCTGCTGAGCTCTCCTGCTGTGGTTTCTCCTCAAGTCTGGACGTGGGGATCTTGGCCCTGCGGCCTTACAGGGTTGATGCTAAAAGGATGGTGTATTCCCAAGGAGTTTTACAGTGAAGGGCAGACAAACAGAAAGCAATGAAGTTGCCCTCACCCCTGGCTGAGGGCTGAAAAGCCTACAAGTCATTGAGATCTCGCCATAGTTCTGACAGTCATTGCTGTTTATCAGTGTGTGAGTAATACAGAAGGCATTTTGGCACTTTGCAACACAGAGGAGATTTCTGGCATCATGTAACATCTGTGGCTAGCATGGGTGATGGGTGAACGTGGTCTTTACCAGGAAAACTTATTTGGTACATTGAGAGGCATGATTGAGCATTTCAGCAGCAATAAAGAACGATTAAGATGTGTTAAATTGACTCTTGGCATTCAGGACATTTATGCCCCTGCAATAACAGGCGTACTTCACACAGAAGAAAAGGATAGTCTCTGCCCTGTTGAAATGGCAAATGGGCATTCAGGAGGAATCTGGGTTGAGATTCCCAGTACTCTGAGAGCTGCATTGGCGTATGAAACAGCAACAGGAACAGGAATAGGTGGGCATTGGGTGATACCCATTTGAACAGCTTGGGATCGCCTTAAAGGCAGAACCAATCTTTCTATTGCCAGTAAGGTCGGAGGACTACATGTATTTAGGCACTGATGTCAGAACATATATTGCTCAGCACGGCTGTTTAATCAGACCGAGGATGAACATACGGGACAGTCCTTTCGTACTTTATATCGCGTAAACACAGGCAGGCAGTTTGTCAAAGACTAGGTTGGAACTGGACTGTGCTGACACAGCGTTTTGTGAGGACGCAGAATACCCCGAAGGGCTTTTTCTAATGGAAAAACATGAAAGCATTTAAAGCTGGACCAATTTCATTGATGAGTTAGACCGTGAGTAGTCTGGTTCAGAGGAGGTAGTGTCTCGAAGAGGGTGAAAGACCGGGAGGGAGTTAGCTATTGTCAGAAGATGAGCCAGGCTATCATGCCTGTTTGCCAAATTAATTATTTGTTTCGATATTTGTGGAAGTGAATAGGAACCAGATGGCAGGAATGGAGATGCCTGTTAGGTTCCTGTAATGGAGAAAGGAGGGCGAGCGAGCGGAAATCGGAATCCCACTGTAAGAGAGGAACAGGAAATTAAAATGTCAGACAACTGACAAAGCTGCAGGACCACACACAAATATAAAGAGGTTTCGCGTCGGATCTCTGAAGCATTTGAAATTGAAGTCTTCTCTCTTTTTGCCACCCAGAAATCAGAATAAAGATGATTTTTTTGGTTGGTTTTGTTTTTCAAAAGAAGGGGAAAGTCAAAAGCCTCAAGCCCGTGGTTAGAATGGAGTGTACTGAAAATGTCTTTGGAAACACGTCTGAGGAGTCTGGAAAACTCCTACTGGAATATCGAGTAAGCAGGCACAGAGGAGAGGAGATGGGGAATTCCTGACTCATGTATCATGCCTGATGGTATCTACGTGTCCTTGGCAGTAGGAGTTCACGGTCTTTACTCTGCAAGGCCGGTGATACGGCAGGCAGAGGTCTTGCAGACTATGTAAAACGGGGAACTCCGGGTTCTGCTTGTCCTCTGTAGATCCATGTGGGATTCTGGTGGTCCCCCTGCAGTCAGCACGCAGCAACCAGCTCCCCATGCCTGTCACTACAAGACAGGTCTGGAAAAGCCAGGTTGCCCTTGTGCTGTATCGTTATCTGAACCAGCTGAATGTGGAAGGAGATTGGTCTCTTCCCCTCTCAGAATTGCTTCTGGGTTTTAGTATCTATGGGGGCACAGGGAGATACGTGCCGGTCCAGTACCCTCCTTCCCAGCTGGGGAGGGTTTGCTGCTGCTCCAGTACTCTGCTTCTTTAGCTGGCCCTTGCTTATGCCTCTTTATATTCAGCAGTCATCCCTGCATAAGGGCTGTCTGCTGACCTTTCCTTCAGCAGTGAGTTCTGAGCCAAGTGTGCTGCTCTGCTGAGATACGGATGTTTTTCTTTCTGTCTGCCTGGTGGTAAGGTTTTGTGTGTCTCACTTTGACCCTGGCCAAGTGCCTCATGAGCTACGGGCTCTGAATGTCTGCCTTATTTGGAGGAAAACATAGGCTTTTCAGTTGCCTTGACCTCCGAGTAGGTTTTCTGCTTCCCTTTGACCTGTTTCTGCCCTGCCAGCCTCTGTATGAAGCGTTTTTCTTTCTTGCACATCTAAAAGTTCTCTGGTCCCTCTTCCTTCCCCAAGAAAAAGAAGAGGAAAATGTTAGTAGCTGCGGCTAATTGTGCCCCAGTGCTCCTGCTGGCCTTTGGTGTTCATCCCAGGAATAAGGCGTTTGCATGTTCGCATTCACACCAGGTCAGCAGATGCTGCTTCAGAGGATCCTGCTGAAACTTGTACAGTAGTCTGCTTTAATCATGGGTACAGACAGGTCTGCTCCATAGAGCTATTGCCCACTGCATTTTAGCATAGACTGGCAAAGCCAGCCCTTTGCAAGCAGGCTCCATACGAAGTCCCTGAGAAACAGTCTATTGTATCTTCATGTTGTAAGACCGGGCTTTTCAGGTTGAAAATGGTGTGAAGATATTGGTGAATATAATGATGATTTTGGAGGCAAATGCTGGTAAACCACAGAAAGCGAGGAGCAAAACTTGGCATGGAGGAGCCCTTGGTCAGCAGCAACAAGATGCTTGTGAAGAGGGATTTTCTGATTTCAAAATGAGAAGTGTTGGAAGGAGAGGAGGAATAAAAAGGCAGACTGATGGTGCAGCAGTTCAGGGACAAGCAGTGTTGTATGGATCCGTTCTCTGTTTCTCTTGTGGTCTAAAATGGGAGCTTTCTATAAATGCATGGCTTTATGTGGCATTTGTTGTAAGCAGGTAGCTTTGGGAGCAGCAAACGGGTTTGGTTTTGCTATGTCAAAAGGAGAAGGAGTTGGTGCTTTTCCCCTTTTGTGCTTTTCTCACTTCCTCCAAGCACTGGGAGCTTTAGCATCTGCCTCTTTTGGACGATAGGTATCTCGGGAGCCTGGTGTTTCTCAAAGATCTGAATTGCACTTGTTTGAAGTTACTGTTTACTGACCCTGTGAAGAAATACGGGGTGTTCAGGTGTAAAGACACTAGAAGCCAGAGTGAGATGTGACACCCGTGAAGCTGGGCATGAAGGAGATTTTTGTGTAGTTTTCATCCGCTTTTCATCTGCCGCTATTTCGACAAAGCTAGATTTAAATTCATCCCAGGGGCTACTCCAAAGTTGAGTTGCATTTGGTCCGTTGTATTTGTGACTTAAAGGCTAAAAGGAAGACATGCGTGTTACAGAAGTGGTGCCTCTGAGTGCCTGGGGAGGAAACAGAGTCCAGTCCCTTGTCCCAGCTCGTTCAGCTCTGTGGGGTTTCTCCTTCACAATTTATTGTTTCAAGGGTCTGCCTAAAGCTAATGACCAGCCTAAAATAAATCTTGAAGATATTTTCTTCCTTTCCTCTCCGCTGGTCTGAAGCCTGGAATGTCCTGAAAGTCGCCCTGCCATTCCTTCTTACTGCCCCTCCACCACTGCACTCTCCCAGGGCTGCAGTTAATCACCAAGAGTTGTCACTGTGAGGGCTAGGAGTGACTTGACTAAGGCTCAAGTGGAGGAGAAATGCACTGGTGGGCAAGGAAAGAGAAGGTTGAGCGTCAAGCAGTACCCAAGGAGCTGATGTCTTTTTCAGAGCTGTGCTCATCCGTGCTCTTAAAGCGTGCTTTTCATAACGCTCCCTTCACCTGCGAGCCCTGCAAATGAAATGCCAGCCTCTGGTGGGCTGCCTCTTTGCATCCATCCCCATCTCCCCGCAGAGCCGCTGCTGTCTGTGTGGTCTTTGCAATTCACACGGCTTGGTGGCAACCAGCAGGGGGGGAAAATGCTGTGTTTTATTTATCTAGAGTCAAGCACAGTTTAAACCCCATTCTAAATAAATAAAAACTCCTAGCCAGATTTATACGTATAAATAAAAAAGCAGAATTCCCCCTCTCTTTTGGCTGCTGTCGAACAGCATCAGTTTCAAGACCACACAAGGAGCTGTGCTGACAGCTCTGAAATGGGCGGTGGAGGCAAAGGTAGGAGGGGTAGGAAGGACCTTGATAACTTGCTCTGGGTTTCTAGTGCATGGAGGTACCCTGTGTAGAGAAAGGAGTAGCCCTGACACCACGGTGGGTTAAAATGTTGGAAGAAAACTGGAGCATCTCAGGTCTTTGATGGTGGTGTGTTTCCACAGAAGACCAGTTCTTCTTCAGATTGTTCACCCACTCTACCAGGTCATGTGTGTGAATGGATTTGTTGGCACAGCTGAGCATTATCGTCTCAGTCTTTTCATATAGCCCAGGGGTGATAGAACACCCATAAAAAGCCGTGGTTTGAGAAAGAAATGTTCTATTCTTGGAAGATTGATCGCATTTGGCCTTTGGGGATAGGGCCCGCATTGCACAGAGGTTCCCAGTTTCCATCAGATGGTGCTCCCCCACAGGCGCTGACAGTGCCGTGTCTGCTCTTCCAGCCATCACTCGGGGAGCCTCCAAGCATGGTTTCGTTTTCTTGGGAGTGAAATGCATTATGTGTGCACAGGGGTTCAGATCTCTCTGCACTTGCAGCCCTGCCAAGCTCTCGGGAAGGGTGACAGGCAGCGGCTCTGCGGAGCACCTGGGTTTTGTTAGTCCAGATGAGGGATTATAACGGGTCTTAAATAGATGCCTGCTTTGCGTGGGTTCTTCTTGCAGCAGCATTTGCTCCACTGCTCATGGATGAGGATGGGCTGGAGGACATGGTTCTGTTGGCTGCAAGATTAGGCTGAGAACGAAAAGGGGCCGATTAGTGGTTGTTATTTTGAGACTGATCAGAGGCTGCTGCAGTTCTAACCGCCCAAAAAATCAAAGAAAGCACCCTTGCAAAGCAAAGCCTTGCTCACAGTTCATTACCTCTTTCATATTGTGAACCTCTTTGGGCTGGCAGACAAAATGACCAACAGATGTTAGTCACATTGAGGAAAAATGGAGAAGAGGAATTCTCTGAACGTGCCTTCTTACATCTCTTCCTTGGAGCACTTTATGTATTAATTTATGTTTCCCACAATACTTCTGCATTGTCTTGTTCTCTTAGTAAAGCATCAATTCACTTTCCTAACTTAATGATGCAGCTGGGGTCACAGCTTGTCACAGGCAATGGCATCACAGCAGCACCGACTCGTAAACATCTTCACAAAAGCCTTACCCTTAAGGTAGTTAGTTACTATGAAATATCTCAAAAATAGACAGAAATCAAGCAACAAATCTAGTTCTTGGCATTCTGAGAATGCCAAGGAATAACAGAATAACAACGTAAAAAAGCCTAAGGGTGTGTGTGGGGGGGGTTAAGGAAAATAAACAGGGTAATCTGTGTAAGTGTAGGCAGGCTGATCTGGGCACTGATTCTGGACAGAAGTCATTGAAGTCTTCTTAGGACATGCAATTAGCTGCTGATTGTAAAGTGACTGTTGCCAAAGAAGAGAGTTTTACTTGGATGTGCTCTTGCCAAATAACTAGATTAAATTTCAGATCTCATTGGTGAATTTAAGTGGGATGATAAACTGCTCACTTCTGAGATTAGGTTGCCAGAATTAATAGGGGATAAACCCACTCACGCCATATTACAAGGATTTGGACTATTTTGAAAGAGAAAGAGAAGCCCTATAAAAAGGGTATCATCATTATCACAAGGGTAGAAAAGGGGGTTTTATTGAAGAAGGCAACCAGGCTAGCCCAGCGCTATTCAATTGACTCTTTTCTTCCAGTGGTTTGGAAATAAGTGTGAAGTTACTGTGAAGAAAATATCCTGATGTAATCCCACTTTGTTCTGGTAGGACCCTTTTGCTAACCGGGGGGACTGTTTGATAGGGCATGTTTGGAAGAACAGGCATTTTATCACAGGCAAATGTGAGCCCAGAGTTCTGTATATAAGAGGAAAGGGCCCTGCGTGGGAGAGTTCTCCATGGTAGAAATCAGTGACCCTGCAAGTTCATGGTAGTCATCTAAGTTAAAATGAGATACTGGGAGTGTGCCTGCAGTATTGTAGGGGCAGGTGGGAAAATATTGTGGTGATGTGCCTTCTTCTCCATTAGAGTAGTGTCTGTGTAAAAATCTTAGCCATTTAAAGGAGCAAATTCATTCTTTTATTAAGCCATTGTAATTCATCTTGCTTTACCTTTGTGCTTAAAATGCATCAGTATCTGGTGTGAGTAGTATTGCGTAGACAACTATAGCTCCAGACTAGCTTCACTGATGTCAGTTACATGACGGGCAGTAGAACTTGGCCCTCTAAAATTTAATATGTCAGGCCTAAAATAATCTGAAAAGGTATTTATGTACCTCCTCCTCCTCCTTCACACTGCTTGTAACCTGAGAGCATCCATGTGGCTAAGAATAAAGGCTTGTCTTTTCGAAACTGAAGACGCTCTGCTCATAGCGCTGGAGAAACCAACTGCAAAATAAGGCAACCAGATGTTTAAAAACGTTGAAAGTTCCTTTTTTTGGAAAGGTAGCTATGTCAAATAAACACGAAAATGCTATTTTTTCTATATAAGTATTCATTTTAATGGCACCCCAAGAGTTCGTCCAAGGGTCTCTAGGTCACCTGGGAGAACGTACAGTATATTTTGGCTCTGCGGTCTTCGCCTTTCTACAAAGAGCTAATTCTTCCAATCAATGAAATAAACGTTGCTAATGTAGATGGATTGACAAACTATTTTAAAGGCTAGTTTATTGAAGCAGATGGTGAGCCTGATACAACTAGAATGCTTTAAGAGGCCGTCCCTGGCAGGAGAAGAAGCCCTTGGAAGAGCAAGATGTAGTGACTGGTCACCCCCCTTCACCTGGTGACATTTACTCCTTTGGGCATCTTCTGTCCGCAGAGGCACTGCAATGAAGCTAGGGAGTAGGAAGGCTTTTTGTCCTGTAGGGCTTTCAATAAGGCTTTCTGTTTAGGGCAAAAGGAACCTGTTCGAACAAGGTACCAGTGATGAACACCAGCAGCTGAAGCAGTTGTAGGTCTGGGAGTCCCTGCTGGGATTACTGCAGTTTGACGAGCTATTTAGTAGGAAATCAGGTTAATTTCTGGTGCCTGTTAGGAAAGGTGATGATAAACCAAGAAAATACGTGAGAGGAATTCCAGGGATGCTCTGAAGTTTATCAATACTTGCTTTACGATCAGATGCTGAAAAGCTAAATAGAGCACGGAAACTAAAGGGAGAATTTCAAGGCTACAAGTCTGTTTGTGTGAGTAAAAGGCTTTTAGAAACAGTATGGTTTCCTTTCAGATATATAGTTCCTTCTTTGGTACAGCGTCCCAAAATAGCCACATTTTAATTCAGCTTGCAGGTTTATGAGAGCAGTTGTATCGTAGTGTTGATATCCAGCATGGATCATCTCCACGGATTAATGCATTTCCGTGTGTCAGTAATGGTGAAGGTGGGTTACTGCACACCCGAGACCCTCCACAGGGCATAGCGGTGTCCGGCTGCAACTTCTGAGCTTTGCAACTTTAGCTAACTGATGGGTTAGCTTCTGCATTTCCAGAAAGGAAATGGCACTCGCTGTTAGCAGTACTCTACGTGGTGACAGAAGTGTGTTCTGTCTTGATACCTAAAGATATAAAAGGATTTACAGAGAACAGCTCCTCATCTCTCGGGGAGCACATCTACCTCTAGTTATGGCTTGAAAGATACCGAAAATATGAATGGGGAAGTCAAATGCAGGATTCCTTTTGCCTTCTTTGAAAGCAAGACTTGAGGTTCTCAGCTGGTGCCCCTCAGTGTCCCGCCAAAGGGCTGTGAGGTGATATAGGATGTTGCTAAACTCCCAAATCCTGACTCGGCATCGCTCTATTGGGAAATGCTGGACCTCCGTCTATGTTAATAGGTGGGGGTTTTCTTTCTTCCTGTTTGTGGCAGGGGAGCGTTTGGAGGCTGTTTTATTTTCAGTCACTTGGAGCTCAAATACGAGCTGTCAACCCTCAGAGCAGTGTAATATTACAGATAGTTGGATGTTGTTCACTGAGCCCCAGAGGCTAAATCACCTCTGCTTTAAGTATCAGTTTTCATTGTCAGTGAAATCTGATTTTTTTTTTTCTAAAGAGAAATGTCAGGAATACATGGAAGAAACGGACTTATCACTCATGTTCTGGTAGTAGCTTAGTCGTAAAACCAGGTTGTATTTGCAGTACGTACAAATAACCTCTTATCACGTATTGTTTACAGAGCCCAGGAGAGAAATCTCAGCATCGTGCCAGTGCAAGGATTTCATATCCCTTCTCTTGGGAGAAAGGTGTGCAAAGAAAATCATTCAGTTGTTGGTTTAAGAGGAGTACATTTACCTTCCAAGAATTACGTCTTGCAGATTGGTTTGATTACTGCCATTAGCCTATCAGCTGCTGCAGGCTGTTTGCTTTGTTTCTTCAAGAGAAAACAAACTGTGGTGGTACAGCTCAAACACAGGGGATAGAAGGAATATGGGTTTGCGTTCAAACAGGCTGCTTTTCTGCATGCATCCATAGATAGATGTTAAGAAAGCGGGCAATGAAGCAGTTTCAGCAGAGGTATTTGGGTGTGTTTAAAAGTCTGTTTTCTGTTTTGGTGAAGTTTGTAGACAGAATAAAAGACACTCCCCGGTTTCTCCAGCTGCATCTGGCTACAGATCGCTCCAGAATTTTTGTGTCTTCAACCTCTTTCCTATTTTTCTTTCCCCTCCAAAGACTTCGAAGAGCCAAGAGGATACTTGCTGGTATGTGATGGAAGGCTCTGAAAGGAAAAGAGAAAATTAACATCAAATGGGCTTCTCCTCCTCCCACTCCGCATGCAGAATGTCTTAAGGAGACCATAGCACAGTATCAGTACTGCCTCCCAGCATGTTCTGTGACCCCTCCTAGTCCTTTACAATCTTCAGTAACTTCACTTAAAACTCCTACTTTGGTTTTTCTTCTGTGAAATGACTGTTGGTGTCTTCTGGAAAGTGCAAATTGGTGTCTGAAAGAACTAGGATCCTAAGGTGCTTTTCAGGGGCTGTTTCAGGACAGCATCCGTAATTAACACCCAGTAGGATTCTACTGGCATCTGCTGTTTCACACCGTTAAAGAAACTGGTATGTGCTTGATGTCACCCATCTTTCCAAGGGTACCCTACTTACGCAGTTTCTCTCTAGCCTACAGAGCTTTGTAGCTTTCCCTTACCTTGTGTGAGAGAAACTCATCGTGTTTAAACCTCATTGAAAGCAGCCAGAAAAGCCTTGTCCCTGCGTTGTATCAGCTTTCATAATTTGGACTTGATTATGTATTTTCTGTTTGTTACAAGCTTCCAATTTTTCCTCTGTCCTCGGAGCATTGGATCACTTTCCTCCGTATCAGTGAATCTGCTTCTTGACATCCTGTTAGAAGCCTGTGCAAATGATCTGCAAAACCGAATAAATGAAAGATACCAGTGAAAAGCGAGGTTTGACCAGAGGGCAAAGTTCTGTCAAAAGCACTCTATCTTCCTTTGTTACTGAGACACGGCCAGATGTTTGTTTAGAACGAAATGCCTGCCTTGGGATCTTTGAATGCCCAGATGAGGAAAAGTGTATCTGATCGCTGCTAGGAGCACAGCCACGTCCTAGCTGCAGCCTGGGGTGGTGTATCCTGAAATACTCTGTCTGGAGGTTCTGGGAGTGCAACAGAAAAGCGTGTTTGCTCTCGCTGAAAGGAGATGGGGCTGTCAGTTCAGACACACGTAGAACATCTGCTCTGCCTGTGGTTTAACTAGACCAGAGCCCTGCATTAAACCGATCACCAGTCGATCAGAACGCTTCCTTGCGCTGAGAAGCTTCCCATCACGCTCAGTGCTGCCGTTCCCAGAGAAGCCAATGTGTCGTGGTAAGGAAAAAGACCAACCCCAAAATCACAGCAGTGAAATATGTCGCAACTGTGGCTCGTTTGGCTTGTGGAACATCACAGGCGAGTGTTTGACCTGGGCTCAAACAGCTTGGAATGTGTTGGCCCAACTGTTTTAAATCGAGCTAGTTATTTTGAGCCCATCTCGGCTGTGAACTGGAGCTAGCAAAATGAACCGTAGTTCATGTTCCAGCTTTGGGAGAGTTTCCGAGCAATAAAGCTGTAGCACGGACCACAGGTTTGTGTTGTTTCGGTGGCACAGAGACGATTTTCCTTTACTTAACCCCCTCGGTAGCCATTTAGGACTACTTGACTATAGGTCTTATAAGAGTATGAATTGTCAGGAAAGCTCTGTTTCATTAATAAAAAGAAAGCCACCATTACAAAAAGTAAGTCCAGCCCTGCCAGCTAAATCTCTAGCTGGCATTTGGCTGTGAATTAGTTCGACTGTGTATACAAATACTCCTTTGCCGTAGGAAGATTACTAACAATCGTCTAAATATTGGTCTGAAGTAACTTACATGATAATTTGCAAGGCCTTTTGCTGTGGAATGACTTAGAAGGAAATGCCTCGTTGCATTTATTACAGTATTTAAATAGTTTGGGTTTGGTTTCGTTGGAGTGGAACAGAGCAGATAGAAGTTTGTATTTTCTTCTGCACAGTGCATGTAACAACATGATTCTTGAAGCCTATTTAATTTAGACCAGCCATGTATTCAGTATTGTGGAAACACAGCGTTAATGAAAAAGATTCTGTAAATCAGTGTGCAGCAAGTTGATGTTCCCTTGCAGAAACGCCCACTGCGTGTTGAGGGAGCATCTGGTGCAACGTGGATGGGTTTTGTCACTGATTTTAATAGCCAAATGTGCAAAAGAGCTTGCTGCGAATATGTCAAGATTTTTGCTGATGGAAGTTACAGATACAAATGGAAGAGGCTGGAATCGGGGGACAGATTATGGCTGTTTGGAGCCTGAAGCGCATTATAGCATACAGATCCTGTGTGCTTCTGCCCCCCTTCTCATTCCTTCCCTCACACACTCTTGGAGCTGCAGCGGGAGGAAGGTTTCCTTCTCGGGAAACATCCACGATCCTTTTCCTTTGCAAGCCGGGAATTCCTTGGAAGACAGAGTGCTGTGTTCTCCCGTGCTTTGAGCGCTTGGCCTGGCCTGCTGCGCTTTTCCCCTGGTAATATTTGACTAGTCCTCTATTGGGGTGATGCTGAAAGAGACCTTGAAGCGATAGATCTCACCGAGGGGTTGGAACTAGGTGATCTTAAGGTCCTTTCCAACGCTGACTGTTGTATGATTCTGTACTGCAGACCTTAAAAAGACCCCACTGCATCAGATAAGCGCCATGTTGTCAATCTGTTTCTTTTTAATTGTGGGCTATAAGAGTTTGAGAAATAAAAAGGAACTGGGGACCCAGTGTTAGCAGAGAAACTTCACGATCTGGGGTGGTAAGGGACAGCATTTAGGTGTCTGTACGTTAACTTCTCCTACCCCACACTGCAAAAAGTCACCTTTTCAGACAGCAGTGTGGTTCAGTGTGAAGTTTTGAGGGAAGGAAGCTCTGCTCCTTAAGGGGCAATGATGGTGCCAGAACAAAGCAGCGAAACACCGATGAGGTAATTGTTATATTCTCATCTTTGGATATCTTGTTCCTATTGAGTACTTGACCCTGTCAGATACTGATGCCATGTCCCAGAATCCCAGCTCCTTTCTCACTGTAGCTGGTACTCCCTTCCAAAGATAAAAAACATTGTAGGGACCATGAATGACTTGTTGACAAAACAAGTAAGGTTCTCATTATGGAAGGGAGCGTTCCCTATCATTTAGAATGCAATTTTAGTCTTCCAAATGTCCTCAGAAGTCACCGTGTGTTCCTGGTCACTGCCATATTGGAAGGCATGGTGTTTGTCTGATCGAGGTTGTGTGGTTAGCATTACATCGTGGATGCTCAGGTTACTGATAATTCTGTTAGGAAGCATTAGAGATTTGCTCTAGTTGGTCTAAACTTCCACTAAATGTTAGGTGCCACAGAGTGGCTTCACCCTGGGTAAATCTATTGTGAAAATGCAGATAGAAGCTTATGAGAGCGAGCAACCAGTTGTGGTGCAATATGAAGAAGGGACATTGTCTATGGGGGGAATATGATTGGGCTGAGCAGAGTGGAATAACAGCACCAGGTTCTGAAGGAACACTGACTCTGCTTCCTTCCTGGGATCCTCAAATCTGCTTCAGGCCAAAAGAAAAACAGGCTGCTGGCACACAGGCTAGCGGGAGAGTATTACATACCTTGATTTTCTAACTAGAACTCATACACAATTGCATTTCTCATTTCTGTGGTGTTTTCAGGCGCTGCATCAGATTCTACACTGGACTCCTTCAGCACTGGAGCCTAAAAGCAGAAACCTCCAAATAAGTCAGCTGGGAGCAAGGTAATACGTGACTAGCTGGGATGGGGATGCACTGAGTTAGTTTCCCAGGTTACCACCACGGATCCCACAAGGATCTGCCCCGTGGCTTGGGCTGTCTGCTCTGGACTGATGGCAGAATGTAGCTGTGGTCACCGTGTGTCACAGGGTGAGCGCTCACAGCCTGTCAGCTCTTCTCCTCTCCCTGCCCCATCGCATGCTCACACCCCACATCGCAGCTCAAGGGCAAATCTGACGCAGCTTTACACAGTACCAAATGCACAGGCAGCAGTTAATGCACCAAGAACTTACCCCTGAGCTTGCCTTGTTCGGTGCTTTACTGACACCAGAGGATTTCAGGAAGGCATGCAGTGATTACAGTGTATTATCATCATCAGCTGCATTTCTGATACGTAGCTTATCATAAAACGCCTCTTAAACAATTTCTTGGTTTTTTGTCCCGAAGTGTTGCTGCAAATGACATCATCTGTGTGGGAACTTCAGTTGGATGTGGTAACACCTTGTAAAGTACTTTAACAAGACAGAAATGCTTAAGTAAAGTTGGGGTTTGGTTTCAAAGACCTTCCCTTTAGGAGGCTACAGTAAATTCAGCCCCCAGACTGACACCCTTTTCTCTGTCTAAATCTAGTTTTGTAGAGTTAACGTTTCTTCATGGTGCCATTTAATTGCTTTACAAGGAAAAACTACAATGGTGCTATGTATCTAGTCCCTACCTTTTGGAAAGTGCATGGTTTTCCAGCTAAGCAACAGGGCTGCCCTAGTCTGTCACACGTTTGGGTTTGTTAAGTGCATTAGCGAGCAATAAAATCTCTGGTATTCAGTCTCGCTCGCTATTTATACCTTGGTTTCTCCCACTCACCCTTGGCTTTGATTTCTTTTCACTTTTGCCGCTTTATTTCCAACCACTAAATAGAAAAGAAGCAGCAACTCCTTCTTCACAGCTCAGCAGACAGGTAATGAATTGCCACACTGGGCCAGGCCAATCCAGCCTCTGCTGCCTGTGTAGTTCTTGCATAACTGAGTTTTCCCCATCACACCTCTGAAGCCCCTCTGAATGAGGTCTGTCTGGTAAGACCAGGCTCTTCAGAGGGATGTGAGTACTACAGGTTTCCTGTAATTCTCTGGTTTTAGCCATTTAAGCACAACAGGTTTCCACAATATTCTTCTTTAACCCAATATACTCCTGCCCTCTCTAGCCCAGTGGAATCCTGCAGGTGCTGGGCAGGGCATAGAGGCTGAGGAATCCCAAGTGATTCAGCGTCAGTGTATTACCAAGCTCCAAACTGAGGTTTAGTTTTAAAAGATTAAATAACAATAAGCAGAGAAGGCTAGAACTGAAGAGATTCTGTGTGCACAGTTCAGAAGTATGTGTATGGAATGCAGCACTGACCTCCCCAGGTTCTGACTAATCCTGGGCTGGATTACACAGCATAGGGGTGTCTCACTTGTAGAGGTTAGCCTTATGGGATCAGGGCATGTTTATCCTCCCTCACTAGGCAAGAAAGGGAAAGGACCTCACCCTGTTAGTCACCATGGTGGTTAGAGCATCTGCTGGTCGTGCCTGGGAAGAAGTGATGCACAAAGCCTGCTCCCTGTGGGTGCGTTAGCCACTGGACTGCTCATGGGGAATGGTGCCCTTTGCCACAGCCTGTTGTGTAATGGGTAAACCCCTCTGTGGGACAAAGCAGACCTCTAACATAGCCTTCCCTGAGTGGTTGCAGATGACATCCACACTGATACTTGGAGAAAAAAAAGGAGGGAGAAATGGAAGTCTGAAAGAGGTCCCAGGGAATCATTTGGAATTTGCTGAGCAGGCTCTGGAATTTCTGGAGAGCGGAAAAAAAAAAGATGCTTGTGTGGCTATTTTGGTAGCTGCATAATCTGACAAAGAAAAGGCAGAAAAATCACGTGGCAGGTGAAGCCCAAAGCCTGTCGTTTGTGTTATGGCAGTCTTGAGTCCCGGTGATGCCTGGCACTTGGATGGAGGCGTAGGAAGTTTGGAAGTGTTCACAGAGAGTACACAGCATGCAGAAAGGGGGGGGTGTGTGTGATAAAAGTGCCACTAAACAAGGGGAGTGCCTCTGGGGAGCACTGCACACCAGCACAGATGCAAAGCTTCCTTTGAACTCGTCTTTCAGGTCACTGGGATGCTCCCAGCAGGGTACGAGGTGGTCTGAGGGATGGGTTTGTCTCTAGAAGATTCCCTTTGCTATGCAGGTGGGCTCACAAAAACAGTGGTGTGTTGCTGAGAGCTGGTAGAACAAGCAGCAGAACCGTGGTGTCACGGTGATGAAACTGGGCTTCCGCTGGCTACGGAAATGGAGTAATTCGGCAGGGGCGACCCAAGATGTCAACCTGGAGCCGAGCAGCTCCCCTGTGCAGTGTGTGCTGGGCTCAGCTCCCATGTGGAGCAACCTCGGTCTTGCAGGCGGTTCCTTTCCAGGTTACAGGCAGTTCAGTTCGAGCGAAGGTGACTGTTTCACCCCCAGCTGCTGATGAGCTGGCAGCTGCTATCTTGATGATCTGCTTGTGATTATCCTTCTGAGAGTTGAGTTTTGGTTTGGTTTTGCCTGTTGATGTTTGCTCTCCCGTGGGCAGGGCATTGCGCTGCATGCTCTGTGTACAACGTTATGATCACTCTTCAAAGATGTAAGCAGAGACAAGTTCTTTCTCTCGAGTCTCCAGCTGTTAGGACTCATTTTTGATGCTGCAAGCATTTGCTTCCCATCCCTTGGTTTCTGAAGTCCCCGTTTCTGTTCTCAGACGTCAGCCTTTATTGAAGAGTAGTAATATTAGAGCTGATTAACTGTAAAGAAAACCCAAGGTGTTCTTGCTGACTAAAGCAGTGTCCCTAAACATTGCAGATAGATTATTTCCAGTGATGGATTCAAACACCTTCAGGGGCTTGCTTGCTTTTCCTACTTACTATTATCAGTGTTGTAATTTTGTTATCGAGGTGGGCAGTTTCTTCTCCCACAAAAACTTCATTATGAGGCTGACCTGCCGAACACCTCCCTTTTAGTGACAAACACATGAGAGTTAATTGTTCAGCTGCTGTCATTTAAAAAGACTAAATCAACCTGCCACAAAAGAACAATTCCCTCTGGTAACTTTATCCATTTGCCCTTGGTGGTGACACCGGGGATACCACCCTGGTTGAACTATGTATTAGTTCCTAGGGAAGCCCTTTGAAACCCATAGCTCTGCACAGTGTTGTAATTGAAAAACATTGAAGAGGCATACCTGGCTCAGGAAGCAGGAAAGAATGCGAAGCTTCAGTTTGAGTTACTTTGCACAATTCGGTTCTGTGTTACTGTGCTTTCCAAGCAGGTTTAGTCTGCTGTTCTGCGTGTATCTGTGGTGCAGTTTGGCAGCACTGGCAGTATTTTTGCTTTCTGTTCTGACCACATTTTTCCCTAACCAAATGCCTCATTCCAGGTGTTTGCTATTCCAGCAGGGATGGTGGCTGCTCCTTCTGAGTCCTGAGAAGTGTTCAGTCACCTGTGAGAGGAGTTCAGGGCCTGACATCAAGCTTATCCATTAAAGCAGCCTCTATTGTGTCTTGGAGTCGAGTCTCTAAATTCTCTATGCATTGGGGGAGCTTTAAAAGCTGCTGTGAAATCTGTGTTTTTACACATTTACTTTACAATAGCCGCTCAGATTGGCCTCTAGCTGTTTGGCATACAGTTCTTCTGGGTGTTTCTGGATATGAAGCCCTGTATACTGCCTACCTGTGAAAAGCACCTGTTCTGAAATCTAAGGAAGAATGACTCCGAGCAGGCAGTTATCAGAATAGAACTTCAGCTTTAACTTAAAGCAGGTTTTTATTTTTGAAGACTCGACGTTATTTAAATGGCACAATGTCCTGTTTTGTCTTAGTGCATTCCTCACCTGCATCCTACATACAACATGACCGTGCTTGAGACAACTTTTATTAAATGAAGTTTATCTAAACTAATTGCTAATAGTATTAATATCTATAAATACCACAGACACTAAATCGCTGTGCTGCTTTTCAAAGCAAATTCTCTTACTGCTGATAGAGATGGTAGTGAAAGCCAGTTAAGGTGAAATTCAGAACACATACATGTTTCAAAGCTTTTCTTCCAACTAACTAGAGGATTCTTTCAGTTGGTGGGGTTTTGCATCTGGTTGTTTTAAGGTTTCTGGGGTTTGTTTCAGAATGATACGGATGAAAAAAGGGTCAGACTGGGATTTAAAGCAGGCAACACCAACAGGGTCAAATTGTTAAAAAGCCTAGGAGAAACACTTGCAATGT
Organism: Pezoporus flaviventris; assembly: GCF_033815535.1. Classification (NCBI taxonomy): domain Eukaryota; kingdom Metazoa; phylum Chordata; class Aves; order Psittaciformes; family Psittacidae; genus Pezoporus; species Pezoporus flaviventris. The sequence continues at coordinate 1,217,567 of NW_026892680.1, read as the reverse complement.
TTTCAAGGTCTGTATAGACGTATATAGGCAAAAGGCATGAATATAAATGCAGTCACACATTTTGTGCGTGCCAAAATGTACGCTAGTAAATATTACAGTGCTTTTGGGAGGCTGGTTGGAAACACAATCCCACATGAGGGAAGTGTACGGGAATAAGTGTATTGTCAGACTATCAAGATGTGAACTGCACAATGGAACAGAATGAGAGAAGCAACTTTCTTTTAAAGAGTAAATCTGAAATAAAACACCGCTTCTCTGTGGTGGGAAAACCAAAGACAAATGGAGACCAAGGAAAAAGAAGATACAGAGAAATTAATGAATGAAGATGCGCTGAAGTAAAAACCATTGATGATTAAGAAGAAGCTGAGGTTGAAACTGCTTTTAGATGTCACTTAGTGGAGTTGCATCACGTTCTTTGTTCTAGGGCAAGAAGGCTTTAGAAAGCCTGTGGGAGATCCAAGGTTTGCTCAGAGTTTCTTGGTGCTGGATATGTGTTCATGTCCAGGTAGTTATAAATTCCTAAGGCATCCTGAATTTCAGCTTATTTGTATGCCGATGGTATTGTCTTTTGGCCATATAATTTTGACAGGAATAGAAGAGTTTTAATCCAAACTAATTTCTGATTAGCTATCAGTACGTTGGTTATAGGAAATAATGCTGGGTTTAGGAGAGGGATTTCTTAAAATTAACATAGCAAATAGTAATTTGCTCTCTCTAGACTGTTTTGATTAGTCCTGCAAACGGTTTGGAACTGGTTACTCACATCTTGGCTAAGCAGTGGTTGGGTCCAGCCTGCTTTTGGTGGAGGCAGGTAACAGAGTCTGCTGAAGGTTATTTTACTGGAGCTGAAAAAAAGCAGCATTGACTTTGGAATCAATAATAAGATATAGAATGAAAGAGTCAACCTCTGCAGTTTCACTGCCACTCTTCTGCTGCAGGGACATTATTAACAAAGGCTTGATTGTTGTTTGGGCTCCAAGCATTAAGTACAAAAGAACTTTATGAAGGTCCCAGACACAGATTGGCGTTTAGAGTGACCGTCCTTTTCCAAAGCGGCTTTTCTATTAAAAGAGTCCATTATTAAAACATGGTAGCTTTCATTACATCTCTGTAATCTCCCATCAGCACAATGGCATTAGCCTGCTAGCCAGGAAAATAATGGTAAGTCCAAACAGTGTCCCTGTTATTAGTGCTTGGTTGTCTGTTGGGGTGTCTGATCAAAGGCATGGAGATTCTGATGCTTTGCAGTAAGGCTGGACCGATGTACTGAGGAGTTTGTGGCTGCGGGGGGTTTATAACAGTTACAACTCTTTCTAGATATTCGACCTAAAATCCTAAAGTCTGCACAAAATACTGCCCTTGTATTGGTCTAGCTCCTCCTCGTGCAGGGCAGTCCATGTCTGTGGAAGTCCTTGAACTCGCATCACTTAAGTGCCGCATGAGCGAACAGGTGAGTGTTTACCAAGCATAAATGTGTCTCCCCCTAAACGTTGTAGTGCTGGGACTGTAGGCAAATACACAAATAAAATTCTCTATTTTCCATTTACCTTTTGGTTGGATTCTGCCAAAAAAGCGTGATTTAAAATCACATGGGTTCAGATGTGAGATCAGAAGCATCTCTAAGGGATTTCACCCATCTCTCTGGGTAAAAGCACTACAGACACAGACCTGGTAAATAACAGTCACTGATGTGCTTGTTTAACGGGTGGGTTTGTTTGCATGTTTCTGTCCAACGTGGCTCTAAAATTTGCGTCTAATTCTTGTCTACTCACCACTTCTGATCAGTTGGCACAGTTACAGCAGATCGAGATGGGGAGCGGGGCAGAGGAGGTCTGCTTGCATTGTGTCTGAGTACACGCTGCCATGGAGAAGCACTCGGGGTGTCTGTGTTATCAGATGGGCTAATCCTTTCTTCCAGAGAAGGGCAATAGAAGAAAAGATGGTGGAGCTGTTCGTTCTGGAGGTGCACTTGTCCATCATCACTGCCCTTCCTGCTTCCACTGAATCACTGACAGCCGCTGCAGGGCAATGGGCACGAGGTCCCATGTGACAGGTATGAAAACAGTGGTAGTCCTGGGCTTCTGAGTTGTATAGGAATGCAATTATCTTAAATAGGGGCTGTTTCTACCACCACAGGAAAGAAGAGGGGGCGTGTGGAGGGATGCAATTACCCAGCGAGCATGTGGCATGCTTTCCATTGATTAGACTGTCCTGTTTGATTAAATTCCTCAGCAGTTTTAATTCGCTAGCCCTAATTGCTGCCTTACTTCTTTCTTGGGTCCCTTTGTTCGAGCTCATCTGCTTTCAGGTCCGGATTTGTTTTCTCAGTGCGTTCAGATTCTCCCCAAATGTATCCTGTCATTATGTGTTTTGTCTGTCTCTGCAGATGGTTATTTGACAGAAAGCTTCCATCGACTCCAGAGAATGGGTCCCGCAAATATTCTCTGTGCTTCTCAGACGGAGTGTTCGCAAAATGGAATCGATTAAAAGGTCAAAACCCATTACTGCTGCCATGTCTGCCCTGCTCCATCAAAGTGGTAATGTGACAAGTGAGTGCAAAGCTTTTCAAGGGACTCGTCTGGGGTTTTAAAAGCTTTCAGAGCAGCTTTCTGACATTTACCAATGAGAGATGTATCTTCAAGTTACAGATACTAACTAGCGTCTCCTCTTACACTAGTGTCAACCAGCAGGAACTCTGGAGGTAATGAGGTTCCCCTAGCCTGCCTTACAGTAGGATTGCCATTCACAGTGTTTAATCTCTCTTCCAAACTGTGGCTCTAAGTTCTTCAAAACAGCTCTTTTGAGACCAATAGGTTTATTAATATAAACAGCTAAGGTGAAATGTCTTAACAGGAAGTGTGAGTAACCAGGGCATACCTGGGTCTTTCAACATCAGAGCGACTGATGGAGAGCCAGTGAGTAGAAGTAATTCCAGACGTGTTTCACGTGTGGTACATGGCACAGGAGAAGAAGTGTCTGTGTCCTCTCCTGATCAGAAAGTCACAGAGGGCCAACGAAGTCTCAAAGGTGATGATATTAATTTCTAAGGATGCCATGGCCAGGGCTTCATTCTCTGCTTATCTTCAGAGCATGTTGTCACATGCAGGGTCATGGGAAAGACAATAACAGAGAGCAGCTCCCAGGCGCTCAGCTAGTTTGTGTGACTAGTAAAGGGTGATGGGCTAGATGAGCTGTTGTGGTGGGCAGGTTGCCCACGGGCAACCCGTGAGCCTGGGTTGCAGGATGATGAGGAATGTCTTACTGAACCACACAATTGGCGTTGTTTCTTGAGCAATGAGAAGTATTCAGCGTGTGACACCATTCTGCAGGAACTTTTAGGGGTTGTTATTGCAGTTTATCTAAATTACTTGGATGAAGAAAAGCATTTCTAGATTAAAATGACTTTGCATAATCTTAAAGCAACATATCGAGATGGCAGGAATATTGCAGCACAGTAGAAAAGGAAAAGAAAATTGTAAATGACAGAACAATCCCAGTTCTGTATTTTGCAGTGTCTAATGAAAAGGATAGATGCAGTACAATCTACTATAGATGGCAAATGGGACAAGAGGAAACGGCTTCAAGCTGCCCCAGGGCAGGTTCAGATGGAGCTGAGGAGCAATGCCTTTCCCAGAGGGTGCTCAGGCATTGGAACAGGCTGCCCAGGGCAGGGCTGCAGTCCCCGTCCCTGCAAGTGTTCACACAGCGTGGAGACGAGGCCTCAGTGCCATGGGGCCTTGGCAGGGCTGGGGAACGGATGGACTGGGTGAGCTTAAAGGGCTTTTCCAGTCTGGCTGATTCTACGTAAAGAAAAATGTGTGCATGTAGACAGGCAGCGCGCTGTAATGCAGGTGCTGCAGTGTGGCTGTCATCCCTCCAGGTCACCAGCTAAAGCTCTGCGGATTCTCTCATATCACATGTGGCTGTTGCAGCTTTTGCCAGCAGTGTTGGTCTGCCCTCATAATATTCGTGTTCTGGTGTTGTTTTGGCAGGCTGCTAACATCTTCCCGAGGAAGGAAGATGTATACAAGGGAAGAAAACCAACGAATTCAAGAGTGTCGAGCCACTTACAAAGGAGGTTCACTGCCACGTCCCTCCTGAAGCATTGCTGTGAGTAAAGCTTCTGCACTAGTCTTATGGACAGCAGTTCCAGTGCAGGGCTGTCAGTTCTCGTTGTTTGGAAACTGAGCAAATGGACTGCATTACTTCTCCAGTGTCTTCTGAGATCAGGCTGTCGAGCAGCACGAGAGGCACCAGTGCAGCTGCAGACTTCCACACTGTTTGAATTGAAGCAGTTGTCATTCCTCCATCCTCCCTGCAGCATCACAGAGTACCAGTGCTGATGCGCTGCTAGGCAAGTACTGAATGGAAATGCAAAGTAACCGTGCTTTATGATGCTTTTTGCTTTTTTTTGATGAAAATTCGGGAGTGTTCAGTCAGTCCAGGGCTGAAGTGAAATGTTCAGTTAGGAATAAGCCTCACAACTACATAAGTAAAACAGCCTTCTGCCAGGATTCCACGGTATCACGGTCTAGGAAAAGTCTGATATTTGTTAAAGACCCAGTGGCATTATGGAATCTGTTTAATGGAAATTCCTGTCACTTTGTGGAGGAGTAAATACGTGTTGGAAAATCTAATTCTTATGATGCTCTTCTACCATGACGTTAGTTCAGTAATGAGTTACCGCTCTGAAAACAAAGCAGCAGTAGGGTAGACTTTCAGCCATAAGAGGGCAATGAGTACCGAAATACATCGTTCTGGTTACAGTGCTGACCTACAAATGATAGAAGGATAATGATTTCTTTATGCATTTGCATGACCCGGCTTTTGTTGAATGTGTGCTAAATTGTACTGGAGTCACAGTTCCCGAGATACTTGCACGTGTGATCTAAAGGCAAAGCTGTGTATAACTGGTTTCTCAGATCTGTGGGTATTTTTGCTTCTGTGGTCAGTGGCACTTATGTCTACTGTTTGCTTTTGGTCTTTTGCTTAGGGATTGTGCAGAGCCTCCAGCATTTAATGATGACGTTTAACAGAATCTATTTGGTAACAGCCGTGCTGGCTTGTAGTCATCATTTGTGATCAGAAACGGTGAGAAAAGCACTCTGCATATAAAATCCTTTGGTATCCCATCGGTGTCAATGCTGGCTTCATGTTACCATTGCCAGCTCCTTTCCCAGTTTAAGATTAGCAGATTGTTGGTCTTTTCTAGTGGCAGCGGCAAGAGGCTGCGGGTATGAAATGAGACCATGTATGTGTTTAGAAAAACTTGGGGGGGCTTCTTTGTGTGGAAACTGTTCATGTTTTCAGTGAAAATGAGAAGAAAGCTGAGCTGAGAATAACAGAACAGGTTTGTTAGTTCTGCAAGTACGAGGATCGCTTTATTAAACCTGGGTAAGAAACATGCCCTTTTATTTACCAATTTACCTTCTGTTTTATTGCTCTGATAATGCGTGCTGCTACATTTTCTTCCCATAATGATGCGCTTTTGTACTTATTTACTCAAGTGTCTGACAGGTTATGATGTGCAATCCAGTTTTCTGTTTATGACTCAAAGCCAAGCCTTAGTTTTCATGTACTGCTTTCTCACAGGCACCGTGTTCAGGCAGTAATCCTAGGAACAAGTTGCTTCAAGCACATATTCCTTCTCCTAGTATTGTTTCCTTCTCTTTTCACAAAGAAACTAGACTCAGAGGGGTCTAAACTTCAAGAATGGGTTCCTTTTCAGCAGCTCAGCTTGTAATGATACTAAAAAATGTTTAAAGTTGTTAGAGGAGCGTATCAGTGAAAGTAAAGGAGATTCAAAAGGTTAGGAAATTAATTCTATTAATCCAGTATGGCATAGACACATACGCTCTTTCACATGCACTTTAGTTTGTGCTGTTTCTAAACCCACCAAATACTAATGAGGGGAATAGCAGTGACTTCTGGATCTACTCCTTTTGTCTCTTTTCTCATTTACTGCTGTGGGCTAAAACCCCAGCAGGCACTCGGTACCATTGGAGGCACCAGTGACAACAACTTGAAGCGCATCATAAAAATGCTCAGTTGATTAGATTTGTCCTTCCGTGATTAAAAACATATCTTAACAGCAGACGTCTGCTGGACAATTTACATGGTTCCTTTTTGTCTTGGTAGGTGAGAAAATACTGCAGGCTGCATGGCTCTGGCTTGTTAGACCACAGTATGCTGCGGATGCACAGGAAATGAAGCATATGCTCCGTGGTGGAGTTGCAGTAACAAGCAAGTTTGGTGTAATCTGTTGAAAGGAAAGAGTGCCATTCCTTGTGCTGTGCCCTATGGAAAGTAGAAGGTGGGAATGGTAGGAGCCTCCTCCCCTTGCCTGATTTCATGGGATGTGTCTGATTGGCTGTGAATGATGTTTGATAGAACGAGGTCACTGTGTAAAGAGCAGTGTGATGGAGCAGAGAGCACTGTTTGAGCCAATCCTCACCAGAGAGTCAGGTTATTTCCCCCCTCCTCAGTAAGCATATTTCCTTCAGGATTCCTTATATGGGATATCTCTTTCCTTGCTGTAAGTTTTCTCCCTGTGAGCACAACTATAACCAGTCTTTTGAAAGGTGACTGCTTTGAAGTCAGAGCAGCACTGTGGGCTGCCAGCATGCAGCAGACTTTGCACTGTGGCTTTGTCTGTGTGTGCTTTCAGAGCAAAAATGACCGTCACTGTTAGAATAAAGTGTTTCAGAAAGATCCAGGGCCTGGTCTATGTTTTGCAAGTGAATATGCAATGATGCCCCAAAAAAACCCACCGAGGACATGATCTTTATTTACATACCTGTGCTTCATCTGCAATTTGTGTGCTATAAAGGTAGTAAAGCGTGTAAAAAGCTTTATGAGCTAGATCTTCAAAATAGTAAAGATTCATAGGAGTAAAAGTATATTCAGTTTTATACTAAAGAAAGTTTAAACTTCATGTTTCAGGGCACAAACCAGCCTTTATGGAAGTCTAGGAAGGAGCTCATCTTCAGTCTACATGTATGACTTCCTAGTGAAGTACTGGACTGCTTTCCCCCACATCCAAGTTGAAGAGGGACTGTGTATGAGCAGTGGGCTGCTATTTTGGTACGCTACGGTGATTACTATGGAATTGCATGTCCATATACTTCCAAGAGGACATACATGCATCCTGTCCTTGCTGACAACCCGGAATGCTACGGTGATTACTATGGAATTGCATGTCCATATACTTCCAAGAGGACATACATACATCCTGTTCTTGCTGACAACCGGGAAGCTGCAGTAAGTACTGAATCCTTTGTGCAGTGAATACCCTATTATCAAAGCATTAAGACTCAGAAATGGGGCTTTGTGCCTTTCCAGGATGGGGACAACAGCTGAGGCTATTTGGAGCTTGCAGAAATGGTGCTTAGGGACATGGTTAGTGATGGGCATGGACTTAGATATGGTTTAGGAGTGGACTTGGTAGTGTTGGCTTTACAGTTAGACTTGATGATCTTTAATGGTCTTTTTCCACCCAAACGATTCTAGGATTCTGTGATTCTAAGGTAATGTGACTGATAACCAGGAAATTCAGAGATGAAGGTGCATGCTGGGCAGTTATCAGTCTGCCTTTCTAGGTCTGATGATTGCTGCTGTAAAAATGTTCGTTAGAGTTAAGAAAGTACCAAGTAAATGGTGGCTTCTTCATCTGTTGACCTTCTCAAGCTGATGCTGGAGACAAATGGAATACCTGCTGGTAAATCGGAATGTGTTGGTTTCAATACTGGAGGAATTGGGTTAAATTCTGTGCCCTGTGGTATATGTGTGTTAAAGAGAGTGGAAGTCAAACTGAATGGCTTTATGATGTTTTCTTGCTGTTCATGAGTAGGTATGAGACAGTGCTTGTGTCTGGCTCCAAAGAGTTAATTTCAGTGGGCATCTCAGCTGGATTTGCTCTGTTAGCTCTATCTAGACCGGGTGACAGAGAAATTCCTTGAAGCTAAGCTGTGAGTGTAATGTGAAGAAAAGTCAACACATGCTAGGAGAAATCAGGGATGCCTTTTTCCAGTGTTTAATTTGGTACGTTGTAGAGTTTTTCTCCTGAGATAGTGCAAGTGGTGTGGTGGCATGCGTGACAGTGGGCTCTAGGATTTGGCAAGGAGTAAATGAAGAAGGCTGAGAAATTCTCTGGGGAGTGAGGAAGAAGAGTCTAGTACTTAGCATGCATTGAAAACTTCTATCCCAGTTGCAGGCCACAGGCTAGGAGCTCATTTGGGCTTTGTTTTACTGAATTGCATGAACTGAAAGGTCCTTATTTCTTGTGAGACTTGAAACTTTCCTTTTCCAAAGTCTTCTAAGCGAGCATTTGAGAGCTGACCGGCGACTTCTGTAAGTGGTACGGGTATTATTGCATCCGCAAGCTTTCCTTTCCCCCCGTTACTGTTTCATTTTCCCTGGGTCTGGTTGAGAGGGTGAATTACTTTGTGTCTAAGTAGTAAATTTTGCTTAAAAAGAAGGCCTTTGCTCGTGCCCAGTTCTGCCAGATTTGGTAACTGTGAATGCTACCTGATGTCAAAACAGTCTACCTGGTTTTTTATAGCTGGTTTTTGTGGCTACTTTAGTCCAAAGAAGTACTCCTGCCTAAGTGGATCAAGATAAAACCACACTCTGTAGTTGCTTCTTTCAACGAATACCGGTCTGGGACCATCATTTGCCCACTCAGGGGTTTACCTCCTTTATCCACCACTTAACAAAAAAGGCTCGAAGAAGCTTACACTTGCTTTTGGACCTTGGTCAAATCTGACCATAGTCTGATAAGGAAGATTTGAAGCAGAGGTGTGTACATAAATTGTACGCTTTCAAGTAAAGCTGTGGGGACAGCACAGAGGTTCCAGCTTTGTGATGCAGGCACGGTAAAGATGGAAATCCCAGTCTCTTCTTTTGAGCTAAGGCATTTAGATGGTATCACATGTGAAATCTTTGGTTAAAGAAGGAATTGTTCCCACTCCTCCAGTCTCTGGCTACCATGAAAATGCGTATTTTGTCTTTACTCATTGACTAAGTGATTCCAGGGGGGTTGCCCACTGTAAGGAAGATGTGAACTGTGAGGATCTGTGAGCACTGATCCTGAACGTGGCTGTCTCAGTACCTAGGTTTTCATTATAGAACTAGAAAGCTCTACCTCTTTGTGTTCTGGAAGGGGAAAACCTGCTCACTTTTAAGAATACCACAGACTTCTTTGCCTTGCAGTGAACCAGTTCCGCAAGGAGATTGCCACATCAGATTATGCGAGTTTACTTCATTTCCAGGCAGGGCTATTTAATATACATCTGCTATGTAATGGATGCAAAAAGCCAAAATGATTTTCAGTTGCCGTAGCCTTTATTGGATGTGACCTCTGGTCTAGGAGGTGAAGGGAGAGTGGAAAATGAAAGCTGATTTGGTATTAGCCGGCTATTCATATTAGAAAAAGTAAATGCTTTTGCGGTTTTCCTAACAGAGGTGTCTTTATTCATTTGACATGCCTTTAATAACTAATTCTAGTTGTCTGGTTGCCAAGATAGATTTCCTACAGGCAGACTTAAAAGTGATTTTGTCCTCTTTGAATGCACGGCTTCAAATGATCCCAGAACAGCAAACATTCAACTTCCCCCTAGACCTTGAGATTTTCTGAAGCGCTGTAATAACATAAAAGGATAAGGCTATTAGAAAAAAAAAACCCAAATAAATGAATTAAGCATGTTCCATATGATATGAGCAGGACAATGAAACTCCTTGTTTTTCTGTGCTAGCTCATATCTATAATGTTCTAGCGTTGGACATACGCTGTGGACGCCCATTTTATGGGTGTTGGTGTCACTGTTCGTAGATGTCTGAGGATGAGACTGTTTTGTAGCTTTCATCTGAAAGCAAGGAGCCATCAGACCCCGAAACCTTTCCTTTCACAAATGGCTTTATACGTGTTTCCTTCTCACATTGTCACAGAGCTTTAAATACGTATGTAGTGTGTCTGTGAGCGTATGTAGAGCTGGCATGTGAACTGTGCAGCAGGATGCTTTCCTTGTCCTTTATCTGTGCCGTGCACATAAAGCCATCAGGAGTAATTGTAAAGCTGGGTTTAATACAAAACCAAATTGAGCTTGGGTCTGCTCCTTGCTTAGAGAAAGAGTATTTTCATTTCCAGGCATGGACTAACACCATGATGTGCTATAACTTCTATGAGGCTGTCCCCATGCATTTTGGGTTAAGTTTGGTTAAAATCTGGAAGCTGGCTCTGTAACTCACTGATAGCCAAAATGCACCTGCTGTTTGGCTTACTGAAGTCTAATAGGGTATTTATTACGGGCAATTGCTACAGAGGTTTTTACCTCAGCTAGGTCTGAAATGAGCTTGCTTTGATAATAGAAGCAACCTTCCAGGTGAGAAGGACTCGGATTTGCTTTTTCAGCTGAGGATCTTGGTGTTGCCTTGGACAGGTTATGCTCAGTGACCAGGTCACCTTATTCACTTCTGAGGGGTGGTTTCATGGGATGCCACGCTCTCTTCCTCTCGGGGCATGCCCACCAAACGTTTCTCCGTGATTCCGTTGGCAAGCTCATTAAGCACTGTTGATGAGAGCAGTGTGTTTTGACATAGAAATACGTTTTGAGATCCCAGCAGTAGCTTGTCCTGTGCCCATGCATTTCCATTTCACTGTAGGAAAAACCTCATGGATAAGCCTTGGGCCCATCCCTTTTAGCTCTCTTAAAGAGTTACATAAAATCACAGAATCCCAGACAGGTTTGGGTTGGAAGGGACCTTAAAGCTCATCCAGTTCCAATCCGCTGCCATGGGCATGGACACCTTCCACTAGAGCAGCTTGCCCCAGGCTCTGTCCAACCTGGAAGGCTGGTTTAATTTCTAAATGAAGCCCCAAGGTTTGTCTGCACAATCTGTCTTTGGTAAAACCATGTTGCGTATGACCACATTTATCTCTATAACCCCGCATCATTGTTTTGTGATATGATAAATGGCTGCACTTGAAACAGCCTGCAACTTATAACATTACCCTGCCAACGATCGACACTAGGAAGGCTTGCTTGTGCAGTCCAAACCTGCTGAGGAACTGCAACTTGAAAAGCAGAGGAGTTGTTTTGAAACGCAATTAACTATTTTGGAAGGTCTCTAATAAATATGAGCTTATTTTTCCAGGACACTGATTCTCACGCCATGCAAGTTATAGCCATTTAATTATATTTTATATGGCATCAAGCTTTCTGCCAAGATGTGCTGTTGGAATGTTTTCCGTTGTTATGGTTCTATCGACATTACATCATTTGCTCAGTGCATCATGTGTGACACACATGTCTGCGCTTAACCTTTAGCGTTAGGATATCTGAGCCTTATTTAATCAAATGTTACACCACTAAATGGGTGTTATCTTTAGAGGAAACAAGTCTGAGTTTTCATACATCCACCCACTCAAGGTTGCTATCGCATTTAATAGAATCATAATTACTGACAAATTGGCGCATACCAGAGGCCAAACTTTAAACTTGGTTGTCTTTGTTCTGTTGCCTTGACTCTTGCTTCTCATGCAAGCATCCAGAAACTGTGGACTGGAAGATGCATGTAAGAGCAGTGGCTCCTTTGCAGGAGATAGAGTGGGAACATGCTGAAGTGGTTCAAATGCAAAGGATGCCCGTGAATGCCCCCAGCATACTCTGCCTCTTCACTGCTGTCGATTTAGAGACAGGCACGCCTTTCAAACAGCCCTCTTTCAGCGCTGCTGTGTGCAAAACCTTTGGGGTTGGATTTAACAGCTCTCAGAAAACAGGATTTGCTCAGTTGTTGGACAGCCCCAGTGCAGCTAACAGTAACCTGTCCCACAAAGGCAAGGATCCCCTGGGATCCCTTGGTTTAAGCTGGTTCTCCATTCTGAGCCTTAGGTGGTAAGTTCATCCTTAGGTGATAGGCCTCCCTCAGATACTAGAAGGCTGCACTGAGGAATAAATACGGACATCTTAAAAGGTACCTTTTGCTCGGTGCTGTGTTTTGATTCCACAATTAACTAAGTGTTAATTGGGAAAGACCGTTGCCTATGAACCTCTGTGAAGCTGGAGGAATCATTGGAAGGTGGGTTGTGGGCGGTTGGCTGGTTTATTGCTGGATTAATCAAGGCATTTCAGTGCCATTAATTATGCTCTATGGCTAAACCCGTTTGGGTTAAGACTTAAAAAGTATCTGACTTGCAGCTCTTTTGTATTTCGTGTTGCAGGTAGTGTAAGTGATTCTGTGTCATGAGAAAATGTATACAACACTGATAAATCCATAAAGTATTTGACCTTTAATCAATCCTAATATTTTCAATCCACAGAGCCTTCTTAAATGCCTGTAACCTTGGCCCTTCCACTCCCATTCGTCACAATTACTGTTGAGGCTGTCTGATGCAATGCCTGAAGTATTGCACGTTGACATCCAATATTTTATCATTAATAAAATAAAATTAAAAAGAGAAAAAAAGAAAGTAAGAAACATTCCAAGTATTTTTGCTGTTCTGACATTTTCCAGTGCAGTGCCCAGGAGAGGAAAAGGGGCAGTTTTGATTTATGTTAGTGCTAGCAGGTACTGTTAATGGACGTTTACGGTTCCATAATGTAGATGGAGTTGATTCTCTAAACAGCTTGGTTCTTGATGCTGTGCTGATTTTCAGTGCTTGTTCCCCTTTTTGTCCTGAGAACAGTGTTTGTAAAATAGGTAGGCAGTAGGAATTGTGTCTCCACAGGAGTTTAAGGACGACAGTAAGGTACATTAACTAACGCTGCTACAACAGTAGTGTACATGAATTAAGAGAGCTTTGGAGCAAAGCATGCTGAGTGTGTTTGTGCTGGAATACATGATTTGGGGCTAGCAGGGTTGTTACAAAAGGAAAAATCTAATGTTTTCTCCCTTCCCCAAGACTTTTATTATTATCTTGATCAAAGAACACTGCGGTGATGGATGGAAATACCAACAAAGTTTACCCGTGGAGGAGTTGGTTTCCGTAGGCAGCTGAATGATTCAATGCAGAGAACACTGGACTCCTAGTGAAGGAACTTGCTGTTCTGCAGTGCACCCATGCAGTTGCTTTACCTTTGTGGGGCCTTTTACTCTTTGTGTGCCTTGTTAGTGAAAACGACGAGGGGTTTTTTTGCTTGGTCAGTCTCCTTCCACACACATTCCTGTGCCAAGTACAAAGAATAACACGTTTGGATCGAGAGAAGCATGATAAAAAGAAATGTTTTCTCTTGTGCAGCATTGGCTTTCACATCGCCAATGATTCATAATCCCCATGAGGCAATAGGTGCTGCCTGGGAGTTTTGTTGAAAGAGAACTTCCATTTTCTTTACATTCTGAATGAAATATGAGTCCTTGGACCTCTCTGATATAGCAGCACCATTTGGATGTGTTATCACACTGCTGTTTGTGCATTTGATACGCTCCCCAGACCTCTCGCACCCAGTACCAAAATACTCTTTTGTTAGAATCACAGGATCATTTAGGCTGGAAAAGACTTCTAAGATCATTGAGTCCAACCATTACCCCCGCAGTGCCGAGTCCACCACTAAGCCACGTCCCCGAGTGCCAAGTCCACGCATCTTGGGAGCACCTCCAGGGATGGTGACTCGGACACTTCCCCTGGGCGGCCTGTTCCAGTGCTTGACAACCCTTTTGGTGAAGGAATTTTTCCTGATATCCAGTCCAAGAGTGCTCTTTACACATATCTCTTTTGTGCACATTTGTCTATGTGCTTTATTATGCATGTTTCTTTCAGAATAAGGAGGTATCCTTCAGCGGCAGAAGGTCAGAAAGGCAAAGAGCAGCATTAACGTTTTTACACGTGTAGGTTCTGTCTTAGCTGGAAGGGGTTTGTGCTCTCTTTCTCTATCTTGTAGATTTTCCTCAGCATAATTTTTGTAAGTCTTAACGATTTAGTGGCAGGAATTATACTTTTAATGGCAATCGTGAAAAAATGACATGGGAACGTGATCTAAGTCCCCCCTCTCCCCCCAGGGGTGTTTCTCTGGTTTGCTTTTCCAGCTATTTTGCCAAGCCAAACAAAATGGTTAGGGCTGAGCACTGATGTGTAAGCATTAGCATGATATGTCTCTGCAGTGCTGGGTGGAAGAATGACCAGGATTTCAGCTTTTACTGCAGTTTCCCTGTAAGCTCTTTCTGCCTCCGCAGTCTTGTGCGGGTGGAAGCTTTGCAGGAATGCCATGGAAAGATTTACAGGCTTTCTGGCCAGGTTGATCACGAGCCCCTCTGACATCCTGCCCCTGCGGACAAGACTGATATTAATTATGAGATAAAAAGCTCAGCCTGCTCTGGAGAGTTCAGGGATCACACCATATGAGTGTGGGAAATAGGGACCGCGGCATCACTGTACCCAGGGTACCCACAGGCTGAAGGGCCAGACTCTCAGTTCTACTTAACAGCGCTTCTGAGAGACTGCTGTAGGTGTAGGAGCAGAAAAAACGAGTTCATTCCGCTGTTTTAATGGAACTGGAGAATGGTAGAGGAGCTGACAACCTATTCCTGAATCATAAAAACCGTGGAAGCAATTCCATTCTTCTGAGTACTGAATGTCCTGAACCCCCAACATCAAATGGCTGATCATCAGAGCTCACGTTTTCTGCCATTCGTGCAGGGGACCCAAAGAGCGCCCATTCCCTTTGCTTCATTTATGTACAAACGAATGAACATTTATTTGTGCATGAATACAAATATTTATTATAATATTTACGTATAATATTTAGATAATATTTATACAGATTTGTACATAAATATTGTCCAGGTTCTGCACATTTTTATAAGGCTTAATCAGATGGTACTTGCAGCTTTGTTTCAGCCTGGCATCAAATAGAGCGGCAATGATTTTTGCCTGTGTCTGTGCTGATAAGGTTTTCCGTGGTGGAAGCTCTGCAATGAGCCCATCTTAATAGCAGTTCCAGGTACAAGATTAAAGACAGCTGAATTTAGGTTGGAAATCTTTTCCCAGTGTAACAGTAAGGATTTCCCTGTGCAATGATGGAGGATAGAAGAAGTCGTCTCAGATATTTACCTGTTTGCATCTAAATTGTTTTCCGTACAGGGGTTGATTGCGTGGCTGCTCCATGACTCCACTTGTCTTTCCATACACTCTTCCTCATTGCCCTGTGGAGGGAAACACCCAAAAGCAGCTCTTCTTGTGATGCCACCGTACTGCTGAAGAGGTTTTGGCTTGTGGATCAGAACTGATGTGTATTTGAGCACTGTGACCTCTTCCTTCCTCTCTTTGACTCTGCAGATACATATATCGTCTCAGAAATCTGTTGTTCTTGGCTGCTGTAGCTTGTGTTATTAGTCCCATATTGTAGGGAAAAAGCAGTGCTCGTTTGTGAGTAACGAATACTGTTCCACAGCTCTTGGCTGTCCAGAAGTCAGTCTGCTGTCGAAACTGCTTTTTGCTGCTTTGTGTCAGAGATGCAATGCTGGTGAGACTGATGTCTTGTCATGGCCCTGTATTCATTAGTTTCATTGAACATTGAACATGTACCTGCTGCTGAAGTGCTCATTTATTACTGCATGAAACTGTGCCAGTTGTCTGGGAATGGGTCTGTGGGAAGTAAATGGACTGGACTTCATGGGCAGGGAATAAGCAGGGTGAGAACAGGGGAAAGATCCCACTGTCTCATACAGCTCTCTATACGGGCAGATAGTATGGGAGCATCTGCATGTGGCAGGCACTTCTCCTGAAGCTTGCCGTCTTTTAACTCCTCACCCCATTGCACAGACAAGCTGTTCACGCCGAGGTGGGACGCCCTTTTTGAGGGCATGCTGGTGGCCATAAGTTCGCTCCTCAGTCAAGTGTTTGGGATGTTAACAGTGGTGTTGCCTGAGTGAACGGAGTAAGATTCATTGCTCATACTCGGCTCTCTTCTCCCCTGCATGTGTTTCCTTAGTGCTTGGAGCCAGAGTCCTCTCTCTTCCCACTCTCTGCCTCCTGTTTTCTTTCCTACCCAACACTCATTTGACAAAGCTAGCTATATACAGACGCTGAAACTGTTTATCTTGGTAGAGTGAGCATTATCTATGCTGTTCAGCTTTTCACCTTAAGGCTTTTGTGTCTCCTTTTCCTGAACTTAACTCGTTTCCTCGAGTCTTGCTGCTGAACAGCCTGACTTTTAATGCAGATACGAAATTCATAGCAGGCGACCTTCCCCTGGGACCTCGTTCTCTGCCAGTCTGCGATTTTCAGGAGTTCTTGTTCTTTTTGCCTTTTCTTTCCTTTTTTAAAAGTCTCCTTTTGGGGAAGTCCTGAAGCTGCTTTTGGAAGTCAGTGGCCTAGGACAAGTCGCACCTAATTGCTCAGCAAATGTGTTCTTAGGCTCAAGTGCTTCCAGAGCAGAGAAGAGAGACCTGGTGGTTCTAACTGCAGTCCGTCCTTTCAGCTGCTAAGCTGAGCGACCTCCCAAGGGTAGGACCAAAGTCGCTTTTCCAGTGCCTAAAGTTTGCCACTAAAGGTGGGGCGTTTTAGTATTCCAGAGGCTTTACGAGGGTCTAGTTAGATCCCATTCTTTCTGCGTGCTCTGAGTTGGGAGTTTGGGGTGGGCCCTCTCTGCTGCTTCGTGCAAGGGGAAAGGAGAGGTAAGAAGGTGTAATTCACCCGGCAAGGCAGAAAATGTTCTTGTTGAAGATACTTATGGGTATGTTGTGGTATATGGAGGTCTTCTCCCCAGAATTCCTATAAATCTGCTTAGCAATGTTCCTTGAAAAACTTGGGAACCTGAAGTAGAGCTCCATGCAAGTTTTTAGTGCGGAGAGCTGCTGGATTTGTCCTGTGAGCTCGGCACGTTCCCTGTGGACCCACGTCCCCTCAACAGGAAAAGACTTGTGTGGGTAGCGCTGCATCGCATAGGAAAGCCAGTGAAACTCAAATAAGGAGACACAGCTCTTTGCCAGGAACTGGTAATAAAATGAAACTCGCATCCAAGTTCCTATGAGTGAAACGATACAGTTCCTGTCCAATAGATGAGTCCACAGAGGCATTGCGGTTGTTCGTGTCTACACGTATTTATATATGGCAGCTTTATCATCGAGATATCAACAGCTCAGAAACAGAAATCAAAGCAGATACATCTCCCTTCATTTGAATTCTGTAAACTGCTCACAGCTGTTACTGCAACTGTGATGTGGGAATAGCCTGTCAAAGGAGAGGAAGCTTCATGGGCTAAAGTTCAGTTCCTGCATCCTCCTCCAGCAGCGGCTTATGGCAGTGGCTTGTGCATATGTAGGGGGGCCTGATTTTCCCCCTGCTGAACACACAGAGCTGCAGGAAGTCTGGGCTTGCACAGGTACGTACCTTACACGTGTTTTACGCTGCTGCTGCGTGAGCATGGAGCTCTGTTGTGCTTGCAGACCTTTGGACGAACATGCTGCCATGGTCGATGAACTTTACTTTCGGGGCTCATACTGTCTGGATTACCTGGTGTTGGGGGCAATGCTGTTTCCCAGGGGGAAATCAGGAGGAACCTGTTTGTCTCCTTTTTGAACCCCCTCACATGTGCAGTGCAGTGGAATCCATGAAGCAAGGATTTCTCCACGTACAGGACCATCGCTCCATGCCAGTGCGTGCATTTGCCCACCTTTCTCATCCTGCGTGGTGGTGTCTCTGTTGTCTTCGGAGACTTGATATTCCAGAAATGTTGTTAAAACCGTAAGCTACACACTAGAGTTACCAGATTTGAAATCACATACTTCCATGAACAACAGGGCTTAGCAGCCCTGTGGTGCTCTCCGGTACAAGCGCACGAAGCCGTGGTTGAACCTCCCTTTATCTCAGATAGAGGTGAAATTGGTCAGAGAGCTATAAAGGAGGGACCTTCCATCCCTGCAAGTGTTCACGCAGCATGTAGACGAGCCCCTCAGCGCCGTGGGTCAGTGGTGGCCTTGGCAATGCTGGGGAATGGTTGGGCTGGATGAGCTTAAAGGGCTTTGCCAACCTGGCTGGTGCTGTGATTCTGTGATAAAGCTGGTAAGAAAGGATTCAGTAAGGCTACATCAGAGTGCATCTATTCAGCACTCTTTTCTTGGGAAGCTAGAGATTGTAAAATGAATCCCTTTCACTTGTTTTGCTTCTGATGCCTTTGGGTCACATATTCAAGTTTGTCTCCTTACCACACGGGGTAAAACTTACGTTCCTGCTATGCAATAAAGACAAACCCCAAAGCCTGTTCTTGCTTCCAGGAGCTGAAGATGTAAAATAAAATGCCAAACGCTTAAGCCTTGTAGTGAAACACGGAGCTGGCAACACTGCTGCTGCTGCTGCTGTCCTCTTATACCAGGGTATATAATGCATGCTCCTGCAGAAAGGAGCGGTGTTGAGCTTCCAGAAAGCACACCCAGGCTTCTTGAGGAAACCCAGCGACCGCAGGCAAGAGGCAGATTGAAAGGATCCCCTAATGAGTGAAGGTATCCAGGGCTTTGAGCTCCCCATGTGCTGTTTGACAAACTCACGCGAGCTGTTTTGCCAGCAGATATCACGATGTGTGTCCAAGTTACAGGCGGGAATGAGAGAGAGGAAGAAGCATTTCCCTACTCCTAAAGGACAGGCCCATTTAGGGATGCCTGCTGGAATATATGTGCGTTATTAGGCACATTTTTAATTCCTTTGTCAAGCTCTCCTATGAGGTCGTTTCACTTCAGCGCAGATTAGAACATAATTCTTCATCATTGTATGATCTTTTTTCCCCTTATATTTGCTTGATTATGGCCCCTAGGACAATATAAAAGCTTCTCTCTGTCTCAACTGAACTACTGTGGCCTCTCTTGTCAAAAAAGCGCTCCTGGGTTTATTTCTGTGTACATTGACACTGCAAAGTGTTACTTTCTTTTCTCTCTTCCGCAGGCAAAGAGCTGTAATCATCAAGTTTCATTGTCATCTCAACCTTTGTTCTAAACCATTACGATGTGTAGAAAATTGATTAACTGGAATTTAGTACATGCAACAAAAGGAAACCTTGTTGAAATCCAGGGGGCCGTTTCTGTTCATTTGATAAATGTATTAGTTTCTTTGGTTTCCTGAATTGCCAGGTAAAGGGCAACATTCTCCAGATCTAGCTAATTTCACTAAACATATGAAAGACAAATGCCAGAAGTCAAGTCCAACATATTCTTCCCAGGGGCTTTAAAAACGCCCACCCCAAACTCTTTATTTTGGAAAGCTAAAGTAAGAGTTCCAAATTAAATGGATGATTCATGTGAGATATGTGCACTGAGCAACACATCAAGCTGTTGTACCAGCTGAAATGGCCTGGGTTTTCTCAGCGCCGTTAAAGAAAAGAAACAAGGGGTGAAAAGAACAGATTGCTGTTTTATTCCATCGACGCAAGCGCCGCCCTATGGCAACAGACCAGACCCTCTACGGTGAGCTCTCTGTGAGAGGAGAGGGCGATCGGCCTTGTGGCTACAGAGACGAATCTTGCTTCCTTTGTCTGTCACTGACATGGAGGAGCTGCTCAGCACTGATGACCCTGCAAAGCCTTTACTCACAGCGCTGCATCCCTGCTGCCCCCACAGCTGCAGCTCTGCACTTGTATGTTGTCCCTCTGCAAACCTATTCCCTCCTGGATGTGGAGCACAGCTGTAAGCTTCCACCCCGTCCTAAGGGAATCCGTGGATGTGCAGACAACTGCTTTACGTACTCCTGCTCTCACGGACCTACAAGGGTTTGCCAGGAGTCTTGCAGGTGAGGGATGCAGCAGTCAAGTGGAGGGTGGAAGGAAGCGATTATAACTAACAGAAGTATTCGTTACCAGTTCCCTGACGTGATCACAGCCTGTGTCATACTGAAGGCAGTTACGGAGGAAATCACGTTCTCGAGTCGGACGTGGCAGAAGGGAAACACCGGGAAAATTAGAGCACGTGCTGCTGCTTTTATTGGGTCAGTGATTTTAAGCAAACATAAATGCTCCCAACAGGGCAGAGGAAAATCCTTCCCTTAATTTTCTGTATGAGATGCATTATAGCCCCTTTAAAATATTAACCACCGCCTCCGGATGCACAAAAGCTCCCTCTTGCCTGTAGCAGTCACATCTATTTCAGCCTAGACAAAATAGCTCCTGGGTGTCGCAGGAAGAAACGGTGGCATGGGAGTGCCTCCTGGAGAACGTTCAGATCGTGAGCGTGTTTTGGTTTGTGCTGGAGTTGGATTTGATGTGATAGGTCTGGAAAAATAGAGAGTTGACAGTCTATATACACAACGGGGTTTCAGTGCATGGGGGTAATGAGACCCGAGCACCCAGCCACTATTTTTTCATGCCTCTGTCGATCTAAAGTGCGTTTTTAAATGAACAGTGGGGTTATTTGGGTCTATTAATGACAGTAATTGTTTCCTGCGTGGAAACCACATGTATGAGACGTGAAAGGCGCGTGTGTGTGTGAGAGGGGACTGTGGCGTGCGTGAGGCTGGTGCAGTTCCCCTTTGAAGATTTCTTTTTCATCCCTAGGGAGGCAGCCTGTAATGAGCAACAACATTTACACTGAGGACTTCAATGCTCCTTGCTGCCCCGTGGTTGCTTTGCCGTTCACATGGAGATTAAAGCCAGTGGTTGAAGCTGCTCCTCCTTTTCCCATGTGGCTGGTATAAATTCTACATCAAATGGAAAGGAGGAAGGGCAGGTTTGGCTGTCAGCAAAAAGCAAAGGAGAGGTCTGAGAGCAGCAGGAGCAGGGCCTCAGTTCTCATTAATCCGGAGGGCACCAGAAGAGTGAAAATAAAACCTCGGGAAGATGCCTACTGTGCCCTTCAAACAAAGAGCCTGTGATTGGCATGATAAGAGGAACAGCATTGATAAGTACATGGGAAAAGGCTTTTCATAAAGCTCGCCTACTGACGGGTACGATGGGAAGCTCATGCCCATTTTGATAGTTTGTCTAAAACTTGAATGCTGTGGTTTGTGCATTATGGAAGTACAATAATGATTCTGTACTTCGGCTTCTAACCTGTTTTCTATTACAAGCCTCTCCCTTTCAACTTTCACAAGAAAGCCTTCTTTCTGCCTGATTATGGTATTTTTCCTAGCACAGAATGATGCCAGAGGAGAATGGTTTGGGGGGAAAGTTTGGGTTTAATCTCGAGCTTTGTAGGATGTTATTTACCCTTTTACATCTCCTTTTGCTGCAGCGACACATCTCAAATGTGGCTCAGCCCATGCGCTTCGCTGCGCGGAGCAGCTTCATTGGGAGAGAGCAGGACAGAGGGGGAAAAGTACTCATCAACACACTGAGAGAGAGGGCAGCCAGACAGCATGGCTTGATTGAGTTAGGGAAGAGCTCTGCAAGGAAGAGACAGTAGATCTCCTGAGATATCTAAGAGTAGATAGCCAGCGCTTAAGCTGTGTGGACATAAATCTCTCCTCAGAGGCACTGGGGTCCGTAGTTACTTTTGTTATTCTCTCAACTCAGTTTTAGAAAGCTTTGGATATTCTCAGTTCTGCTTTTTTCCTTCTGGTCTGAGGCCCTGTTCTCTGCCCCTCTGTGTGGCAGATGAGTAGCAGAGACTCTGTTCTGATATACCCAGAAGCAAAGCAAGAGAGGTGGAGTCGCACAGAGGTTTTTATTCACCTCTTAGTTTGGAATGGTTCCTGTGCATGAACGTGACAAAGCTTACCCTTGACACAACTGGGACAACAAACAGTCAGAAACCAGCATTTTAGCTACTCTGTTCAATGCTGTTTTCCCTTCTTTCTTTCCCAGGGAGATATTTATAGCTGGTAATACTCCTTCTTTTACCCCTTCTTCCCCTAACTGAAGATATATGCAAAGCCTTCAAGCTCAGACACAAGGCAGTGAAGTAAAACTCTCTTTGTTCGTTAAGAGAGAAATCTGAACCACCACAGAAGATTATTAGACAGGTTTTAGGCCAAGAGAAACTTTGGTACTATTTAAACAGAGAGGAGCCCAGGCTGCACATCAGAGAAGCATTGGGTCAGCGGCGAGCTCCAACTAAGAGAAAATAACAACGTTTTCTCACCCAAACCTCCCGTTACTACCTTATATTGTGTATTATCTTATTAAACTGCTTGGGGCTTTTGCCGGATTTAACTGGAGGGCTGATGGTATTTGAGTGTCTACTGCTTTTGATGAATAATAGGTGGTTCCTTTGAAGCCACTCCTTTAGTACCAGGTGGCATCACATCGCATGAGCACTGATTATCCAGCTGGGCCAAATGCGGAACTAGCTCAGCCTCACGCCAGGACTGCTGGTCCTCTCATTTTGTTAGGAGGTGGATTTTGTAGTTAGGCCTAACACTCACTCACTGAGCTCAGTTTCAGTCTAATCTTGGCTCTGTTGCTTGTATGCTACTTGATGGGACAGGTTTCTCACAGCGGTTTTTGTATGGCAAAGCCAGAAGAGAAGGAAACTTGTTCTCGCCTGGGTTTGGTCGCCAGAATAGGGAGACTAAGCTGGGTTTTGTGATGTGAGTATTCCAGGGAGAAACAACTCTGGCAGATGCTCTTCTCTTCGTGCGCTGCTGACACACGAAAGGATGCAGTTCTTGTGAGCTCCGTAAGTGCTGGGTACCAGAAAAGAGAAGTCAGAGACGTTATTAATCTGTCCGGGGATCTGTGACTGATTGTGCCAGGAGCTTTGGGGGGAAGAGGGAATTTACGTATGTTCTTCCTGAAACTTTAGCTTCTTTTGAAATGCTGCATATTTAGAAGTATTTTTGCGATGTCCAAATAACCCTGTGCGAGTGCTGCTATGGTAAGGTTTAATTAAAATGGAATAGTTGAATTAAATCCTTTACATGCACGATTTAAAATACCGTCTTCAATCAAATGTGTAAGCACAATAGTCTCTGTAAGTGAACTGCATCAGCCTAATGGCTTGCTATGTTTTCTATTTGCTTTATTAACTAAGGGAAAACAAACATCTGTAGGAGTTATTTTATGTTGAGGCATGATTAAAAGTTCTCACAGTATCAGGGGATATTAATGGGCAATTATATTTAGAGTTTAAAATGGATTGAGTATTCCTTCCCAAGGGAGCAGCAGTGCACAGACAAACTGCACAGAAATAACATGTCAGTAATAGCACACTACTGTACAGATTTTAAAGATAAATCTCCATCTGGCAAGCAGGCAGTCAGGAAGGAGCTGTTGTTAACGCGGCTTTTGCACAGACCAAGTTCATCAGGGATAAAACCTGGCTTGAAGCTTCATTTCTGCTTCTCACAGTTGGCAAATGTAGATACCCTCTATGTATTTCTTAAAGACACTGAGCACAAGTAGCTGATAAGGGAAAAGCCGAGTTTCCTCTCTTGTTCTGTTGGAAGTTTTGGACTCATCAGACAATCCTTCCAGAGAGCAAGAGCCAAAGAGGAAAGCAGAAGGAATTCCGAAAAAGACAACTACAAACCGAGAAGAAGACATGCTCTGTAAATGTTAATACTGCACTCAACAGACAGCAGTTAATTTAAGCCCTGTGAGGGGAGCTAACCACTAAAACCCTCATTTACAAATGAGAAGGCAGGAAGAGAGCCCGAGCCTATCAAAATGATATCCCTGCTGACTTCAGTGGTCTTTGGAGAAGGTTCCCTCTGATGTGCGTGAGGCCAGGGCTGGTGACTGCCACGGGATGCAGAAGAGAGCCAGGCTGTCTTCTGTTCGTCACCATAATACTAACCCAGCATTACACAGCGTAAGATGATGGAATAACACGTTGAACCCTATAAAACACATTGTGTTTGACTGTTTCCCTGGTGTATATACCGTTGATATGCATGAGCAGTAATACTCTTTGTTACTGTAATACTGTCTGACCTGAGGTTTTCGAGGACTGGTTACAAAAGCATGTTTTTACAGCATGTTTTGGGAGGGAAGGCAAATTAATCAGACAAAAAACATATGGTCCTTTTAGTAAACACACTGTAATCGGAAGTTGTCTTTGCTTATGGAATTGAAGCTAAGAGTAACTGCTGCTGGTAAGCAAAGTAATTATTAAATCCAGCAGAAGGAATTGATAGAGCCGGGTGAAAGATATAATTCCAAAGTGGAATGGTAGCTGAAATAGAGCAGCTTCCCCTTGAGCTGAAATGCACTGTCAGTCTCAATGTTATCTGGGGGAAAAGAAGTTATTAACAATGGACTGGAATATGTTTAACTGTATTGAAATGTTCCACTGTAAATAGCTAGGAGATCAAGATGGTAACGTAAAATATGCTGACATTATCCACCCCTGTTTTGTAAAGGAAGAAAAGTTCCCTCCGAGTGTTCAATTATGTCATTTTATCACACCCCAGCTTCATATATAGCCTAAGGAATAGACTTGACTGACACTTGCGTGCTCAGTCACAAGGAAACATGCAATTACTCATTCATAAGCACCTTGTCTTTGAAGGCCACCTGTACAAGTGCTCATTAAGCATGTTCCAGGCTGCTTCCGAGATCCCTTGGGATCAAATAGTTTAAGAAAATCGGGTTTGTAGCCTTTACCACTAATAGGAGTTACCCAGACGTATCTGGGGAAGAGCGTGCCGTATGGGTATGTTCTTGCTTACATTCAGCATTGCCTTTCCAATGGCCACTGTAGATTTGTTCTTCATTTTGTAGCAAGCTGATTTATACACCGGTTGGCTCACTGTGGTTAACTGAAATGAAGGCTTGTTTTAAAAGGGAACGGTGTTGTAACTCAACCTGGAAAGTGTGGGAGACAGCTGTCTGCAGTTCGTAGTTTGAAATACTGCTTCAACAATTGTTTCTTTCCTTTTCTTAACTCCGTGGTGGAATATTGCCATTATGGGACTTTAGATAGAAACACCTACTTCTCACAAGGAAACAGACCTGCGGAGAGGGGAGCTTGGAGATGGGGCCACCTTTTAGTTATTTTTCTCCGTCAGTCACAAACTGGGATCTGAATTCTAACCCGTTCTCCTTTTAAGCTGCAGAAATTCTTCTGGAAATGGGGCTACACTGGATCTAGAAATGCTGACTGTTGAAAACAAGCTGAAAGAGGTATGTCAGCCTGTGTAGCAGTGGTGTGGCTCCATGCTTGGCTCTGGGGAGACGGGATGTGATGCTTTCAAGTCACATACAAATCTACCCTAGATTTTGACCCAAAACCAGCTGCTCCCTCAAAGATTTTTGCCGGTTGATGTGGCATGAAGCCCATGTCCTGAATAGCAGTCCTTGATCATAACACTTACCTATGCTGTGGGAATTAACTGGCACACTTGCAAGTCGAATCTAAAATGGGGCTCAGCATCTGCTATCACAGTACCTGTGGCATTGGGAATGACTTTAACGTTGTATTCAGATTCCTTACAGTGAGACTTGGGGCATCCCTTCATCTGTCACATGCAAGCTCTCAGCCTCGTGTAGGAAGGGTCAGCCTCCAGACGTGCTAGGGAGCGTATGGCAAGGGCAAACAGTGGCTCATGTGCATATGGCCTTCGGTGGGAGGCAGTTATACCGAGGAGCTGTTAGTAGGGAAGCAAGGCAGGCACGGAGGGACACAACTGCAGAAAAGCTTGGATGCAGTTCAGACGTTTGTGCAGATGGAGGAAAGGAGCTAGCTAGGGATAGCCAAGCTAAAAAACCCCCGTCTCTGGTTGAAAAATGAGCTTCAAAATGCACAAGAAGAGGAACAAACAGGGCTCATTTCCTTTGCATTGAACAAGGGAGGGCTGGCCGAGTTGGAAATAGGTCAGAAAACAGGGCTACATGTCAATGCAGAGGGTGAACAGGTTGGGTACTGAAGTCAAACGGGGTTGGTCTCTGCTGGGAGCTGGAAGTACTCGCTGAATCTAAAAACGTGTCAACCTACTTGGAAATCCAAGCGTATAAAACCCTGCCTAGTTTTAGGTAGCCAAATTTGGACGTTTTGCCCTAAAGCCCCCTTGTTTTTGTAATCACCTATGGAATTACTGCAGGGCATAAAGCTCCGAGTTTAACAAATTCGGGATAAATAAGGGCTTGATTCATCAGTACTTGCCAGATTAAATAATTTCTTAGTACACATCTTTCAGACCTCAAGGTTTCTTCTGGTCCTGCATAATAAACTACTTGTGCAATTAGCCATAAATTTGTCACCGTAAGTCACTCTTTAAAGCTGGGAACAAGTATAACATTTATTAGTGCGTTAGAGTTTGCAGTTAAAAATAGCTATCCTGTTTTCATACAGCCAGTGCGCTTTCAGTCTTGTTTTCTCCAGCCCTGTAGATACAGGGAAGGTGACAGAATCAGCACGGATGTGTGATAGAAAATGGTATTCTTTGTGTAGACGTGGAGTTTATTTGCAACACATGTTGATAACGGAAAAAATCTGCACATTTTGGCTTCATTACCGCCTCTTTCAACACTGTATTTTGGGCTTTAATGAGTGTTTAACGCTACCTGTTCTAATTGCAATAGGAATGTGCAGTCTGGTGGTATTAATATGCAAACCCAAATACCAGCTGATGCTCAGCATGTGGTTTTAGCACTCGGCGATTAAACAACACGCAGTGAAGGACTTCACTTTCTTCACCTTGAATACTGTGGTCTGGCACGGGCCCCTGACGTACCAGTCCTGCAGATGGCTTTGCACCAGACTCTACAGTGAAATTGCTGAGATTGCGGCTTGCAGTCCTAGGAATGGTAGTTAGACTGTGTGACACAGACGTTTACTTTCCATAGCATTTACCAGAACCGGTGGCTATTTATCTGGAAATCTCAGACACGAGGTGTTACTTGATTTAGGGAGCAGTCTCTGTAATTTGGATATCCCTTGGCTCCTTAAGAAGTATCTTACTACCATTTTCTTGATTAGCTGATTCCTAATTAGATTTAGTATGCTGTTTATGTTTATCTCATTTGCTGTGTATGTTTATTTGATTTGATTTAGTTTTGCAATGAATCCTTCAGCCTGTGTATGTCTGCTAGCTTTGAGAAAACGAAGCTGCTGCTATACTGACAAAAGAGTTAAGTTCCCTATGGACTTCAACCTGTAAGAGGCTGAGGACTCTCTTCTATATCAGTAGGAGAAGAACAGTCTCACAAAATTATACCACGTGCGGAGGGTGGTGGTGGTGAAAATCGAAGTCTGAGGAGGAAGAGGGGGAGAGGTGGGGTAAGAAGGATTCCAAAGAAAGGCTTTAATTACATTGGAATTAACTCTAGATCATTCAACCGGACTGAAGCAAAATTAATTGTAAAGCATTTGTTTTGAAGAAGCTGAGCCAGAAAAAGCACAATGCTGCCAAATAATATTTAATAATTTTGTTCAAAAGTTAGGAAAAGAACCCTTTGGGACTCTTAGTAGCTCATTGAAACCAACTGCTCTTTTGATGAAGTATGTGTCTCTCTCAGATTAAATTACGAGGGCTGTCTCGTGTTCTCATGAGATTCTGCAAACCTTCATGACATTATTTTAGTAAAAGCAAAATAAAAGGGATTAATTGGTGATCACAGACTCGCTGAGAAAAGGTAGAGCAGGGTTTTAACGAGCAGTTACTCAACTGTGTGTTCCACCGCTTTTCCCCAGCCTAAGCCTCACGCTTTCTGTGGCGCCGGGAGAAACTACTTTTCTTGAGCAATTTCGTGTTTCCTGGCCCTGCTCATGCCTTGTAAGCGATGAAGTGTCTTAGAAAATAGAGCAACGGAAAGAGAATGATGGTTCTTGAGTGAGCTGGGCAAAACACAAAGAAACCTTCTCAAAGAGAGCAAGGGATGTGTTTACCTTTTGCTTTGGCTTTGGCTGTGTCTAGACACAGCTTCACGTACTTAACGGTAACCACAGAGCCTAGGGGAGAGTCATCTTGCTCATTAACACCCAACATTAATGACTCCTTGAGGCATTGCTTTGAGGAAGTGCTAGGCAGGGCCACCAAACTATACCGAACCGGGTTTGGCAGGCGCTGGTGGTGTGACTTTGGCTTCTTGGGAGCAGCATCTTGAACGCTGCTGCTGTGTACTGCCAAACGCCTCTAGCCCTGGGACAGGATGTTCGCACGCAGCGCAGCTCCCCCTTGAAACTCCGTGGGTTTCAGTGCTAACTAAATTTAGGCGCTCCTTGGCTGTTTGTGTTGATTCGGAGGATAAAGCCTTCTGCGATGTTTTGCACAGGGAATTCAAACGTAGTCACAAATGAGGAAAACGTTAACCGGCTCCGACAGCTCTGTGCTGGGTTTCAGGTGCCCCGCAGCTGTGCGCTTTTCCTGCTTTTCAACAGTGAGAAATGGAATTAGTGCTGGGTTTGTCTTAACATTTCTGATTTTCTGGCGCAACGCGGCTCCTTGCCCAGTTTGAGGCTCCCACTGGGAGATAATTGAAGTCCCCCCTAGGAGAGTTTCTGCACCAAAACTGATTCCTTCTCGAGCCCCTTTCCTGGTTTGCCTCACTTAGAATTTACAGGGATATCGCTGGATGTGTTGATCGATTTTAGGGCTGTGGACAGCAGAGGTGGGCAGAATGGCTAATGTGCAGAGATACTTGGTGCAGTGCTTCCTAGTCAAAAACAGATAAGGCTCTCAGATTTGTAGGTATTAGATTTATCGTTTTTCTAGAGGATTAGGTAGGTTTTCATGTTTTAAGTTTCATGAAGACATTTCTTGACAACGTATGCAGTGAAAGGGAGGCTGTGTGTGAAACAACTTGGAGGATGGAAAAATTAACTTGGCACTTCAGGATCTGAGCCTCTTAATGCTCTCCTAATGGCTGTCACAGGAGTTATCCTCATAAGGACTCTTACAGAATCATAGAACCAACCAGTTTGGAAAAGACCTTTAAGCTCATGCAGTCCAACTGTTCCCCAGCACTGCCAAGGCCACCTCTAACCCATGGCACTGAGGACCTCAGCTACACGGTGTGTGAACGCTTCCAGGGATGGTGACGCCACCATTTCCCCCAAGATGTTTCCTCTGTAGGGAAATCTGTACTGCCTCTTCCAGATTGTTGTGAAAGAAAAGACAGTGCTGACTTTGGCTCTACTTAGAGGTGTCAGATCTTTGTCTGACATTCAAACAGGGAACTCTCCCCAAATTAAGAGGGATTTGGCAGTCTCTCATGGGTTTTTGCAGGTGTCTTGTGACAATGCGTGATAGATGCACCATACCTGAAGGCATTCAAGGCCAGGATGGATGTGGTTCTGAGCAACCTGATCTAACCGAAGATGTCCCCGTTCATTGCAGGGGGGTTGGACTAAATGAGCTTTGAAGGTCCTTTCCAACCCAAACCATTATGCGAGTCTATGATCTTAGAAACCTCATGAAACTAATGGCATAACAAGGTGAAAAAGACTGGAAAGGAAACTTGACAGCCAGGCTGGTAATTGCCAAGAGGAACCGTGTTGTAAGAGCTCAGTTGGTACCCAGGGCCCAGCTCTTGCCAGACAATTTAATCCCACCTGGGAAAGGCTGTAGGTTCACTGCAGGCTTACAACAAGCTCTCTTCTTTAAGCCATATATACATACTTGTATATATGTATATTTTTTTGCCACGCATTTCATTTTTCAAATCCGAAAGTAATAACAGCAAAATAAAGCTGGGAACTGAAGGATAACATGGAGGAGCGTAAGTAAACACATGGGCAATAACAGCAGTCCCCTACAGTAGTGAACCTAAGTCTTCTGCCTGGCTTTCTGCCATACAATAGGCAGAGCAGAGAGAACATCTCAAGGATACTTTAAAAACCTATAACTACTTAGAAAGTCTGATCATTCCTGCACATCTCAACCTATCCCAGCCCCTCGGAACACGCTCGAACACAGAGCAGATCCCGGATGGCTTCCTCCAAGGAGCATGGGGTGTTGCTGCCTCCTGCTCCTGCCTGCTTGTCCCAGCTGTGCTCCTCAGGTATTGCCGTGCAATCACCGTGTATCAGTCAGAACAAGTAAATCTACTTCTGTGGCCATTAGAATGGCTGCAAAGTGGCTATAGAGAGCAAGTAACGCCACATCACTGGGCTCTTGCCTTTGAACACATTCTCAAAGATATAATTAAAACCACCGAGTACTTATTTCAAAGCCAAAGTTCGCAAGTGATGGGTCTGGCATCATGCCTATTGCAGGAGGGCTAATTACACCATAAATTAAACTTTTTTCCTTTTCTAACCAAACATTATGACCTTTAATAAAATTGTTTTTACAGCCAGCTGTCAATAAATCATCCGGGAAAGCCAGTGAGAAGTGCTCTGTGAGCCACTCTCCACTCCTGTGAATTTCATTAGCTGCAGTTTATTTGGGTTTGTGAGCTATGATGGTTTTTAAATCTCAAATTAAAAGCCCCGACCCATAAAAACTAATTGAAGAACGTTAGCATCTCGGTCTCTGTAAATGAGCCTCTCTAATTGCAGAAATTAGTCAAGACTGTATAACGATCAGGAGGTCATTAAAAGAATTGTGCGTAGGCTCTGCTTGCTTCAGCTACAGCACCTCCAGCAAAGCTTGCTTTGAATATACCCTTACCGAGAGAGAAATGTCTCCACGTAGGTTGATTTGAAAGCACTGTGAAAGCCTTGTGGTTTGATTTCTCAGACACGAGTTTTCGGACCTTGTTTATTCTCCTGTGAGCATCAGGCTTCTGAGTTTGGACATGTGCAAGGAGTTATGTTGTACCGCTGTGTATGGAGCAGTGAAGTACGAGGTAACGTCAGTAGGCTTTGCTTCAGGAGCTCTTTTTGCTTTGCATTCTTAAGGCTCCTGTACTCCTTCATGATAATTACAAATATTTGGAGGAAATATACTATACTGCTTGATTTGTGACTTCAAGATGGACGTATTTTAAACCTAGGCATTTTTATTGGTACCAGAAAACGGAGCTGTTAACATTCTACTCCTCTGCCTCATAAAGCTCTTCTGGGGAGTAGAGTGGATTTATTTTGTGTTTTAGAAACATCTAGAAAGCCTTTAAGCGTGACAAGATAGCAATCCTTATTCTCAGCTCCTTTTCGGAATCGCAGCTTTCCTCGCGTTTCTGTTTTCTCTCCACGTGTTTTGGCACGATCGTTTCAAGCCTTGCTTAGCGCTCGCTGTTTGACTTTCCAGAGCTCGTTTCTGAGCAGTCTGCGTCATGAAAGTCAGGTGCACCTTGCTCAGCTGTGTACAGCTTCCATACAAGAGTCCTTGTTCATGCAGTTACATCTCGCACACGCTTCTCTATTCTGCCCTGTGGCTGATATTCAGAAGGCTCTCCAGGAGTCTACTTGTGAAGTGTTTCCACTCCTTCCGTTGGGTTTTGTTTCAGGGACCCTAAAATGAGTATTTAATTGAAATGAGAAGATGGGACTTTCTAGGACCTACTTTTTACTAGCAAATATTAAGAATCACCTCCTTTCCTTTCTGCTCTCCCTGTTTCTTCCAGACTCTTCTCCTCTTCTCTGTCTTGTCACAAGTATTTGTGCGTTGTCTGAACCGCTTGTGGTTTCTGAAACAAAAACTCCCTTTATGCTTATTCCTGAGATCTGATCTTTAGTGAGACTGTTATCACAGCCATTCGGGTGATCTTTAGTGTTTTTGGGCTGCGTTTCAATTAATACAGTGGGTTTTTTCCCCAAGGCGTTTGCCTGTGTGACATGTAACTGTCACTCAAATGCCTTGGCAAAACAGCTTGAGCTACTCCTTGCCCCCCCAAGTCAGATACTGAAACCTAAACTCTGAAGCTTGCTGTGAGCAAAATAAATCAATTATAAATTAATCCTAAAAGCAAGATGTAGGCTACTGATGAGGGCAGGAGCAATCAGAATGTATAAATATCAGTGACTTGAACTCCATGAAATACCCACACGCGCACACACGCATAATGTTAAACTTGATCTGGACTTTTTCCTCCTGGCTTCATTAATCACCCAGCCAGTTAATCTGAACTATTTCACTTCAGCTTCACAGGTCTGGTTTATGTATATGCATTTTTCAGCTTTTATTTTGTTTGATTTTCTCAATATTACTTGGCTTGCCCTTCCATTAGTCGTGAATGTTTAAGGTTGGAAGAAAAGTAAATGACAGACCCCGTTGGACTGATGTAACACAAGAAGGCAGATGTTTTTCCCTCTCTTCCAGTCACACACTGGTTTTAAACTAAATGCACTAAGTCTAGTAGAATGCTTTAAACAAAATACCAGTTTTGTGTAACAGGAGGCATCTCTTTCTTTATCATATGTGCGAATGAATAGCTCCTACGTAGTTCCTATGAAGTAGGAATGTGAACTGGTACAACTTTATGGAATAGACATCCTAAGTGTCAGAGTTGCCTTGGTGAGCAGTATATGATTTTCACAAGTTCTCTACCTAACGGTCTATTAATCTGTCTTGGGATTTGTTTTGTTCATTTATTCATTGGTTTGTTTTGTTCATTTATTTCAATAACATACAACGGATGTTTCCAAAGGCACCAACTCATCTCTGCTGTGACCTGCTTGTTAGGATTTTGCATCAAATTCCTGCTTCCCTCCGTCCCTCCCTGTTTTGCTTGCTCAACCACTTTAGCATTAGCAGCACTATTCCTTCCAGTATAATTGGGCTTTTCTTACTCTTTGGCTTTGTCTTGCAGCAAGACTTGGAAAGTTCCTGGAAGAGACGCTATAAATACCAATTATATCAATAGAAGGCAGCATCTGAGGGGGGCGAAATGCAAGGATATTCTGGCTGCATCATTTCTGTCCTAATTGCCATCAGAGCTTTCAAGTTTGGATTTAAGGCTTTAGCTCAGGCGTGGATAAACTTGGCACTTGCCCTGAGTACATGAGGTTCCCGATAGTCCCAGGCAATCTTCCAGCTTTAAAGGAGTTTCCACGAGGCTTTTCCGAGCCACTGGTGTCTTTTTACTGCCTTTTTACCTGTGCAGGGCATAGAAGACAAGGTTTACTTTTGTGGATAATGTTTTTAGACACTGAGTATGTGCCTGTTGCTTTCTGTGTGCTTTGTTATTTTCCTTCCATTCTGAAGGGAAAGTCAAGAGGTTTTTGGACGGCTAAAGAGTGCCTGGATCGTGGGAGTGCTCAGGGAAAGCCAAGATGCCAAACACCTGTTTCTCACTAAACCTGAGGATGTTGGGTAGGTCAAGAGGGGAGCTGTGGGTTAGCTCATTCCACTGTAAAGCAAAGAAAGCCATAAAATATTACGAGCAGAAAGCCACCTGTTCTTGAATTAGTGCTTGCCATCTACCTTTGTGGTTTCAATTGGAAGCTCAGTATCTAGGCTGAACTGGTTTCCTCTTGCTCTGGCTTAACCACAGTGTGTGTGTCAGCTTGTACAGGGCCTTCCCAATCAGCTCCCATCTCCAAGCACATGTGCTCTTGCATCCCTTCCCCTCCCGGGCACATGCACTAACAGCAAAGCTACTTTGCTTAAATAAAGCATAGAAATCAGGCGAGTGTCAGAAACTGACTTCGATACCAAAGTTGTAGAGATTTTCAGGAGATAAACCCATCACGATGCATGGCTGAGACAGGCTCCTTGATTCCTTTCAGGTGCTGTATCCTACAAATGCAGTCGCTTTCCAAGTAGGTGTTCTCCTCTGGCAGCTTCACAGTCCTCCCTTCTTGGACAGAGAAGCTGATGTTCTTGGGCTGTACTGCTGGGTACAGTATGGAAAAGCATGAGGTTTTATGTCCTTTGGGTTAACTGGGGGGATTTTTGGAGTTTATTTGGTTGGTTTGGGGGGGTTTATTTGCCTGGTAACCTATTAGTTGGTGCAGATTCAGAATCTGGAAAGAAAGGAGCTGGTCTTACAGAAGAGCCACCTGATACCTGATGAGAAGTGCTCTGCAGTTTGAAGGGGCAGGGCCTCATCATCCCATTACTACATAGACCAAAAAGCAACTGGCTGGAGGAAAGAAGAGCAGATGGATACAGTTTTATCGTGAGATGCCTGAGGATGTGGTAACCTGAGTAGATTACCCTGTCCTGCTCTAAAGGTAATGCCAGTGTGGCTGACTCTGGGATGAAATGCTCTATAAATCTTTTGTTTCTGGGGGTGGGATGTTAGTGTGTATCCTTTGACTGTACCCCAACATGCCTGCTGTTACTGACCTCAGTGGTACCTCTGTGCCGGTTTTTGCTTGTGGCATATGCTATTCAATCTGTTGTATTTGCTCAGTTAGCACCCAGTTCAGCCATCTCTGAAGTATGAGGCTGGTGTGGCCATGTTATGCTCTCCGGGGCAAGACTGTTGTTTCATTAAGTCCTCGGCTTTAAAGATATTCAGGGCAACAGTTCTTCTAGGCACCTCCTCCCCTTCCTGCGTTGTCAGGGAAGGCAGAGAGAGAGCATCCTTGGGGAGGTGAATCCTATACCACATGGGCTGAGGCACCATTGCTGGAGAGGTTTCTTCTCTCCACAGAGCAAAGCTGAAGCCAAGGGCCCTTTTAATGCTGTCTGGTGAAAAAGATGTGAGCGTTAAGGCTCTCCAGCCTCCTCTTGGTGGCCATGGGAGGGCTGGGAATCTGTGTGATCTGGTCACATCCATACATCTCCACCACAGTACCTAATGAAGCCCCCAACAGCTGGAGGTGAATTACCTTCACTGCTGATCTGGATGAGGGGATCGAGGGCACCCTCGGTAAACTCACAGGCAGACCAGGTTGGATGGGAGCGTTGATGTGCTGGGGTATCGGGAAGCTCTGCAGAGGGGTCTGGACAGGCTGGATCCATGGGCTGTGGCCAATGGGATGAGGTTCAAGAAGGGAAAGCGCTGGGTCCTGCGCTTGGGCCACAACAAGCCCCTGCAACGCTCCAGGCTTGGGGAAGAGCGGCTGGAAACTGCTCCTGGGAAAGGAGCTGGGGGTGCTGGTTGATGGAGCCGAGCACGAGCAGCTTGTGCCCAGGCAGCCAGGAAGCCTCCAGGTTGGGTCTCTGCTCCTGAGGAACAAGGGATGGGACAAGAGGAAACGGCCTCAAGCTGCCCCAGGGCAGGTTTAGATGGAGCTGAGGAACAATTCCTGCCCCAGAGGGTGCTCAGGCATTGGAACAGGCTGCCCAGGGCAGGGCTGCAGTCCCCGTCCCTGCAAGTGTTCACACAGCGTGGAGACAAGGCCTCAGTGCCTTGGGTTAGTGGTGGCCTGGGCAGTTGGCCTGGGTGAGCTTAAAGGGCTTTTCCAACCTGGCTGTTCCTATGGTTCTGTGAGCTCTCTAAACAGGCTTTATCTTCAGTAAGGAAAACATCTTTTTCTATTGCAATGTGGGATGTTGGGCTCAAGGAATAGCCATGTGCGGTTCAGGCTTGTTGCAGGTCGTCTTTGCTATTAACATCTATTTGCCAAGCATTACAAAATGCCCCGGATAACTTCAGTTTGCCTGTGTTTCAGTGGCTTGGTATTTTCACATTTCTCTGTGGTTTTGGTCGTTTAAAAAGAAAATATGTGTATATTGTCCAAAGCAAAATATGCCTTCAGATAATGGAATATGGATGTGGAATATAAATTTTAGTCTAGCTCTGATTTCTCTTATTTAAACTCTATGGTGATGTAAGACAGTTACCAGTTTAGTTTTGTAAGCAAAGGAGCTGTCTCAGTGTGTAAGAACTGCACAGAGATTAACTGATGGATTTTAATGGCAGTATTTCAAAGTTGGCTTGTATGACTTTCATTAGAAAACCCTTAGAAAACCTTCAAAATAAGAATAATAAAGGGGAAAAACCCCGCAGAAAGATGAATGAAGTGGTCACTTGATTTAGTATTTGTAGAGGCTGCTCTTTACCGAAAGCAAAACCTCCTATTCTGCTCTGCATACTCCAGATCCACTTCCTCACTTGCTGAGCTTTGTGCTCTCAACCATTTCCAAAGCTCTGTGGTAGCACCATTAATAATCCTTTTGATGTTTTTTTCTCTAATAAATGTGAATCATTGTGAACTCATTTGGTATTAGCGTGGATGGCATAAGTATTTCTGTGATATCCCATCACTATCAAAACACTCAGTTGTGGATCTGACTGAAGCTCCAGCACCATTGCTGTGGATGGGAGCTTGAAGGAATCCCATCTCATGTCATGCATTTGAGTGCTGCTGTGCACTCTGGTGTGGAATTTGCCTGGATTATGGCAAGTGGCACCATGAGGGAGATGAGAGACTGATGGCTCCGATGCCACTCAGTCCTGGGGCTTTGCTGTGAGCAAGCTTGGGAGTAGAAAGATGAGCAAGAAAGAAGGTCGCCCCTGGGTGGCTTTTCAACAGGGGTAAACGGTTGTTGCTCCGTGGAAGTCCAAGGGTAATGTCTGGGAATTAAGACTTTACCTGCTTTGGTTTTCAAGTAGACCTCCTCATTCATCCAAACTGGGCAGTGCCAGCATGTAGCACCTGGGCAAAGGAGGATGAGCTGGCGATGCCCTGCCCTGCCAGTCCTGTGCTCTGAATTTACCTGCACGCAGCAGCGTTTCTCCAGCTGTGGGGATGGGTGAGGTGATGGCCGAAGTGGGGCAGTGGAATATGCAGCATCACAGCATGTTCCTTGCCTTGGAAAATGTAATGAAGCCAATGAAGGACCAGGATTTCCCCATCTTAACTTTGAATTTGGTTTAGTAGGTGGGATTGCGAGCCATGGTTATTGGTCCTTGTGGTGAAAATAAAGCCCTGATGTATATGAGAAAAGGGAGGTGGAGCTATGGTGTTACTCCAGTCCAGCATCAGCCGTAAAGATGAATGTAAAAAGTAGAGTGACTCATTTAACGTGGCAGAATGCACATTACTGAATGGACCCATCTCTTGTCACGTCACAAATAAAGCGTGTATTGAAATTGCTGAGGGGCAGTTTAAACTTTGCTGTTGATCCTTACAGCGCCTTTATACAGAAACTCGAAGTCTGGCTATTATTTTGGCAGTAATTGAAACTGATCTTTATACTGCAAAGGTCTAAAATGGCACATTCTTGACATCTAATCAAAGCAGAGGAATATGTCAGCTTCTTAATGAGTCCCGATATTCGTCTGCATGACTGTTTTATTTAGATGGTCGAGGTGAATTGCACCCTTTTAGAACACAAGCAGTAGTACTAATTTTGTTTTCTTCCGTTAGCCTTCTAACTGTGGTTAAATGTTTTTGCCCAAGCAGCTTCTTCTAATGCCTTTAATTTGCTGTATTTTCACTGGTGCCCATGGTTCCGCTCAAGTTCTGCAGTGGATACAAACCGCAGTGGTTTGTTCATTCCACTGGATGCCTACAGAGTTCTTTTTCTTTGTGACTGTGCTGTATGATTTTTATGTGAAATTGATTCTCTACAACTGTAACTAACAGGATTTTCCTGGAAACAATCAGAACATCTTGTACCAGTGTTTACAATAAATATATAGGAAGAAACTGATCGCTATCTAACAGTTTCCAGGAAGATGTGAATTAACGTGAAGCCAGGCTCTGAATGTGTTTCAGGAGGAAGGGTTGGGGTTTCTTTGATTTCTGTTGAGACTTGTCTTGAGAGGTGAATTCCTTTGGCATTTTCTTTGTCCTTGAGAGCCTTTTTTCACATTGCCCGTCCATCGAACACGCTGCTCTTCCGTGGTGCCTGGGAAATGTTCATTGAAGGGCCCTGAGTTTAACCCCTCCTTCAAATACTTTGTAAAAATGCAGCTGTTAATAACGCTTATTTGGCTTCAATTTAGATATGAAAAACACCCATTTCAGGAGGTTCCTAAGGAAAAAAAAAGGTTTAGAGTTAATATGGGTTCCCCACATATTAAGAGCAATGGCATGTGCTGCAAAGAATAAAAACCACAACACACAGGCATCAGTCCTCCTGGGCTAATGGAAATCTAGACCTGATTAAAAACCCATTTCAGGACTTTTTTTATTGCAGGGGTGGGTTTGATAGCTGTCAGTGTACAGGAAAATAGCACATCTGGAATCTTACTGTGTACTTGTGCTGGCTGGTATAACTCAACCTGTGTGTCAGAGGGGGGTTTTTTCCTTTAATAGCCAAGATTTATTTGGTTTCTATTAATTTTTTAAAAGTCTTTGGTAAGTATGCTTATTAAGTACTAAATTTTTACCCTCCACAAATTAAAAGCTATATTTTAGCAGCTGAGCAGTTTCCTTTGGAGGAAAGTAAGAACGCCAGGAAGATGCATTAGTAACCTGGAGAGTGATTTGATTACAAATGTGCCCCAGTGGGTTCTCAGGGATGACTGTTTTGCAGTTCTTTTAATGAAAGTTCCATTCTTCTCATGACTTCCCTATCTAGCTATGGGAAGTTTAACATGAGACATTAAACAAGTAGCAGGCTCTGACTCACTGTTATATCAAGAGTTTATTTTCCCATCAGGACAGTGTATACGCCTAGGAAATCGTAAATATTGTTTAAAAACCACTCAGATTTGCTTGTAAAATATGAACCTTCAATAAAGAGGAGGCTTTTTTCCTAAGCAGTGTCTTGGAGGAAAATGAACAGTCAGCTGCAGATCAAGAGCTGCAGTGTTGTTTTGGTTGAGATCTAACCACAGGTTTAATGAAATATGTACACTTATAATCATCCTTAAGTTAAAAGCAAGAACAGAGCAATAAAAGTCCTTTGACAGTCCCCCCCATCCTTAGATTTATTGTCTAGTTAAGTTTTTAATAGTGCACTTTCAGAACTTTTCCCTTTTAATCACTCTACAGATTTGTACAGCTGAAATATTTACTGCATTTTCATATATTCAGATCGCGGTCTAAAATCAACAGCGACCTGGATGTTGCTTCTCTTGGATGGTCCTAAAGATCTCCAAAGATTGAACTATGCGTAGGAGCCGTTAGGGTTTTGGCTCATTTAGTCAACAGTGTCATTTTTAGTCCTGTCCTGCTCAGCAAATCCACAACGCTTTAAAGTTCTTGCAGGTTGGAGGTACCAGGTGAAACTCTAAATCCTCAATGGGAAAAGAGCCAGAAGGGGACAGGTTCCAATCACATTTTATCATCTTCAAGATGGCAGTGTTTTTTGAAGCTAATAATATGCTCTTTATTTGGTTTATATACAGTTATCACGCATTTAAATGCCATTCCAGTGTTAAAATGACTTGTTATAAAATTCATAGCAAAGGACCTCTAGAATGTCACTGCAAAGTGCCCAATTCATTTGGCTGAGGTGGAGAAAGAAAAGTACCCTTTTCTGGGGCAGAGTCACCCGCTGGAACAACTAGTCATGACCTTGATGGCGGCGTCTCCATCGATTTTATTTGGACCAAAGTCAAGGGAAATACTTGCCCGTGAGGTATTTGGGAATTCAGTGTGATACCATAATATTTGCCCCCAAATATGCCAGTCTTTGCAGCTTCTTAAAGCCTTTAGGGCAGAGTGCAGTAGTGACTTCTCAGCTAATTATTTACATTTTACATCATTAAAGCGGGTCCTGTCCAACCCAAACCATTCTGGGGTTCTGTGATTTGGTAGAAACCCCGTGCCAGGTTTGACCTTTGTCGTAGGTGAACGTGGCTTAGTGGGCTGCTGGTCACAGACCAGAGCTGTGTTGCCGTTGCTCGTGTTAGAGTTCCGTGGTGAATGCGATGAAGGCGTTTGCCATTGCTTTTAGATGTTTGCAGGGATCCGTCATGTTTGGGTTTTCCTGTCTCCAGTTTAAATCTGGCAGTGCTTGCACGCACAGACAAGTCTTACCAAAGGTGTGAAAATAGCCCTGCAGGACTGCAGCTCTCATGGAGATGCCTGGGCTTAAGAGAGAAGACAGATCCTCAGGATGGGCTCTTGGCCGTTTCTGCCAGCCATTCTCGCATGGAGCTCATAGACCAGGATTTAACCAAAGCTTATGTTTTTGGAAAGACATTTGCTATTGGTAATAAGCCTTCAAATGACAGGGAATATATTCTGCCAAGTAGACTCTTTCGGTGCTAATTTACCTCCCTAGTTAAAACGCACATGATTTTTAGTCTGATTTTGTCTGCTCTAGCCATTGGACTTTTCCATATCCCTGTCCACAAGCTTAAAGTAAACCTGATGATTTATGGAATGGGAAATACATTTGGCATGGATGAGCTTATAAACTATGATCAAGTCAAGCATTCAAATTACCTTGGAGGAGTTTGAATCTCTGCCGTCTTTCAGGAAAAGGCAGCAAAGGTAAAAGTCGGCTGGAGAGCTCAAGCTCAGAGGTGCAGCAAACCTTGTCTCATGCTCTTTCAGTACCCAGCGTACTTTACCCCGTGATCCTGAGACGTCCCAGAGTGCAAAATGAGATTCCTTTCAAAAATGGCAAGTTTTATAAACCCTCTTCCAGGATGGTAATTCTTATCATTACGGCTGTCACCCCGTATTTACTGCTGTTGCTGCTTTCTGTTAAAATGATGAAGCAAACTAATGTCTGCAATCATTAATATCATCCTGGGTATGAAATGTCTCATGTTTCCTAGCAGACCCTAAACCAGAAAGACATAAACCGAGGAGGAAAGCTTTGGTAACGTTGAAAACCAGGAACAGAACATTGCTGCCTAGTGACTATAAAATGAGAGAGGATGTAAGGATGGCAAAAGGAGTCTGTATGGGTGACACCTCAGGGCACAGCTATGGAAAACTCCTGGGTGGGCTGGGTTTTTCCTGTGTCCCAACGCACAGCCCTGGGGGTTTTAACCTAACCTGAACTGCAGGTCTCTGTGAGTAAAGGATAATGCTTCATCAATAGGGCATATCGAGTGAGGAGGTCTAGTAACATTGCTGAACAACAGACAGAAAGCAATGTCTTCTGCTTCTCTCAGGTTTCAGAAGGCTGAACTTTAGCTCTAGCTAAAGGTAACTTCATCTTTTGTCCTCTGGTCATTAGTCCTGCTCACTTCTTTGGTTTATTTTCCATTTGCTGGTTTCATTACTTCAGTAAATCCCACCCTTCTTTGACTTTCCCAGGTCTCCACACTCAGCTCTACCTACGCCTGGGTGTATGGGTGTCAATGCCAGTAGAAGGTGGTAAATTCAAAATGGTTCTTTGAAGATTTTCTTAGGACTAAGGTGAACGTTCTATAATATACACAAACAAAGGGATGCCCCATCCTGATTAATGCAGTACAACTCTTGTGGCGGTGGGAATGTTCTGTGCTTGTAAGCAACTGCGCAGGCTTCCTGCCTGAAGGGGGTAGTTATACAAATGCTATAAGCTAATACAGCTAAGAAGCTGTAGAGTTCGTTGCGTTGAGTAGAGGTTTGAGAGCTGAAGCGAATGATATACTTTCTTCCAGAAAATAACCAGTTTGTGGCTTTCAAAGCTGGAAAATCCTATCCCTAGTTTACAGAGGGGGAAACAAAGTGCGAAGGTGATGGTGTGATTTGCCAAAGATTTCAGAAACTGTGTGGAAGAGAACTTAGGTGTGACAACAATTCCCAGGGTGAATGATAATTCTAATGCATGTCGAGTTAGCTCAGCTCCTCATTGCCTCGCAGAGCCCTACACTTCTGCACTTAGGGGCTGTGAAAAACACCTAATCGAAGTGGTAGTATTGTTGATGTGTTCCCTTTCCATAGGTGCAAATGAAAACACCAGTCGGAGAGCAAAATTTAGCTGAGCATGGGTATTTCAACAGCTATCTCAAGCATTCCTTTTCTGCGAGGACATAGATCTGCTGCTATTTTTCTTAGCAAAAGGGTCACCGCAGAAGTTCAAATGATGGTGCTTTTCTAACCAACCTAAGAGAATTAGCTGCACTAAAATGCTTCCTGGCTCGTGTTACCACAGAAATTGTCAAAACGCTTTTACAAGCTGTTGTGCTTTAGTGCAAAGCAAACACATTAAAAGCTTCTAATGAGCATCCCTTCTTGCATCTTCCTGTTAAGTTATAGAATTTGGCCTATGAAAGAATCAAGGGCTGTTTGTTTGGAGCCGCTTAAGATGCTTAGTAATAGGTGTTGGTCGTGCTGTACTTGTAGTGCGAGTCTAGATGGGAGTTCACAGTCACTGCTCTGTGGTATCAAGAGAAGTTAACTTTGCATTTGCTTCAACGTGTAGGAAATAACCCAGTTATGACACAGCAGAACGCAGCTCCTTTTTTCTACCAGACCATAAACTCTCAATTTGATGTTGCGGTGCTGTGCATCCCCAGACCCTGAGCCTAAGGGGCCTCGCACCTCCCCGGTGCCTTTCCAGGCTGATGTGGAAGCCCACGCGTGGGCTATGGAGAGGTGGCTCTGCTCCTGTCCGGAGCTCCGCATGCTGGGAAGCGCCGTGTTACACGGCAAGGTTCAGAGGCCCTCTTAGGAAAACAACCCCGGACTGTAAGGGGATGGCGCAGGCGACCTCCGAGATGGTCTCCCTTTTCATTTTGGTTCAGGGGAGTGCTGGTTCCAATTACAGCTCCAGCACAGCTGCAAAATTCCAATGGCACCCACATCTTAGGCGCAGCTTTCCTGCCTCTCTTCCTGCATCACCGGGCTGAGACGCACGATACGCAACTGATTTGGCAGATATATCGATTCGG
Source organism: Pezoporus flaviventris (assembly GCF_033815535.1). NCBI lineage: Eukaryota > Metazoa > Chordata > Aves > Psittaciformes > Psittacidae > Pezoporus > Pezoporus flaviventris. Next base: position 1,175,262 of record NW_026892680.1, on the reverse strand, counting down.
GAATAACTTGGCATCGCCTGCACGTATTTTTGGCAATTTTTCAAGCCTTTCCATTCGTGTGGATCTCAAAGCTGGTCTCGCTTCATTTGTAAATGCAGTTGCGTGCCCAAGTCATGCATGATGCCCTGTAATAAAGTTGTTTCGCCAATAAGCTCAGACCCGTTGGACAACTTTGTGCTGGAACTAATTATGCTTCCTGACATCCACTGAGGAGTGACTTATAATTTGCATATGCTTGTCTTGTATCGTAATTGCTGAGCTGTCAATTGAGCTCGGTCTGTATATCCGGGATAGTCACATTGTACAGGAATGTGGTTTTTCATAAGTCATGTAAATGGTGCATTTTATCAGCTATAGTTTCTTTGTGTCGGAGCCTTTGACTGTGCTGAGGGTTTTTCCTATCTCGGGTACAAACGAAATCCAGAGGCTCAGTAAGCAAGGCTTTATGAATAACGCTGAAAGCTTTCGACTGTGGGGGTTTAAAAATACACTTCAGGGAGCACTGCATTTTGTGTTTTGAATTTCTGCTGCAAGGGAGAAGAAAAATGAGGAAATAGCGGAGAAAGAAAATGGTTAGCGGTGAGAGAAATGTGAAGACAAGGTATGAGAGACTGGGGCAGCGCTTTCTTTCCCCCTTAGCCCCCTGCACAAGGCTCACACCACTTCTACGCATTACAGTGAGTTATCTTGGGTATGTTAGTGAAAAAATAGAAGGAAGTGGTGCGTAACTTTTAGACATGGAAGTGCAGGGAGCCACTTCCACCACTGTTCCTCTTTCTTCTTTGCTCTACTCAGCATCACTGATGGCAGCCAGTGTTTAATTGGCTAGTTCTGCTTTCTTCCCTTATGAATGAGCAGGCTTGGTCCAGTTCAGGCCGGAATTTCAGGTAGAAGCAGGACTAAGCGTAATCATGGCACAGTGCTTTCTGGTAGGCTGGATTCACTTGGAAAAACTGCTGTCCCTACAGTGAGCTTAAATAGGTCTGTGGGTGATATCGCTGGAGGAATAACACACTGCGCGCAGCCTGTGATAGGAATATAATGTGCCAGCTGGATACGATCCTGCTAGGGATGGCTATAAACCTTTCTATAGTAAGCATGATTTGGCCTGTCTTGACTTCCCTCTCCCCTCTGCTGCTTCTCTGAATTGCAATTTCTATCTTCCTTTTTATACAGTAGGAAAAATAACGCAGATGGAAGCTTTCATTCAGCCCCCTAAAGGGAAATTGTTCTTGGGAAGTTTGGACAGTTCCTTTATTTTCCTTAACGCTTGCAAACACCAAACCACCACCGCAGAAGGGGTGTCTGTATTGCCGTGTACTGCTTGGTGATTTTATTTCCCATATTGCCATATACTGCCTGGTGATTTTGTTTCCCTTGCTGACTTTTTTCTGTCCCCCTTCCCCTGTCTTCTAGGGCACAGCTTGTGGGAATACATCACGTTTCTGGGGCGCGGCGGAGTGGGAGCAGTAAACCTGGCTCTTATCACCACTTTGGCCATTGTCTTCCTGGGTGAACATGGGTAAGTTATTCTTTTCTCCACTGATAATAGCGTGATGTTAACCACTTACTTCATGGGGCAAGGGTGGCTGATCTGTAACATGCCTGAAGCATTTAAGCGGTTAAGATGGGACTCCCAAAGCGGGTCTCTGTTGCGTGCTTGACTAGCACAGATGCTTCCGATCAACCTGAAACTCCTCTGTGGGGTTGAGCAAGTGGCTATAGCTGCTAATGCTGATACCCAGATGCCCTGGGGTGCCGTTGCAAGGAAGCCCAGGCCTGCTTTTTAGGTAAATTATCTGTACATCCCACCCTGCTGAGATTTTGGTACGAAACATGTAGGATTAGTGAGGCTGTTTGTATTATGTGAAAATAGAAGGAAAGGAAAATACACTGAGCTCTGGCGAGAGGAATATCAGAACCACAGCAGAGAGGGCAAGCAGATAGTAGGCAGTCCACTGCCAGCCAGATGCACATTTATGCCTGTGTGTCTGTTTAAGCTACGCTTTAAAAAGCACCAGTGATGGACCAAGCTGGTACCAAAGTGCAAATATTAGGGTTGATTCATGTTAGAATGTACCTTTCAGCCATTTTCTTCTTCCCCAAAAGAAGCAAACTGCATGGGTTAAAGAGTGCATTCCTCCCCCTATGTCAAGTATCTCTGGCTCATTCTGTTTGCTCAGTTTCCCTGACCCTATGGATTGCGCATTCTGTGTTCATCTTGGACTCGTACTAGCTGATTTTCCCCATTGCTACACGGCTCGGCAGTGTTAGAAGGGACGTATTTTGCCTTCCCTTCCTTCTTTCTGTTGAGCATTTTATTTAACCGTGACTGTGAAATGAAAGCATTCATTGCCAGTCTGGTCAAATGCTTCCTGCTTTGTTTGATACTGGGCACCGCTTGCGCCATGGTGTAAAGGTAGTTTAAAAGACGTGCTCACCTGCTCCTCCGAGGACTGGGCTGAGAGTGCGCAGCCTCCGAGGTCACAGATTGAGCTCAGATTCACAGGTCATGAGAAGCCAATGGTGCAGCCTAGGAAGAAGGAAGAGGAGGGGAAAGCTCCCTCTTGGTAGTCAGGCTATTCCCCAGCCACTTCTGCTTTGGATCCCCATCCAGCAGAAGTTCCTGCATGGACTTGCTATACTAAAATAGTTCCACTGAGGCAGATGTGATTTCAGGGGATTTCTGAAATTCTGCATGCTCCTTGCTAAGTACATGGCATAGAAAAATCTATTTAAATGCAGCCCTATCCATTTTGTGGCCTTGCTCATGAATTCTAATCTCTTAAAATCTCTTGATTTGAGATGTCTCTTGAGACATCAAATCATTGAGATGTCTCAACGTTAAACTACATGAAAGAGCTGAGTGTTTCTTGAAGGTGCAGGGGTGTATGAGCAAGTTCAAGGGCCTTAAAACTGTTAGTTTGGTAGGGTGTAGCTGGTTTAGCAGAGGTACCAAAACAATAGTTAGCTTCTGTGCATCCCAACAGGCAACTAAGTGCATTCATCTCGGTCTTCAGTGTAGAATGGCATCAGCTGTGCTTGGTATCTGCACCGTGCCAGGAGCTGGCCTGGGAAAAGCTTGCCAGTGGTTTTTTTTGTCTTCTCTTCCTCATTATACCAGACGGTATAATTTGAAGGGAGCAGCATAATGTGAATAGGGGGGCAAGCGATGCGATTGTAAAGGAAGAATCGTCGTAAGGAAGATGTTTTGCTTCTGCTTTGAACTCCTCACGCAAAACCTGTGCGTTGGTGACTGGCCTTGTAGGTTTTCCTAGCTGGAAACGCGATCTTGTCTGTGGCCTTTATGGACGAGAGCGCCAGTATGAGAAGCTTGCATTCCATCGATTCTCCAGATCCCAGAATGCTCGTGTTTTTCATAGGCAGTCCCTCCGGTGTTTACATGGTTTGGGGATTTGAAGCCTGTTTTGATGCTTTATGAAGCCTGACATTACTCGAATAAACAAATTCTTAATAATTGATTAAAAAGCGTAGTTGTACCACTTAAACTGTCCGTGCAAGAGAGGCATTTGTCCCGTGGGACAGGAATAACCCAGCATTTAGTTAATCAAGTTTTAAAAGCTGTGAATTTAAGCTCTTTGGGATATATACGTTACCAATTGCAGGAAGTTGGGAAATGAAAGGAACTTTTCAAATAAAAAGATGTCAATTTAATAGCCGAGGAGCTGGAAACAGATGTTTCACGCAAAGCATGGGAGTTGTGTCATTCCTTTAGGTTTTCAAAGTCACTTCTTGTCAGATGCATTGGTTAAGAGAGAAAATTAATGAGCTGTGTTAAGTTTTATTACACAATCTTCTGATGTGGGAAAGCTTCCCTCCAGGAACAGCTCTGTGCGTGGCTTAACTGATTTAGGCATGCCTGCTGCAGTATTCTCCAGAATGTGTTGGAGATCAAAGTAGGGGGAGTTATTCAGGTTTTATGGCAAGGTAATTAAAAAAAGATGGGGATTATTACATATAAAACATACGTGCATAAATTTGCTGGCAAAATAAAATCAAATAAACACGTTTAAAAAATGAGATCGGGAAAGCACTGAGCCGCAGTTTTTAGTGTTACAGATGCAGAGCTGTGCCCTGGAGCCTACACAGCTGACCTCTTTAGGCCATGCGGGAGCATTTGGCCCGGTTCTGTTTTAGTGGTGTTTTCATTTACTTAACAAAAAGAAGAGGAAGGAGAAAGGCACACTGAGCTCTCCTGTTTGTGGCAGTGGGAAGATGGGCACAACACACCAGGTCCAAAGTGCTCCTGGAGAGAGCACTGGGAAGAATTCCCTTGGTTTCTGAGGCGCTTTCATCCAGAAGTTTATTCTCCTTGTAGGCTTGTGTGCCTGAGCATTCATGTTTTCAATGCAGAGGTTAATATTACACAAACCAAGGCAGGAGAGCAGACTCTGCTCTCCCTGCAGTTGTTCCAGTGCAGGCTGCGAGCAAAGAGCAGGTTTGGACCAGCAGCTTCTGGAAAAAAAGGGGTAAGAAAGCCCAAGAAACCTGCCAGGACTTTCTGTTCTCAGGTACACAGGGCTTCCGAGGGGAGGGTACACGAGACTGGAGCTCATCCCTTCTGGCCCCGTGCAGGAGAAACGGATGCATGCCCTATGCTCCAAACGGGCTCAGAAATCTCAGCCTAGAAAGAGGGAGCGACGATGCAGTTGCAAATGGCAAAGTGCTGAGCAAGAAGAGCAGAAAACATTTCTCTCTGGGTGGGAGAGAAATGAAAAGCGTTGAGAAACTTCTGTTTAATCAGAGGAGAGCTTCCACATTTGTCACATAAATATGGAGCTTATAGCTTCAGCTGTCCTGAACGCTGCCGTACCATATGACAGAACACACATGCACATGCCTGTGTAAACATATACACAGTTGTAGCCAAAACGTATAACGCTGTCAGGACTGAGCTTGCTCTCTCTAAGGATGTGCATATGCCCTCTTTGGTCTAATTGGGTTTATGACTCTACATGTGCCTGTATATGCAAGAGATATAAAATACAAGTACGGTAGCTTTTGATGTAAAATAACATTTATTTCCTTGTACCAGCTACAGGTCCCCGAGAGAGTACGTGGAGAGTTCACGCTGGAAGCTACACAGCTGAAGCACGGGCAGCAGCCTAAGCAGAGCATGCTTGGCTGTCATTTTACCAGTCTTCCCTGCTGCGGATCTAATGCGCGTGGAAGAGGGGCTGTTGACTGGCAGCTCCACGCAGATGAAACGGCTCAGGTTGGGCAGTGAGAACCTGGGTGAAAACTCCCCCTTGCTTTGCTCTTCTGGGTAATGCAGTGCTTTCCTGAAGGAACCGGAGAAACCACCCCACAACGTCCAATTGTTTCAAGGTACTTGGTTGTGAAATGTTGCCCATTTTAACCTTGCCTCGCTGTTTGCTGGGGGGGGGTCTCTTTCATTTCTAACCTTTCTCAAAGAACCAGTAGGTGCTGTATATAATACTAATAATAATGACATATATATATATATATAAAAGATATTTTATCTGGTTGAAGGCCAGCCCTGGAAGGGAAGTGCTGCAAAACTGAGCTGTAGTTGCGTGCTCCTTGAATACACACGTGCTGTTAATCACACGTGCACAGTCTTGAAGACAAGGACCAGAAAGCTCCCTGAGAGTTTGAAACAACAATGCAATAAAGCCCATTGCAAGGTTTAATATAAAATCTGAAGGGCCAAGAATTCTGCGATGTATCTGGTTCTTGTTTGATGTACTTCTGCTGCCACAGTTAATATAGTGTTTGCAGCGCGCACATAAAGCAGATATGCCCGGATTCCTCTCTAAAAGTTAAATTATTTTATAGCCATGTATGCTATCTTTCCATGGTTTGGTTTCCTTCCCCTTTCCTCCTTCTCCCTCCCCAGTCTCTATAGGCTGTGTTTAGTTTATATAAGTTCTCGTTAACAGTTTTCAGCAAAATTTGCTCTAATGTAATGATAGAAGTGGGTGGTTATAAGGAAGGCTGAAAAGATTCTTGCAGTAAATTCCTAAGCATGAGGAGAATCCCTCTCTCTTGGTAATTAGCAGAGTCCTCAAACCGGGTATTCAGAAATACACTTTTCTGTTCTCAGTTGCTAATGATTGTGTATTTCACTGCAGCAGAATAAAAATCACCCTCTGACACAGCATCAGTCAAAACATTTCAGCCCCTAAAGTGGAACTGAAGTAGTATCTAAGTTTTCCTAAATGCTGGTGCCAGCTCTTCAGATGTAAGGTTCAATTGCAGCCTTACTTTGCTGGAAAACATCATTAAGCTGGGGGATTTCTTGGTTTGCTGCAGACGTGCTGCATGCATGAGTGAGTGTTTTCTGCTAGATCAGCAAAAAGACGGGAACACACAAAGCCTGTTGTACAGGCTGTCATGTCCAGCCAGGGTCACTCTGACCTGAGTACTCGGGATGCTTAGAGCAATAGCCCCATTAATATCAAAGTCCTTGTGTCCAGTAGGAAGCTGATGACTTTTACTGGCTAATTTGTGGCGCTCGGTGGCTGCAAGCCTCAGTAACATCGTTGTTGAGAAGTTCATGTGTGTTTGGGTATACATGCGCTCTCAAGTTGCACCCTAAAGTGCTTTGTTTTGTACCTGGTGTGTTGATACTCACTAGGCATGTACTGGGTACAGTTCTGGTGTCCCCAGCACAAGAAGGACATGGAGCTGTTGGAGCAAGTTCTTAGGAGGCCAGGAGGATGCTCAGGGGCTGCAGCACCTCCCGTATGGAGACAGGCTGAGAACACTGGGGCTGTTCAGCCTGGAGAAGAGAAGCTGCGTGGAGACCTCAGAGCAGCTTCCAGTGTCTGAAGGGGGCTACAAAGGTGCTGGGGAGGGACTCTTCATCAGGGACTGCAGCCACAGGACAAGGGGTGATGGGTTCAGACTGAAACAGGGGGAGTTCAGGTTAGATCTAAGGCAGAAGCTCTTCCCTGTGAGGGTGCTGAGGCGCTGGCACAGGGTGCCCAGAGAAGCTGTGGCTGCCCCATCCCTGGCAGTGCTCAAGGCCAGGTTGGACACAGGGACTTGAAGCAAGCTCTCTAGTGGAGGGTATCCCTGCCTGTGGCAGGGGGTTGGAACTGGGTGATCTTAAGTTCCTTTCCAACCCAAACCATTCTGTGGTTCTATATAGTAGGTCCCAGTGCCACTGCTGCTGGCCATTTCTCCGCTTTCTGGTTCTCTTGCTGGCTTCCAGCTACACTGCGGGGGGGGGAAGGCAGTACATTAGGGACATCCTCCATCTAACCCTCTACTCTGCTGGAGGGACTGAGGAGGGACCAGTGGAGAATACAGGCTGCCAATCTGTTGGCAATTTGAGTGTCTGCCTCTCTAGTGCTTCCTGGAAGGAAGATGATGTGTACAATGTACAGGGCGCGAGTTCCTTGCCTTCATCCCAAAATCAGCATGGAGCCTGACTGCGGTTGTGTTAAGGGCTGGGTACAGCTGACTCGAAGCAGTTAGCTACCTGATGTCCTTGTTTCACCCTTTATAAAGTGGCATTGTCCTTGGGAAAAGCCCTGAAATTCTTATCTAGAAGCTGCTTTAAACATTGGAACACAATTGCAGCCACTAAACCATTTGTGGCCAGAAGTTTTTGGTTGTGTGCTAGCATCAGTGTAGGCAGGAGAATGATCACTGAAAGGTGATGCTAACTGTCAAATACGTAACTGCCCTCCAGTAACAGTGACTAAGTGTTTTAAAGGCAAACCAGGACCCTATAAAAACTGCTTATTCTGACTCTAAAAGGATCAAATAAAATGAGGACCCTGCTTTGAACTGTTGGGATGATTTTGTGATGACGTCCATGGCTCGGGCAGTCTGATTTTGGGCCATCTGCATCTCATACCTCCTGAAAGGCTGAATTTGCTCTATGCCGTTTTTTTTTCCGTGGGGGTTCATCATCTTTGGCTCTCAGCTATCTACAGTGACGAGATTGTGATGGCTTCTTGTGCAAAGCAGAGCAGTTTTATGGTTTTCCCTAACTAGAGCTACATTAGTTTATGTGAAGCAAGGGCATACCTTTCTGACAAAGATCTCTCTAATCCATTGAGCACGTTGTGTTAATGTTTATTGATTTTTTAATGAGTGCCATGATTTTGTAATCATCTTTAAAGCCTTTCTCTTCTTAGTGTGTAGAGCTTGATGTGTGGTTTTATTGATTAAGTAATGGCATACTGTATGACCCCTGCACAGCAATAAATACCAAAGCGGGGGGGGGCATTCTTCTCTTCTGGAACAGTCGCTATGCCCTGCTTCCTGGGAAGTGGCTGGCCATCGCCTGCTGATAGCAACTAGAGAACAGACCTCCTGTTTTCCTTTGCTTTTGCTTTCTTAAACTGCCTTCATCTTGACCCATGAGCTTTTTCCCATCTTATTTTCTCCCCCAGCCTGTGTTGCTCAGGAGGGGAGAGATAGAGAGGATTGTTGGGCACCTGGCATCCAGCAAAGCTCAACTCTCCCATTTCAATGAGTAGCTGTCGTTCAACTATCCCATAATCACGTAATCATTTACCTTTAATGTCTACATTTACATAACTAAGCAACGTGAGTTTACAGGCAAACAAGGAGCGTTGACACACTGAACTTCGAAAAGCGGCTCAAACCATGAAGCTGCTGGGCTGGGAGGCGGCATTTCAGTTCTTTACAGTTAACCCTACTCTGGTAAGCCTTCTGCAAGAAGGCACACGCATCTGTTTGCCTTCCCATGCAATGTGCGCTGTGGCAGGATGAAAATCAGAAGCAGAGGAACTCCCGGATCTAACGTACGATTATAATCTTGGCATCTTACGCTGCTTGAGGATGGCACGAATAACATCGGAGAACAAACCCCGTGTCAATTGTCCCTACGTCCTAGTACAGAAACTGCAGTTAAGCCTCTCGTGCCGCGCTTCAAGACCAGCTTGTGTTCTTTTCTTTGCTGGTTCCTTGCCTTCACTGTAGGTAAGCGACTGCTTTTCAGCTTTGAACTAATTATCATTCCTGAAAGTGTTTTCCAAACCGCAACTGCTTTATGGGCCGGCTTCTGTTCTCGGGGAAGTGCTGGAGTTCTGCTGCTGGTTTCAAGGGGAGCAGGAGCAGTGTTAATGAAGTAGTCCTATAAGAGAAAAAAGGAGGGGGAAGGAAGAGGTAAACTAAAGTACTTTCCCAGTGCTTTAAGGTTGCTATAGTTGTTGCAGTAAAATGAGTCATTCTACAGGTTTTTCTTTAGAACGACAGCGTAGCGTCGGCTTACTGCACGCATCCTGCCTGGGTGCGTACTGCATGCTCTGATTTTGGCAGGAAGCAAATATTGGAGTCTGTTTTGCTTTGCATTTGCTGCAACGTTTTTGGCCTCCATGTGACACATCAGCTATTTCTCCCTTGCTGCTCTCAAAAGCTTTGGTAATGTCAGCCTTAAAAATCACATTTCTGTGGCAAATTTCACCCTGATAAAGCCAGCCATAAACTGGAAGAAAAAAATGCCTTTAGGCTTACGAATTGTGCTTTCTCTCAGGCAGCAAAATGCTCTTGTTTTGAGCGGTGTCTGTGCTCATTGTTCCTCTGAAATCTGAACTTTTTCCACTTGGAGACAGTTAACTCCCTGAGAATCTCTCCGAAGCCGTATTAGATGTTGTTCTCTTCGCAGGAGAGCGGGGAGCAGCAGGCAGCCAGACCACATCGATCCGGTCTGCGGGATGTGTTTAGTGGGAAATCGATAGAGCTCAGCTTAGGGTGTCAGCTGTCAGTCTGCAGAGCATCTGTCAGAGGAGTATTTGCTCCGCTGCCGCTGAATGTGAATAATGCTTTCACAATATGGCACTGCGATGCTATAGATTACGGTTGTAATGGAGCACATCCTGAACAGCTGAGCCTGCTCTCTCTCGCTCCTTCAATAGCAAGAGTTGCCTCGCTGTAAGAGCTTGGGGGATTATGTACTCCAAACAGCTGTCTATAGCACCATGGATTTATTTGGGCTAAATGAGAACTTGCTTTCTTTAGCTAAATCAAACTTTATCAGACAGTTTTACTGTTGGCAGTTAAACTAAAATGTGTTTGCTGAACAGTAAACACCTTGTTACTCTTAGGAAGGATTATATAAACAAAAGGCATACACAATGAAGTCTTATGCCAACTGACTTACTGTCAAAATAATATACTGCTGTTAGCGGAATTGTGCTCTCTGGAAGGAAATTGTGGGCCTAAAAACACATCTTGAATGACAAAGAAACCATTTTTCCACAAATAATCTTCACTAAGTTTAATACGCTTTCCTTGCAGAAAGGATGCTCTATCCTCATAAAGGAAGGTGAGGAAAAACGGGGTGAGCTGCCTGAAATCTTCAGAGGTCTACTGTATGTGCATAATGCACTGGATCAAGTAGATTTAGCATACTCCCCCTTATGAAATATGTGAAATTTGCTTTAGTCCAACAGAAAACTACAACCACCCCCTTTCAAAATAGGACATGCTGTTCCTGTAATGTATCTACTTATACATAATATCGCATAATGTTGTTACCTTATATAATCTACACAACCACGGAACACTCAGGAGCAACCAAATGCATGTTACGATAATATTAGGCTATTTATGCACCATAAGTCAGCTTCCTTTCACTCCCCAAGCAACTGAAAGTTAAGGTAGACATCCTGCTCTGTAATTACAAGAAGGAAAATAGACAGGTCCAAACGAAGCAGGGGCACTGAGAGGAATAACACCAACTACAATGAGTTTGTGCTATTCTTCAGAGAGTTTGAAAGTGAGTTTGCTTTCCCTGTGTTAAAAACTCAAGAGCCAGCTCAGGAAAACACGGGGCTAATGCTATGTGCGATTTCTCACTCATTTCTGACTTTCACTATGCAAAGTTATTTGCATTTCTTACTATGCCTACCGATGATCTAACTTAAAACACCAGAATCCAGCTGAAATGACCAGGAGCTATCTTGTGCTTGCAGAGCCCACTGCGTGGCTGTAATGTAGACTGGAAAGAGGGACAGCACCTCAAAGGCCAAGAGCTGTAGTCTGAATTGAAGCTAATGTTACAAAGACTTGTAAGTCTGCAGACTCTTGGGGAAAACTCTACACAAATGTGGGCTGTGGAAGATCAGGTATAATATTATTTATTAGTATAATTAGGTTTATTTATTACTATATGTATGCACCGTGCTTTAGAAAACTCATTTTGCAAGGAAGAGAACACCCTAGAAACTGGAAAAGGGGAATTTTAATGGTGACTTATACATTTCCCTTTAGCCAAAACTGCCTCCCGTTGAAGTTAGGTGAAGCTTTCTGCACGTTCCCCAGCAAAATGTCTTGCTTCCTTAATGTTGTTCTTGACCTTAGAAATGCTCCTTTCCTTTTCCACATAGTAGAATCATTGAATGGTTTGGGTTGGAAGGGACCTCAAGATCATCCAGTTCCAAACCCCTCCCACAGGCAGGGATGCCTCACGCTAGACCAGGTTGCCCAAGGCTGTGTCCAACCTGGCCTTGAACACTGCCAGGGATGGGGCAGCCACAGCTTCTCTGGGCACCCTGTGCCAGCGCCTCAGCACCCTCACAGGGAAGAGCTTGTGCCTTAGATCTAACCTGAACTCCCCCTGTTTCAGTGTGAACCCATCACCCCTTGTCCTGTCGCTGCAGTCCCTGATGAAGGGTCCCTCTCCAGCACCCTTGTAGCCCCCTTCACATATAGGAAGACTGCTCTGAGGTTTACATTCTCACTGAAAAGTGCAGATGTGTTGCAGACAAATGCACCCATTTTGGTGCAATTACTTTTTCCGGTTCTATAGGGAAGCCTGAGGACCTAATAATAGGGACTTATTACTTAATTTGTTTACTTCATATTAATTACATTAATATGAATACTTAATAAATATATTTGCTTATTAGGTAGAAAGGACTGCTTGTCATGGCTGTATTGCTCGTTATGCAATACAATGTAGGCAGACTCTTAAATCCACCTTCCTACCTCTTAATGAGTGAAAGGATTTCTTTGATTTCATCTTTCAGTAGCACAAACAGGTATCCGGTTAATCGACGTCACTGCAGCAAATGTCGGGACAAGGTCTGTAGCTACCATTTTGCTGTGTTAACCGGAATAGGGCGTTTAGGTGTGTTTCCATGGGAATTCATGAGGATTTGCTATTGCTCTTTAAGTGTGCATATAATTCATGCTGGTACGCAAGTGCTCTACCTTGGCTAATTAATGAGGGTCAGACCCATTACAAGCTCACACCGTTGACCTTTGGCATAAACCTGAAGGATCAGGAAAGATGATGATCAATTTTAATGATTTTCTGAAACGAGCTTTAAAAGGAATGCAGCCACGGGCAGGCTGTTTTACGGAGAACGTGGCACCTGAGAGTTTTGTTCCTCTTCAGACCAGGCATTGAATTGCTTACTCTTTACAGAAAAGGTCTGTCATTTGTGAAGGGGAATGCAGATTTGGTACCACACCGTACCCCTTCCTTGCACATATCAAATTGCTTTCCGTGGCGTGTGGTACGGCACAGGCAGAGCTGTGACAAAGGAAGATGTGTAACTGAAGCACGTTCTCCCATCCGCTGACAAGCCCCAGTGAGAAGTCGTTAACATTGGGTTGCTGTGTAAGCAGCGGTTCAAGTGAGACGCGGTTGCCTCCAGATTTGCCCTCTGCTGTCCACTGAATCCCTTGCACTGTAAAAACTGAGGAAGACACGTGTCAGGACTGGTAGGAGCTGCTCGTACCTCGACTGTCCGGTTACTTCATGTGTACCCTTTGGTCAGATGCCTGCTGCTGTAGAGAGGCTTTAATTGCAAAGCTCACCTCCTGGTTTTGGTATTGCAGTGCCCTAGCTATCACTGTGTTTCTATGTTTGCATGGATTTAGTCATCCCTGTGACCTGCGGTGCTTTGTCAAACGTGGCTGACATTTGGGAAAGATTTCAGAAGAAGCTCACAAGGAGATAAAGTGTGTGATTGCATGGGCTCATTTCCTTAGGGAAGAGTAATACCCGAACATATATATGTATTTGCAGTGATTTATCTGGTACCATATGCATCAAAGCTGCAGGTAATTTGAGATTTTGTGGTACGTATAAATGCCGTGTTCTGAGAGCAGCAAAGTGAATTGAAGTTAAAAAGTTGAATCACAAAGGAGCTTGAAAAATTCTTACCTTGGATCTGCTGCCAGAAACCTGAAGTGTGTTACCTCTAAAAATAAGAGCCCTGTCTTCCAGATGATGTGAGCCTGGCCTTTAAATAGGCATCGAACTCTCTGTAAGGAGTAAATGCACACCTACGCTTTGGCTACTATCTCTCATTGCTCTCTGTGGGAATTAGGCACACAGCCTAAAAAGCCCTGACGAAACCTCACCATTGCCTCCAGAAAGCTGCTTCTCTGGGCTTTCCTAGCCTGCATCCACCTTACTTTTAGCTGTTGGTGAATGCCATATTCTCCACAAGGCAGTTTCACTGCCACACCAGCATCCGAGCGGTCCTTCCTCTTGGTCACCATTAAAGCAATATCCAGGAGCTTCATTTTTAATTGACCAAGGGGATTGCAGATGTCCTGGGTTTCTGCTTCTGGCAGGGAGATGCACACCTTCAGCGCAGTTTGCTGTATGATGCGTTTGCTTGAGCTGAATCCGGTTCATATCCCTGCTGCTACAGCGCAGTCCCTCAGTAACGCTGCTGGTCTCCTGCAGGGTAGCCTTTTCTGTGTTTCAAAGGCCTGGTGGTAACTCACTGCTTCATCAGATGATTTAGCCCTCTGCTGCTCCACCTGCAAGAAGCACCACGTTGCCTCTGTTGAAGGCAGCATTTGACCTTTCTTTCCTAGGTCCTAAAATCCGTGATTACTGCTAATACAGCGTGCGTACCCTCTGGTTTCAGTTAAGGACAATGATCGGGAACAGCAAAGAATCCATCAGGTGTTTGTTGACTTGAGGTGTTTGTTTCCAAGAGGAGACTGGTTTGCACACAGAAAGGCTCCTGAGGAAAGGACACAACCGTCAATCAGCAGCCAGCACATTTGCATCAAAAGGGGACTTCAGGCAGATCTGAAGCGCGTTCTCTTTCTGACACGCAGGCACATTAAGTCATATCAAAGACGGGTTATATGCTTTGAATTGTTAGTAACCCCAAAGCGCTTTAAGTATCTGCCAGCCAGCATACGGGTTTGCATGTTTTCAGTAATGCACGTTAGTTCTGACCCTCCTCCAACTGAAATCAATGGGCATTTGGCCAGCTACATCAAAGGCAACAACACTGGGACATGTAAGTTTGATGCAGATGATTGATTATTGAAAAGTGTGTATTTGTGTGCGTGAAACAAAACAGAACCAGGAATGTAGCCCCTATTAGATCAGAAGATGTGTTTGGATGCAGATTTTTTTTCCCAATTCTGCTCCAATGGGTCTTGTTCCAGGGCAGATTTTAAGCTAAACAAAGAGCTGCACTTCTCCACTTCCCGCTTTTCAAGACGGCGTAAGCTTCGGGAGAATCAGATTGATCTGTGAGATTACTGGCGCTGTGGAAACTGAAAGCATATCAGGATGATTGGGACTGTTCCCGTGATTACTGAAACATCAGACTTTCCCCTTGATTTGCCCTCAAATGTAAACTTTGATCCTGAGCCTAAAATAGATCCTGTTCTAATGCAGTTATCTCTACCCTGAACCACAACCGGCGTACCGAAACGTGTGCTCTGGGATCTGCAGCGAGCCCTCTGAGTCACACCATCAGCTCAGCAAGGCTTTAGGGGTGACTTAACTAGGTACTGGGGAAGCCAGGCTGCCCCTCGTCTCCTTGTATGTGACATCGAGAACAAGACCCTGGGTGAAAGGGACCGTGAGCAGAGTGAGGCTTAGTCCCTGCCGGGTTCACATCCTCTTTGGGTGGTGAGTGTCTGTATGCAACTGAGAACAAGAGCTGAATTCCTGTTCAGAGGTTTTCCTCAAGGTACAGGGAAACTCTTTGCCAGAGAGATGCCTGGTTCCGTGCGAGAGATGCGATCACCTTTTGTTTCCCCTCTCTGCCTTCCTACAGAAGCTCCAATCACAAAAGGTGCAGTTTTTGTCTGAAATGGTTTTGAAGGTAACGCTGTGGATTTATGCGGATTGCTTTATGCGACTGTTGGCAGTGTCGACAGCAAAAGATGGCCTTTCTGTGTGTGTTTCTGTTGCAGTGTTTAGAAACCTGGACTTGCATCTGCAGCTGCAGAACGCACAAACAGATCTGGAGGTGTTTGATTTACTTTCCCAGTCTTGACTTCTAATATGCTCTTTCTCGCTACCTGCATCCCTTAAACTGCCATAGACAGCCCCCAACCCACACCCTCATAAAAAACAAACCCCAGAGCCTGCATTGCACTAAAACCCTTTAAAATAAATAGCAAATAATTCTTCCCCCCCCCCCCCCCCCCCCCCACCAAAGCACTCACATTTGTTCCTTCAAAATTAGGACTCAGCAAATAGTTGGAATACATCTGTACTCGGAGGAATCCACATCAGATCATAAATTTGTTCATGTTAAACGCAAACATATGAACGCACTCTTATATCCAGGGACTGTGGAAGGCTTTAGAATTTGCACACTTTACTCCGTGTAATGCCAGGGCAATGTTTCATTCATCTATGTAAATAGAAAGCAGGCTTGTTGCATTAAAGGCATAAGTATCCTTATACTCTGCATAAACATCACAGGATTCGGTTTCGAGAAGGAATCGCGTAATTTGTCATATCTTTGATTGTGATTGACTTCAGCGATGGGCACGCACAAACATGTGATTTTCCACTCAGCGTATCGGCGCGTCTGTTGCTGTGCCTTTGTTGCTAGAATAACAGGAAGAAAGATTGACCTCAGATATGCAAATACGCTTAATTGACTAAAACGAGACAAATTGCCCCGTGGTTGGAGCGATTCCAACCTGGAACAGCTCGCAACTGCACGTGGCTCACGTTGCTGCCCCAGTTACACCAGCAAAGTGAAGCGCTGCAGCATGGTGTAAGGAACCCCAGTTCCACCCTGTCAGTGTACTTTAGAGACACATGAAATTACCTGAGCCTTGCTGTCCCTCCCCGGAGCCCCAGTTAACCTGCTGAAATCAAAAAGCACCCCACCAAAAACCAAGCTTTCATTAAAAAATATGGGAAAAAAAAAACATAACAACCTCCCCCCTTCAAGTTTATAACCCTCATCGTTGCAAGGAAGAGGGTAAATGTGAAAACAGTTGACACGCTGGGCCCCAGCATCGAGTCTCTGCTAAGATCATTAAGCACGTGTTTGTACGTGTTCAGTGTTGGCTGTGCTAAGGAGACCCGGGGCTCTTGCCTTGTGTGGAGTGGCAGTGCTGGTGGCAGGGGAGGTGCCCTCGGAAGACCTCTCTTCCACTGTCTGGGGCTGCAGGAGGAGATCAAGAAGTCACTTGTAGAGCTTCAGGCTTTCTACACTGAGGCTATTTATGTTAGATCATTAAAAAGGAAACCAGGGAATGGTTCAGTATGGTCCATAGTGTTAAAGAAACGTGTCTAAAAACTAGCTTCCTACTGATGAGGGACAGAAATACGGGGGGGGGGGGGGGGAGATCTGCTTTAACAAGTATTTTTCATGGAATGTCATTTATAACTTTGCCACCCCTGAAGCTTCAGTCTTCCTCCCTTCCCTGGAAAAACTGGAGAAAAACCTGTGGAGTCTAAAGAAGCCTAATTGTATGTGTATGCCAGATGCAAGTTTTGCTGAGCGTTTGCTCTTGTGAATTGTCTCTTTTGGGGCTATTATTTATCAGCTTTTGCAAAACAGATAAAGAGGATTTCCTGCTTCAAAAAATGTACAGCTTAGTGCCTAATACTAAAAAAACTTACTTATTAGGGGACTTCCATTGAAGGCAGAGGAATTCCTTGTACGAGAAAGCGTTTGCAGGATCAACTACTAGGAAGAGAAAGCAGTGTACAACAGATGACCAGTACTGGGGTAAAGCAGCAAAACGGAAAGACGAGGGATGGGAATGTAAGGTTGTGAGAAATAATGGGAGATAATGAAAATATCTACACACCCCCCCCCCCCCTTTGGAAACCAAATTGTCTTCTTTAATTCACCAATGTATCTACATATGGTGGAGAATTAGCTACTGGTTTTATCAACCAGCCTTGCTAAAATGATGGTGGAGAAATCGCTACAGGTAAAAGATAAACCCTAATCTGATGAAGTCAGGGGTTTGCTTTCTCCTGAGCCACGCAGCTGCGACATCTCCAGTGCAGGTTTCTCTTTGTTTCAGGTGAAAATTAGTGGCTGGATCTGCAAATGGATTTCTCTGAAATGGTAAATCAAAAGGGAAGTGGTGCATGTCACCCTTACAGTGAGGGGGCACCTCTCCTAGCGATGGAGAGCTGTGCAGGCAGTGCAAGGAGGAGCGGGCTGCCTTCTCTTTAGGACTCAGCATTGTAGATGTAGAACACCAAGACTGGTTTTGATCACGTAGCAGTCAGGTAGGGCCAATTTCATTACTTTTCACTATCAATCAGAGATATTAATTTCATCTCTTCAGATTTACTTAGGAATGTATGGTCTGTGCTCAGGATTGCTTCAAGACTTTCTTAGGTGACCTGGATTTGCATGGCCAGGCTGGATGGTGCTCTGGCTCTCTGGACTGAAGCTGTTTCATCATGAAACAAAATGACCCAAACTAAAACCTTGAAGGAGACCTTTTTGAGACTTGAAATGCTGAGCTTCCTTCTTGCCATCGCCGCCCTTAAAGCAGTAGGAGCCTGTTATTGTAGCTCTATGATCAACTGAGCACACAGGACTGGTAAACCCTATAGGGAGAAATAGCTTGTGTATAGGTGGGAAAAAGGACAGGTTTTTGAGTTCGTGAGCCCTTCTTCTTCAAGTGAGCAATGTAAGTGAAGCTTAGAACAATTATTCCCGAGCTGTATTTCACTTAACACTTTCTCTTTCTTTTTAAAACTCCAAGAAGGGATTTTGTGCTCAAAAACGTACCCGTTTATTCAACAGTATCAGGCAACCTGTCAAAACCTTCTAGCCACCTTGCTTCCTCTTGGAAGGACAGTCATCATCCTAAAGCATGACTTGGGCTAAAGCCGGTCATAATAATCACTGCACTGTTTATTCAGTGAACCTTTCTCCTTGGATCCTGAACAGTTTCCTTGTAATCGTGCCTTTGACATTTGTAATTCTCAAGTCTGTGAGGTTTGCAAACACGCTTGGTCTGGGAGCTGCACACACACAGTTTGTACTTGCTGCTCTGAATGTGCTGATCCGAGGTTTGTGATGGATCATAGCTCCGTTTTCCTTGTTTGGCTGGATGATTTATGTGCTTATAAGGTTTCTCCGCTTCCTGTGTATTCAATTTAATTCATTTATTAAGCCAGCTTCTGCTGCTGGCCCAAGATACATGTTCTACAGGTCTTTACAGGTGAAATGCAATTACAATCCCCCACAAAGCTAAAGGGCATTTTTTTTCACAGTCTTTGGATACTGGGAAATAGATACCTGAATTCAAACAGGTTTAAATACACATAGTTTTCTTTCTCCTGTCCGTGTCCTGTTTGCCATACTAATGCCATATTAGAATACTCTCAAACCAACACCAGGTGCTGTTATCAGCGTGTTAAAATATTTTTGTTAAAATGCACATGAAATGGCTCATTTTAGCTGCTGAAGTAAAGGGCACTGATATTATTCTGGCGAGCTTAAATGCCTATGAATCTCTGCAGCGTCCCAAATCAGTGGTTTTCCGTATTCAGTGCAGTTTTCCCGTCACTTCCCTGTGCAAGGCACCCAATATTTTTATCACCCTTCCTCTATCTGACCTGAAGCTTTCAAATTTCAGGGGCTGTGATATTCTTGTGAAGCATTTGCCAAGTAGGAGAACAACTCCCTGAAAGATGCGGCGGGTCAAGAGAAACCTCTGCACGACTGACTGCACTCACCTTGTTCGTTCCAGCTCTGTGGAGCCTTCCTAAGGAGCCCAGTTTGTCTTACCTGCAAAGGGCCACGTGAAAACAAATCTGTGTTCAGCGCTTTCCGAGCCTTTCGTGGAGTGCAGCGGAGAGTGAGTACGGTGGTGCTGGCATTCCCAGGTTAGTTTCGGACCGGGCTGCTCAAAAGGCATGTGTATATAAGTGTGTATTGTCTGTGTACACAAATACACGTATCGGCTCGCGTGCATGCTCCTACTAGGGAAAGAAAGTCCAGGCAGTGAAATAGTCACAAGAGAGAGATTTGTTCCTGTGCGTTACTAGGAATCGGAGTAAACATTATGCCTGTGGTCTCCGTCAGTTCTGTCCTGGACGGTTCCGTTAGCTAAAATATATCTGTTGTCAGCGCTATCATAAGATAAAATCTATGGTTTTAACTTAAAATGGGATAGGATATTGCTTGGAATGTTTTCTCATATAGACAGCGTTAGCTGAGTCCTTCCTTGGCAAGGAGTTCAGTCTGAAGACAGTTCTCAAATGGTTTCAGCAGCTTAGTTTGCAATGCATCTGGAAGGAGAGCTTCATTGTCCTTGTGGGGAATTCCCTCTCCCCAGTCCTTCAAACTCATGCTGGACCATGAAGTCTCTTTCAGCTACTATGAGCAGTTCAGGGACTCAGTTACAGAATTACCTGTTTACTACAGGCGTTAGTGCACTAATCTGTGCCTAGAGGAGCCACGTGCACCGTGTCACCCGCATGGGCTTTGCTGATGGCTGAAGTGTGGGATGCTGTGGGTGCAGAGCTCCCCGAGCCCTTGTGTTCATGAGCTGTGGCGGGGGAAGCCACCGCTGTGAGCCACGGCCCTGCGGCGTATGGGGATAGATGAAACCTTCCGCGACCTATAAAGTGCACCTAAAAATAGACCACACAGAAGAGCTATGGCACAAATTTCAGAGGCTTTACCGGGGTTTTGCCTATTTTCTGAGAGACCAGCGCTCGTAAAGCAGTGTTGAGAGGGCATTATACCGAGGAAGCAAGCGGTAAATTTGTAGGTTTACCTCTAACAGCTGGTCTGGGAGGAACCAGCCATTAGGACAGAGAAGGAGGAATGTGGGCTGGGGGAGTGAAAGGGAGATTGTAATAATACTTGTAATTAAAATGCTGCATTCTAGCTGGTGGGGAAAGCAGTGCTGCGGATTTCTGGAAGAAATCTGATTCCAAGAAGTGCAAGAGGCCACGAGTGAAAATTCCTTCATAAGCAGGAAGTGAGAGAGGGAACTAGAAGGAAATATTCTGTTTATTTTGGCCATCATTCTAAAAAACCTGGGGTAAAAGCAAAGAGAAATGGGAGAAAGAATATTGATAAACGATGTGTGAAAAGCACCGAGAATTTCTGGAACCTGAAAAGCCTAATTATGGACACGGGTAATTTATCCACGTGCTCTCCCAGACTGATCAATATTTTGCACGTTATTAGGCCTGGAAACTTGCGCGCTCTCTTTCAAACATACGGTAGTTTGCTGATTAATTGAGTGGCTTTTTCAGTAGTATGACCAGCTGCTATAAATGTTTTAGTAATTTTTTTGGCTTTAGAACTAAACTAAACAGGCCTTTTTCTTTTTTCTTTGTCCTTTTGGCTGGGCTGCATAGGAAAGCACATAGCCAATAAACCTGGATCTTGTTTCATATCCTGAATTTTCTTTTGAACGCATAATAACCCTAAACGTGTTGCTGTCTTTCTAAGCAGCTTCTCCCAAGATGCAGAAAATCGGTGTTTTGCTGTGTTTAGAAGTTCCTCTCATGTCATATTTTGCTTTATCTGATACCCTCCTACAGGGTAACTCTTCATCAGGGTCTGTAGTAGTATGACAAGGGGTGATGGGTTCAAACCGTGAAGCACCGGAGATGCTCACCGGTTACAAGCCCAAGCCCTCCAAGGACCGTTCCCATTTAACACCGCTGTCTTTCGAGCTCTGTGCTGTATAGAAACGAGGGGCATTACAAGTGCATATTGCAGGTTATTGTTGAGAAGGTGAATGGAGAGATACTCAAGAGTCGGGAAGGCTGTGGGGCGAGGGGCACACAGAATACTGCATCTTCTAAGGAGCTTGAGAATGGCTTGCAGCCATGGGAAAAGTGTTTGTCAAAAGCATCCCCAACTGTGGGATGGCATAATTCAAGTGTCAGACCTCGCCTTTCGCTCGGGTTTGGAAAGCTGAAGCCCATCCACATTTGTGCTTGATTCTTGCTGAGCCTGAAGATGTTGCTGGGCTGAAGAATGTTGTTGTGTAGTTTCCATTGTCAGCTGTCACACTGCATATGTTTTGGGGCTGATCTGAAGTTTTGTTTGACATCATGACTTTTATACGAATCAAACCCCCCAAATCCCTCAGATGAAATCCATATGGCTTTGTTCACAGGCTGAAATAAAATCTTGCTCACAGCCTTTACTGCAACTGAGGGATATTTGGTGGGAGTCGGGTTTTGCTTAATAAAAGCATAACGTTCAGATGCTGGAAATGTGGATATTATTAAGTACCTGCTCTGTGAGAATAACTCAAATGCTGTTTTATTCCCTGCCCCTTTTGTTAGTTCATATGCACAAGAGTCAGATCTGAGGCTGATGTGAAGAGCGATCTCCGCAGCCTGGCATGGACCCAGCTTCACTTGATCTCTGTTTTAGGCATTATTGGGTTTTTGTCTGCATTTTGGCTCCTTGCAGCTCGGTGCTGAACATTTGGCATAATGTGTGGTAAGGGTTATTACGATACACAGAGGTGAGGTAATTCACATCGTTTCTGCAGTGTAGGCAACTTTGCTTGGCTGCTAGAGCAGTTAAAGCAGGAAGCTTCCCGGTGTGCCGAGATGCTGATTACTAAGGGTCAGGCCTGCGCTCACCGTGACATCATAAAACACAAGCAGGGGCTGATTAAGTTAAGAACTGCCATGTCACTGGTTTTGTCAGGAGGAAAACAGAGGACAGAGAAGGTGAGGGGGGGCGAGACGGCTTTCACAGGAGGAGGGCTGTGTTGGAGAAGGGAACATGGACAGGTCCTTTGCCGACGGTACCAGAAATCCTTGAGTTACTCATGGGTACAGAGTGGCTCTTCCCTCCTTTCGCCCAGTCATTTCTGAAATGAAGAAAACCTTCATTGCAGGTCTGGTGTAAGAGGGATATTTAGGCCCCTTTAGCTGTTCCTTCTGTGGAAAACAGTGTGATATTTGTCTGCACACTGGAAGCACTGCAGTCCCTTCTGGTGGTACAGCACTGAGTGAGAAATCCTTGCCAGGATGCCTTCCAGAGCCAGCCATGGGCAAGCGATGTTTCCACTGTCCCACCGTGGGGGTTCCGTGCCACCTCCTCCCATTCATTGTCCAGGAGGTGGTCTGTGGATTGGAGCAAGCATTCCCAGACTGCTGGAATAAATACGCTGAACCCTGGTTCACCAAGGTGTGCCAAACTGGCATATAGGTGGTGTTAACTAGATCAGCTCTGTGCTAACTTCCCATAGAAATAAATTCCTCCCTCTCCTCCCAAAAATCGTGTTTGGTTCCTGAAGATCCTCTCACAAGACACATAAAAACTACTTTGTCAAGGAAATCCATATGACCTATGCACTGTGAAAGCACTAGAAACTCCCCTTTTTCATGAGACTGTAGCATGAGCAAGGGAGTATGTTTATACATGGACAAGGCAAGTCTCCACACTGATAGGGTAACATCTCAGCCTTTCCATACAGCCAGTTGTAACAACATGTGCTTGGTATAGCCAACATCCCACTTGAAGATTGTTTTCCTGACTTGAAGCACTGGATTTCAGCTTGATCTCTTTAGTGTATCACATGGACAGTGGATCTCCGGTTCTTATGCCAAAGGGTACACAGTGTTTGGTTTGATACCCTATTGCCTAAGATACTTCCCTAGTTTTACTGCTTCCTTTATGTGGCTGTGTCAGCCAGGTTTCAGATGGGAAGTAGGACTTGCAGCAGGCAGGTGGTAGTGTTATGAAGGGTGGATTAGACACAGGCAGCTTCACTGATTTCCTTGAAGACCTCCCCAGTTTGGGGCTATAAATGCAGAGAAGGGTACTCCAGCTTCCTCGTCTCGATCAGGAGACTCCAGAGCCCCTCATTTCCACAGCAATCTGCAAGCAGCCTCTGCTGCAGGTCTTGCTGGGGTTACACCACTGAGACCCCACAGGCATTAGAAGGGAGGAAATAAACACCAACTGATTGCAGGTGTGGGGAAAGCTCCGGGTTGTTCAAGGACATGGGAGTTCTCTGGGGCACTTTGGAGGCAGCAGCCCTGCAGGTCCTGAGTACTTAATTAAGTCATTCATTAGCTTCCAGTGGGGTTTTTTTACAAGCTATATAGGTCCCACCATGCCTTTCACCCTCTTTTCTTGCTTCTCTCTCTCCCAGGACTTGGATGAGCTTCCTGCATCTATGGGTGAGTAGCTCTGAAAGATGGGTCAAGACCCATTGGGGATTTTACAGAACCTCGGGAGAAGTGCAGAGGAAAACCAGTGTTGGCAGTATCAGGAGTCCTCTGGAAAGCTTTGGTTATCTGTTAAGAATCAAGCAGTTTTACTGTGTATTTGTTTAAGACTTGAGTGGCAGCTGTGTAGCCTGGTACTTTCAGTAAGTAGCTCTGCTGAAATGAATGTGTTCATGAAATCTGGTAGCAAAGATCTTCCAAAGAACAAGGTTTAACTGGGAGGAGAGTGTTGAGGAGCTGAGGGAAAAAATAATTCCCCTTAAAATGGACTTATAAACCACTCTTGAATTCATGCCTACGCTGAAGTTATGATCCTGCCTCAAGGTGATAAGGGCTTGTACCAAACATATCTCTTATCCATAGAATGCTGCCATATCTAGGTAAAGGCAGTGGGCATAACAACTTTTTGTTCCTTTTGAACAAATAGCCTAGGTACTCTATAAGTAGAAGCATTTTGATGGTAAGAGTGCACTGTTACCCTTGAATGCTGTTACCCATGGGGATGCTGGGGAATAGTTTCCATTCTGTGTTGCATGCAGCAAAGAGGCTGTTAGGAAGGCACTAGAATCTGTTGTTCCCTTCTGTTACTTGTGATGATGACATGAGTGAGGCAAGGAAACAAACGCCTGGGGTGTGTGTTTCCCTTTGGCTGCACACCTTAGGTGTAGGAGAGATGGCTCTGTCCAGAATCCATTCTGTCAGCCTGTCACATTGCCATTTGCACTCAGGTCTTACAGTCAGGCAACAACAGAATAGTTAGTGTTGGAAAGGGCCTTAAGATCGTTCAGTTCCAACCCACTGCCACAGGCAGGGATGCCTCATGCTAGACCATGCTTCCCAAGGCTTTGTCCAGCCTGGCCTTGAGCACTGCCAGGGATGGGGCAGCCACAGCTTCTCTGGGCACCCTGTGCCAGCGCCTCAGCACCCTCCCAGGGAAGAGCTTCTGCCTTAGATCTAACCTGAACTTGCCCTGTTTCAGTCTGAACCCATCACCCCTTGTCCTGTCGCTGCAGTCCCTGATGAAGAGCCCCTCTCCAGCATCCTCGTGGCCCCCTTCAGACACTAGAAGGTTGCTTAGCTCCTTTGCTCTGTTTAAATATGGTTGTAAAAAGAAAAAAATAGCTTGCTCTATTTGTAGCAGGAAAGAAGGGGAGAACAATGACCTTTTCTTATACATTCTGAAAACTCTGTGCACTGCTCAGGGCAGTTCCCACCTCTGCATCAAGGGGAAGCTCTGGCTTGAGGAAGGAGTAGGTAATTGAAGTCAGTGGGAACCCCAGATGCTATGCCTTGCAAATCAGAACCTAGCTGTCCCTAGTGTTCTCTCTTTTTGATTTGAGAAATATTTAGGCCTTGTCAGATCTTTTTCATTAAAAACAGGGGGAAAAAAAACCCCAAATCCCAAACTGCATAATTCAAACATTCCTCCTTGTTGCAATCCCGTGTTTTTATGGGGAGCACATGGGAAGTTCTGTGTTTCTGCAGCAGGTGGGGTATTGTTGTTATTGTGGTTATTGTTGTCCCAGAAATGAAAGGCTGCTTTAGCAGGATACCCTGCTCAAGACAGCACTTGCTTTTACCCTCATTCAGGGTTGGAGGACTAGGAGGTAAACTGTGAGCCATCAGCAGCCAGAGGGTTGTGGCTGGTTTCAGCTGCAGCCCTCCCCTTGCTCCTTCCCCAGGGCTGCTGTAGACTAGCAACAGAGCCAAGGTAGGTAAAATCCTACTGATAGCATGCTAGAGGCTAAAATCATCCCCCTCTCCTTTTATTGAAGGAGTGCAGATGCACAGGGACTGGTCCTTGCTTGAGCAAATATTGCCATGTTGAGTGATAAGGCAAGGTTCTTGCTTATCAGACTATTAAAGAATTTCATGTCTTCAAACAGAATACACCCTTGGAATCTGTGTTTGGGCCAGACAGAGAAAGGCTTGCTTAAAAATCTCATTCCTCTGTGTTTCTGTGCATTTTCTGTTGGCAAGCATGTATTTAGTGGAGAATATATAAGGGGCCTCCCTGGGCCGAGAAGAAGAAATTCTGTCTTAATTAACATTAGTCACTCAAAAAAGAATGGTGAAGGACAAAAGTTACTCGATTTTAGCAGTCCCTGGGACAGCCTGTGTATAAATCACGGTATTTTTCTTAAATTCACAGCCTTTGTTTCAGGGCTTAGCTGTAGAGTAATGCAGCCAGAGAAGTGCTCCCTGGATATCAATGAGATGAGGAATTTTCTGTCACAGAATCAAGCAGGTTGGAAAAGACCTTTACGATCATTAAGTCCAACCATTCCCCAGCGCTGCCAAGGCCACCAGTAACCCAGGGCACCGAGGGCCTCATCTACATGGTGTGTGAACACCTGCAGGGACGGTGACTGCAGCCCTGCCCTGGGCAGCCTGTTCCAATTGCCTTGTTGAACCTCATCCTGTTGGCCACAGCCCATTGATCCATCCTGCCCAGATCCCTCTGCAGAGCTTCCCTATCCTCCAGCCCATCAACGCTCCCACCCAGCCTGCGGCTGGCTGCAGATTTACTGAGGGTGCCCTCAATCCCCTCATCCAAATCACCGATGAAGATATTAAGCAGCACTGCCCCTAATTGCAAGCCCCGAGTGATGCCGCTGGTGGCTGGTTGCCAACTAGGTGTGACACCATTCACCACCACAGTTTGGGCTCTGCCATTGAGCCGCTTCCAATCCTGCCTGTCAGATGTGAAAATCTTCTAAAGGACTTGTGTTAGTCACTGCTGTCCCCCCTTTTGACTGTAACTAGTCTAAATCTTGGGCTCCTAAGCTTTGCGCTTGCAGTGACATTCATTTGCAGTATCACACTGAAAGATAGAGAAAGAATTGCAGAAGGCCAAAAACTGGCAAACTCACTGACCAGATGGTGACTCGAGTCGGTGGTGACCCTTGGTTGTCTGAAAGCAGAAGCCCAGAAATACAAGAGGACTTTTTCAGTCTTGATCAGTGGTGTGTGCAAACCCTGTTTATTTAAATAGCAGCCAATAGTTTAGTGTTCATCATTCAAAGGGAGCTTCTTGTACCTTCCCCCCCCCGGTTCATGCTTGCTTTCTGACCCTACTGCTCAAATAAACTGCAGGGTTTGTTGCTCTTTGCATCCCAGCAGTTGAAGTTCTAATGCCAATCTTACTGACCTCAGATCAGATAAATACTCTCCTGGGAAGTTTTAAGCTATTTGCTGACACGCAGTTGGATTGAGAAGGGCACAATTTTGTGCAAAGTAGAGATGTTCCTATCCGTGGAAGATCTTTGACCCTTGGTCTTTGCCCTGCAAGGTTGAAGGAGCTTTTTTGCAGGGTGTATATAAATGGTCTAGCAGCTTTCTTCTCATGAAGAAGCCTAAAAGAACCTCCTTCAGCACTGTGGTCATAGAAAACACTATGAAACATAGAAAATTGGACCTCTTGCTTCCAATTCTCACAGCGCATTAAAACTGTAGAGGCAGGGACTGTGGAGCTGAGAGAACTTCACGCATTTCAGAAAGCATCTAGGTGTGGTTGGGAGTGAGCAGTGCTGCACCAAGGAAAAGCTGCTTTTCTTGTCCAAAAAGAGTTCTTGGGTGGACTGGGCGGAGAGCATCTCTGGAGTTGAAATTCACGTGCTTCAGTATAATTCTTCTTTCTGCCTCCTTCCACTCTTACTTCAGGGCTTTCTTGGAGAGCCTTTGTACTGATCTGAATTAAAGCAGTATTATTTTATACTCACAGGGATACTTGCCTGTTTTACGTCTCTGGCTGAACGTTAGAAAGCTGCATTTCTGCTTTTTCTTCTCTCTTGCTGTATATATGTGAGTGCCAGATTTATTAGTTCTTGTTCTCCCAATGCTGGAAAATGAATTTGCTTCAAATTATAGCTGTTTGAGTGAGACCAGTGCACAAATGAAACCCATTACTGTACACCTACAGTAGGGCCAAACCTCTGATCTCAGTTTCACTTTTGTAAATGAAGAGTCGACTCTAATAACTTCAGTCGAATCACTCTGGATTTACACCAGAGGAGCAGAAATCAGAATCTGGATGTCCATGTTTAGTCTGGGAAGCATTTTCAGATTCTTGTGGATGAAAGATACTAAAAGTGTATGTTGTTATTATGTTATTCCTTTCCCATATCCCACTTCACATCATAGGACTGACCATATATCCTAGGATAGTTCAACCCACACTTGTCCTAAATGTTACCCCTTTAATTTGATGATTATAGCTTTTTCATGTCATAACTCTGCAGTTAAGGTTAAGCAATCATTTTGATTTGAAGCCATTCTCTTCAGTAGCGTCCTGGGAAACGCGAATGAAACCTATTCCACTGTTTTTTTGGATATGGGAAGCTAATCATTCTCCCGTTTTTAATTTATCCAGCCTTTTCTTGCCAGCAGTTTACTTGAAAGCTGCTTAATGCACAGTCTGCAAACTTGGCGTGGACATCTGAGGGATAATTTTGTATACGTTAAACCTTTGTTAATAACCGTCCCAAGCGAACTGCAAGAGGAGAAACTGCTGGTTTAATGTATATTAAATATAACAAACAACTAGTGGAGCAGAAGATCTTTGGAAAGATAAAAAGCGAGGCTGAACTCATAGTACTTACTATTGTGCAATCACACGAAGCTATCTCCTCGGAGAATTTTGGATGCTGAACACACAGCAACTGTCCTCAGGCTTGCCGCTTCTTTGTCTTGATCTGGCGAGTCATAAATGCATGTCTGAGAGCTCAAGCTTAAGAGTTTAATGACAATCTGACTCTTAAAGGTGGAATGGATGAAGAGGGGAATTGAATGTGGATGCAGGGAGCTATGGTTCTGGAGCAGACGCACCTGAGGCCAAGCCTAACCCCGTGGAGCCCTGTAGCTCTATGGGAAGCTGGAGCATGCGGTACATGGGGCCTCTGCCCCAGCTCCCACTGAAATCAGTGGGGAATGGCCTGTCAGTTTAGATGGAATTCCTCTCAAGCCAAGCTCAGGGAAGTTTTAAAGTGTGTTTACAAGCAAAGGCTTTGGTCTTTTTTTGACCGGAACTTGTGCACATCAGTTTTTGTCCCAGTGGTTTTGTTTTCAGCTTCTAGGAAGAGGTTGGCTAGACCAAACCTTCTCACGTGGCTCAGCTGATCTTAAAGCGAGGATCAGAATGAGCCTTCGTAGCCCCTTTTGGACTTTGGGTGGGTTTAGATGACCTTCTGCTTTTTGAGTTAACAGTTTAGGCAAGAAAAGTGGAAAACACAAACCAAGATTGCAGCTATTCCGATACGTAGTTAAATTTTCTGGAATGATGACAAACTTTGTTCCTGGCTGGAATTACTGATCTCAAACGAAGACAAGCCAATAATAATAGCACTAATCACATTTCCAGCAGTAAGGTTGTTTAATGTCTTCTGCCAATACAATTGCAGCAAAAAGATTGTCCCTCAATCTTCTACAGGACCTTTCCTCTTGAAGTGTTTCACAAAAGAGGCTGGTGATGCTGAGCTCCTGTTAGATGAGAAAAAATGTTACGGTGTGGTGGAAAGGTTATCCAGCAAACTAATGGCAGGGATGGGACTAGGGCTGACTCTTCACGTGGTGAGTTAGCTGTTACATCAGTGCCTTGCTGGTGCTGCTTATTGTCAGAGTATGGCCTGTTCCTATGCGGTCCTCTTTAGGCTCTACCTAAAGAGGAAAGGAGCCATCTAAGCTCCTCTTGTGGTTCAAGCCTCCTCTTGGAAGGAAAGCTCATGTTCTCAAGTTAAAATTCTGCTCAGAGAAAACCAACATTAAAAATGTCAAATGTGATTGGGGCGAGGAGGAAAGTGCCCAATACAAAGAGTGTTTCAAGTGGGCAGCAGTTTGCATAAGACCCCATAAATAACAGGAAACAAACCCTAAAACCAAGTTTTGGGGTATCTAAGCCATAATGGGTATCAATGAAGGCCTCAGAACATGATGTCCTGCACAACAGCAGTCACAGTTTGGTTTGATGAGGCACTCAAGCATTGAAGCCAGATGGCAACACGGGCAGTCGTGCTCGCTGAAGATCAAGTGCAACTTCTTCTCTTGGAGATGTGACAAGAACCCAGTCCCAAAATAGAGATTATGTTAGGTTTAAGAGCTGATCTCGGTCTGTGAGTAGAGGATCACGTATAAGGAGGAGTATGTTATCTTGAGACCCCTTAAATAAGCAGCAGCCAATCAAAACCTCCCTTTACTATTACCCTGCTTAAAAATTGGTCATTTCGAATGCATTTGTGAAGTGTGTACGCCTTGCACGTAGTCTTCATCTAAAAGTATTTGTGGTGGGAAACGTCCCTACTCACAAGTGGTGCAGAGCAGCTTTCCCACAGGTGTCACCTACAGAAAGCCGTCCCTGCTGCCACCTCTAACCGGTCTTGACAGCATTTAAATCCACACTTAAATCCGTCCTTTTACACTCTTCATGGAGGAAACAACAGGTCTAGCTGCATCAGCGGGTATTTTATGGCAAACCTTTTCCAGGCCTATCAGTTTCTTCCTGGCTTTTGCCCTGCGAAAGAGCTGTATTATATAAACAGGAAACATATAGGAACTTGTTAATTGCTGGTTTATTTTTCTTCTGCAGCAACATAGACTGCTTTCCTTATTGTCACAGGAGGAATCACATTACTGCATGGAGTTTGGATGCTGGAGGGGAATGTTACAGCAGTAAACTGGTTCAGGTTGGAGGGAGAGGGGAAGGTGAGGTCTCTGCTTTACTGATAAAGCCCATCAGTCTGGGGGGTTTTAAACCTGCTACTAATAAGCCTTAGTGAAAAGGGAGTTTGGGAAACCCAGTGGAGTTTGGGAAAACTGATGTGCTGTCACAAAGTGCTGCTTACTGCTGCTGATGGCCAGCATAGCTATGAGGGCTACAGAGCAGTATATCTGTAGGCAGATGCCACCCCAGCATTGCTTTCTCTGAGACACAGATACTCTCCTGTGGCCTTGTGGCAATAACACTAATAGGCATAAAAACCATATCTAAAATAGACTGGAGTTGGCTCCTACTTGAAGAAAAGACGGAGGAACGGTGCTCACTGCTAAAGCAAACTGGAGGCAGCCCTGTGAGCCCTCTGAGGAATTCCTGCTCCCAGCTGAGGAAACTCTCCATTCAACCAGGATGAGTCCCTGTATGTGATCGTCTTCTAGTCACAGACTGAGATCAGCTTTTAAGCCCAATGTCACCTGCATTTTGGGACTAGGTTCTTGGTACAGTGACCCTGACGTATTTGATTATTTCAAGATTCTCTGCACTTCCTTTCTTTGGTGCTGTTGTCTGAGAGGCTGTAGTTGGCTCTTAGTGGTGGATGTCATCCCCTTTTGGCTTTGCTTTCACTAGTAAGCACTGTGAACCAGCTGGAAGAAATCCTTGATAAACATAATAACACTAATGTATTGACATGCAGTTTACTTCCATGATTCATCACATGAGATCCTCCCAGAGTTTCATGCTCAAGTGGGGTGATGCATGACTGAACTTAACGTATGCCCCTCGATTCGTATCTGAGAGAATGTGTGACATTACTGCCTTGCTAAGAATAGTTTTCTTATCTGGCAAGAAGCAAAATGGTCATTGCTGGGATCTGTAGGAGCCATCATAACTTAACTGGAAAATAGCCCCATATGTGGGGTGATGGAGTGCTTCTTGGAGCACATCCAGTCAGTCTCCCCAGGGAGGTCCTCCCTCTGAGTGGTTCTTAGAGGGAAATAGTGGTGTGAATGCTTTCCTGGGAGAGACAGCAAGGGTGTGCTGTCAGTGGTGTACTCTCGGTGCCAGAAGCAGGATGTCATATGCTATTGCACTATGTTCAGTGGCATTTCACAGTATCACAGTATCACAGTATGTTAGAGATTGGAAGGGACCTCGAAAGATCATCTAGTCCAATCCCCCTGCCGGAGCAGGAACACCTAGATAATGTTACACAGGAATGCGTCCAGGCGGGTTTTGAATGTCTCCAGGGAAGGAGACTCCACAACCTCCCTGGGCAGCCTGTTCCAGTGTTCCGTCACCCTCACTGAGAAGAAGTTTCTTCTCAAGTTTAAGTGGAACCTCTTGTGTTCCAGTTTGTACCCATTACCCCTTGTCCTATCATTGTTTGCCACTGAGTAGAGCCTGGCTCCGTCCTCGTGACACTCCCCCTTTATATATTTATAGACACTGATAAGGTCACCCCTCAGTCTCCTCTTCTCCAAACTATAGAGACCCAGCTCCCTCAGTCTTTCCTCATAAGGGAGATGTTCCACTCCCTTAATCATCTTTGTTGCCCTGCGCTGGACTCTCTCCAGCAGCTCCCTGTCCTTCTTGAACTGAGGGGCCCAGAACTGGACACAATACTCCAGATGGGGTCTCACCAGGGCAGAGTAGAGGGGAAGGAGGACCTCTCTCGACCTACTAACCACCCCCCTTCTAATACACCCCAGGATGCCATTGGCCTTCTTAGCCACAAGGGCACAGTGTTGGCTCATGGTCATCCTGTTGTCCACTAGTACCCCCAGGTCCCTCTCCCCTACACTGCTCTCTAACAGGTCATTCCCCAACCTATACTGGAACCTGGGGTTGTTCCTGCCCAGATGCAGGACTCTACACTTTCCCTTGTTATATTTCATCAAGTTACTCCCTGCCCAACTCTCCAGCCTGTCCAGGTCTCGCTGGATGGCAGCACAGCCTTCTGGTGTATCAGCCACTCCTCCCAGCTTAGTGTCATCAGCAAACTTGCTGATAGTACACTCAATTCCCTCATCTAAATCATTGATGAATATATTAAATAATACCGGTCCCAGTACTGACCCTTGAGGCACTCCACTAGTTACAGGCCTCCAACTAGACTCAGCCCCATAGACTACAACTCTCTGGCTTCTCTCCTTCAGCCAGTTCGCAGTCCACCTCACTACCTGATCATCCAGTCCACACTTCCTCAATTTAGCTGAGAGGATGCTGTGGGAGACTGTGTCAAATGCTTTGCTGAGGTCAAGGTAGACCACATCCACCGCTCTGCCATCATCCATCCACCGTGTTATTTCCTCATAAAAGGCTAAGAGATTGGTCAAACATGATTTCCCCCTGGTGAAGCCATGTTGACTGCCCCTCATAACCTTCTTATCCTTGATATGCCTTAAGATGGTACCAAGGATAAGGTGTTCCATCACTTTCCCAGGGATGGAGGTGAGGCTGACCGGTCTGTAGTTACCCGGGTCCTCCTTCTTGCCCTTTTTGAAGACTGGAGTGACATTTGCTTTCCTCCAGTCCTCAGGCACCTCTCCCGTTTCCCAAGACTTGGTAAAGATGATGGAGAGTGGTCTAGCAATGACTTCCGCCAGTTCCCTCAGCACCCGCGGGTGCATCCCATCTGGACCCATGGATTTATGGATGTCCAGATTGCTCAACTGGTCTCTAACCCATTCCTCATCGACTAAGGCAAACCGCTCCGTCGACCTGACTTCATCTAAGGTCTCAGGGGTACAGGGCTCTTCAGGACTGCCCGCAGCAGAGTAGACAGAGACAAAGAAGGCATTCAGTAACTCTGCCATCTCTTTATCTTCTGTCACCAGGGCACCCATCCCGTTCATCAGTGGGCCTACATTGCCTCTGGTGTTAGTTTTGTCTGCCATGTATTTAAAAAAGCTCTTTTTGCTGTCCTTGACCCTTCTTGCCAGGTTTAATTCTAAGGATGCCTTAGTCCTCCTAGCTGCCTTCCTACATCCTCTAGCAGCAGCCTTATATTCCTCCCAAGTGGCCAGCCCCTCCTTCCATGACCTGTAAACTCTCCTCTTCCACTTGAGCATACCCAGCAATTCCCTATTTAGCCACGCAGGTCTCTTGGCCCTCTTCCTTGACTTCCTACGTGTTGGGATGCTCCGATCTTGAGCACGGAAAAAGCAGTCCTTGAATGTCAACCAACTATCTTGGGCCCCTTTACCTTCAAGCAGCCCTGCCCATGGGATTTCCCCTAGCAATTGCTTGAAAAGGCCAAAGTTTGCCCTGCTAAAGTCCAGGGTTGCAATTCTACTTGGTATTCTACTAGTCCTGCCACACAAGATCCTGAACTCCACCATCTCGTGGTCGCTGCAACCAAGGCAGCCCTCAACCCTTACTGCTTCGACCATTTAGAAGGCCGGAGAAAATAGGGCTGTTTTAAAGCAGCAGCGTGTTACAGAAAACAGCTATTGAATCCAAGTGAAAAGGGGAGCTGATGAGGCAGAGTGATGATACAACGAAGAGTTCACCAGTAATCCTCAGGCAGTGATTTCTGCCCCTTTCTGAAATTCTGTCAGATTTTTGCTGTTAGAATAAAACACTTTGCACATGAAGGCTGAGACTCCACATAAACCCAAAATAAATCATGGGCTGTAATGAGGAGCTCGTCAAACTCCTTGAAAGGGAGCAAGCAAGTAGCAGGGAATGTTATAGTAACCTGGAACTTCTGGTTGGTTACAATTATTGATATAAAAACTTCCTTGGAGGTCTATGGCTCTCTTAGGACGGCCACCTCGTCTACCGAGTTGCGTGTTTCCCGGGCAACAAATGTATTTTGCTTCTGTGCTTTAAGTTTATTTAGGGAGAAATGAGCCTGTCAGGATGTAGGGGACCTAAAAAGGGGAAGGAAGAGGAATAGTTGCGACAGGGGAATATCAAACAACAAGCAGGGAAGAGAATGAGCTTTATTCTTGCTCAGAGCTGCGTCCTGCGTACCTCAGTCCAAAGAGCAGCAGCAGTGAAGTTAGTGTGGAAACCTGTGCAAGGAAAGAGCAAAGCTGGCTCCAGCTTGGAGGCATTTATCTGAAAATGCCTTCGAAGTAGAAAATCTATCAGATTTCAGTTAAAATAACAATTCTTTGCAGGTCTGCCAAATGTCTGCAGGCTTCGGGTGATTTATGGTCGAATCAGTGCGTGGCGAACGCCGAGGTCTGCCTCCCCCCCTCGCCATGCCAAACAGAGGAACCTTCACGGGCCCTTGGCACTTGTCAGATTTAAATCCTTAGGGCAGTATTTCTCACCTCGAGTGCAAAATTCCCCACTTCCCTGTGAAAATCAGTACGGCTGAGACCTGTGTGTGTGGAGCAGAGCTCACGGCGAGCATTTAGGCAAGATTCATGATGTGGGTTTGGGGTTTGCGCTCGGTAGTGTCAGAAACTGGGAGGAAACTGTTAATTCTCCTCCACCCCCTTTCCCAATAAGCTTAAAATAGCTGTGTTAGAGCAGGGTCTGGGCCTGCCTAATCTCAGCGCTGGTCTTTAGAAATAATCTTCATTCCCCCTCTCAGCTTCTTTGAAACGTAATGAATTGGAATTACATGTAAATGGCAGCAATATTTCAAAGGGAGGCTGAAGCACAATGTCTGCTCTCTAATTAGCTTTGCAGTGTGTGGCCTGTAAACTTGATGATAAATGAAGCAATTAGCCATCAGTGGCTTCAATTAGATGGCAGTAAAAGCGGTAACAAAATCAAGTCACCACTGAGGAAGTTTGCTCTGAGGAGTGCTGCAGTGGGTTGGCTTCGAGCTTGACAATGACCTGGCGCTTGTTTGTTCGTTGTTTCTCAGGGGCAGCACAACTGCCTGGTTAGTGAGGGTTTTCCAGGGTCCACATGAAACGGGAAGGGAAGAAGAGGCAGTGCTGCTCTCTCCAGGAGCACCTACACCACGCAGCTCACTGTGGGGTTAGCACTGCCTTCTCCTGCTCCTTTCTTTCTTTCGGAGGAGGGAATTGGTTTGTAGCAGACAGTTGCTTAAGCCTCGGATCCCAGAGGGCTTCTCGGAGATTTATCAACAAAGCAAACTTCAGCAGAGCCCTCTCAGACCCTTTTCTGAAAGCAACAATCAGAGGTCAGGAGCTGGCTTGCTGGCATTGTACCGGGAAGAGAATCATGGAATCAACCGGGTTGGAAAAGCCCTTTAAGCTCATGCAGCCCAGCCGTTGCCCAGCACTGCCAAGGGCACCACTGACCCATGGCACTGAGGGCCTCGTCTCCACGCTGTGTGAACGCTTGAGAAGGAAAAGGCAGCCGTCTCCAGCCGTGCTCCGCTGTGGAGTGTGCGGCTCTGTGGGTTTCGTCACTTAAGTGGGGGGAAATGACAATGGTGCAGGACTCTTCCAGTGAAAGATTCCCACTTTGACTAGTGTTATATTCTAGGATACTTCCGTCTGTGTGAATGGGACAACTTAACTGCTACTGAAAGTACACAGTAGGGGAGAGGCTGATGGCAAAAACTCTTTTGTCTGTTATTCTGTATGCTTTTGTCTGTCCCCACCTGTAAAGCCGTGCCTGTCAGTGATAATAGTAACTGGTTTAGTGGGAGACATTGGGGCGGTCTCACTTTCCATAAATGCTTTTCAAAGATGCCGAAGTGGAGAAGCATAAATAAGCTAAAAGCCAAGTGTGAAAACACAAGAGGCTTTCAAATCAGGGTTTATGTTTTCAATTAGGAGACTTTGTTATTGAAAACAAGAAGCCAATTTGTCAGAAGCAAAGGCTAATTTGTCTTCACCTCTGAAGGCTGGAGGGAAACAATGCGTCCTGCTCGCTCCAAACCCTCTAGCTGGGGAAAACAAAAGAGCCACTTGGTTCCAGTTCTCTTAACTCGCTCTCTGTAGGGACTGCAGTAAATGTTTTAGACGATGATGATGATTATTCCTTTCCAATGGTCATGGTATCCTAAAACACATCCTGACTGAAACACAGCAAGTGAAGGAGGGGAAAAGAGCGTGTTGTAGCGTCACCACTGGTTACGTGATTCACGAGTAAACTAGGGAGAGCTGGTGTCTGGCCCTGCTGCCGAATTCTTTTCTGCAGGCGTTACACCCATCTGCTTCCAGGAAAGCTATTGTCTTTCGCCACGGGTTTAACCAGAGTGATACCGAGATGATCTGGCGAGTGTCATGGAAATGGCAACTTCAGTCTGAGAGCATAAAAACGCTGCTGGGGTGCATCGCAATTAACGCTGAATTTTCTGCGTGTTCTGGCACCTCTGGGCTGACCTCTCCAGTGGTTCTTTGCTCATGGTGCGTTCATTGCACGGCACCCTTAACGTTCTGCCTGAAGCAAAGCAGAGCCTCTTCCCTGCGCACCGGTGGTGCTGAGCGTCCCTGCCTGTGCCTTGAGGAGCCCTGTGTCTGGGCTCTGCCCAAAGCAGGCTGGAAGGGACCCCGCACCGTGCTCTGCAGGGACCAGCGTACTCTTTATCAGCAGACAAAGCAGACATGCTGGAAAGGTGGGACGTGTTTCTATACAAAGCGATGCCCGCTTCCATATCTGCAGACTCTATTGAGCATCTTTACAAGCTCAGAAGGTTCCTCGGTGTCACTGGCTTTCCCTGGAGGAAGACCAACAAGCCTATGTGCTCAGAGAATTTCAAAGGGGTGAGTTTCCAACAGTGCGCTGCCTATTGAGTCAAAACAACCATCTGAAGAAGAGAATCTGGTATTTCAGGGCTGTTATTTCAGAGCAGTTGAGCTGTGCTGCTCAGAAAGGCTTTGGGGGGTTTCAAAGAGCCATCTACCATTTTGCTTCTCTTCAGGGAAGCGTGAACCGATGCAGTTAGCAGTGCTGGCTGACATCGGGATTCTTAACAGGAGGAATATGTTCTTGCAGGGCGGAGGGAAATAACTGAGGCTGTGTTGCATCCCCTGCTAGCTGTGGTTATTATCAGTATACATATATTACTAGCCAACTGCTGGGCTGGACGTTTAGCCCATAAACTAAAAATACTTTAATGTTTTGCTCCTCTGTGCAGAGATTTGCAATTGGGAAAAAAAAGAAAAGGTTGTTATTTAAAAACAGGCTGCTAAAATGAGACACATAAAATATTGCAGTATTTTTATTATACATAAAGCGAAGTCTCTCCATTTGTTTTTTATTACTGAGTTACACACAACAAATGAATATGCTCTGAGCCAACTATTTCTACTGTTGCACATGTGCACTGTGTTCCTCTGCCTGCAGTGGGTTTGACTAAGCCCTTCTATCCAGTTGAAAGAGGAGGCTGAATGATATTAGCTTAAGCAATGAGAGTCAACAGGAAATGGGGGATTTGGGGTCTGAACAGTAAAGCGAGTCTTGGAGCATGTCACTTGCACAATGGCAGTTCTTGGCATCCAGTGGCTTTGTGCTAAAAATGAGAGTTTATTCCTCAAAGATCTCCAATTTGGGGAATGTGTGGTGGGCTTGAAAGGGCTCAGGACCTCTTGCCTGAACGACACTGCTGGGGCTGGAGGGCAGATGAAGACTTTAATCGCTTCCAGTCATCTGGGAGCATTACTGTGAGCAGTGCCAGGACGTAACACATTCTGACTCACTGGTATGTTAAGACTGGTTGAATCATAGAGCTAAGAGTACAAAAAATGTGACTGTGATCTTACTGTTTCACCTGCAGTGGTGACACAATGCCTTGCCTACCCACTCCGCAGCTCACTGTGGAGTAGGGACTGGATGCCAGCTGGAATTGCCTGGAAAAGTTAATCCAGGGCTGTTCTTGATTAATTGCAGAGGGACAGTCACAGCAAAATGAAGACCAAAGTCCACTCGTCTTGAAGTACCTTCTAGGGGACATGCAAGGGCTGGACCTCCTTTTGTTTGCTTCAAAACTAACGTGTCGTATCTTTGGCGAGACTCCTGATGTACATCAGTGAAAGCCAGCAAAGAATAAGGTCTGATAACTTCATGCAGAGATGAATAATGGCGCAGATCACCAATCACAAATCCTCCCATACTGGAGGAGAACAAAGCCTTTCATCGCAAAACTGTATCTGGATGCAAGCAGTGGAAAGGGGGGTTGTCACATCAGAGAGCCTTCAGAAACATATAAAGCAAACAGAATTATGATCAAAGCGAACTTTGGGAAGCTGGTTTTTAAAAGGGTCTGAGCATTGCCAGGAAAGATCCTTTTTTTTTAGTTCCCTAATCCACTGGCTACAGTAACACCCTAAAAGTAGGAAGCAAGTCCGTGGCCCTTTCCATGTTAGTCCACGGTGCAGGATTAGGCTGTGTGCTACATAAACCATGTGTTGTCAAGCAACAGCCTGGCTCATCCTGCACGCTGATGTTAGAGTGGGCTGATACCATTCCATGTGATCTCCACCTACAGCCCTGCCTTGAAGACCCGCAGTAGTTTCAGACTGGGTGTGAATCCTTCAGCCCCAGCTCACGCCAGGCTTAATTCTCAGTGCATTCAATGATTACCGTCTTCCTTTTAGCCATTGCTGTTACTACCCCATGAAAGCAACAGGAACAAAGGCTGAAAATGACTCTACATGCACACATGCCTGTGGTTTGCTATTCCCTGTTGATGCAGGATGGGATGGTGAAGATTACTCCTTAGTTCCTTTCCATTATGGTATCTTTCAGAGGGAGCTGTAAATCTGCTGTCACTCCAGAGGGATTAGTTATCATTGTGTCTGATTATGAGATTAAAGTATGGTTAAGAAGGTGTAAAATGGCAGGGGGTGTAAAGCCCATGACATGAGGAGAAACCTGTTTCCAGGATTAGACCATCACCCATCACAGGCTGTTCCCCCATGGATTCCCCTGCCTAAACAGCTTAGTCATTCCTTGGCTCCATTTACTCTCTGGACAGGTGAAAACTGTACTTGGTTACAGCCAAGGAATGTGGCAGCAAATGAATTAGTGCATGGAAAGTCAAAACTCTTCCCTGACAGAGTACAGGGATGGTGCTGGTGTGATGGGATGCTGTGGAGGAAGGTGTTAATATTAATATTCTCCAGGGCTAGAACAAGTGTTATGAAGGGAGTCTGCTGAAGTCCTGATGGTCACTTATACGTACAGGGTTATTTAATACCGATTACTTTCCTAGGAGCACAGGGTTGCTCAAAAACCAGCTCCCCAGGCAGCAAAATGTGAAATGCTTGTTGATTTTTCAACTTACAAAGGCAGGGCAAGAGAAATCTGTACGTAAACCTAAATACTCCTTTAGCTATACGTAGGATTCTTTTCATGTCTGCTTACCTGCTTCTACAAGCATTGAAGCAGAAATATCTGTATTTAAAGTCTCTGAATAAGTTGTTCATTTGTATTGGTCACCTACAAACTATGGTAGGGTGAATGGAAAAGACTTTCCCTCCTTTCAGCGGGGCTCTCGTTAAATTTGGGGTGCAGGAACATAAGCATTCCCTTAATGCAGTGTTCCAAGGGGAAACTGAAGGATACCAGGGCACCTTCCAACATAGCTACTCACACTGGTAAGATGTTCAGGTGGACCAAATGTCTTTTGGTGACCATCATGGGCTAGCAAGTTCTCTGTCTGCATCAGAATAGTGAGGAAGAGCATCAGCCCCGGCAGCTGCAAGAGAGTTTGCTTATTGGTGTGCTTATGGAGCCTGCTCTGTTTTAAGCGGCTCAGCCAAGGTTTGGTAGCTTCTCTGGGAATACTCATGGCACTGGTGTGAACGGTTTCTCAGAACTCGTGGAGACTTCTTGCTGCTATCCCAAGCGTTTCCTGTGTGTGATGTGATGTGATCTCGCCACTCCCTCCCAAGTGCATCGGGAAATTAATAAATAGCAAACAGTAGTTGAGCATTTATTGCTTTTACTTGCGTGAAAGAGTTGCCTCGTCGAGCAAAGGCAGTGCTGCACTGATATCGTTAGATGTATTTGAAGTCTGCTGTTCGGCAAGTACTGTCATCGCCTACCTACTGCAAAAGTTGGTTTTTTTAGGGGCTCATCTGAGCCCCCCAGCTTCAGAGAATGAGTTCTGACGCTGCCTGAAAGATGTCAGCCTCTGTGAGCAGGAGGCAGCTAATGGCTTGGGGTTTGCTGGGCCAGCTCTACAGCGCTGTCTCTGAGCTGCCTTTGTCACTGGTGGTGCTGGGCAGAGCCTGAGGAAGCACCAGAGACAGCTGATGTCCAGTTAGAACTGGCACTGTGATGCAGAGAGCTGGAGGCACCTTGGGAATAAGAGGCAGGGAGCAAGGTGGGACACCCACTGTGGGCACCTCTTTTAGGGGGCTACCCAGATACTGGGTGCGTGAAGGGCAGGTACTGTTAAGCAACTATTCATGATAGTAATACCGTAACAAAAATGTCCTTTTTTTTCCCTGTTACTTTACTTCTATTATATTTACTTTTGTGCGCCAAGAACCACAGTTTAGTCATTTGAGGCTTATCTTTAATGGGTGAAAACCTGCCGTTCACTGTCCACCATCCTATAGGAAAAAAAGACATTAAATAGAACATCTTTGTTGCCAATGGGAATAGGAAGGGACACTGAAAGCCTCTCTCCCATGTAGGATGGAGGAAATAAATGCCGGGCATGAGTATTTGAGTTAGTAAAAAGAGAGTAAGAAGGTTAGGGCTACCCAAAGCATCTCATGTAAGGCAGTAGAATGACGGATGGTTACCTCGTTTAAGCTGCAGTGAATAAAGCTCTGAGAAGGGCTGCCAGGCCAGCTCCACACACGCGTTCTCTGCAACCAGATGAAAGTCATTTCCAAAGGAGCTGGCAATTGCTAACAGGGTGTGCACCAATGGGCTCTGTCCAGAGGTGAAGGTCTTTCCCATGGAGGCTGAACGTGGGGTTTGGCAGCTTATGTTGCTCAGGGAAATCAGTGGGGGTTTGTGTAGCTGTTTGTTATCAGAAGGCTCTGTGTTATGCTGTGCGATGGATTAGAAGTAGATTAGAATTGCAGTAAATAAGGGCTTGCATCAGGCTCTTGCCGTTTGAACTTTCTGCAGTTTACTGTGCAGGTCTCCTTATCGCTCAGCTTCTCCCGACCAGGAACCTGAGATCTGAGGAGAAGAGGTGTTTGTAGTTGATTTACTTGAGTATTAATTTTTAATCCCAACTCCTTGCATTGCGGCATGGAGCAGCATCCAGGAACCAGCCCCCAAACAATTTCCTGGTCTGCTGGCATAGTAAAGGCAGATAGCGAGGCAGATCATCTTCTTGCAAGATACATAAAATACTGGAAGGGCATAGAGGTGTGCAGAGATAATATGAGTTTCTTTTGGCTTTGCAACAGAAGGGAACGAACAACTCTGATTTATCCTGTTGACATGCCAGTATGATGTCCTTTAGTCCGCATAAAAAGTAGCTGGTGCTGACGTTCTCTTTTCACACAATTACATACCAGTTGCATCTGATACCCCCTGACATCTATAGCAGAATTTCCAGAGATTCAGTGGGATTGTGATCAAGGCCCACGGGGCAAATCCTAGCTCTTGGATGTCGGTAGTGCAGGACCAGACCTGCGGGATGCAGGATCTGGCTGATGAACAAGCCCTGTCAGCAGGGACTCTGCAGTGTGCTGGCTGCATTGTGACAATGCAGGCAGTGTGGGGCAGCGAGGTGAAACAGGAGAGAGCTGAGCGTGCAGAGGACAACTGGGTCTTGGGCTAAAGGCACTGAGAGAAGAGGAGGTGTCTGAATTATAACTGCCACCATGTGAAGGATGCAATTAGTGGACTGGGAAAATAGCCCATGTTCAAAAGACACTCTATAAACGCTGTTAGGTGGATGTATGGCTGAAGGGGTATGTAATTATGGAATCATAGAATGGTTTGGGTTGGAAAGGACCTTAAGATCATCCAGTTCCAACCCCTGCCACGGGCAGGGACACCTTCCACTAGAGCAGCTTGCTCCAAGCCCCTGTGTCCAACCTGGCCTTGAACACTGCCAGGGATGGGGCAGCCACAGCTCCTCTGGGCATCCTTCATAGGGAAGAGCTTCTGCCTAAGATCTAACCTGAACTTGCCCTGTTTCAGTTTCAACCATAAACTAAGGTATCACTGAAGGCCCTGCTTGTCACATAAACAAGAATTGCACTGAAAGGTGACCAAACAAAGGATGAGCTGGTCACTGCTAGCTCTCGACTTTATTACGGTACCCATGTGTTCTGCTAGGTTTTAAATTCTTAGTTCCTGGACACGTGTCATTACATTAGAATCTGTCTTAGGACTGCGCTTGTACTGAAGAAGAATAAGAAGAAACATCTTGTCCTTGAGGGGGAAGGCTTAAATATGCTGTCAGAATGCAAATTGCTCAGAAAGCAGAAGGCAAGTGAAAAAATGAGCAGGGGTTGTTGTTTTGCTTTGGTTTGTTTCTTGGAGACATTGGGCTTTTTAGGCCAACATCCTGAATTTCTGAAGGCTGATTCAATGCTTTTGAATCCGTTGGCTTTTCTCTGGCCTGGTTCTGAGAAGCCTCTGAAAGAGGAGTCCCACAGACCTGCAGAATTGGGCCTCTCGTGTGTGTGCTCTCTCTGATTCAGCCTTGCTGCATTTCATTACCATCCTCTTTCCCACTTGAGGAGGGTGAAGCGCAGTTTGGAAGCTGTAGATGAGCTTTCCTCAGGCACCAAAGGTTAGAGGCTTAGAAACGCTTCCCTTCCCTTCTGACAGGCAAGATGACAGCAACAGAAATGAAAGAGGAAGAGACAGGGAAAAGGGAAAGAAAAAGGAGATCTGATACATTCTGAATACCACTGTGCTATTCCTTGGCTGCTGTCCTCTAATTATTAAAACATGCTGTTGGCTAATACACGTGGTTTTATTTCCAAGGGGTTTGCACAGAATTACTCACATTTATGCATTTCATATCTCATAAGCCTGGGTATGAATAATAATGGCAGACACCTGAGCAGCCTAATGTCAGGCAAATAAACTCTCCAATTGAAACCAACAGTTAGCTGTGGTTTTTGGCAAGGGGGCTTTTTGATGTGGAAGCAATGCTGTTCAGGTTAGATGTTTTAAAATGTTGATGGTGGTGTCTTTTGCTTGGCAACAGGCATAGTTGGCATGGCAGTTACAATACTGGGCATTACCAGACCTAGGACTCTAACCTCTCTTGGCACAGGCAAATAGAGGAGTATTAGTCCCTTGCTCTGTGCAAGGTATTTGGCAATTCTGGCGATGCCCAGAGAAGCTGTGGGTGCCGAACGCCATCCCTGGCAGTGCTCAAGGCCAGGTTGGACACAGGGGCTTGGAGCAAGCTGCTCCAGTGGAACGGGTCCCTGCCTGTGGCACGGGGTTGGGACTGGATGAAGTTGGTGGTGCCCTGGGCTTATGGGCTGGGCACAAGCAATGCAAGGTACCTGGCTTGTTTTGGGGGCAGCTCTGGGACCCCAGGGGGGACGAAGGCTGCACAGTCATAGAATCGTTTAGGTTGGAAAAGCCCTTTAAGATCATTGAGTCTAATGATGCCCCCTTCGGGAGCCTTTGCCCCAGATTCACTTGCTTTCCTCTGAATGCCAGGGTTAGGAGGTGCCCAAGAGATGCTATCTTACGTTCCTACCAAGTGGTTTTATGGAAGATGTCTATCCGTAGATCTAAACCTAACCAGACGCTGCTCTATTATGACCCAGCTGCTGTTTCCTGCCAGATGATTTGTCCTGCGACAGCTACACGAGAGGCTAATGAAAAATGAGAAGAATGTGCTGGCCATCTCAGCAGCCATATTTCACAGTGTGGGTTTGAAACCGTTTGTTTTCTTAACTTCCTGAGGTCAACAGTTACGGGAGATGGATGTCACCACATGGGATCAGTGGGGAAACTAGCGATGGCCAGGCTTGAGGTTAGTGAGCAGTGTTAGGGGAAGGCAAAGAAATGGATATGAATAAGGCAATGGGTTTGCCTGGGACATGCTCAGGATCGCAGAAATCTCAGTTCAGGATGTTGATTGGGCGAATCCAGCAGGTCCTTCCGTTAACGTGTTACTTGTTCCAGAATTGAACAAACAATGCATGAATATTCAGAACTACCTTAGGCCTTGTTTTAATTGATCTGAAGGCTTTCTTGAGCACAGACAGACTCCCATCTCTGCCAGAGAGCTTTGGATCTCAACTTAGTGTGAAACCTTCTTATTGTTCCTCAGGTACTGGGAATGCACCCACTTAGGGTGCCAG
The DNA here is from genome assembly GCF_033815535.1 of Pezoporus flaviventris. Classification (NCBI taxonomy): domain Eukaryota; kingdom Metazoa; phylum Chordata; class Aves; order Psittaciformes; family Psittacidae; genus Pezoporus; species Pezoporus flaviventris. The sequence goes on along the minus strand of NW_026892680.1, from coordinate 1,131,014 downwards.
CCGAGCTCTTGAGGACACGAATTATTAGGGAAGGTAGTCTGCAGAAGACAACAGGAGGAGGGAGGGGATTTAGTAAAATACTTCCATTTAAAATGCTTCAGCTAAAACATTTAAAATGCTTTATTTAAATAAAACACTTCCATTTAAAATGTTAGACTAATTCAAGCAGCAAAAGTGCTATATAAATGGTTTTAGCATTTATGCAATAGCCCCACACCCAGCTCTAAAATGCTTCCCAAAGAGCGATACACATCCTCATTTTACAGAGGAGGGAGCCTGCTGTAGTTTAGTTCTGCTTAAGAGCAGAGCTGAAGACCTGGAGCCAGCTGTTAGTGGGGCCAAAAGGGAGCGCTGGTCTGTGCTTCCTAGCTGGTGCCAAGCTCAGGGAGCAGTACATTACCCAGCGTGGGGCTTTGGAACCCCTGGGAATATAGAATCATTGAATGGTTTGGGTTGGAAGGGACCTAAAGCTCATCCAGTCCCAGCCCCTGCCACGGGCAGGGACGCCTCACACTAGAGCAGCTTGCTCCAAGCCCCTGTGTCCAACCTGGCCTTGAGCACTGCGAGGGATGGGGCAGCCACAGCTTCTCTGGGCACCCTGTGCCAGCGCCTCAGCACCCTCACAGGGAAGAGCTTCTGCCTTAGATCTAACCTGAACTTGCCCTCTTTCAGTCAGAACCCATCACCCCTTGTCCTGTCGCTGCAGTCCCTCTCCAGCACCCTTCAGATACTGTAAGGCTGCTCTGAGGTCTCCGCACAGCTTCTCTTCTCCAGCTTTATAGAGCAGCTTTAGAGCCCGAATTGGCTTTGACATTATGGCTGCTGGATGGAAGTACCATCCAGCTGAATGTGCTGCTTCCCTGTGGTGCAGGACATCTGGACACAACGGGAGCGTGAGGATCTGTGCTGAGTTCGCAACAGCAGTGCCTTACCTGTATTAGATTCAGTGCCTGTGCAGTATTCCTGTTGCATGGGCCTGCTATCCTGTGGGATTTGTTACTCAGTACCCGCTGGCTCTCTTGGAAACGATGCAGGCTTGTCCCCGTAGGTAGGGAGTTGAGAATATACGGCCTGTGGCAATAACACAGAGCAAGGCGATGCTCCCTCCACTACTTCAGTTTCCTGGCTGTGTCATGCAGTGCGTTTGTGTGCTTCTTGGTGCTGCCTAGTGACGAAAAAGCAATGAACTGGAAGGAAAGGGTATGACAAAAATGAGTGGTATGGTATAACAGAGACTGGCTGCAGCGCGCGAGACGCCCGTACGGAGCAGTTATGCTTAAAAATGCTGACCAGATGGCATAGGACAATGCAAAGACTGTTTAGCCTTACCCTGAGGTATAGTGAAATATTGTCAGGTGTGGGAATGTAGTGGAGGTTTTCCAAAGAGGTCTTCTGGGACTGCTCCCACACCCCAGCGTGTTGGCAAGCGTTGGGAGACAAATTGGAACTAATGGCTGAGCAGGTGAGACCAACAGGGTCTGCACCCCTGTTGTTAAAATGAGCCTAATAATGCGGACTGGGACAGTGCCGTATATTCGATAGCTATTTTTGTTGCGCTTACAAGTGATTTATTTTATGTAGACGTTGGAGAAGATAAATTACGAGTAGCAGAGGCGATTAATGCGTTAGGCAGAAACACTGCAGCTCTTCTTTCAAATGGCAGTGTCCATGCAGAGGAAAATTTACAAGGAGCCGTGGAGCTCTGGCAGCCGCTTTAGAGTGCTTGAAATGAGGGCGTTTACTGGATTTCAACCGAACTTGAACAAAATACACTTAAATTAAGGGGAAAAAAAGCTAACCAGTCGACTGAGCTTTCAAAAACCTTTAGTATTGCAGCTGCTGAGTTGCACAAGTGTTAGAAAATTACCCTTATTTTTAATGTTAATTCCTATATCACATGAAAATGATTGAAGCACTACTTCTTTCTTGACTTCTGTCTGAAAGTCTGAGACAAAAGCTGTCAAAACGTTTGCATGTGGTTTCTGGGGAAAGAGCCCAAGAGTGTTTTCAGTTAAAAGAAAGCAAGCTCTGACTTCTCGCAACTGATATTTGGCTTGGGATGTGATGCTCTTGGAGAAGGATTCTCTGTTTTGCTTGTAAAAAGAAAGATTTTTGGAGCTTTTCTGTTGAAGTTGAGGGTTCTCCTCTTCTCCACAAAAGCAGCGGGTGGCACTTGCAAGCAAACTGTATCTTCTAATTTGGCAGAGAATTCCCAATAAGAAAATCTATGGGAGAGCTGCTGTTTGTAGGGTGAAACTTGGCGAGAAAAGCTTTTGCCTGCAGAAATCAAGGCTTGCTTATTCCATTAGGGCCCTTTTCAGTCTGCAGTCAGGACATGAGATGTCTCCTGGATGCTCCCTAGAGATGGACAAAGTTCTCCCTTGAATTCCCTCTCATGAGAAATGCGTGCACGTGATTGAATGTGCAGGTTTCCATGCAATCAGCACTGAAAGCTGAGAGTGGGGTTCTTCTGGTGGTGGGGTTTTTCTGTTGTTCTCGCCCCAAACAACACCCCAAATAAATGATTTTTTGACCAAACCCCAGGAGAATCAAAGGCTGTTGTTTACTCATTTCACTTCGGCTGGAAGTTTTCAGGAGCTGTTTTGTTTCTGCCTGTCAGCATCCTGAAGCCTCTCCCTCTCTTCAGGAAGCATCCCAGGTCTCTTTTCTCTTTTTCAGGCTTGCTTCATGAGCCTGTGTTACTGTTTAGAGATACTAACATCCTCCACGGGAACATACGATTCCAATGACTTCTTCCTGTATTGTGTTTTTAAAGCCAGCATTTGCAAAGTCAGGCACTTTGGTTGTTAAGAGTTTTGACTCTACAGTTCTGGCCATGAAAAAACCCTTCCCTATGAATATTAGACGTTAAGACACCGGGACCAAGCTCAGTGACTGTTATCTGAAATTCCTTGGGTTTATGATCCTCCAGGAGAGCATCACTGGGGAGTGGGCTCTCGTGAAAGGCTTGCAGGAGCCGAGTCAAAGCACTGTAACCCCATTGTGTGCCCTTCTGGCATCTTCTTTCAGCCCGCAGCTCCCCTCTGGAGCTCAAGGAGGCTCCTCCAACCCAGGGTCCAGTACTCATAGGCCATAAAATATTCCTTCTTGATGTTCCTGAGGATAACTGTTGCTGCTTTGTTTCTAGCCTTTGAAACCTGCGTTTCCTGGTGCCTCTCCTCATGCGCACGCAAGGTGAGAACAGGCTGCCCAGGGAAGTGGTGGAATTGCCATCCCTGGAAGTGTTCACAAACCGTGTAGACTAGACCCTCAGTGCCATGGGTTAGTGGTGGCCTTGGCAATGCTGGGGAACACTTGGGTCTTAAAGGTCTTTTCCAGCCCAGCTGATTCTGTGACTGTAAGAGTCCAAACAGCCCTTAGGATTAGGGCAATCCGTTTCTTACCTTGTGGTCCCCTCCAAGAGCTGCCTCCCTCCAACATGATTTATTGCTGCTTCTCCTCCCGTTGTTCCAGCAGGTCAGGGCCACGCTGAGGCAGTGACAGTCTCCCTGCTGGAGGTGGCCCCGTTGAACACCGCTCTCCTCGGGGAGGTGGGTGGCCAGCGCCAGGGCTGCTGCGTGACAGGCAGATGAAGTCAGTGGGATGTCACTTTGCATCCTTCTTTGGTTTGGGGGTTTTCTTTCCTCCTTCCCCGGAGTTGCAGGCTTTCTGCTCGCAGTGTTTCTAAGCCAGGCTTCCGACAGCTTTTTGAGGGGGAAAAACTGCTGATGTTCTTCTTGGAGGGTAAAATAGTCGTTGGAGTTCTTTTCTTTCTGGAGGGCAGAAGTCCAGTGAAGTGGATAATGAGAATAAGCAGCCAAGCAATGTCAAAATGCAACATGAACGTTTAAGCGGAGCTTTGTCACTAAAGTACTTTGGAATAGTTTAAGAAATAATTCCCAGAAAGCCAAACCCGATTTACTTTGTTTTTCATGCAAGCAACAATAAAATAAGCAAAGCGCAGCGCATCCGGCAGAAGATGCGCCTGGGAAGAAACTCTGCAGTAAGGCTTCATCATTAACTCTTGGTTTCTCTGTGGCTACACACAGTGGCTCTTTGTATTCATACAGCCGAATCAAGCTTCGAATTAGAGATGATGAAATGCCTCTATATCTGATTCTTCCCTGTCTTACACCAGGGCGTGCAAATAGCCTGGCTGATGTTAGCAGGGCTACAGTCCAACCTTCAGGAATGAATTCTTCCTTGTGCTGTGCTTGTGCAGTTGCTGTGTTGCACAGCTGTCAATGGTTTTTTAAATTAAATCAGCAAATTAAGATAGCAATTGTTTCTCATAAAACAAACTATACTGTGTGCCCCAGACAGCACATATGCGGGAATTAATCTCAACCAGGCAGAGGCTTATTTAATTGATTAACTTTTAGATATGGTAAGTAACCACGCTGGAGTCAATGCAATAAATAAAGCCAAACATATGCTTCGTCTTTGCAGGGCTGGAGTCTTAAAGCTGAAAAGGTATAAAAGTGCTGCTTAGCTGGAAGCAATCAAATTTGTAACCTCTCGCTCTTTTACCACGTACGAGAGAAAAGACCTTACATTATCAACAGCTTCATTGATCGTGGATTTAAATGGGGTTCCCAGAAAATAGGTCCCATTAGGGTAGACACTAGGGAAGACACTGCCACTTTTTCCAGCCTGTGTTACTCTGCTCCTTGTGAAGTCTGTGGGAGTTAAGGGTAGGGAGCGCGTTTTATCCTGAACTGATGCAGCATTCAGCCTCGGACTGCATTGTAAAAACTGTCCCTGACGCTTCAGCCTCAGGTCCTTGTAAATGCTTGTTTCACATTCACAATTTCTACCCAAAGCATTTGGCATAGACAGAGCTGAAAGTGAAGAAGTCATTTTGCAGTGGCTTGGATGTGGCTGGTGCCTGTGAGATGCCAGAGACAAGAAGAGGTGAGGCGGTAAGGCCAGTGCTTCTGTGAAACCCTTTCCAGCCAGATGGGGTGAGAGGCTGGCAATGTGTCATTACCTGGGTTGTAATCAGCTTTGGGACTCCTGCACGGCCTCTTTGTCACAGAGTGCTTGCATCATGATGTGGGGTTTCAAGGTCTTCCCCTTTGCCATGGTTTTCGCTTGTGCACTGAAAATGGGAGGCTTCCCAGAGGGATGGCTCTGAAGCGCAGCAGGAGATGCCTACTGCCTTGTTTAGGTCAGTGTTTCAGAGCCACGCTGCTAAAGGTAATTTCAGTCCCATTTTAGACTACATCCATAGAAAAGGAGAAGTAAGTGAAAGCCCTGATTTTGCTATTTGTGGATTTACAGTGTGCTGCTTGTTTTGGATCGTCTCTGTTGACAGCTCGGACTTTCTCGTTGCATACCATGCTGCAGTCATGGTGACATCTTGTAGCGCAGCGCAAAACGCATTTATCTGGGGGGGCAAAAGACAGACCTAGTGGTTTCTAAACCCTGTGCTGTTTCTTGTTTAGATTACATTGAACCTATGTCAGGAGTAACATTTCCCTGGTGCTTGTGGTGCTGGCAGCAGGGTGGTGAGGCTGCCGTGCCTCTGCTGTGCTTGGGGTACATGAGGGTTTTTGAGGAGCCCGTTGCATTCCTCCCAGTCCTCCCACTGGTGATGTCTGAGCTGGGGCTCTTGGGAGAACTAGATCTGGCTACCTCTACGCTCCACGCTCAAGCGCATGCAATGCTTATTCCAGTACGTAAAGGAAAATCCAACTAATCCAGGCTTCTCTATTGCAAAATTTGTCACAGAGTCCGATTATTTACTTGTGCAGAACACGTGTCTGAAATCTGCTAAGCAAGAGCCGTCCAGCGTGTGCTTTCCTGTTTGAATGCTGAGCTTGTGCTCTGCTTTGAACAGCAGAGTTTGAAAAACTCAGAAAATGACCAGATGTATCAAATACTTCATTTATGCCTAAAATATGCTTGTGTGTGTGTACATATATATGTATATTTGTGTACATAGAATGGTTTTGATTGAAAAGGACCTTAAGCTCACCCAGCTCCAACCCCTTGCCACGGGCAGGGACACCTTCCACTAGAGCAGCTTGCTCCAAGCCCCATCCAACCTGGCCTTGAACACTGCCAAGGATGGGGCATTCACATTATACATATATACGTTTAGACAGGTTATATGTGATTGATGTGGGCCATGTTCCAAACTGGTGCAGTACTGGTCCTGTTTCAGTGAATGCTGTGCAATATATACCAAGGATCTGGCTTTTTTAATATTAAACTACCAAAATATACGTTTGACTTCACACCTTCAGCAGCCCCACTGCTGCTCACAGGACATGAAATAAAGTGCGTGCAGTGTTAGGCCTTAACTCCTAAAGTCAAAAGCTGGGAGCTTTCCCAGTTTTCATTAAAGATGATGTTCTGTTCTATAATGCAACTGCTCCAAAAGCAGAGAAAAAAAATGAAAGGAAATATTCCTCAAAATTAAAACCAAGATGATGTTCTTCTGCAGGCTTGAGTGTTTTGGGCTGATACATGTGCGTGTGCATATATATATATACATACACACACACGTCTAAAAACACACAGGCATCTAAATGCTAGTCCAAAGCACACATAGTGAAATGTCTGCCAGAAAGGGGTTCTGCTAATGTGTGAATTTGTGAACTGTTGTACAATTAGACTTTTTTAGCTGGTTTTGTATAAATATGTGGGTAGTTTACTCGGGGTACTGGAGGCTGTGGGAAAATCTCTCCCCGTATCATCACTGCCTTTATTCTGACTCGGTGATTAAGAGTTTCATATGGTCACATTTGGAGAATGGCTGGAAAGACGTAAGGAGCTGGTAGTGCAGGGAAAGCCCCTGGGGTGTCATTCTGTGCCTGCAGTGCTTTGGTGCTGTAGTAAGTAGCACAAGTTTGCTCTCTGACAGGCTGCAGCATAACCTGTCAAGCAGGGGGGGTTCCCAACCATATCCATATTTACATCTGAATCCTTCTAAGAAGATGATCTGTGCATGGGGAGAAGAAAGTGGTTAAGGGGAAGGCGGGAGAGCTTGTGACAAAGGAGCACTATCAGCCCCTGGGCAGACACTGCCGCTTTTGAGCGCAGGAATGTCAGGGAGCGGGATGGAGAGCTGCAGGCCACTGGAGAGGACCCAGTGTGGGCAGTAATCCTTCCAGTCACCTACAGCTGTGCTTCCCTTGGACCACAGGCTTTCCCTGTGATCAGGACAGGCACAAAACACAAAATCAATTAAGCTGGAAGCACTTGAAACCGCTGATAAAAATCAGCACTTGGGAAGGGTGGAATGAGGCAGCTGAGATGGTTCGTGACCTGTTTCGGGGGGTTTGTGGGGTACAGAATGAAACCTCCCTTGGGTTTTTCTTACTGGTAAAACTTGATTTGGAGACTGCGATCAGTGTGTCACACATCTGCCAAGGATTCTGATGCTCTTTGTAAGCTGCTTCCCTTACAATGATGAATCGCTGAGCTGTCACTCCAGGGAGGTTGGCCCCGCGCTCTTATGCAGCGCGGACAGACGAGGCATGGAATTTCATTCCTGCTTGCTTTGCCCTGCTGGCAAAAGCCCTCTGGTGCCAGGTCTCACGTTCCAGCTGTTGTGCATTTATCTTGCTATGGGACAAATGCTTTATCATCCCATAACTTTTTTTTGGGGGGGAAATGGGGCTTCATGGCAGACAATATTTGTGGGAAAATCAGCAGAGTCTGGCTGTGCCTTCTGATAGCCTATGGGATGAAGTGGTTTGTCTCCCTTCTGCTTACAAAACTCACATGCAAACAGGCGTTTGCCTAAAGAGCACCAAACCCACTTTTCTCTGCGTCCCCATTAGACACAGCAACATTGCACACTCAGGGATACGGATGCTCCTCACCTGAGGATGCTTTTCTTTTTGCCATATGAATATGCTCCCCGCGCCGCTGCTGCTCACAACCCCACGTCTTCCCCTGTAATTGCCTTCTGACAGCTACCTGCGTTTCCTCATCCCTTTCCTCCTTTTCCAATGAAACCTAAAACCAGGTGAAACTCGCTCAGTGTCAGATTTCGCTTCCAAATTGAAATTCAAAGCTGAAAGAAGTCCTGTGTCTTCCGAGGTTCACCAGCCCAGGACTCAGACACATACCAATGTAAGCCAAGCTAAGGCTGAACGTGGAAATAACGTGAGCCAAAGTCTCCTCTCATTGCTTTTGTCCGCGCTTGCCTTTTAAAGCTGTAATTTACTTCGTACCTCTCTCCCTCCTGTTTGAGCGTCCTCTATCCAACAGAACGCATGGATGATGTTATTGCATTAGGGACCTGGCATGTCTTAGATACAGGAAAAAAGCCCATTTTTTAATGGGTGGCGTAACGATACAGGCACAAATATGTGACAGAAATTCACATGATTCATAACAGTGTCCAAGGCAAACCTCTTACTGAACTGAGAAGCTTTGCTCGGGTGAAAACAGACGGACCTGTCCGCTTAGGCACAAAGCTTGCACACGGGGGTTATTTTTGGTCATTTTGAAGAATATATTATTTATTTCCCTCTGAAGGAATAGCAGTGGTAGCTTACTTTGGAGAATTCTGCTGAGCAGCTGGGCTGCGAGGAGATGAGATAAGCTGATCTAATTGCCAGACTTCTGATGCTTGTTCCTTGCTAGCCATTGCTTCATTCTATACTAAAGGCTCTGGCTTTCACCCCTAGTTCCACATGATCTATACTTTGTGTAGGGTCAGAGATGGTGAGTAAACAGTAACTATGGTAATCCTGACACTCCCCTGTTCCTATGCCAGCCTTTGGACCCGTCCACTTCCTAGGTGCACATTGGAGTTGCCTTAAGGCTGCTCTGACTTAGGCCTGCTGGAGTCCCATAGGAATACTGGCACAGGTGGGAAGAACTTGACTGTCGTTACTGCGCAGGTCCGATTTGTTGTTTCAGGGTAGTATTTATGCTGGCCGTATTCCATGTTTCTGTTGAAATCAAAGGTTTTCAAAAGCGGTAGTTTCAGAAAGAAGCCAAACGGCTAAAAACGGGAGCTACAGAACTTGCTAGAGCCCGGTCTATCGGAGGTATCCGATTCTGTACGTGAGCTGCATTAATTACGGCAATGGGAAAAGGGGGGAAAGCACACGTGTGATAAGGCACCGGCTGTGAACAGTTCAGTGGGCTACAAAAATGCTCCTCCTGTTGCAACTGCTGGCAGAGTGACCTGGGGGTGAGGGAAGGTCCTGGCAGGGACTCCGACCAGGAATGCAAACACAGCCCGGCCACGGGTGCCTGTTTGATCACTAGGACTGTGACGTCTCCCCGTGCGTCCTGTCACTGACAGCATGACTTTTCCAGCCAAAATGACTGTCCCACACTGCTCCAGCGAGAGCCGTTGTGAATGTTCAACGTTTGATCAGCCCCAGAAGGTCTCTCGTGGTGCCTGTGATGGAAGTATGCTAGCAGAGTTACTGCATCGAACCTGGGGAGGGTTTCTGATAGAGAGAAATGAGCTGTATTCTTGTTTCCCGTCACTGTTCATAGGGAAACTGAGGTTTCAGTCACAGCTGGAGCTCAGCTTCTTCCTTTCCCTGGCCTTTGGGAGGGTCATGGGCAAGCCCTGAGGAAATGTGCTGGCTTCTATGGCGCAGTTTAGCTGGATGAACCAAGAGGATGGGCACGGCGGGGGCAGAATGATAGGCTGTGTTTGTGGTTCTCGCTCCCCTCTGTGATGCTCCACTAGCCTCTTGACCAGTAACCAATTATAGCAGGTAACATAGGTAATAAATCCCCTAGAAAACAGTCCCCTTGAATTCAAGCTACTTCTGTGTCAGCAGACCGGTGTATTTGTGTACCGGTGATCTAAAGGTCTCCTTTTCAGACCTGGACCCAGATATGTCAGTGAGGTGTCCCTGCTGCACGTTTTTGTGTGTGGTGGGTTTTTCTTTTCCCGCACCTGCTATGACTGGTTAGGTTTCACTGATAAGCAAAAGCACAGCTTTTCTCTTCTGAACAGTTACTGAATTACATTTATTTTCTTGTGCTTTTTACTTGTCTCTCTGGAAAAGAACTCGGGTTCATAGGCTTAATGCCTGAGTGATCCACGGAGCCCCATTTCCTGCACTTTTCAGTGCTCCAGGTAACAAAAGTCGTTTCTCCCTGGTCTCTGAAGTGGAAAAGCTAACTGTTCCCTTCAGAAAGAAAGAAACCCCCTTTTGTTCCTACTTTATTACTTACGTCTAACAGCATTAGGAAGGGTTTGCCGTTGTATCTCTGTTCTTGCTGCTGCTACACTGGCTTCTTGCTACGCCCCTGAGCAGCATCGCTTTGGGCTGCCTGGCACATGGCAGGTTTCAGGCAGAATGCTCATTACTTCACTAAGACCGTGTGTCCTCAGCACCCCAGGTGACTCTCCCAGCTCAGGGAGGGTTACCCTGCCAACCTCAGCGGTGGGATTTACAAAGGAAAGGGCGGCGCAGCATCGTCTCTGCCTGTGCCCAGGGCGAGCGTTACCTCCAATTCACCGCTGTCTGGGGTTGCTTGTTATGGATTCCTGTGAATTGTCTTATTTGTCTGAGGGCTGCCCAGATGAACAGCAGACGCTTGAGAGCTCTAAATAGGAGGCAGCTAGAGAGTTCAGAGATTAATCTGTCCCTTCGGGGTGCTGAGCAGCCAGCAATCCAAACAGCTTGTTGTAAGAGGCTTAACAATGCAGAACAGCTGATTTCAGATTCATCCATTGAAAACATACATTCATGTTGCTGGATGTTGGAATAATGCTAAATCACTTTAATCTAAACCACATTTGAATACGACTCCCACAGTTTAAAGGGCACTGAATTAATCTTGTGAGGAACGGAGCTGCCTTGTAAAATGCATTTGTGTGATGTTGTAAGAAACTTATAAGCAACTTGACTGGGAAAGGGGGCAGCTCTTTGAACTTGTAAACCCGCACTGGTTAGCAGTGCATCGCTGTTTGAGCACGAGTCTAAACGCAGCAGAATCTGAACAAACTCTGCCTCTGCTTTCCCATGTTTTCAAGCGCTCATCGGTGGATATTTATGCTCCAAGCCTGCAGTGAGTGCGCTCGTCATTTTTCAGCTGTCTCCAATTGGCAGATCCATGAAAAATTTGGTGTGCTCCCACTCAATTCCAAAATGTAACTAACAGGCTGCTGGGTCGTTTTCTCTCAACATTAATCCATCATTATCACCTGAAGTGCATTACTTTGAAGACTGAAGAAGGTCCATATTTCAATTTAAATGATGCCTAACAGGTATAAGCTTGACGTTTTCAGTTCCCACTAAGGCTTAAAGAGCTGACAACATTTGATTTTGCTGAGAATATATCTTTTCCTCCTCAAGGATTTCTATACAAAGACCCAACAGTAGGCATGCCTTTATGCTAACCAGAGACAAGTCTCGTTAGTTATTCAGAAATGCCTCCATTGAGGAGGGCTTTAAATTATCGTTGTGTTAGAAAGAAGGTTTTTTTTCTCCTTTTTCCCGTTTTCTGTTAATTCATCGTGCTGTTTGTCGCGTTGTGGGTCTTTTCTTTCTGCTTGTAGTCAAAACCTTCGTGATCTTGGAAAAGAAGGATGATTTTGGTAGGTACCAGCTTTGTTTGGGAAGGAAATGCAGGAATCTGGTTTTGCAGCAGCCTCGGCCTGGGTCTGTCATCTAGCAGAGGTAAAGGGAGGCAGAAACCCCTTTTGGGTGAAAAGGCAGAAATGACCTCTGTGGAAATCCTTTTGGAGGTGTAACATGGGCTCTTCAGACTTGCGGTGGACCAAGTCCTATTCTGTATGGAGAGCAGGACTGCGCACAAGCAGAAGGATAGGGGTGTCGCTGGTACCCCATACCTAGAAGGAGTTTGGACGGGGATGCCACCGTACCAGAACACACTCAGTCCTCCCTTGCCTTTCCCCTAAGGCTCACGTGCACACAAACGCATGCCAGGCGTAATACAGTTGCCAAAGGTTGGGAATGTCAGGTTCAGTCAGGTCTCAAGAACCCACAGATGTTTCAAATCAAAATGTTACCTCAGTAGGAATAATGAGGTGTTTGAGAGAATATTTTGGTCTGTGCCATTTGAATGGGGAAAAATTATCTTTCCTCTGCTTCGGGCATCCTCTTCATCCGAGCACCTTCAGCTCAAGCCCCTGTCCGTAAGTTATCTGGAGGAGAAAGCTGGTGGTTTCTCTCATGGGCAACGATGGGTATAATTTACTGCCTTAACCATGTCCAGATACACAGCAAGGTATTCTGAGTGGTCTGCTTCCAGTGCTTCAGGGTCATGGTACGTGCTCCACAGCACCAGGCAGCAAGTGCAGAGCTGCCCGCGGTAGGAGGAAATGTGAGGAAATGAACTCTCAGATGCACTTCATTTCACTTTGGGCCCAGCAAAAGCATGTCCGGCAGCAACCAGATGGACCCCAGTCTGGATCTGTCACGTAGGGAACGTGGTAGCTGCTTTCAGAGAGAGGAAGGAGCTGCTGCTGCTGTTAGAGCCCTGCTGCCTAAAAGGTCATGGGAGAAGATGGAAAGCATTCTGACACAGCTTCCTGGGAGAGCCCTTGGAGCCTGGGCCACAGCTCTTGCTGGATGTAATTCACTCTCTTTAGCTCTGAGGTTTGTCCTCCTCAGCCCACCATTCCTTAGAGAATCCATCTCATGCTGAGCACTTTTGCATAATGAATTATTAACCACACAGCGCTCACAAAAGTGCTTTGAAAGAATTTCCTTTTGTTTATTTTATGGGGGAAACACACAGCCCCCACCCTCCCCCTTTCCCCCTCAATTATAGTGTTTCCTTTACTAAAATATTTTGCATGAGATTGTTGTTTTATGGGAAATTACACAGCTCATTAACTTCTGGAATAATTGGTATCCAGCGGTGTAAGCAAATCGCAAGCTATAAATAAAAGGAATCTTAGGGTACAAAATCCTCCCTGAACCTGCCTCCCAAAACATTCAGGTTTCGGATGCATCTTGCCAGCTCAGCAAAACCTAATTTGCCTCCTTTGCTTGAAGTGGTTACCCATCAGAATGACCTATTCCTATGGGTAGCAGAATATGAAATGGTTTTAAGCAGACTGTGTTAATATGCTGTGGACATACTGACCTTTTAGAGATTATTCTCAAAAGGGACTAAGAAACACGCACACGACAGCATCATTTTTAAATACAAAGGCTGAGAAGAAACAGGTAATTGAGCAAGAACCTGGAGCTTTGTACAACCCTTTTGGAAGCTTAAAGAGATGCTTCTATGGATATTTTGATGTCTTCCACAAGCTGTAAAACATCACTAGGTTTTTTTCAGCCCATCTAGGTTTATACGGCATTCCTCAGTGTGGTACCTTACCCTTACTATCTCAAAATACCGCATCTGTTCAGGTATATCATCATTAGGTGATAGGTGGCCTATAGACATTAAAATCAGTGAGATGAACTTGTAGCTACATACAAAACAGTCTGATCACTGTGAGGTATCGTGGATTTATTTCCATTGCCTGTGCTGGGGGTGCACGTGAGTGAGAAAGCTGACAATAAATACTTAAGACCATTTAAATAGAAACGGAGGCAGGTAAATTTATATACATAGGGGGAGACACAAGTCTGGACACAGTTAGATGATGTCCTTCAAAACCCACATGCCAGGCTCTTGCGCATTGCCCGTTTCTGTCCATCATTCACAGCGGAGCAAAACGAAGGACTGTGAGTTATGGTGATGTCTAAACCAGCAGGCAGATGCAATCTACAGCGGTGCTGGGCGGGGAGCAGCATCTCTGACGGGGCTTGCATTGTGCTTGTATGCTCTGATACAAATAATATGGGAAAGTCTCTACTCCTTGGCCATATGATAAACATCATGCTCAGTATGGAGCTTCAAGATTTGGATCTGTCGTTGAAACCTCTGAAACAGCACATACGTGACCAGATCTGAACCATCTGAGCTGTTAGAAATACAGCTGTCCTGTAAAGGCCACTAACAGAGCCGGTGAGAGCAGCGTTTGCAGGCTCTCCAGAGGAAAAAGGTCGCGCTGAGCCAGAGTGGTTTTCAGTACTCCGTTCCCTTTGGTGGCATTGTTAGACATGGAGAATATTTAAACAGGGTTTATGGCAACTGGCACATCAGCTGCCTTGAAATGATACGTATAACAAGGGAACTGAGGAAAGCCTAAAAATCTAATCCCTAATCTAAAGCATCTGACATGTTTTCTGGACGGTAGTTTGCTATTTCCCAGATGTACGCTCACAGAGCTGGCTATGCAAACCAGAGCCACCCATCACACTGAAATGAGTTTAATTAGGAAAGTTTGGCTTTTCGAGTCAAGCTTTGCTTTCAGTTATTCCTGATTTCACATGCCTCAGCCTCTCCTTTTAAATGACCTTCTGCTGCACACCCATCATGCTAAAGCTTTTGGGACTGGGAATGCTGAAGAATACGAATGCGATTCCTAAAGATGGAGATGAAAACCTTCACCCCCCCTATGTTTCTAAAGGAATGCATTCCTTAATTGTTGAAAAGCTTTGAATTTGCGTGTCTATTAAAACAGCTAGCATTAGTGAGTATGAACGTGGAGGTGTCTGAGTTGTCAGGTCCCAGGGACACCTCACAGCTACCACCACCCCAGTCCAGAGTGCAGCTTAGGCTGTTTCTGTAAGCCTTAGTATCTCCACGAAGCCATGCCTGTGCTGCTAAGAGGTTTGGGGTCACACTCCTGCCCCATGGGAACATGGTGCTACCAACTCGGGTCCCCATGCCTCCATGGTGGGGCTGATGGGGGGGACACCAGCCAGAGCCCCCCCAAGCAGCCAGAGGAAAGCCAACAGCGCAGGGCTTGGTCCATAGCCCCTTTCTCCACACAAAACAGGCACCCTCAGGCATGTCCTTACCAAGCAAGACACAGAGCAGGGCTCGTGCCTTGCTCCAATGTGGGAAAACATCTGTGTGTGTTAGGAAGCTTTGCTGCAGCCCAAAGGCTATCCATGGTTTTAACATTGGAAGCGGCATCTTGCTGGCTCACTAAATGCGTGGGTAGAAAAACCAGATAGTTCCAGGCTGATCACTTTAAGCTTGCCAGTTGCACAGTTTCTATTGATACAACACAGATTTAGCTGCAGCCATGCTCATCTGAGACCTTGAAAGGATTTGATTCATCCCCATAAAACCTTGAAGGCTGTTGTGTGCGGCTGAAACCTGTATTCCTGTGACAGAAAAGTGCCTTAATGGTACCTTCCTCCTGTAAAGAAATGATAAATGCATTAACAAATCCTTTAAACAAATGATAGATCACCAATACTCGCTTTTAAAACAGCTGTATCACTTCCACATCCACTCGTTTTGAATTGAAGGTGCTGCCACGGCAGGGCCACCCAGAGCAGGGCACACAGGAACGTGTCCAGGTGGGTTTGGGATGGCTCCAGAGAGGGAGACTCCACAACCCCCCCCCCCGGGGCAGCCTGTGCCAGTGCTCTGCCCCCCTCACATAAAGAAGTTCTTCCTTGTGTTGAGCTGACACTTGTTGTGGTTCAGTTTATGGCCATTGCTCCTCGTCCTGTCACTGGGCACTGCTGGAAAGGGTCTGGCACCATCCTCTGGGCACCACCTTTGATATATTAGTATGCATTAATACATACATTATACATATGTATATATAATATATACATGCACACACACCAGCCAATATTATTATTAGGAAAAAAAATAGGCAAGTTCCCAGATTCTCTTCAAAGTGATGTTGTGAGTGAGCTTGTCTACATTTGTTTCAGGTGTGACCTGTCAGGAGCACACCTCTTCTCAGGTGACCCTCATCATCGCTCTCTGCCAGTAGCTTACTATCTTTAGTGCTGCAAAGGAAATAGGAAGCAGCTGGAATTAACAGATCTGAATTTATACACCCACTGCAGAGACCTCCAGAAGCTGGGATTTATTAGAGCTCAAAGGTGGGTGGCCATGCTCTGGTTAGTTGCGGTAAGTGTTCGCAGCAATGCCTTACTTCTCCCTTTTCCTGACCTTGGGGAATTGAGCTGTTGAGAGTAAGACTTTATGTAGATTCCTTTTTGTCTTCTCAAGTTTCATAATGAAGGGTCTTCGTTATAACTAACACCTTAGGAAAGCAGAGCCTTACACAAACTGGACGATGCTTTTGAACCTCTGTAGGTACCTTTGACCCTATGGTGGCCCTCACCAGTGGGGGGGAGGAGAACTAAGGAAGGAAATGATGTGAAGTTCTCTCAATAACTGATGTTCTTGCGGTTCAGTGTATGGCATTTCTTACACTGTAAGGGTAAGATGGCACATACAGGGTGCTGCAGGACACCACAGACTCCTGTAAATATACACAAACTTATTTCTGAGTGCCTGGGGGGATGTATTCACTGGTTGCTGATACAGGATGTGCAGGGTAGTGCACAACACCGTTGTAATGTTTCTGTGCTAAATTCCAGTTAGACCTCAGCATTCACATTTACTTCATTATTTCCGAGTCTTGCTCTGGCAGTAACCATTCTGCCTGCGATGTTTCACATTTGCTAAGGTATCTCTTCCTTTTCTTCTTTTTCTCCTGTTATTTGATAGCCAATTAAGCTTATTTTAACAGTGTGGTTTAGTTTTCATTTGGGGAAACTCTAACTGAAGTAGGATGGATGCAGGTTCCTGCTCTTCAAAGCAACCTAGGGCATCTTTTTCACACAGCACAGCTGTTTGAGGCAAAGTCATTGTTTCTGTAGTGAAAATATGGGGTTAATGGTGCAGCTGTCCCAATAGGCTTCCAGGTAAGCGTATTTTTAACATTCACTCCAATAAATTCCTATGAATAGCTAAACAGCTCAAGGTGGCTTTAAAGCAGTGTGAAGAGTCATTTTTGCTGTGAAACTGCCTTCTGAATATGAATGTTTCCTTCGGGACTTCAAGTGGAAGCCTTCAGCCTGCTTTCCCCTCTGACTCCCTATGTACAAAGGCTGTTTTAATTCAACTTTAATGCTGTTTTCTGCCTTTGTTTAGTGCTAACTGCTGTAGTTTTACATGGTATGGTTTTACTGCTACTGTTGAGCTTCCTCTGCACGATTGAACACTGGACCAGTGCTTAGCCACCACTTTATGGGCAGTTGAACCATGTAGCACATCTCCACTAGCTGTGCATTAGCACCAACCCTGGGATTCATTACATGGTTCAGCAGTACAGAAACCTATTGCACTGTGCCCCAGCAGAGTTCACCTCGGGCTGAATTCTGCCTCGTCCTTTACTCTTGGTATGGATGCAAAACACCCACCGTCTTGCAGGAGGCATGGTTACACAGGGCAGCTCATCCTTGTATGCTTGCAATAAACCCAGTTGGTCAAAAGTGCTGAACTGACACCTAACCACAGTCCTCCATCCACCCCGTGAAGGCGAAGATACACCCAAAGGTGTTTGATGGGCTGGTGTCGTTCCCATCCCGGGCTGGTGTCGTTCCCATCCCAGACTGGTTTAGGACAGGAGGGGGAAAAAATAAAGGGGTGAAAAAATAAGGGAAATAAAGAAAAAATAAGAAAAAAATCATGTTCTCTTGATCACTTGCCCCCACACGCGCTCCAGTGGAGCTTCCAGCAGTGACTGCTGACCTGGGAGATGGCATTTGTCATGTAGATAGCCATTAGAAACACAAGAACCGTCTGGTTCCTTTCTCCTTGCAGAGCAAACAGCTATCTGCCAAGGTGGGCTGAAGTTAGATGGAGTATTTCAAGATAAAAGGCTTGTTTTCTTTCTGCAGTTTCTCTCAGCCACCCAAAATAACTGCATCTGTGTATTTTCTTTCCCTGCTGTTGCTAAGTATAGCTTTAGGAGGGGTCCCCCTTTTAGTCCTCTTTTCCATCAGTTTGTCCTTTGTGCCTTCTCCTTCACATTTCCATTTAATTCCAGCTCAGTTCACTGTGCGCCTCTGAGTAAAACAATGAGATAGCTGTGTAGTCAAATCTACAAGATTAAGCTTGGTCTGCGGAGTGCATTTTAGAGGGCATTTAATGTATTTCTTGAAGAACGGCTGGGATTTGCAGAGCGAGCTGCCTCTAAAAGGAGGAGGGGGGGAGAAGAGGTGTAATTCTGAATGACAGCGATTTTACCCTGAATAAAGAGGAGTTTTCTCAACTGAGACAACTTTTCAGTCCAGGTCTTAAAGGTGGCTTTATGGATCCCCACCTGTGAAAACGCGGTCTAACACATCAGATTGAGTTAGTTTCTTCCAATGGGACACTTTGAAACGTGCAGAATCCCCTTTGGGTTGTTGAGGCTGAACCTGCTCCGTTGTACCCTGCTGTTGAGCACCTCTTCCCCTGCTAGGAAGTGCTCAACCGAGAGGGCTGTGAGACAGCAGCAACATCCCCAACCAACCCCGCTCCTTGGGGTGACTGCAAGCTGCGTGATGCCAGATTCCCAAGAAACTTGCAGAGAAGAGAATTCTTTCTGCAAGCAGAGGAACGCCAGTTTACGACTTGGAAATGCATGTATTGATGTCTGATTTCTCGCTGCTCAAACATACTTCAGGGCTTCGTTTAGCCTGGGCTCAACTGCAGGGTGTTTATATAGGCTACTGGCTGTTTACATTAGGTCAATACACAGGATGGGCTGTTTATACCAGACCAGCAACAAATTCCACAGCGCAGCCTGTGTCTACCACTGCTCCGTTTTGCTACTTGCAGAGCTGGAAAGGAATAAGGATTTGGCTCTGGAAATAAACAAGCAACAAACCCTCCTATGTTATGGAATATTCCTTCTTGCCTGAGAAGTGACCAGCACCGTGAGTTTTAATGGGCTGTTCAAACACCTACAGCATGGAGAATTAGCCCAACACACCATAAATGGCACACGATGGGGAAGAGCTGAGAAGACAGCCAACAGCCCGAGCTGATGTTTGTCTCCATCTGCAGGGGACACAGAAGACCCATTTGTAGGCACTTGTTTCCCTGCACACACAGGTTTGCAGCGTGCTTCGCTCACCCTATCACCGGTTCCAGCTCCACAAATGCCAAGACTCGACTCCTATGTTTAATCCAAGCGTTGCTCATGGAAGACTTCACGGGTTACTCTGACAGAGCCTCCTGCCCTGGATGGACAATGCTATTTGTGTCCTTCCCAGCACTGATAAACACTTGCAGCGCTACTGAAACGGTTCTTGGCCTCAGACCAGTGCGTTCCTTGTAGGGCTGCGGGAGATGCTGGGTTTCTGCCTGCTGCTTTCAGCAACCCCCCGCTGATCTGACCTGCCAGGGTCCATCCCTGTGGGATTCATCCCAAAACAAAGGATGCCTTGGGACCAGGCCCCTCCCTGACCACCATGCTGTTCCTCCCTTGTTCTGCGCTTTCCCAGGAGGAGTGCTGCCAGTTGGAGGGAGAATAAGAGAGAAAGCCTTATCCTGCTGGTCCCAGCAAGCCCATCAAGAAAGGTGCTACTTGTCCTGATGCTGCTGGGGACCTTAGCCTTGTGCTGGATGAGCATGGAGCCCAGGAGGTCGGAAATAGCTTGTTGTTTCTGGAAAACGCAAGTTTGATGCCCAACCCTTCCGATCCCTGCTTTTTTTTGCACACCTCAGCAGTTTTGTTTGCATCTGACGCTTAGCTCCCAATGCATTTTGACTTTCTCTCCGTTCTGGGCCCGCAGCTGCCTGTGTGCTTTCCCTAGGGAGTGGTGCAGTGAGAAAGGACATAAGGTTGAGCAATACAAGTCCAAAAGGGGATTATTTCACCTACCGCTAGTCATCTAAGCGAGCTGAAGCCAGTCAGCTCCGCACCCTTAACAAGTGTTGAAGAGAAGAGGCATCCCTTGAAGGTGGTTCTTTCACCTAGGCACAGAAATGGGGCAAAAAGCATCTGAGCAGTGTCTCATCCCATCTACAGACCACTGATTACAGAGGAGGCCTGGATGAGCAGCTTGCCTTAGATACCTGACTTGCCAGTGACTGAGGCAGAGGCAGAGGAATCCCCTGTTCCAGTCCTTTGTCAGTGCCTACGTGCACCGGTCTCACTGGGGCTACGAAGTAAGTCAGCAGCAAATCAGTTCTGTGAGGATCCGTGCAGAGTTTGCCTGTCTTCCTTACTCATAAACACCACCAACTACTTCACGTGCCGAATCCTGCCACCACGGGACTGTCACCTGGAGCATCCCCGGCCCAGCTCCCACGTCTGATAGATCTAATTCCCCTCTGTCTCCTGTCTGGTTGGTTTTTACTTTCAGCTGTGCTTTTCTATAGCTGTGTTGTGCAGGATCAAGCGTGAGTTATAATGTTAATAGTAGATTTTATTAATAAGTAAATCATTTCGGGAGGATGCGACCGGTTAGCAGAGCTTACTGCTTCCATCAGGAACAGTATGATATATAGCACGGATAGCTATATATATACACACTTTCCCTCAAGCCAAGAGGTGATTTAGTAAGCTGCCTCCTCGAAGGGTTGGCTTACACTAAATTCCAAACGGGGAATTATTGCCATCAGGGTGAATTTAATGCAATATCAAGGTTTTGACCAGGTTTTACGGCTCAAGTGCAACCTTTCTCCAACACCCTGTCGTTACAGCGCTGGGTCACAAGGCACTTCATTTGGCAGGGCTCTCAAGTGCAGTATTCCTTTCTTCTACCTGCTTTTCTCCCTAGCAGCCTGAAAAGTCACCCTCTTGTGTTGCTGTAAACCTTCCCATTAAATGGGAAAAGCAAATCGCTCATGGCATGGGCAATGCTGGACGCATTCCTGACAGCTGCACAAGAAGGAGCTGAAGCTCGCGAAGAAACAGAAGCTCTTGTGTGTCGGCAGCATTCACTAAACTGCCTCCCTTTAACAGCTAACTGACATGATTTCCCCACTTTCTGTTCCTTTGCAGATGCCTCTCCCTCAGCAGCCGGCCTCGTCCCAGCCCAGTCAGGAATACAAAGCTCCGGATGCTCCCGGCTGGCTGGAGGGTCGGGAGGCTGAGGCTGGATAGCCAGAGGATGCAGCACCCTGCCGGGAGCAGCGGCCGCTCAGAGAAGCCTCTGTGAGTACAAAGATGCGGTGTGGTCTTCTTTAAAAAGCTTTTCTCTGCCTTTGGATCGTGGGCATGGATGCACTCCACGGGAGTCTGCTCCCGGCGCTGCTCCGCAGGCTCCCTTTGCTCCTGTTTCATGCTAAGGAGAACAAGCTGCAGGGTACGTGGCAGCTGTGTGGGTCAGCTCTGGGGAGGTGAAGAGCGTGCATCCAGGCACATCAGTACGTGCCGGAGGGATGAAGGTGGCTGTACCTTTCTTTCCCTCTCTGCTAAACCAGCCCTGCTCAGCCCAGGTATAGGCAGGCTTATACGTTGGGAAGGGAAAGGAGCCTCTGAGGATGATGAGGACAGACTTTTCAGCAGGGCCTGTCGTGATAGGACGAGGGGTGATGGCTTTGAATGAAAGGAAGAGAGGTTCAGGCCGGATGAGTGGGAAAAATCCTTTGCCATGAGGGTGGTGAAACACTGGCACAGGCTGCCCAGAGAGGTGCTGGATGCCCCATCCCTGGAGGCGTTGCAGGCCAGGCTGGACGTGGCTCTGGGCAACCTGATCTAGGTGAAGATGTCCCTGCTCGTTGCAGGGGGTTGGCACTGGATGAGCTTTGAAGGTCCCTTCCAACCCAAAGCAGTCTGTGATTCTGTTCTGTGATTCTGTGGTGTTGCTGTGCAGTTGCCAGCACTGCATTTGCCCCAGGGCTGCATCCTTTTCTGAGCCCCCCCCCGATCCCAGGAGGGAAGAAACGTGCCCTTTGCAACTTACCATACCTATAGCTGGTGTGGAGCAGCAGAGGCACGCCTGAAACCAGAAGAATAAAGATCCCACTCCAGTATTTAAGCCTCAAGTTGCAGCCCTGGTGCCTTTTGTTCATGGTATTTCAGGGGCTCTCTCCTGTGCTGGGCAGGATTGGGCCTGCCGCTCACACGCTGCCCTGCCAGATGGGTGTAAATCTGTAGTAACTCGGGGTTTGGAGCGCTGTCAGCTGAAGCAGAAGTTTGCCCTTAGTAAAAACACTGCTGTTTGACAGGGCTCTGTGCTTGTTTAACGTAACAACTGCGCCGGTTTTCTAACAACAACTTTAAATGCCATTCATCAATAAATCCATTGGGCTGCTTGGCTTGTATTACATGCCACTGATTAACTACCATTAAATTAGCAGTTAGTGTAATCAGATATAAACATGCCGTTGTGGCTAAGCTGTTAAGCATTTTTTTCCCCTTTTACAATTGAGTGTAACACATGTCGGCACGAGACGGGCTCAGTAATTTCACATTACTGCAGCTAAATTATGTTTGTGGGCTCCAGGAACGCTTCTGGTGCTACCAGGCTCGTAAACACCTACCTGGCAAGGAAAAGCTACAACTTCTGCCCCAGAGCGTTCGGGGTTTAACAGCATTCAGTGCAGTGGAGTTACTCCATAAATATGTGCGTGGGCTGCAGACAAGAGGTTGATAGGAGGAGCTGAGAATGGGATTTGCTATTTGCCACTGATTTTCACCCTGCCTCCCGTTATTGATTGGTGTAAATCAGCATCCAAGTCCTACAGGAAAGGTACCTACCTAGGTGTTGGCACTTCAGAAGGAGAGGGATGTGACTCTGTGTGGGTTTCAGCTTTGGGAACCCCGGGCTGTCGTAGTCGGAAGCGGATTTCGATTTCTCAAAAGGAGACATTTCGTAGCTACTGATCTATAGAGCAGAATCAACTGCGTTGATTTCATAGGCAGCTCTGCATCTTCTCCATTGCTAGGCATTTTTGTAACTCAGGAAGGCAGAATGGAAATACACAGCTGCAGGAGTACTCCTGAACCGCTTCCTTAGACAATACAGAACACAGTGAAATTGCTATCAGTGCCAATATTAAGTCACAAAAAGCTATCAACCAGCAGAACTGTTCCCATCATAGCCTTGTGTGCCTTCGCCTTGCAAGAAAACAGCAGGAGCTGGCAGCACACCCAGAAGATCAATCAATCAGAAACACAAGATGGGGGAAGAAATGAATAAGAATGCGAAAGCTTTGCGGATATAGAAGCTTCTTTGTTTAACAAGTGGTTTAGGAACTGGGGGAAGAGCTTTCTCTTTGGTCAAAACGTAGCTTTTTACTCAAAAGGTTCTTAATATACAGATTGGTTTTGAGCCTGTTTTATTCTTACGCTATTTCCCTATTCGAAGTACACTAAAATGGCACTTAAGGATGTGGTTTAGTGGTGAACTTGGCAGTGGTAGGTTTACAGTTGGACTCGATGATTTTAAAGGTCTTTTCCAACCTAAATGGTTCTATGATTGTAAGACGGATGAACTTCTCTTCAGACAAAATAAAAGCAAGCTGTGGAACAGAGCTTTTTCAGTGTTTAGGTGGTGGGGTTTGTTTGGGGGGGTGGTTTTTTTGGTCTGTGTTAAAATAGATGGTGCTTTATCATTTAGACATCACTGTCTTGGCTTTTAGATGCTGATATGCTTTAGAGTATACTTGCACACGGTTAGAGGTGAACGTTTGCACCAATGCATACAGGTCTAAAGAGCTTGTGAGCTGGAAATTTCACTTCTAGATGTGCTGCTTGAAAAAGTCCGCCTCGTCTCTTTAAAGGAGCACTGAATTCAGCTTGCTGGGAGTGTTTTAATGGTAAGTTATTCTTCATTTTAGCTGTGCTGTGTGGACGTTGCGCTCCGCTAAGGCGCTGTCACTGGCCCTCGTGGAAGCCTGCGGTTTCTCCGGCTACGTTCAGGTGGCTTTCCCGAGTTGTCAGCCTTGAAAGGGGCAAGCGCGAGGGTTCGGTGTTGCCTTACGTTACAGCTGACAGCTTGGGAAACTTACAATACAAATTACTTGGGTTTCCAAAGCCTCGCATTAGGCCACCCTTCAAACGGGTTCTCCCTCGCTCTGCCTATGAGAAAGAGGAATTCCTATGGCTGCTCTCGATATTTTCTTCGGGGGTGTAAACCTGCAGAAACTGGATTAGTTTGTTGACTCCCTCAATTAACTTTAATCTAATATCCTGCCTGTTTAAATCAGTGTAAACAT
Organism: Pezoporus flaviventris; assembly: GCF_033815535.1. NCBI lineage: Eukaryota > Metazoa > Chordata > Aves > Psittaciformes > Psittacidae > Pezoporus > Pezoporus flaviventris. Next base: position 1,107,068 of record NW_026892680.1, on the reverse strand, counting down.
TGGTGTATAGGGTTAAGGGAAAGAGCTGAACTGAAAAAGATTTATTTAAGGATTAGTGTAGTAGCTAAATTAGAATTAAATCCAGGAAGTAAACATCCCAGCAATGCGAGTTGTGGGAAACAAGAGACCACAGCAAAGATCGGCGGTTTGAAACAATAATGTGCCACCATGGGAAGAGAAAGGAAGAAGGGGCGAAACAAGTAAATCAAGCATTACTGTACAAATAAGGCTCTAAGCCTATTACTGCCACACAGGTTGTGGGGAAACTCCTAATTAAATGCAATAGAGAGAGACTTTTATCCTTTTCATCTTACTGCTCTGTTTGCTCGGTTGGATTGTATTGCGGACTGGAATACCCACAGCAATTAGAATAAAAGGATAGATTTGTGGAAGAATCCCTGAAGGTACACAAATTAACAGATTTGCTGGCACCAGATGTGCTGCAGCATCTAGTTAGAGCCTTCAGATGGGAAAACAAGCAACAGAACCCAGCTTCACACTCCGTTAGGCAGCGCTGGGGACCAGATTTGCCCAGGACGTAAATGCATGAGCGGTTTCTCAGCCTTAGCAGCGGTTTTCCCTCTGTTCCCTGCAGCAGTTGATAGGGGCTGTGTCTGGGATCCTGCCCTCGGTGCCCCCTGCAAGACAGCGTGCGGCAGCCCAGCACTAGGTCAGTGATTCTGACCTGGCATTGGACTTCCAGTGCAGAGCCCTGCATTCCCTGACAGCTTTAGGGCAACGGCAGGCTCCCTACCCTGGCCTGAGGACCAGCCAGAGGTTTGTCCACTTGCGTCCGTCTGCTGTATCAACGTTAAGGGTTAGAACCTCAGCACACTCCTAAACGCAGCATCTTGGAGTCCAGGAGCCCTTTGAGTGCCGAAGGCTGAAGGCATATAACTGTGCTCTCAGGCTACGGCAAGCTGCCTTCCAGATTTCGAGTAACAGTACTAAGCCTGGCTCTTGGTATTCATTTAGTAACGCCTTGGGTAGAAACACGCCATTTACTGAATTATCACCCCCAGACCTGATTTTTTGATGGCAGTTTCCTTCCAGGTATCAATTGGATCGACTCCTCGTGAGTTGGTGACAAAAACCCGGACAAAAGTCTAGCCTGGGCTAATACGGCTCCAGGCCACTCTGGCTGATGAAGCTATAAATTAGATAAGGGCTTGTTCATGCAGTAAATACGTTTTCAGCTGGTTTGCTTCCTGTACACCCTACAGCCTTAGCAAATGTCTGCTGATGTTTTACCGTCAGTGCTTACTGGCAGAGAGCTTTGCCCATCGCCACAGGAGCTGGGGCCTGGAGTTAAATGAGGCTTTTCCCGTCAGGAGCCAATGCAGCAGCACTTTGCTGTGAGCACGTAAGAAGCCCTGTGAGGGCTTGGAGCCACAGGCACCCATCCGGGCAGAGCTGAGCGCCCACACAGGGTCATCTCCTCCAGCAGAACAAACACGTTGCTTCCCAGCCACGTTTGTACCCCTAAAAAGCTGAAATGATCCAGCCAGCTTGCTCCAAAGGAAAATGTCTGAATTCCAGCTCCCGTGAGCTGTTGTCTTGCAAAATCAGGCAGCTTAGTATTTGGTCTTTCTGACTAAAGCAGCAGTTAACAAGCTGGGCCTTGGCAGAAGGTTTTGGACTTAACCGTGATTGAAATACATCATGTGTGTGAATAGTATGGTTTGCATGAGCTGCCACCCTGCTTGGCAGAAGATGGAAAGAAATACTGGTCCAGGGGTCACTTGAACCCCTGCAGTGTGTCTTCTTCCCCTGCAGGGAGCAGGGAAGAGTGCAGCATCACTCTTCATGCATCGTCTCCTTGCTGGACAGGGAGGATAGAATCATAGAACAGTTTGGGTTGGGAAGGGACCTTAAAGCTCATCCAGTTCCAGCCCCCCAGTCTGTGTAGGAAGGGCAAAATCTGTCCAGAGAGCAACTTAGTGAAGTGCCACAGCATATGAGTAATTTAACTCTGTTTAATTCGGTTACCTTGGAGTCCTAAAGAGTTACAAGAGGCCCCTTAGTTCCAGACGGGTTATAAAGAGTGCTGTTTCAAGGCTAAGTCCCACATACCTTTCTCTGAATATCAGATCTGAAGAGTTCTCAGCTGGAGTACTAACCCCGAGGTGTTCACCGGGCACGCTGGGCCACTCTGGCCTCAGTTGTTGGCATCCTGAGAGACCCCTCAAGCACATACATATGGGGAGTTTACGTTCTTTAAGCTAACAGAGCTTGCTGCCTCTACCAGTCAGTGTCTGCCATCTCACCACCTTTGCAGGAGCCTGGCAAGGGGCGGCTTTTGCTCTGCAGAAACACAGGAGCTTTAAGCTAAGCTGGCAACAGCAGCTGCGGTTTGTGTCTGCCTTGATGCAGGACCCGTGCAGCTCAGCGGGGCTGTTTCCATCGACATAAACTTTGATGTCACTTGGTTTGGTGCCGGTTGATTTTCAGAGCAGGTCTTTGGGCAGGGTCAGTAGGGAAAAAGCTGATTTACTTGTGCTGTCTTACTGCCCATGGCATTAAGCCTGCATGTATTAAAGAATCAAACCTGAGTAGCTGTTTCCTCCCCCTATTTAAATAAATTCAGCTGCTCAGCTTCTGATCCCCCCACCACCACCACCACCGAGCTCCACACTGGCCAGCCCTGTGTGTGGAAAAGTCAGCAAGCACGTTTCAGCCACTGTGGGGTATTAGCGGAGAAAGCCAAAGCTGGGTCGGTTCCCCTTGTTCCTCTTACCGGCTATAGGGTTTCACAGGCTGGGATATTAGTAAATATTTATGTTTAATTACTTTCACTTAAGAAAAGCAACCACAGCCAAGAAAACTACAGAGCACTTTAATGGGTTTTAACTTGCCACACTAAACCGCCCTCTTAAAAATAATGAATTATATGAAGTCATCCGGTCTCAGACTCTCTTAAAAGAGGTAATTTAATTCAAATACGGTTGCATATTACCAGCTTCGGTGTCTGAAAACATTGGTAGTGCCAGGGACTGCTCCATTGCCCCGAGTTATTCTGCAGCCTGACAGACAATAGCAAGCTAAGCTTAGAAAAGTGTGCTGTGATTCGGTGCCGCTGATAGATAAAGTTGCTGGGTCCGTTGCTTCAGGCAAGAAGCGCTGCGTGAGTGTGTTGGAGTCTCCTCTTCTGCAAGGGAGCCTGGGTTAAAACAAAGCCAGGACAGTAAACACAGCATTAGCTGCTCAGCAGCATTGGGTTCGGATCTCTTCCTCAAGAAAACGGCCTGCGAAAGAGCTGCTTCCCTCTGGGTCACAGCTACAGTGCTGCCCTTCTTACGCGCAGTGATTAGGTTCAGTTCTGTGTCCTTCGGTCCGTTGTTGCAGTGTAATATAAAGAGGCTTCTGTTCTCTGGCACTTCTCTTCTATGTAGAGCTCATATTCACGGGGAAAAGAAGGGGAACATTGGGTTATGTATGCAACTCTTTGACAGGTAAGTAACGGAAGGAACTGAAAAACAAATACCTGTGCTCTTCAGTTTAGGGATGCCCAACAGCTGAACTATGTGCAGGATTAGGAGCATCCATCAGGGTCATTTTTCCCTCGTGAGACGAATTGTGATCACGGGTTTGAGTTTGGCAGTTAAGACCCAGAAGGCCTTGCCACAAAGGCTGTAAAACTTTGTGAGGCTTTCGGTATCCTTTAAATGGTTGTCCCTTAAAGTAATTGCATACTCTAAAGCTCCTTATGGGGCTTAAGGGCTTTATTTGCCTAGGGCGATTGCACACCTTGTGGAAAGAGCTGTAATCCAAATCCCAAGCTCGGTTCTGCCAACTTTCCAGATGTTGATTGCTAAGTACATAGCCTGCATGTCTGTCTATCAACACGTTAGACAGAAGATGCATGGGGAGAGTTGCTATATTCTTGGTGGTTCTTCAAAGATACGCAAGTCACCTTTTGTGGCTTTGCTCACCTATGAAGAGCACGTCTGATGAATGCAGAACTGAGGAAAGATTTTTATATTAGGAAGTGCAGCAAGTGTAATAAAGAGTCCATGCATAAACACAACTCTGTCGTACTTCAGCTAGCTTTGAAGATACTACTTTGTCAGCTTTCGAATAGGACTGAGCCCAGTGGAACTGCCTTTGATTTCTAGAGCTGGTGGAGTCCCAGTGAAATCGCGGTATGAGGTTTCGTGGCTCTGTTTTCCAGTTGTCTCCTAGTTCAGGTAGAATGAAGTGCTTACCTGAGAACACATTCATTCCCCTTGATTCGTACTTCAGGCTTGAAGGCATCCCATGCATTTCAAGTCGACTGATCGAAAAGTAAACCTCTGATCCGTGCTTGTATGGGTAACAGTATCAGCTTTTGGATCGTTCAGAATCCTGGCAGCTCACTTCACAGAATGGCAAAGGGTTTCTTCTCAGTAACAGACAATAACAGGGATAGGGACAGTCTGCTTCAAGGGGTCACACTGCGTCCGGCTGGATGGAACTGTAAGCTGGCAGGCTCTGCGACTACATGGCTGTACTCATTTGGCCTGACTGCAAGCTCTTCGCTTCCATTCACATCCAGCTAGCTCTGACTGCTAATTAATTATGTGCTTCAAGTTTTACTCTTACGATACAAAAGTCACCCCTGGGAGAGCACTGCTGAACGTGCTCGGTGCATGTACAACCCCTTCTTTAAAGCAAGCCACGTATAAAGTTGCTTAGGTGCTCTTCCAGAAGACTTCTGATAGGATTAAAAATGAACATGGAGCAATGGAAAAAAAATATTCATTAGAAGGGATTACATTTAAACCTTTCAAGATGACTGATATGTTTTCCCTTTTAACTCAGACTTGAGTGAGCTGTTGAATGGAGTTCAGAGATTATTTCTTGTCAGGACCCATAAAAAACTAAACTAAGGGATTTGAGCATGCTGAGCATGAAATTTTCATTGCTTTCTATGCCGCATTTTAACTACGCCTGAAAAGCGGCATTCATTTCCCAGAGTACTTAGCCATCTTCTCGGAGAGCCGGTTTCATTTCAGCTCACGGTCAGTAATCAGTCTGGAAATGAAACCATTAATTTTAATGCAGTAAGTGCATGTATACATTAAATTTTATGGCTCTGTTTGAATTTAAAAGGGCCATTTCAAGGCAGTGTAAAGTTGCAGGTGCCTGCGCTTTACTGTTCACCTCTTCAGAAGGGAGAACGCAGCGTTTCAAACTTCTAGTCCTGCCTATCACTGAAGTAAGTGTCAGTGCTGCGTGGCACTGAAATAAGCTCGAAAGCTTTCAGGAGGCTTTAGATCAAGCTTTTGGACCATACCATTTATGTGAGGATCCTCTCACCTAAAGAGGCATCACCTGTAAAGCACACAACAGAGTTGACAGGGTCTTGCCATTACAGTCAGTAACGGCACGGATTTCATGAGTCCTGAAACCTGCTGCCCAGGCTTGATAAATGCAAAGCTCTATTGAGCCAACTACAGATGCATTTAAAAAAAGCCCAATAATAAGAGCACAACTGAAGCCAAGAATATTTCCATTTGTTCAAAGGCTTCCAAACATTTTATATTCCATAAGATCGCAGGCAGAGTCAAGGCATTACATTTCAAGTCAAGGTCAGAATATTCAGCTGTGACTTTGACTGTATGGGTTGGAATCCAACACAGTATTTTCACATTACTTGAGTTTAGACTTTCTTTGTGTCTTTATGTTCCTCTTCAAAAGAAAGGAAATCCCTGATACCAAGACAAGTAAGCTGTGTTCTGAGCCAATAAATCCTCGGGGAATCTGAAGCAGGTAGATTGTAAGAGGCCCTTTCAGGAGTCTGAAAAGCAGTGGGTGACATTAGAAGGATCTTAACGAGAGTTGCAGGTGCTCAGCTTTTAGGACGAGGTCATTTCCCGTGTGCTGGCACGATGACAAAGATGGAAGATTGAACGGTTCTTCTAATTCACAGCTCAGTAATACGTGCTGCTTAACCGGAGACGGCTGAAAAGATGCCTTTGGAATGCGCTGGGTGCCCCAACGCATCCTAAACACTGCAGCCAAGTCTCAGCATCATTAAAATAGAAGATGCAAACAAGGATCGCACCGGTGGAGTGCCGAGATGTCGCTCAGCCTTCCAGGAAAGCACAATTTTGGCAACATGAGGCCTAAAACAACCTCTAAAATCACCTAAACGTCCCTGTTTGTCTCTTGATCACTGTTTGCCGTCACAGCTAGACGATTCGACATAAATTCCTTTCAATAAACACGCAAATGAGAGCAAGTATTTACATTTCAAATGGATCGCCGTTAAGGTTTCAAGCTGTCAATAGGACCGGCACAGGAAAATGTTATTATTAGACCTAAAAGTCTGCGAGGAAATGGGTGAGAAGAAAGGCTAGTATCAGGGGACCTGTCATCTGTTCCTAGCCAGCTTCTCATTCTGCTTAGCAAACGTGAGTGATTTTGAGTGTTGAATGAAGAACCTGCACCACGCATTTAAGCTACAGCTGGCTGGAACGCTAGATGCCTGAAGGCAACATTTTGGAGTACAAAGGTAAACGTTTGGCTTTTTATAGGGAAAATTAGTTGTACAGTGCATTTGATTTAGTATACTGCTCCCCAGCCCAGCTTCTGATTGAAATGTATTAGAAAATAACCCCATTCCCACCGACAGCGTGCAGTTTCCTAGAGAGGCACACGCTTGCTAGTAAACATCAGTCCTCTGGGCCAGGTCCAGAAGACAGGGGTCAGAACGTCCGTAACTCCATATGTTTCAGGGCACCCTAAAGACTTCCTCTTACCTCCCCATGCGGATCGCTTACAGCCTGCTCCAACGAGGAGCTTCCCGTTAGGACTTTGACCGTGGCTCTAAACTGATAAACCTCTCCCTGGAAACTTCCCCCGGTGAACCTCGGCGTAATATTTTATTGTCTTCCAGCCTAAAGTGTATGCACAGGGGTCCTTTCTGGGAAATACAGGCAGTAAATAACACCGAGCAAGGAGGGATCGCTACACTGAGCCTGACTGGGGCGCGATGGTGGCATTCTGTACTTCTTGCTGCTGGATTGGAGGGGCACAGGGAGCTTTCTAAGGCCGCTGACCTGCAAAGCTGTCACGCAGCATTTGCACGTGATTTCAGGCGTTTCAGGATGGCCCGCTTAGGTTTTTATTTCTTGTCACTGTGGGGCTTTTTTTGTTGCTTGAGCAAGCTCTTTAAAAGCGAGGAAACCCCATGCTGCACACCGGGGTACTGGGAACCATGTGTTCCACGGTACAGAAAGATATGTTATGATTCTTATCTTCGTGAGACTGTGAGAAAATAGTCCTTTGTCCTCAAGCTCATTAAAAAGTTATTTAATAAAGAACTTGAAACCATTATCAATATTTACAAAAGGAATGCTTGAGAGCTGAGTTATGTGTTTGGAAATTCACCGAAGGCTCAGTGCATTGAAGCAGCAACAGACGTGATAGGAAGTCGAGCTGACATTTCCCAAATATAAAAACCAGATGATGGAAGGTTTAATTTCTATGACTCGGAGCAGTAGCTTGGAGCCTACTAACCTCTCGGGAATACTTTCAGCCCATCAGGGTGCTCAAAGAATATAAAATTCCCAGCATTTCTGGAAAGCCCATGGCACGGGGCTGGAACTGAATGGTCCAGCCTTATTCACAGCAAAGATAAGCAGGCAGTGCTGAAGCAGGTTAGGATCAGGACCAAAAGCACGAAGCATCATATTAGGCAGGGGTAACGGCATGAGCCCTGCCGAAGCGCAGCGATGCCCTATTGCCCGTGTAGTTAGTGCAGGTACATTTACATCTGGAGGGGCTGGAACTGGATGATCTTAAGGTCCTTTCCAACTCAAACCGTCCTGTGCGTCTATGAAACGTTCTCGTCTGGGGTCCAACTACACACCCAAGTATTCCATTAGCAAAAGCAGTTACAATGCGGATGTTCATCCACACGATGTGTGAAAATCCTGAGCCCTTTCTGACTGCAGATCCCGAAGTGCTTTTAAACACCTGTGGGTTTGGTTTTGTTTCTGCGCGGTGCAGTTGTTATTCTGTACGTGATGCAGTGTTGATGCTGTGCTTTTTCCCCACGAGCGTACTTCAGTGCTGTCAGAGCTTTATATTTCCTACACTATAGCAGCAGCTGATTTAAAGATATTCAGGTAAAAGACAAAAAAAAAGTGTCACCGTTTATTTTTCATTTTTAATCACACTCGAAGGACTTTGTATCTGTACTTTAGAGCCTTGGAAGTGGTGCAAGAGGAATGAAGAGATGGCAACAGGGTCACTGCATTCACCAGTACCGCAGCCGGAGGTGGGAGCCTAACCGCCAAGTACGTTAGTGTTCCCAGAATTTTCCAACTCGGTGAGCATTCAGTCAATATGCTGAGGCTGAGCTTTAAGCAGTAGTTGGATGAGGTCTAATCCATACATCTGGAAACAGCCTGTGTATCGCCGGGAATACATGCAGAGGGGGCCGCTCATGTGTCCCATGTGTTTGCTTTTATTTGATTTTGTATTTGGGTGGGAAAGGGAAAGAGGAAATTCCCTGACATTTTCACATGCCTTTTATTTTAAAGTGACTCTGAGAAGCAAGTCAAACACTTTGTCTGTTCAAACATCTTTCCTGGGCACGGTCTTGGGCTCTCTCGTAGAAAGCACTGCATTCCCACTGCTGCAGTCAGCCTGCCAGCATCCTTGGAGGCAGATACCAAGGGCGCAGGAATAAGTTGCAGATCCAGGTCTTCCTCTCTGCCATGTCTTTGTGAACCGGTAGACAGCAAGAAACTGTCTTCTGAGTACAAAATACTCTGCTCCTGTCCCTTCCCATTGCTCTATGTTGCTGGAACAACTAAGATTGAGACAACCTCCTCCTCTGCCTCTCCACTCTGGCCCCTGTGTTTCTGTCCGGGTTTTAATGCAAAACTGTTTAAGCCCTCTAAAAAACCCTACTACTGCTGTGAAGGATTTTATGGCCTGGCAAAACATTCGCATCAGTATCTCCTGCAGTTGTATATATAAACCTCACAGCTCCTAAAGGCTTCAAGCCGATGGAAGCCCAGCAATGAACATAAAAACGCTGGCGGTGATTAATTGGGCCGGGATTAACAAAGTGCCAGCCTGTGCTAATTGCCCTGGGAGTCAGGAGGAAAGGAATCAGCGTTTCCTCTCAGGAGGAAGGGAGCAGCTCCTCCCAGGGAAACACCGGCGCTCTGCCTCGGCAGTTTGAAGTCAAACACATGACTTTTAGTCCTTCTTGATTCAATCCTGCAGCTGCCCAAAGCCACGGGCTGTCCCAGGCTCCGGCTTTCCCCAGCTCCTCAGGACAAGCTCCAAACCCTTTGCTTCGTGTGCCATTCATGGAGAAAAGGGATGGTGCTCATGGTAAAACGCACCAGATGTCAAGCATCGATCCCAAGGCATTCAGTGACCCTCGCTGTGTATGACTGCATACTGTGCTCGTGCAGCATCATGCTTCTTGCAAATGTTACTGTGATGGTGCCTGAGCGTTTTTCTCCCCGTAATGACTCCATGAAGAGAGAATCATGCTCCTGATCCTTGCCAGAACGCCTTGTTACTCGTGCCGGGCGGTTAGACCAGCACTGCTGAAGCTGTTCCTTCCCTTCTGAGCAGGCCCTCGTTTGGTGTCAATTCATAAAGCTTCACAAATGAAGCCCACTCACCCCCCTGCGTTAGAGTATTAGGTGGTTGTTTATGAGGCTGGAGGGATGTTGTGTGCATTGAAGTACAAACTCGAGGACAAGGCAAGGTGGTGGGATTCTAGGACAAGAGGAAACGGCCTCCAGCTGCCCCGGGGCAGGCTTAGATGGAGCTGAGGAGCAATTCCTTGCCCAGAGGGTGCTCAGGCATTGGAAGAGGCTGCCCAGGGCAGGCCTGCAGTCACCGTCCCTGCAAGAGTTCACACAGCTTGGAGACGAGGCCTCAGTGCCATGGGGCAGTGGTGGCCTTGGCAGTGCTGGGGAACGGTTGGACTGGATGAGCTTAAAGGGCTTTTCCAGCCCGGTTGATTCCATGGTTCACTGAGAGTGGGAAGCCCTGGGCTGTCTCCTGGGTGCCGCAGGGCTGGAGACAGGTCCCTTCCCATGTGCATGTGGACTTCCCAGCTGGGGTGCGACTCCTTCCAGTTCCCTGTGGGGACAGAGCCCTCTGTGAGCAGTACCAGCATCCCACCTTCTACTCTGGGGTGCTGGCAATGGGCACACGGGGCTTTTCTAATGCAATATTAATCGTCAGATGAAAGAGGGGATTTAAAAACCATTTCTTTTGTAGCCGGTACTTCAAATGACTTTACAAGTCGTATCAAGAGGATTTTAAAAGATCTTTCCTTATGAGCTGCTTTCTTTTCCAGAATAGTATCCTTGGAAATGACCCACTGGGTAAAAAGGGAGCCAGTAACAAATCCCTGTGAAAAAAACAGCCGGTGTAATTGCCACGAATGGCCTTACCTCGAAAAGCCATCGCAGCCTGCCCTGTGTCGGGGTGGCACCACGGAGAAAGCAGAACAGTTGGAACAGAGGACCGGCAGCAGTGAGATCGCACAAAGATCCCATCCAGACTGCTGCTGAGTACATTTGTCCGTGTACCGGGCTCACGTGAAGAGCTTGCAGTGTGAATGCAGGCCTGCACCAGGTCATGATGCTACAGTTCACATCAGCGTGGTCCAGCACGACACAGCCACCCTGCAAGAGTGAAATCGGTGGGAAGGAAAAGCCACAGAGTAAACAGCTCACTCAGATAACCCACCCAGAAGCTCAGTGCTAAGTTCAGGCGGCTGCCTGCTCCGCACTAGGTACGTGACTGCTGCTTTCCTATGGACACTTGCAGCCCAGCTGTGTTGGCAGGTTCTGGTTTAGTAGGTGGCAGGCAGCACCCAGGAGCTTACACTCTTAGACCAAGCGGGCTTGAGGCTTGTTGGCTGCCGCGTCACCCTCATCAGACCAAACCCCTCGTTTCTGAACAGCCTGCGAGAGGCGATGTGGATGGAGCCTTTGGCGCGTCCCCAGGGAAGGGTCAGCCAGGGGAGCGCACGCTGCCTGCTCTAAGCAGCTACCGGAGGAGCTCCCGGGGTGACTGCTCGCAGGCTGGTCCAGCGCAGTCGCTCCTCCAGGCATAATGAACCAGGGGAGCCGGGCAGCAACTGGGAGGAGTGGAAAAGCACTTGAGATGCTTGGAAGCGTCTGCCCCGTCCTCCGCTTACCTCTGTCCTCACCTCTGTCGAGACGTGGGGCAGGCCCACGTGCCAGCGAGCGCTGCCGTAGGCTCGGAAGGCTCTTCCCAAGCTGCCCTCATCCTCCTGCGCATGGTCCTGCCGTTTTAGTGAGTTCTCCTGAAGTTGCTCCTGACCCAGGCTAAGTACTTTTCTATTGACATCAACTTTTGCCGCGTCACTATTCACCCCCAGGGTATTAAGACAGCATTAAACAGTATCGGTCTGAGTCCTGCTCTCTCGGGCACCTCATTATTAATCTCTTTCCCTACTAGAATTGCCCATTTATTCTGTACCCATTTACAACCAGATTTTAATCCATGACAGGACTTTGCCTCGCACTTTGTGGTTACCAAGTTTCCTTAATAGTCTCTTGTATGGGTGTTTATCAAAAGGCTTCTGAATGTCCAAATGAATTACCTCCTCTGGTTGTTCTTTGCCCGCTATTTTATTAACTCTTAAAAGCGTAAAAGGTCTGGCTGGTTAAGATTTATTCTTCCAGCGGCTACATTACTTTTTTTCCCCCTTTGCTTGAGACTTGGTATTTCCCTGCAGATTGTAAAATATTGAGAGCAGTGACCCTCTGAATCTTGGGGCTTGAAGCAGCACCAGATGTGTTGTCAATGTTTAATTAAAAAGAGAAGGGAATGGGATATATGGCTTTCTCAGGCGTTCCTGGTAATGAAGTTAGGCTAATCATGTAAAACATCCATGAGCTCCGCTGTCTGTGTTAATGTTTACAGGGTCTTTATCGCTGCAACACCAGATTGCCACATGCATTAGTGGAGTTACCCTCCTAACACCTCTCTGGTACAGGGAAGCTTTAATCGCAACTTCCTGAAGAGCCAGGGCCACGCTGACATCTGGCACGTGAAACCCGAACTGCTGCGCTTTGAGGATCCAGGTTAGGAGATAAAACACCTTCCCCTGCTTACAGATGCCGGACTCACGCAAAACACTGCAAGAATCATCACAGCTCACAAACGGAACCCCAAAGGCGCAGCGCCCCGGTGTCTCTTCCCAAGCTCGCTAAAACCCACAGTGCATTTTCCCCTTTGGCAAAGCACAGAGCACCTCAGGTAGAGGCCAGGCTTTTCCTTCCTCTGTGGAGCGCCTGTGCTCGCAGGTTTTTGCTGGCTCTGCTAGTGACCCTTTATTTTGGACTCTCACCACACATCCAGGGTTTCACAATGTACTTTTTTGCTCCAGCCAGGACTAATACAATTGGCTGCATCTCAGCTTTGCTTCCAAAAATACAAGGGAGTGGATTTCCGGAGAGAGAGGAAGAAACAACCTCAAATGAAGAGATTTTTGTTTAAAGTAGAAAGCACTACAAAGGTTTTGCCACCTAAGAAAACTTACAAAAGGATCCAGAATGGAAGGGCCCACATCCCTGAGGAAGGAGCAGCTTTCCACCCTGCCCTGAAAGCGGACAAGCCCTTGGCAAAGCAGGGAATGACGGGGAGGCTGGACGTGGAAGAAACCCTCAGTGAAAAGGCATGCAGGACGTGGACTTGCATTTTCAAGGGCCTTCTGGCCTCCCAGCTGAGGCTGGTTTTTCCAGCTAAAGCTCTCCTTCCACACAAGCAGCCAGAAGTGGTGGCCAGGAATTCAACACGTTATGAAGTCCTCGCAAGAAAGAATTAACTCCTGAGTGTCAACGGGGAGCGATGTGAGTGCACAATGCTGCTTTGCCAGCAGAAGCTCTAAAGGATTCCAGCTCCCACAAACGTGATTCCGGTTTCGGTTTTCAAGCGAGATCTTGAAGATACCCACGCTTAAAAATGTGGGGTGGCTTTTTTTTTTTTGGGGGGGGGGGGGGCTGGAGTCAAAATGCCTTGAGACCAAGGGTGGGATTTGCTTGAAGATGCCTGTTTGTGGGTGTCAAACCAGGGATGGCTGAGCTTAGCTTGGGGAATGTCGACTCCATAGACCAGCAATGCCCGTGCTGCCGAGCTGAAGAGCAGAGAGGAACAGGGGCACGGGCCCTTGCGATTGCCCCTAGCTGGATCTGGGTGTAACTGCCAAAGCTCTCCTCCCCAGTGCCCGTTCCTGAACCGCAAACCTCCAGGACGGCCGTGTCTCCTGCAGCAACAAAACGATTTCCCTGAGGTGCAGTCAATACATTGCCACGATCTTAATCTTATTTAGCGCTGTAGCATGGTTTTAATTTTTCCCGTGTTTGATCCCTCAGCTTTAGGAATATTGATAGAAATAGGGACTGCGAAGATCAAATAAAGAGCAGCCCTGCTGCAGATGAGAAAAATACCCTTCAGGCCTCGCTCCCTGCGCCGTGATTCAGCTTTTCCAAGCGCTCAGCCGAGATAAAAGGCTCGCATGTGAGCACAAGCGTTAGCAAGGGCTGCGATGCTTCCAGCGCAGCGTTCTGCTGCGGGGCCAGATGCCGTCTCCTCCTCAACCTCCTTTACCGGTGCGGGGAGCGTGCTCACAAAAGGCTTTTTAAGCCCGTTTCCACGCCGGCACGGGCTGTTTGCTGTCGGCCGCAGCTCGCTGTTGACTTTAACCGGTAGCTCTGTTTGTGCACCCGTGTCGGTTTTGCTGGCAGCGCTGCTCGAGGAGGCTGGAGTACCCCCTCCCCTCCTTCTATCCCCGACCGTGCCCGGCCGAGCCGAGCCGAGCCGGGCCGGGCCGGGCCGGGCCGCCCTAATCAGGGGCAGACCCCGGGCACGGGGTAATTAGAAACATGGAAGGGGCTTTTCTGTCTCTTGCAATCTGTCTCTCGACATCAAAGCGCTCCGCGCAAGTCGTCCTGCAGAGGTCGGCTCCCATATCTAAATGAGTGATGTATTTCATGGTATCTGTCGGGAGGGATATAATGAAGGGAACCGGCTTTGCGATGGGGCATGATGTGAAAAGCAGGTGGCCCGCTTTAACGGCTTGCGGGAGCATCTGTTCTGCAGTCCGGTTGCGTTCCCGTAACCTGCGCAAACACGGCGGGCGGGCGCGCAGCTTCCGCAGCCCGAAGAGCCGGGTTTGGGGGAAGAGGCAGAGGGGGCTGCCCGCCTGCAATCACTGCCTCCTCACGGTGTCAAGCAGCGCCCGACACCCCCATTTCGCTGCAGACCCTCTCCTGCCCGTCCTGCAAGAAGAGCTGGCGCTGCCTCCGCCCGGGGGAGATGTACCCCCACCTCCCCAACACAGCACCCCCGTCCATAGCGCCCATGGGTGCGGGTGCCATGCGAGGTGCCTGGCAGCGCAAGCTTCGCGCTCCCTCCGCGCTCTCTGCCGTGATTTCACCTGCGAGTTAAGGGGACGGGTGGCGTTAATACCGCAGGGTGTCTCCTGGGCAGCTTTGCCGGGGGGGACGGGACGGGACGGGACACGAGGGGCTCAGCCCCGGCGGAGGGCTGGTGCATTCACATCTGCCTGCCTCACCGCGGGAAGGCAGTGCGAGCCTCCCGCCGCCCGCGCAGATATATGGGGGGGGGGGCTCCAAACAGGCAGGGCTGCAGGTGCCCCAGTATCTTTGGAAACACATGTCATACCGTTATGATCCCACTCATTTGGGAAAACTATATATATAATAAAATCTATATTATATATAATAGGTAATAGATGATATATAATAGATAATAACCTGGCCTCGAACCCATCCTCCTCTACACCCGTGAAATCCTAGGGGTCGGTTCGAGAAGTCTGCGTCGGAGCTGCCCTGGCACAGCTGAAAAGCGGAACGTTCCTCCGCGAAGGACGGACAGAAAAGTTGGGGGGGACGGGGGGGGACCACGGACACACACGACACCACCCCGAAGCCCCCCAAACCCCGCCGTCCCAACACACACGCACACACACAAAAGGGTGCAGCAGGTACAAAAGCCGCTCCCCGTCACCCGCAGCGTGCCCCGTCAGTTTGATGCGGTGCTCGGTGCCGCTCCGCCGTGCTGCTGCCCCCCCCGCCGTGTGCGGGGCCGTGCCGTGGGCCCTCGGGAGGCGGCGGCAGGAAGCGGAGGCTGCTGGCACACACGGTCCATGTCCACGTCCCCTCCAGGGGCCGCTCCGCTCCATGTCCCCTCGGCCGGGCCCTCCCTCCGAGCTCCGCTGTCTGTCGGGGCTCCGGGAAACGCGGGCGATCGCAGCACGACGGGGGCCGAAAACGATTGATTTTTCCCTTTTTTATCCCTATACTTCCTCTCTTCAAAAAAAAAAAAAAAACAGTCCTCTTTATTTTTCTCTCCCCCCATTTTTTTTTCTTCTCTTACCCTTCCCGCCCCCCCTTTGTCTGTCCGATGTGTATTCCCTCAGTGGCTCGTCCCTTCCCCTCATTGGAAACGCTTTCCCGCTCCATTGTGGTGATTGTTGCCTCGCCCGACTCTTCTCTTGCCGATGGCCCTTTCTCACTGGCAGTTCCGCGGGCTGATTGTGTTTGTTAATTAGTTGCTAACAGCATCGTAATGCGGCCTTGATGGATAACCATGTCATTAGCACTCACCCCTGCAATTCACATTTCCAACCGGGCAGGGGCTACCCCATGCCGAGGCCGTGATTTGTGGCTTCAGCCTCGTGTGGGTGACACGCACCCCGAGCCCCCCCCTTCCGCACAGCTCCGCATCCCGGCTCTCCTCCGCGCCCGCGTTGTGCCGCGGTTATTTTGGAGATGAGGGAGGAGGTGGGGAAAAAGGCAGCGGCCCCCCCCCCCCCTTCCTTTGTGTGGCTCTGTGGGTACCGGAGTGTTTGTGTTCCCTAGGGCCAAAAGCACCCGGCGCGGACACGCGTGCGGACCGCACCCGCGCATCTCCCGCTCCGCTCGGCGGCAGCGCCGGGGGCCGACCCTCCGCTCCGCCCCGCCGGGGGGCTCGGCTGCGCCTGGGAGATGTAGTCCCGGCTCCAGGGCTCGCCGGCGGCCGGCGGCGGGGGACTACGTTTCCCAGGCCCCCCTGCTGCTCGCCCGGGCTGTCAATCAGTGCGCGTCGGCGGGGGCAGCGAGCCGGGGATCCCCCCCGCCCTCCTCCGCGTCCCGCTAATAATAAGTGCTTCAGAGGCTTAAAAGCAGCGAGGCAAGTGTCATGCGGAGCTGCGCTGCGGCTGAGCGCCCGGCTCCGCTCTGCCGCCGGGAGGAGGAGGAGAGCTAAAGGAGGAAGATAAAACCCCCTCGGAGCTGGTTCCCGGGGCAGGGGCGAGAGGAGAGGAGCCCGAAAGGCTGGAGAAGCCCGCGGCGATGAGGCGCAGGAAGACGGCGGTGGCGGCCGGCTGCTGCCTCGCCTTCCTCCTGGGCACCCTGCTCAACGTCCTCTTCGTCCCGGGCTCCGAGCACCCGCCGCCGCCCCGCGAAGGGGCACCCCCGTCCCCGCCCGGCGGCCCCCTCTACCCACCGGAGGAGGACGGCGGCGGTCGGGCCGCCCTGGAGCGGCAGATCCGGGAGCGCTACGAGGAGGTGCTGCGCTACCGGCAGCACCGGCCGCTGCGACCGCGGGAGCGGCGCCTGATGGACCTGGCTCCGCCGCGCACCTCGGCGGAGCAGCCGGGGCCGCGGGGCCGAGCGGCGGCGGCGGCGGGGCCCAGGGCGGGCGCCTCGGCCGAGCTGTCGCTGGAGCCGCCGCTGCTGGGCTGCCGCGACATCCGCAATGTCAGCGGCGTGCAGTACCTGGGCTCCGGGTACACCAAGGCGGTCTACAGGGCGGTGCTCAACCGCACGCTGGCCGTGGCGCTGAAGGCGGTGGATTTCGGCGGGCACGACATCGCCCGCTGCGTGCGGCAGTTCTCCGCCCTGGGGGACTGCTACCGCCTGGCCGCCTACAAGATCGTCAAGGAGATGATCCTGCTGCAGCGGCTGCGCCACGCCAACGTCCTGCAGGTACGCGGGGCTTGCGCCGGGCGGGTTGCGCCGGCTTTGCGCCGTGGTCCTCGCCCCGCCGCTGGAAACCTGCCGGAGGAGAGCGCGGAGACGGATGGGGGCTCCTCTGCGGGCCTCGCCTTTCCCCGGCGTGGGGCAGGCTGGAGGCGCGCCGATGGGCGCTTTCCGCCCCAAGCGGTGGGGCTCACCCCGCCGCCCTGGAGGGGTGCGGGCTGCGGCTCTTCCCTCACCGGCATCGCCCGGCCTCGCGGGTCGCCTTGCCTCGTAAACAGAATTAACACCGAGGTGGGGAGAAGGGGGCGAAGGAAGGGGGCCGAGGGAGGGACTCGGAGGCCCAGCAGCACCCCGCAGATGCGGGGGACTGGATGTGGCCGGTTTGGACGCGGGCTCCCCCGGAAGGAGGGAGGCGAGGGCTCCCGGCGGCTCCGCGCGGGGTGGCCGGAGCCCTGGCGCACGGATCGGGCCGTGGGGCAGCCGGGTGGTGGTGGCCGGGTTAGCCAGCGCAGCGCGGCACTTGCCGGCGAGGCTGCGTGGTGGGACCGTGACACATCAGCGGGAACCTCAGCGGGTCCATTTGGATGTAAATGCCGCTATGGAAATTCCCCTTGCGTTTCGCATAGCGTGAGCGTTGCAGTGGGATAAAAAATGAACGCTGGAGCAGACGGTCTCACAGTAGGTGCTTTTTGAACTGAACCGAGTGAAGGAGTTTTGTGTTTCTTAAGCAGCTGCAGCAGGAGCGAGTACCAGCTCCCCCACGAGAGCTTCAGATCCCACCGATCAAAGCTCTCGAGTTTCATATCGTGTTCAAAGAAGGTGTAGTTGTGATTTATCCGCGACGAGAAAATAGATGTTAACCTTCCTCCCTTCTTCCTTTCCTTCCCCTTCCTCCTGTCCGCCAGGTCCAGCTGTAACGCATACACCTAGGATAGCACACAATGCTCCCAGGAACTGTATTAGTTACTCCTGTGTTGCTGCCCTAGTCTGGTTTTGGGAGAGCCGGGCCGATGTCCACCCCGTTGAAAAAGAGATTACATTTAAATCAGAAACATGTTTTCAGCCTCGTCCCGCTTCCTTCTTTCGCCTGTCCGCGGTCAGCCCCGGGCATCACCCGCCTCATTCCTTAATGCGCTTCACTCCAGAGGCGAGGTCGCCGCTCCGTGGGTGAGGGCTGGAGCATCGGTAGGGCATTACCTTGAAAGGAGGCTGTGAAAACGGACCTGCCAGGCTTTATTCAAGCACGGTCGGGCGGCGGTGCCGGCAGGAATGGGGCTCTGGTGTCGTGCTGGAGGCGAGGCGTAAAACCGGTGCAGAAAATGGGCACCAGCGAGCAGCTTGGCTTTTATTATGTCTCTGTTAAAGCAGCAAAGGGGACAGGGTCTGTCGGCATCACGACTGCTTTTTAGCTTGTTTTCTAGGCTGGCCGGGGGCGTAGAAATCACTGTCCAGAGCTTGCTGCCGAGGCAATCGGAAAGCCAACATCTCCTCCCCTCTTCGGGCTTTTGACGGGCATTTTTGCAGGACCCATACTGCCAAGGGCACGACACAGCGAAGGCCGGGACCTCTTCTGCCTTTGCTTCTGACCTCTTTTTAGCTCCTTACCCCGCTCCCGGCATACCCAAATGCGAGTCGGCTGCTATAAATAGCTGGAGGGACACGGCACCCTCGTGCCACCGTGCTCGGGGCCGGGACGGGGAGAGCGGCCCGGGTACCCGCGGGCTGCCCTGTCCCCCTCCTGCCCATCCGTCCTGGGGCATCCCCGGCCACGGGCAGGGGCTATTCGGGGTGAGCGCCTCCATGAGATTCTGTTGCTGGAAATAAGAGTTCCGAGTAGGTTGAGCCCTGTGAGCGGGGCTTTTCCTGTAAATCTCTGGCAGCTGACAGCCTGAAGTGTAGTTTGTAAGATAACAGGCTTGTGCTTTACTGTCTCAGCAGTTCCCATTCTGGCCTGTCTCTTGTCAAAATCAGCTTTTCTTTTTCCTTTTTTTTTTTTTTTTTTGTTAGTCATCCTTTTTAAAGACTCGATTATTGTACAATATAGGATGGGGGGGGGGGGGGGCTCTTTCCAGAAAGAACCACTGCCTTCAGACAACATGTTGACATATCCACCGTGCCCTCCGCCTGGGGAAGGAGCCAGATGTGTCGGCTCCGGCAGATGTGGCGAATCAAGGCAAAAGAAACATGGAAAGCCAGCAAGAGGGAGAATGGTTTTGCATCAGCCGATGCTGAGGCGAAGGCAGCTTGCATTTCCTAATTGCTTTCCTGTGCTCTGCCCGTCATTCTTACGGCCACCAAAGTGCCAGCGCTGGGCCACTGTGCCTTGTCCCCATGGTCTGGGGCAGGCCCAGGCCTGCTGCAGCTCACTGGGGGCTCTAAAGAGGCTCCCTGGTGTGACAGCGAAGGGCAGGTGCAGCCTGCAGTGGCGATGGATTTGCTTTGGAGTGGGGAAGAGAAGGGTAGTTCATTAAAGTTGATTTTATAATGAAGGGCACTAAGGAAGAGGGGAAACTGGGTCACTGATTCATTGTAAAAGAGGGTTTAGCAGCCTGCTAATTGCTTTGCAGTCGCTCTGTGCCAAATGAGGTGCTTGATCTCTTCCCTGGTCTCCGTGCTGAGGTTTCTTTTCTTGCAAGGTTCAAATGCTGCTGTCTGAATCCTGTCTCTCTGTGCGTTTGGGTGGGGAAGATGGTTTAGTGCGTACTTTAATTCCTCCCTGCCCGTGTTTGAGGAAGAGAAGGAAATCAAACCATTTGCAGTTAATTCCAAACCATGAGCACGATTGTAAAGACACAAAAGCGATGTTTGATTCACTCTAATAATGTAATTATAGCCCTGGAGTATCAGAACGAAGGGCGCTGCCTTTCCTTCTTCCTTTGCATTGCTGAAGAGAAGGCAGGGGAGGTCTGAAACTGCAGACGCTGGGAGAAGTGCAGGCTTCTTTCTGTGGCAGCCTCCTTCTTTATCAGCCCTTCTGTGAGCTCGCAGTGATTCATTTAAGAGGGAGCTTGCTCAAAAGCAAACACAGCAGCTCAAGGGGAAGGGTTGGCTTTGTCTGAGGCCCATGGAAGAAGACACTAGCTGCTAACAGTACCCGTGCTTTGCAGACTGCCCAGGCCGTTTCCTTCCAGGCTCATTTAGCTTTAGCGTTGAGCTGAAGCACACAAATGAAACACTGAGGTGACATCTACATTTAAACAAGTCACCAAGTTACGATGCCAAAGCAGTTTCTAGACGAATTGGTTCGGTTTTAGTGTATTTGTTACCGATTTGTTTTAAATGGTCGTGATTACAGTGAGGATATTTATCGCTTGGAGAACTTACTGATTAGTGCATACATCACTTGCTGTTGGCCTGGGGTGTGCCAGCTGGTCTTGATACTTCCAAACGCGTTTTTCTTTTCTTTACATGTGATAATGAACGGGTTTTTACCCTGATGGTTTCCCTATACATATGCACAGCCAGCAGGGTAGGGCAGTTTCAGTTTTAATGTGAGGATTACAATAATAAAGCTTCGTGTAGGGTTTGCTTATTCCAGGTGGAAGGAGACAGGCTTTCCACGTCTGAAGAGAGTCAATATACAATCAAGTTCTAGCGCAAACGCACTTGCATAGGGAGTGTGTGAACTCTGGAAGGTCTGGTCCTTCACCATCCTTCTTGCATGAATCCACTGTCGCTGTCACAGAAAGCAGGGGGGCACAGGGAAGATCAAGCTGCAGCGGAAATAGCTACTCGGGGACCTCTTCCTTGTTGCCAGCAGATGGGCACTGAATCCCCTTTGTGGCGGCAGCGGTGCAGGATTCCCAGCACCAATCCTTGCTCTGCAGTTGGCTGGAGTTTAGCCATGACCACGCTGGGAATTTGCGGCCTGAGAAGTGATTGCTGGTACCAGCTGGTGTGTGACTACGTGGAGGGTTTGTCATTCTGTGTTTTGGATGGGGCAGCAGAGGTTCGCAGCTCTTGGGAGCAAACCTTTCAAAACCAAGTGAAGGCTGGGGTTGGCTGGGGGTCTGACCAAATGCAGCCATCAGTAGGGGACTGCTGCAAGTAGGAGGGTCGTTTTAGAGCCAGATTGTTTCCTCGGGTAGCTCAGTTGAGCTGGTTTTGGAACAGGTTGGCTGAAGATGAATGAGGCCACCGCACGGTTCAAGACCAGGCTAACACCGTCTCTTTAACTGGTGTTAGGATGAGAGGAGCATCAAGAGGAGCCTGCCAAATCCCGCTGAGGTGACAGGAGAGGTTTGCGCCGCTTGCTGGCCACCTCCTTCCTCTGGAAAAGGCACGGAGTGATGGAGCTGCTTCTTTGTCCCAGCTTGACATTGCCGTAGGTGCACCTCGCAGGAGGTGAGGTGTCCGAGTCACCGGTCACCCTTCAGAATAGTTAGTGGTGGGTGATGTGGGGTGTCAGCCCTGGCCATTGGTGTGGATGGGGAGAAAGAAGCAGGCAGTGCCACCTACTGATGGCTCGGTGGAGACAGCTCGCTCTGCTAACAGATGTCCCCGTAGCCCCAAGGAGCTCGGGTGGAGTGGAGAAGGGCAGAGGGAGCAGACAGATGCGGTTTGGCGAGGAAAGAAGGATTACACAAAGTGCTTCTTTATTGCGAGACTGCTTCCCAAAAGGCCCAGATGTTATCCTGCACTTTTAAGAGTGAAGAAAGGATCTGTTAACAAGAGCTCCAGAGCTGCTGGAAGCACAGAGCTGATACAATTGCAAACCCGCTCTAACCGTTCATGTCACTGGAAGGCGAGCTCCGTGTCTTGATGCTGAAGTTGCCAAATAGCGTTTATTCCCATCCAATTGCATGGGATGGCAGAGGGTGTTCAGCTTGTTGGCAGGAACAGCTTTCCATAAGGCACGTGCCATCACGGAAGTTAAAAGGGCCACGTTGTCCCTCCTTTTGAAAGCGGCATTCATAAAACTAATCCCAGTCATTTGTTGAACGATTTCTGTGATTGCTTCTCAGTTTTACGTGCCATGTAAATCATTCCAGAAGACTCTGGTCTGAATTTCTGCCTCCTTTATGGGAGCTGATGACTTGCAACCTCATCCGGTTTCCTTCAGGGGAGCCCAGCGCTGCTCCTTCTGTGCAGCGGCCTGGGGAGATCACTGGTCACCACAGGATGCTGCAGGTATGGTCAGGTTCTTCCTGGCCGCTTGCCTTTTTGTTGCAGGAGTGGCGATGAGTGAACAAGGCTAATTCACCCTGGCTGTTCTGGCCTGGGTATTAGTTGTGACCAGGGCAGAACTGCAAGGGTTTAGAAGAACAAGAACCGCACATGGGTTTTAGAGCTCTTCCCTTCTCCACTCCCCCCTCAGCAAGCACGGGGTAGCTATGTAACCTACTTCTCCCTGGTATTCAGCGAAAGGGTGTGTAGGAATGGTTCAGAGCTGCACCAGGGGAGGTTCAAACTGGACATTAGGAAGCGTTTCTTTACCATGAGGGTGGTCAAACGCTGGCACAAGCTTGCCAGAGAGGTGATTGGTGCCCCAAGCCCGTCGGTGTTTCAGAGGCATTTGGACAATGCCCTTAATAACAGGCTTTAACTTCTGGGCAGATCTGAAGTGGTCAGGCAGCTGGACCGGATAATTATTGTAGGTTACTTCCAATTGAAATGTCCTCTGTTCTGTCCTGCCCATGGCAGGAGGCTGGAACTGCACGATCTCAAGTTCCTTTCCAGTCCAAGCTGTTCTCTGAGCCTATCCCTGCAGCCAGCATGGTTCAGGTAGGTGCCTCCTGGCATCTGACTCCCACTGCAATCTTTCATTTCTATGGTGGCCATGAAAAGCTTGACAAGAACAAGTTCTCACAGGCGCTGTGCTAACACTAATATTGACTCTAGGCTCATTTTAAAGGAGGTGTTCTTTTTCGTCACACTCCGCTGAAGCACTCGGTTTAGGTAGTAGACGCCAAACATGGGTATTTATATTGTTTTAAGCCAAATTTGGAACAACACAGCTTGAAGAGAGGCCTTTTTTTTTTTCTTGGACCGTGTAACTGCAGATAGACTCCAAGCTTATTTTAAAGCTCCCTATGAGAACGTACAAAGTACAGATGCCCAAGCAAGAAGGATTGTACAAATGGCTCTAATGAATCCAAGTCGGGCTTTTCCAAACATGCAGTGCACAGAGGTTATTCGATAGTTGAGTAGTGCAAAATCATCTCCTAAGGAAGGGTTAAGCTTGCGGTGCAGTGGAACTGAATGCAGTCGCTGTGGATGGAGGTCAGGGGAGCTGCTGCTCTGGCCATTGACAAGATAATGGACTGCTCTGCAGTGACATCGGCCGGTTTCCACCGAAATCAGGGTCGTATGAGTGATCTATTTGCCTTCACTGGAAGGCTTTACAAGAGTAGGCTGCTTGTGTGACTAAATATTTGCAGGGTCGGGCCTTGAGCTTGTGCAGCGCAGTGCAAATTCAAAGTGCTGTAAATGTTTTTAGGGGAAGAATTTTCCACTTCAGAGCGTGAGGAAAGCAGGGAGAGTAAGAAGGGGAGATAACGTTATTAAATCATGAGACTATAGCCCGCGTAATCTGTGTCAGGACGGCAGATATATATGGGTATGCATGCGCACGCCTATGTGTGTGATATATGGAGATACCCGTGGGGCTCTGTGGGTATGCTGGCAGATATGGTTGGATATACATTCGTGTGTGTTTCGAAATAATACATGCCCATTTTTCTATTAATGAGCTTCAGTGTTCAGTGACGGTGCCAGGGGTGAGATTCCTGCTCCGTCTGGGGTTTACTGCTAGTCGTAATAAGACGTTTATAAACACAAGCCTAAGCAGAGCTGTGGGTTTGGAGTTTAATATTTGAATTCCTTGCTGCTGGCTCTCGGTTCCAGCGTCCCACAGCAGAGGAAATCCTGCCCCACAGCTGTCAGCACAGGCAGTTTTGGTCCTGCTCTTCCAAGGTTCGGTGGGGTGCTGGGGGGGGTGCCCTGTACCAAAGTCTTCTTCCAGTGGAGTTTTGCATTTGGCAGGGTTTGGCTGCCATATTTCAGTGAGGAAAATCAATTCACTTCTCAGGCACTGTCTCTTTATATGCTGTAGCAGGAAGGTTGACATTGGATTGAGCTTTTAAGTTTGGGACTTCCAAGAAACTCGTCCTTATTCCATGTTAAAGGCTTGTAGATGCTTTTGGACCGAGTAGCTGTGGCAGTATGTAATAATACTGTAGTATGTATCTTAAAATATATATGTATGATGTATTCAAATATAGATGCAAACGTCATGCGTATATATTATATGTAGAAGCGCACACGTGCATACATATGTCGCATAGACAAATGTATATATGTATGTGCTTGTGGCTATATGTGTGTACATGTATATACCACGAGTAATGAAAGGAACTATTTAAAACCTGAGGGATGAATAGATTGTAGAGTAACATAAATGCCTTGAACCATATTGGATGGGGCTTGGGGCAACCTGCTCTGGTGGAAGTTGTCCGTGCTCGTGGCATGGGGTTGGAACTGGGTGAGCTTTAAGGTCCCTTCCGACCCAAACCAGTCTGGGATTCTGTGTACTGGTAAATCATAGCAGTATCACACAGTGCGGGGGGGGGGGGGGGTGTCCCAGCTCTTGCAGAGGCTGTCCCAGTGCTCCATGAATGAAAGGTGGATCCAAGGGTTGGTTGCATAAAGAATACTATATTCACTTTGATAGCAGTAAAGTAGCCAGAGCTTCTAAAACGTGTGCTGTTCTGGTTTTGACATGTAGCAGCTCAAACAAATGGCTCATTAAAAGGCTACCAATGTCAGTGGGAGCTTTTTATTTCCCCTGATTGTAATGTAGTTAAGCCTGTCACTTGTTACAGCTGGAAGCAGTGTTCTCAAGGTTCCTATTCCTGGACTCATGGAAATCTCATGTCCATTAAAGAGAAAAAGGGGGAAATTTCCGGATTGTATGGTTGTGGAGAAAAATGTAAAGATTGGGAGCATTAAGGGCTGAAATCTAGCACAAAAGAGGAAAAGATTCTGAATGTATTGTAAGTCTTAGGGAGGTGGCACGATCCGTACCGGGGCAGCTGGTTTTACCCTTGCCAACTGAGCAACCTCTGTCAATGACACCTAACACTCCGGTGGAGGTTCTGGCTTGCCGTTTGTTTTCCTGAGCATCCAGCTAGGGTGCCTGTGCTAATGCAGGAGCGCTCGTTGTTTGCACAGCTTTACCCCCGTTGATAGCGGCTTCATAAGCTCCTTTATTTTGTGCTTTTATTCAGTAAGCTTGTCAGCTTTTGTGTCAGGGCTGACCTCTGCTTTCGCCTTCCCTGGCTCCTCTGAAAGGGTCACCTCTGTCCCCATCATTTGTAGTAAAAGGGGATTGTGAAGAGAGGTGAACTGACCGGCCGTAGGGCCGTGGGCTCCTACAATGCAGTATAACTTTGCAGGGGCTGACCCTGTATGCCCGGCGTGCCCCAAAAATCATTGGAGTCAGTGTGAGTTTTGGCTGCATAAAGATTGATTCAGGACTGAGCCTCTGTGACTGAGAAAATCCAAACAGGGCGAGAAATGATTCAGTCACCAGGGTTTCCTCAAACCGAGTTGCGGCGTGCGATGCGAGAACAGGTCAGCATTTCCTCTCTGGCATCTGGTCTTCTAAACAGACAGAGAAGCATCCGAGTAGTGAAGAGTGTTTGCCTTCAGATTCTGTGCACAAATATATTGGGGTGGTGTTTAAATGCAGTGACTCGAGATAGCAAAAAGATGTGGGATTGTGTTTCTTTCCACTCATTTAATTGAAACCATGCTGAAAAGGCGGATGAAAACCATCGCTCTTGCATGTATCTAAAGCGCAGCTTTGTGACACTGAGAATGATGTCCAGCCTAATAGCATTTCAGATAGAGGAGGTATTTTGGCTCATCTCCTGCTTCCAGCTACATTCAGTTTCCCCGTGTGGTTATTTTTCTTGTTATTGTATGCATCCAGCTATCTGTTTCTTACTTCACCGTCTGGGAATACAAACCGTTTTGTCTCATTTCAGACCTTAAAATGGATTGGACAAAAAGCAAAAGGGGGGGGGGAGGAGAAAGAAATATTTTGGCCAGAACCTCTGTACTTGTTTCTGTGTCTTAATAAGCCACTTCTTAAACGAAAGGCTGAAGAATTACTGCCTCGGAGTATTTTGTGTCTATATATATATATATTCTGTACTTTGAAACATCTGCATGCTGGGTGGTGGTTCATCAGGAGGGGATGAATGTAACCATTTTAGATGCTTAACTGGCTGTTGGGACTTGCCCAGTTTGTAATCATGGTAATTGCACATACAAATACGGCCATGTAATTACATGGGCATTTTTGCCTTTAGCTTCAGGAGTTTGTTTGGAAACGTATAAACGGGGCCCAATAAATCCTTTATGTCTCAGACTTCTGTGCTTTTATAACTCTATATAATTATGTAATAACGTTGCATCTGGAGAGGTTTCACTTCAGCAAAAGCAATAAAGAGCTCAGGTTAGATGATGTGTTTCTGAGCCAGCCCCACGCTAACTCGCTCAGCGCTGTGAGGCTGAGCTCCTGCAAGAACATCTTCTGCTGAGAAGAAAGAGCGATTTCATACAAAACCAAAACTGGATCAGGTCATTTAAGCCTCCACGAGGACTGAAGTGATTACATGGGCACTAACATAGTATAATACACACCGAATACTCAGGTACTCGGGCACTGAAGGCTTTTGCTGAGGTACAAATTGGACACTCAAATGAAAGAATTACTTAGGAGCAAAGCTCCAGCTCTCTGAGAGCAAGCCTAACACATTATTGTTATTGGCATTCATGGACTGAGATAAAGTAGACCCAAACAGATACTGCAGTTCGTTTCTGCCTATGTGTTTGTATGTGTAATTGTTTGTCTTAGGTTTTTCTGTTTGTGGAATGGTTTCCATGAGCGCTGGGAATGCCTAATGAAGACTGACACCTTTTTTGCACCCAGCGTTACTGTAAGCCAACAGTTAGGGTGATACTGCCATTTCCCAGTTTGGGTGCTTGCTAGTTTCCCTCATGGCATTTTTCCCAAGGGATAGCATTACTGAGCTAAAGAGAAGAGCTGAACTCTGCGGATGCTGCAGAAACAGATTTTGACACTCTAAAGGGGTGGCTTTCAATCTGCGGACCTTCAGCCTGCCTTCTTCATCTGCCCTCACGCAGGGGAAGACCTGAAATGCCTAGGAGGAACTGCAGAATCCAGCTTGTCTCTGAGGAAAGAGAAATGTTGTATTCAATAGTGTCCTTTAATTCCGTGGTGGTGTTAGCTCAGAAGGCTCAGACAGACTCGTGATGATGTGATCCTCTCGGGTAGTTCTCAGCACACCAAGGCTTAACTCCTGCCAATAAGCAGCATAAAAATGGTGTCACAGATGATAAGGAGCAAAGCCAGGTCCGGTCTGAATGGCTCTAGTTTAAGAGGTAATTGCTGTTGCAATCTTTGTCGTGGTCGTGGCAGTAAAGAGAAAAGTCCCTTTTCCTATTTCCAGTGTTCTTATCGGCACTTGTGCATCGATGCCAAGATCTTTTCAGCATGTTTTAAAAGAAGATCTTCTAGCTCTTGTTTCCGTTCGGGTTAACATCCGTGGTAAGCAGCTGCTTGGAAATACAGTGCTGGTTTTACACCAAAAAGGAAAACTGTTTACTTCTGTGACATTTTTTGGCACCCTTTTCCCCTTTGCGCGTAGACAGCGGCAGGCAGAGCTAGCGGGACTGTTCCTCATAAATCCCTGGATTTGCTGAGTTTAGCCTGGTCTTTGCTCTTCTGCCTGGCAGGGTCACAGGCAGTAAGAATGTGCTTGGTAATTGAATCTGCTCGCAGTGCTTGTGCTCAGCCTCAGCCCGCTCTCGCAGCGATGGCACTCGGTACTGTGGCTCTCTGAACTGGGCTCAGTCCCTGTTCTGGTCTGCATGAGCCCGGCTTCTTCTGCTTCGTGTCCAAGCCCCCTCAGCCTGCAGGTGACTCCACCATCACCTTCCCCAAGCTTTTTAGAGCTAAGAGAGGTTTAAAAAGTCACATAACTCGGGGCACAGCAGCAGAGGAATAGCAGCAGGGCATTTGTCAATGCTGCCTTTTCATGCAGGCTCCTTTGCCGCATGGTTTATTCGACTGCGGGCAGAAATTACGCTTAATTTTACTTCATGTGCATGCTGTTCTGGCTGGAAAGTTGCAATCAGATCCTTACTGGGCTCATTTAACTGCCTCTCTGGCGGGGAGGCTGTAAAAGCCTGTCCCCAGCCCTGTCAGACCCTGTCGCGCTCCATATAAAGCAAGACATCTCTGCTCCACAGGCCTGAAATGTTCTTCTTGTGCAATTACTTGTGCAAGTCAAAATTAATCATTCAAATGTCCTTGGAAAGCAAACACAGGAAGGAGCTGGCACGTAGCTGAAATTGTCATTTCAATGCTTTTAGGTTGAAGAAGCTACTGGCAGATAATAGTTTGGGGCATTTGCCCATCTTTAATGATACTGCGCACAGAAGTCCATCAGATCTAGTGAGAAGCAATTTCTGGCTGGGAAAGGAAAAGTTTTGGCATTTCGGTTGTTTTTCGAGATACACACTGCTTACTTTGCCCTTCATCCATGCAGAAACATGAAAGCATGGCAAGATACGTTACACTGATAGTGAATGGCTGTGGTTTTTTTTTTCAGCTCTATGGCTATTGCTACCAGGACAGCAATGACATCCCAGACACGCTGACGACCATCACTGAGCTGGGCTCGCCCTTAGAGATGATCCAGCTTTTACAGACATCCTGGGAAGACAGATTTCGAGTGAGTAACAACTGTTTTAGAAGGACTTTTAAGAGAGTGATGAGTACAAAAGAACGTGGAGCATGAAGCAGGGGTTGTGTACTGTGCAGTGCAGCTCGCATTAGTAAGTGTTTGCTTTGCATACGATCACATGTCGGGTTAGAAACAGTGTTTAGCACTCCCTTTCTGCAGTGTTTAAGATACTCTGCTATTTTGTCTGTCGATGTTATCTAATTGTAGCCGGTTTTATGCTTTTTATGTGGTACTTACAAACATTTCTTACTTGTTAAAGCTCAGGGCGCAGGATTTCTGGCACTGAGCACCGTGCTCTGCAACTGGGATTGGGACAATAGAAGGATGTTATGTTTTCCCCCTGATCCTTATCATAGGCTGGTTGTATAATTGTTTTCTACTGCTTCCTGCTCCGTTCGTCTTTTACTGGGGAAGGGTGAAATATGCGGACACAGGTCTCAAACCCAGGCTGTCCACCGTGTTGGAGCATGAGGATCACACCTAATTTGTCCAAAATGAAGGCAGACTGCTGCAGTGCTTTGATCAAGACGATGCTGTCTTGCTCAGTGTATATGGGGATGTGTTGTCAGCTGAGGTTAACTCCCTGAGACCTGAGATGCTGCAGGGCAGCAGCAGCCTTCGTCTAAACCACTTTGGATTACATGGCTACATCTGTACCAGAGAATTGAAAGCGTGCCTGACTGATCTCGGAGAGGAACTGGCAACGTGCAGCCCGTTCTGTACTATTCAGTTCTTGCACCCTTTGAATGCCCACTGGAAACAGCCCCTGGATGGTGTCTGGGGATGGTGCAGAGCAGCCTTGGTCCCGGTGCTAGCAAGTGTGCATGTGGGATTAAGTTTCTCTGCTCAGGCATGTTCCGTCCGTCTGTCTAATACAGGTGGAGCAAGCGTGTTCCCTGTGCTAAGCTCTTCTCCTTTTCCCCAAAAGAAGTGTGGTCTTAATGAGCAGTAGAGGTACTTGTCACAGCTCCCGAAATACAGGACCTGCCTTTGGCTTGTCCAGGGAATGCGCACGGTGGACTGTGGCAGTGATTACACATGAAGTAAATGACCAAAAGAAATGTTAAATTACGGGTTGTAAGCGGGGGAGTTTCCTTTTAGCATGGATATTTCCGAGTGAGCCATTGCAGAGGGAGATGAAGGAGAATTTGGTGAAGGTGCTGAGCTGATTCACAGAGGTGGAGTTAAAATGAACTGCTGTAATGAAGTCTTAGATAATGGCATGCTCATTAGCTTGTCTAGGATGCAGCTAGTGCGGAGAAGGAAGAAGTAAAAGCCTGTTTTCTTGACACATGAGACCATGATCCAGAGCAAGGCCCTCATCTGTGTGCTTTAAAGCTTGCTCTAGAGGAGCATTTGCCATCCCAGCCTGGCAGCAGGTACACAGGGCAGCAGACCGCACACAGGTTGTCTCTGAGGGATAACTTCAGATGTGCTCAGCCTCTTATGAAGGACGCATTTCGGTGCTGCCCTTAGCCTGCCATTTAATGCCCTGAGGTTGAATTTGGATTTGACTAACTCGGTGCCAGTGGCTTTAACAGTGTTTTCGAAGGGAAAACAAAGATTATATGCGAACAATAAAAAGCTTGCTAGGCTGAATAAGACCTGTTATTAATTTAGCACATCGAATAAAAATTCCAGTATTTAACTGTGTTCGTATTAGTGCTGCGTTTGCATTAATACGTTACGTAGTGGACTCTAAAGGAATGCACGAATTGAAACCAGCGCTGTGGAAAGAGGGCTGAGCTCAGTGTTCGTCCAGTTGGCTGTAAGAGTTATTCACATTTCTAACCTGCATTTAAAAAGCACAGCATCAGCGCAGAGCTCCCAGCCCAGCCTCAAAGAGGCACATGAGGGCCCGCCAAAGGGATGGGCACACCTGCTGTGGAGCTCCTCTTCTGGGGATCTGATTTCCCCTTCCATGGGAAAAGGCAAACCAGTGGGGGAAAAAGGATAGGAGCCAGTGGGAGAAATGATAAAGCAGTCAAAAGGCAGGATCAGCACAGAGGCAATAGGGGCACCCGCTGGAGCTCCAGACATGGGTGCAGGGCAGTGCAGCCAAAACTTCCAGACCTGGAGCTTGTAAAGGAGCAGCATGAGGCTGTGCGGTGAAGGCCTGTGCGCAATGTGTTATTAAAAGTTAATGCTTTTATTTCTGTTAGAAGCAAGAATAGCAACAATGAGCCCTGCTTCAAGAAGAGTGTGGGAAAGCACTGCTAAAGAAGCTTATTTTCCTTTCAAGTCTCTAAGGGTTTTACAATCAACTGTGTTAATCCTGTGAAAAATACCTTAGTTGCAACATTCGGTTTGGAGGATAAGTTATAATGCCTATGTTAAGTCATGTATTCAGCCTAAGTGGTTTCAGTTATACACTTTGCACTGAGAAAACAACGCGAGGTACCCGCATCTCTTGCGTTTCAGATCTGTCTCAGCTTAGTTCGGCTGCTGCATTATTTGGCTCACTCTCCCCTTGGCTCTGTGACGTTGCTGGATTTTCGGCCCCGGCAGTTTGTGATCGTGGATGGGGAGCTGAAGGTCACAGATCTGGACGATGCCAGCATCGAGGAGAGCTCTTGCACCAGTAACAGCGACTGCTTCATGGAATTCCCTGCAAGAAACTTCACCCTGCCCTGTTCAGTTGAGGGACGCTGCCAGAATATGAATGAAAAGAGGAATCTCTACAACGCCTACAGGTACGTGATCAGATAAGGTAGAGAATTAGGAGCAAGCCAGAAGTCCCCAGCGTCTTTTCCAGTTACTGGCACCAGTGAGCACATACTGTGTCAGAGCCGTGACCCAGGAGTAAGTGAAGCCATGAATAATTGTTTCATTTGTGAAAATACATTGCATTTATAACTTTGGGAATGCTTTGCATGCTTTGGGTGTGATTCACCGCTCGGTCTAAATTTGCCTTGGTTGAAACCCGTTGAATTCTTCCCACAAGTAGAGATTTTCATAGGAGTGATACAGAGGTGCCTGTGGAGATGGGGGCCCACTAGCCCTGTGCTGGGATGATTGGGGCATTTCTTAGGTGTGATTTAAGAAGGATCATTCCATGGTTTCTACCACCAGCTGAGCAAAGGGCTCAGTCAGAGCTCAGCTCTCATCCTGCGCTCCAGCTTGACCCGTGTGCCAGACCCTGCCGTGGTTTGGTGATAACAGGCCCTGACGTCAGTCGCTGATGATCTGGGGTGGAATCCCAAAGCTTTCAAAGCAAGGGGTTCTCCGTTTCACCCCACTCCCCTGCTCTCTGCATGGGCAGGCACTGGGGGGACTCGCTCCTGGTGCTGCTGTGTGTAAGTGATGGGACGCACGGGTGATGGCTCACACCGGGCCGTACTGAAGGTGTTCAGTTGACACATCCACCTTCTGCATTTGGCTTTAAAGGTTTCTGTGGGTTTCCCATGGAGTCCTTCTGGGTGATGGCTTTGTGCTTGTGGTCTCAGCTCTCCCCCACTGGCCATCGCTCCCCTTGGAGGGCTGTGTGGGATGCTGGGGGAGCAGTGTTTCCTGTTTCTGGGGAGCTGAGAGCTGATGCTCAGTGCCATGCTCCTCCTGCTGGGGCAGGCGGCTGCCTTGTCCGATCCAGATAGGAGGATGAAGGATCTCAAAGCAATGCCATAATGGTGTGCTCATTTCTTAGACTTCCCTTTCAAGTATCACGCCATTCACTGCCTGCCAGACCACAGCGAGGAGAGGCTGCTCCAAAGAAGAGTCTTCTGCTTTGGTCCCAGGGCACTCACCAGCATGTGTGATGCATTAGCTGACCACACTGAAATGGGCCACACCACATGACAGCCATCTGCAGTTTGCAGCGCGGAGTTTAGCGTGTCCTGCAAAGTTTTCCGTTCCCATTTGCTTGGCTTAAAGACCTTGCTTGGCTTGCTAGCTTTTGGTTAAGACCAGTAAAACACACCAAATAAGAAACCTTTAATAGGCACCCATCCATCCTGGTCTGAAGTGGGGATGCGCCTGCGATGCGGTGGGCTTGCAGCAGGTTGCTGGTCTCGCTGGATGTCTCTAGGTGGATGCGCTCTGGTGTTGCAGAGCTGGAGGTTGCCCTCAGTAAAGGGTTGCTAGTGCTGTTAGGTAGAAATCAAAAGCAGCAGTATGTCAAACAGTGCATAAAACCCCTGGTGATTTTAGAATACAGCGTGCCCTAGCCTTGAGAGCATAATGAAAGCTATCTAGCTGGGTTCTTTATGAGGTAAATGATTAAAGGAGAGAAACCATTTAGGAAGATAACTCTTATTATGCAAGAACTGGCTCTTCTTGACTCTCGAATGGTTACCCTCTGTCACAAACGCGTCTCCATGGGTTTTCCTGCAGATGTTTGGAGGAGCAGTTTTCAAAGCACTGGACAGCTTCAAAAGTAAGGGTAATTGATGTTTTGAACCGTCGGCTAATGGCTGAGGTGAATTCTCCAGCATTGACAATTCTTGACTAGAGATCAGCTAATTCTCAGAAAGACATAAAGAAAGGAGGGAAGAAGGCTGTAGGGACAAATGTAAAAGGGTCTGGGAAGCTGTGTTATGGAGATCACAAAAGATGCCACTGGCCCTGGAATCAATGGGTAACAAACGTTCCTGCAACTAGGTTGTGCAGGCGCCAGTGTCTGTACATGCCAGAATTTCACATGTGGGTGTTTGCACCCCACTTGCAGCACCGTGTGCAGTGCTGATGTTCCCAGCATAAGGACATGGAGCTGCTGGAGCAAGTCCAGAGGCCATGGGGATGATCAGGGGCTGCAGCACCTCCCGTATGAAGACAGGCTGAGAACACTGGGGCTGTTCAGCCTGGAGAAGGGAAGCTGCGTGGAGACGTCAGAGCAGCCTCCAGTGTCTGAAGGGGGGGGGGGCTGCAAGGATGCTGGAGAGGGACTCTTCATCAGGGACTGCAGCGACAGGACAAGGGGTGATGGGTTCAGACTGAAACAGGGGGAGTTCAGGTTAGATCTAAGGCAGAAGCTCTTCCCTGTGAGGGTGCTGAGGCGCTGGCACAGGGTGCCCAGAGGAGCTGTGGCTGCCCCATCCCTGGCAGTGTTCGAGGCCAGGTTGGACGCAGGGGCTTGGAGCAAGCTGCTCTAGTGGAAGGGGTCCCTGCCTGTGGCAGGGGGCTGGAACTGGGTAAGTTTTAAGGTCCCTTCCAACCCAAACCAGTCTGGGATTCTGTGATTCTATGTTATATTGCTCTTTAGATTTCTAGATGTATTTTTATTGGCTGTTTCATACTCTTTGTTAAGAAAACCTATCTAGGGATTAATCTCATATGGGAAAATGGTCAATACTGGTTTTGTAAGGGATGAGGAAGGCAGTTACAATCTTGAGGAAATATTCACTGTGTAAATAAAACATGTCAGCTCAGTAATACCTGTGTCTGTGAGCAGTTCTTGCTATCAGTTACTTAGTTTTTAATGTGTGCTTATGGAAGATGTCCTCTCGTCTCCCTCCTGAGCATCAGTCCCTGGAGGTTTCTTTTTGACAGTGTGGCTTCTGTGTATGAAAACCCATTTACTTTACTTTGCCAAAGTAAAACCCCCACAAGGCTTCTTCTGGGTTTGAGAGCATCCTTTTAGTTTGTTAAAGTACAGATGGCTTTACAAATAGTCACAGTCCAATGGGCTTCACAGCAGTCTTCTGCGTTAATGGCACGGTTGCATGTAGTTATTAGGCAGCATGGTCTAGGTCTGCCAGGCAGCTGGGTGAATGCTCTCAGCTATGTATTTATTTGAGTATAGGATGTGATCGTATTCCTTGAACAGGCTTGTAAGCAATAGGAATTTTACCCCTTACGTTGTGCAGTAGTTACCAGACATTTATAATCTCTCGTTTTGGCTTTCTCAATATGAGTTACTTTTCCATTGCAGGTTCTTTTTCACCTATCTTCTTCCACACAGTGCTCCATCCTCACTGAAACCGTTACTGGATAAGATAGTCAATGCGACAGGTAATCACAGGTCATGGGGAGCATTTCCTTTTTCCGTGTGACTGTCATGTTTGCAGTGGGAAAGATGCTGCTGTTATTTTCACTGCAATAGAACCACATTGGTTTTCTACCCAGGAGAATATTTCCCCCATACAGAAAAGTGAGGAATGGCCCCATATACCAGAGGGATCCCGCTGGGAACTTTATCTCAGCTTTACAGAGGAATTTGCTTCCTCCTGGCACCGGGGTATGAGCTGCATCAGAACGCAGTTCCTTGTGGGATCTAAAGGAGCTCCTGTCTCCGCTAAGTGGAATTTCAGTGACAAAAGCAGGTTGCTTCCCCATTGCCAGTGGTGCCAGTGGTGCTTTTATATCTGAAAAGACAGAGGCAAGTGATATTACCATAGATCTTTACTAGGGTAATGCCTAAAGGACGAGAGTAGTTGCATGTGCCTGTAAATCTGATTTGAGGGTTTTCAATGCATTGTTTTATACCTTATGCTGTGTGTCTGGCTCATGCCAGGTTTGAAACCCTATTTGAGCTAAGACAGGGATTTCATGTCCGCATCACAACGCTGCCAAAGAGCAGGGGCACTGCTGGGCTCTGCTTCTGATGAGGGCTTTATTCGAATGCAGCCTTGTTGTGTCCTGTGCAGGCTCTTCTTGGTCTAACTCGTTTGTTTTCTGTGCTTTTTAAAGGAGAACTTCACTGGGGCATAGATGAGACGGCTGCTCAGCTAGAGAGAGTCTTGGAGCTGTACAAGAGTGGAGAGTACCTACAGAACACGACCCGCACACCGAAAGCTGGTAAAGTGGGCTTTCTCAGAACTTAAAGCCAGAGACTGTCTGTGTTTGAGGTTGGGAAGGGCAAATGTGCAGGAAATGGGGCTTGGTGGCCCTGGAAACCATGACCATGGTGATCTGCTGTCTGGTTTTTGCTTCCTGGGTGTCTTTTGAAGCTGCAAATGTCGGAGCTGCAGTCACCGTCCCTGCAAGTGTTCGCACACCTTGGCGATGAGCCTCAGTGCCATGGGTTAGTGGCGGCCTTGGCAGTGCTGGGGCATGGTTGCACTTGATGATCTTGGAGGTCTTTTCCGACCTAAATGATTCCATGATTGCCTCCACATCGGGTTTGTGGAGAGCACTTTTGTCACATCCCTGTACTTCTCTGCTCTTGCGGATCAGAACCTGCCCAAACATGAGTTGGGGGGAATCTAACCAAGGTGCCATAACCCTCTGTGGATTTCCTGGGACTGACAGCAATGTCTTGCAAAGTAAGCAGCTGTAGATTGGAAAACTGGAATTTGTGCTCGCTAGCAATAGAATGAAAAAGAGAAACAAAGACGGGATGAAAACAAAGCTGCAGAGCAGTATCTTTGCCATAAAATCTCCCCAGCACCACAGGTATGTAAAATGCTCTTCAAGCCGCTGTGATGCGAAGGGATGCATATTCTTCCCGGAAGGATAGCTTGGGGAATTACACACATCAAAGGCGATTATGTATGATGGAAACGACTCTTAAGTCTTAACAACTGAAAGCTGGTTTGCAAATGATTTTTGTGTATGCACAATATTCATGTCAAACTGTCAACGTAATTGACTGCGAGTTGATAGGAAAATTATGGCTCTGCTGGAAAAGCTCCGTCAGGAGGGAAAGATGGGTTCCAAATGAAGATGAATGTTGGCACAGGGGGTTTGAAAAGTTCAGTGAAGCATTTGCTCTGCGAAAGAGACACAGCAGCCAAATTCATTCCTGTCGTAGCGCTGTTAACCTCCAAGGGGCCGTGACACCAGGGATGAATTTGACCCACTTATCAGAATAATTCCGTATTTATTTTGTTGTAAAATTGGCAGGAAAATCGTTGCAGGTGTTCATTTAACTTTCTAATTTTCAGCTTTTCATCACAGTCTGTGCTGAGTGATGCCTGTCAACGCAGCAGAATGATTTTCAGCAGTACAATCAATAGTACAAACACTTCCTTTGTTGAGGAAGTGCCAGGAGGGCTGAAGTTTTTCTGTGGTGCCGGTTGATTCCAGATTGAGCTGCCCTATCAGGACAAGATGAACTTTTGAGTTTGAGAGGCTTGTTGTGTTTATAAAGAGTCGCAGGGAGAGAAGCTCAGGACAGTGGTAGGAAATGGAACAGTGCAGGTTTCGATTAATACAAAGCAGGGCTCCATGTGTATTCGGCCACTGTAATAATTACACAGTTTTGTGATTGATAGCTTAATTCTGTAGAGCCCTGGATAATATAGCACAGAACCTGCTACCTGTGTTCATGGCTAGGAACACCCTTCTGTGCAAGGAGCCCTTTGTATCTGTAGGACACTGCTCAGGGTTTTAGGCACTCCACAGCGTGAGCAAAGACGTTGAGAGTCCATCCGTGGTTTGTGTAACGTATTTGGCCAGTCTGCATTAAAGACCACGAGCGTGGTATTAAATTCCTTGATAGGAAAATGTTCTCGACTAATGGCAAGCCTGAGGAATCAGATATCTTGGTGGAAATAACACTCAGATTGAGACGTTTGCAGACTTAGCTGCCGTGCCTTTAAGGTATGCAGGCCTGTTTCTCGTTTGTTCTAAGGAGACTTTAACCAAACAGAAAAGGGGTTGTAATTTATTTCTATTTTAAGGCTCCCCTTCCATGCCATCAAAGTATGAAGAAGTCATTTTGTGAGGGTGAAAATAGGCCTACCTACCCATTCGTATCCCTTTTATTCCAAACGTATTCCTTCCTAAACTGGTATTTGACTGGTAATACCACGCTAGAATTCGTTTTTAATGTTCTCAGTCCAGAGATGATGGGGTTATAAATTCTGAATTATAAATTATCCTGAGATAATTTATTCTGGAATAAGAACTTCTGGAATAAGAAGTTCTCCTGTGGTACAGTGAAGTTGCGGGGGGGGACGGACGGACGACAGTGCTGCTGGAAGGGACTGGTGCGCAAGTGATCAGTGTCTTCTGCTGCCAGGATGTTCCCAGCTGAGCTGGCATCCTGAGCACCAAACCCAGGGCTGAAATGGGTCCAGTGTTCTGTAGAACTCTTGGTAGGCAGTAGAGGAGAAGATGGGTGAAAAGGGACAACTGTGCTACTTTCCTCAGCTATCAGCTGGGATCCTGCTTTGGCCCTGTTAGAGGTCTAAGAGGACACTGTTCCTCTGAAAGCAAAGAAAAAGTGGTTTTAAAGTCGTGGGATTTTTTTTTTTTTAACCTTTTCTGCCTTGTTCTACGTCAAAATGAAAGTTCAGGGAGGCTTTTCCAACCCTAGGGTGCTAGGCTAAGGTAAAACCAAAGAGGCCGGTTTGGTTTTTAAGCCACACTGGAGTTAATCAGAGCTTTGCATTCGTATGCTGGTGTGCCAAGGTCAGGCTGGCACAAGGTCAACTTGATTTTGCTCCAGATAGTGGAAATCTCACAAAGTGTCTGGCTCCCAGGATTTTTCAGTCTCTCAAACAGTAGAAATTACAAGAATGAACAGTGCCAGTCTCCTCCGGCATCTAAAGGGTTTTGACAGAATAAAGCCTTTCTGCTGTATAACCTCTTTTGAAATCCTAAAAGCGGAACTAAAGGAGAATTCAGATCCAAGATCTGCAAGGTTTTGTTTTGGTTTAGATTTTTGGGCGAAAACCCCACTGAAGGTTCATGTAGTGGTGCTTCAGAGCTTGGCTTAGGTCTGAATCTGTTGGTTTGGATAGAGCATCGTAAATTTGTGCTAGGAAAGAAGAGATCATGATCTTGGGCATGCGATCTAAGGCCGTAATGAAAACATTAACTGAGGAAACAAGTCTGTTATCTATGTGAACCTGTGTTTTTGAAAGGGAGACCTCGTCCTATGAGCACCATGAAGTGAGAAAGGTGATACTGATAATAGTGAAGGAAGTGACATGACGAATGTTCTTGTCAACCCTAGTGTTCCCATAAAGAAAGTTTAACAAGATGACATAGTCATATTACAAAAGGTCTTGGATATTAAGCTTTCACTGTGCTTCAGTTGTAAAAGATTTTATAGTGCTGTAAATTATGTTATGCTCTGGACTTTGCTTTAGTATCTTAGAAACAGAGTAGAGGCGCGGGAGACATTCGATAGCTATGTATGTGTTCTGTAATCATAAATCATACTACTGTTAATGTTGAGATAGGAACATTACAGTGTTTAAAACAACACCATGAACAAATACTTTTATATTCCATTGACTGTTGGTCTCTCCTGCTGGAATCCAGAAGAATGTGGATTAAACCCATGTATTTCTTGTGACACGTGTTATCTTAAAAAGATTAAATCATTCCATTAATTCTTCAGATTAAGAAGACTATAAAAAAAGATCTGTTCATCTGTAAAGTCCTGCCCCAGTATCAACATTTTTATTACTTCAATTAAGTGACACTGATTTGTACCAACTGGCTGTCTGGCCCCTGAGCTAAGCCCCAGCCTTTCAGTTACCTCAGAATTTACTCAGAAATGCGTGAAATCAGCTAACGCTAGTAAGTCGGATAGCTTTGTTATTCATTAAAGCTAATAGATGACCCATTATTAGGCCTGAGGGCGTGCAGGCCCAGAGAAAGGCATCATTAGCTGCTGCTGTTAGTTGAGAGTTTGTTCTCGATGCTAGACTAGCTGGAAGGCTGGACATAAAGCAAAGACCCGTTGTGTTTTCCTTTGTCTTAAAACAATTTGGCAGGATTATGCTGTACGTAAATATTTACAGTACAACAGTGTTTTGAAGAAAATACTCTGCAAGGTCACTATAGCAACCTGCTTAGGAAATCCTAAATCATAGAATCATTTAGCTTGGAAAAGACTTCCAAGATCATCAAGTCCAACCGTTTCCCCCCCGGAATCTTCTGAATCTGAAGCAGTGGAGGCTTATGGAGCTGGTTTTCTTCCCTCTGGTGCTTTCCTTTCCAAGTATTCCATCTTCTAAAGGCAGGGAGCCCGAGCAGCTTTGTGAGTGTTATCACATTTACAGAGGGAAGAGCCATCCTGTGGGCCCTGTGGCTCACTTCAGGCTGCCTCATAGCAATCCACCCAAGAGTGATTGAAATGGGGATGAGGAGCAGTGGTGTTTGTGCTCGTGTGTGTGTGCAGGGTTGCTGCAATATTGTTTGAGGCAGTTGGTATATCCTGCTGCAGGCCACAGTGTGAAGGCTGAAAGTACGTGGCTGAAGGCTCAGCTGGGAACACAGTGCAGCCTGGTCCTTGCAAGCCCAGATTCCTGCTTTATCTGGCACTTGTGCATTTGGTGTTTCTTCTGCAGAGACATCACGGCCGCTTTGTGGCCAGCGGCGGGGGAAAGGTTGCAAGGACGGGCAGAAAGTCTCCCTCCATGCCCTGCCTCGTGCAGACATTCCTTTGCATCAGCAGGAACACAGGACCTTTGCACTCGTGCAGCGCTGGGAATATGGTGGAGCTGTGCAGTGACCCATGGTTGTTGCTCACACGTATCTCCACTGTCGTGCAAACCATTGCCCTGTTCGCTGGGCAACCTGTTCTGCTGTTGCTAAGCTTCTCCAGGTCCCACTTTTGGCAGCGTGCAGCAAAACGCCTTCTGCTGATGGGTTAGGTCCTCAGCTGCTTTGGAGAGCACTGAAGAAGTCACGAGTGTCTCTTACAAATCTCGTAGGCATGTCTCTAAGCTTAAATTCCCTGCGCAGGTGACTCTACACACCTTTTGGCTCGTCCATCACCACAGTATCGTTGTTTTGATGAGCAAGCGGGCCAGGTGCAGCTCACAGACACCCGTGGCACTGGTTTGAGCTGGTTGCCTTCAGGAGCTTGGTGTGTGCTGCGGAGGTAGCTGGGGATGCAGAGCAGCCCTGCAGCCCAGGGAGCAGACCCGAGATGCGGCAGGGAAAACGCTCCAGCTGTGTCATGTTAACAGGAATAAAAGGCAAGGGAACATGTCGTTCTTGTCCTTATTTATTTGTGTTTCGGTGACAGCCTGCATACCGATTTAAATATGGCTCTACTGTAAGCACAATGGAAGCATATAAAAAGAGGCGAGCCTTCCTTCACTTCCATCCTGCGTGCGGGAAACAGCCAGAGGATGGAAATCCTCACCAGAGGAGCAGGGCTATCTCCCAGTCTGACGGCAAACCGCGTCCTGCCAGGCCTCCCCTGCCCTTCCAAGCGGTTGGGATTCGTCAGAAATGATTGAAAGCAGAGACACGTGGGATAGGCCTAGCATGTCCTTGTCTCAGCCATCCCAAGAAATAGCTTTCCGTCACACAACTGTGCTCATGGCTCTTTGAGGCTCGCTGTCTTTAAGTGTGAGGTATTGGAGCATGAGGGACGTTTCAGTCTAAAAAATGAAGCGTGCTGAAACCAGAAGTGTCTTATTGTCCTTTTAGGCTCCCGTTCTGTTTTCCGTAAGCTCCCTGGGAATCGGTGGGGACTGTAAAGCAAAACGCTGCTCCATACCGCTTCTTGCTGAGATTGGCAAGATCAGGCTCTTTCGACTTACTTGTAAGCAAAGCAATTAAAAGCAATTCCAGAGGCAGCTGCCAGTGTTCCTCTCGAGAGTGGAGGAAAGGAGGAGGGGGGAAAAGGAGCAATGTGATTTCTCTCTCAAGGATGAGCATTACTGCGCCTGTGTCATTGACCCGTGATGTATTGGCAGGTGATAACTAGAAAAAAAGACCTGGGCACATCTCCAATGAGTAGCTGTAGTCAGTAGTAAAACTGCAATCTGGCTGCTGTGGCTGGAATAAATGGTCATTAGGCCTGATTAAAGTCAGATTTAGGGGGATCCAAGCAAGCTAAAAGGGGGAAACCACAGGCAGTTTCACATAGTTTATTATATACTTGTGGAGTTATTTATATGGCTCAGTCTAGCACAGTGAAAATGAGTGTGCAGAGGGATTGTAGTCAGCTTTGGGACAATGCAGGTGATTTTCGATGGAAGGCTTAGGCCAGGATAAAACAGCGTTTTCATTGACCAAAGCAAAACGTGTAAAATAGACCAGAAGTCTGCAAAAAATATCCCAAACCCAAGCTTTGAGGATTGCCCGGATTCAGCACGATGTTTTAAAGCTTGGCGATGTTTACGGGGCAGGAGGAATGCTTCCTAGCAGGATTTATTTGTATCACCGTGAGCAGGGAATTGGCTCTTGTGTGTTATTCTGGAGTAAATGTGTGGTGACATCCAGATCAGGCTTAGCTGTATTGCTTTGATTTGCTCCAACCCTCCCAAAAGCAGCAGATGGGGAAAAGGATTCTTCTTCTGTTGCGTTGCCAGGAGCGGTGTCGGGCATTTCTCTGATCTATTCCTTGCCATTACCTGGACAGACTTTATGCGCTCTGTGTCAGGTTACGTGTATGTACGCAAAAGTGTAAATTTACAGCTGCATTTATAGTATTAGGCAAGTATTTATTGGTTTTAAACACCATTAGTCTGGAAATCGACCAGAACTTTGACCTTTTTATGATGTGATTTACTGCCGTGAGCCTTCAAATTCCATGGACTCCATTTAAGCAACGTTTCAGGTCTTGGCAGGACAAAAACCTGAGCCGGAGCCGTCTTTAAACCAGTGGAGTATTGCTTAATTGAACGAGTAACTGCACTGTCGTGACCGAGAGGATCGTTTAAGGGTGCAGGGGAAGCCTGGCTCTCCTGCAGGCTGGGGCTAATGTCATTGCCAGGGCACTTGTCGATGGAGGAGCCCTCAGGTGTCCTTACAGTTCGTGTGAGGGGAGTGCGTTTCTTCACAGCTCATACAAATAAGGGCTAAGAGGTCAGCTCCCAAATTTGTCGCTGTGTAAACAAGAGATTCCAGGGGCTCTGCTCCTTGCTCTGCTCGAGATAAAGCGAGCTGTGGAGAGAGATGTGGTTTCCTCAGACCGGTGCTTGATTGGTGTTGCAGTCAGTTTCTGCTCAGTTCTGTTATTATACAATCATAGAATGGGCTTCAGCTCATCCACCTCCAACCCCTGCCACGGGCAGGGACCCCTTCCACTGGAGCAGCTTGCTCCAAGTCCCTGTGTCCAACCTGGCCTTGAGCACTGCCAGGGATGGGGCAGCCACAGCTTCTCTGGGCACCCTGTGCCAGCGCCTCAGCACCCTCACAGGGAAGAGCTTCTGCCTTAGATCTAACCTGAACTTGCTCTGTTTCAGCCTGAACCCATCACCCCTTGTCCTGTCGCTGCACTCCCTGATGAAGAGCCCCTCTGCAGCATCCTTGTAGCCCCCTTCAGACACTGGAAGCTGCTCTGAGGAGATCCTGTGTTGCCTTCCCAGGGCGGCAGGAGCGCCTGGCAGGTTTGAGAGCATCAGACAGGGTGCGGGGCCGTTGTGTGTCCCATTCTGTGGTCTAGCATTCTGTGCTGCCAGAAGCTGCCTGTGTAAATCTCTGCTTTGTCTTAGACTCCAGGGGCTTTGTTTTCACCTGTGCAGCACTTGCTGATCTCCCAGCCAGGGCAAATGCTCTTTGCATGTGGGTTGTGCTGCTGTGTGCCAGTTACACTGCCCTGTTCCCAGGAATCATTGCAGTTGGTGATGGTTTCTCCCATGTAGATACTGGCAGGGAGTGGGCAAGGACAGCCACAGGGCTCTGCTGTGTGTGAGGCCGCCCTAAGGAGCAGCGTGGAGGTTTCCATCCTCCCTTGCACCAGCAAGACAGGAGCTTGCCATCACCACTGCAGTTATTCACGATCCAACCCTGTCAATTAATGTGTCCCAAGCTGCCCAAATGATTTACCAGGCTCGGTTACCTTGAAGAAGTCAATGGAGAGGGAGAACTTTAACTCCTACGTCTGACAGGGCCTTGTGTCCCATAAATCACTGCTGCTCTCTTTAGATCTGTTTACGTCAGCGAGAACCTAACCCCTGACAGCTGTACTGGAAGCAGTGCTGAGGAGCATATTGAGAGGCATATCTGTGAGCAGAACGTTTTAAATGTTGAATAATGATTCAAAATAAGGCTCTTCTAGATGGGGTTCTGCCTTGCATGGAGATAAAAGACATGACATGACATGAGGATGCTCTGATGGTGTGCTGAGGGATGCTGCAGCTCCCTCCCAGCCCTGGCACAGAGCCTGGCATGCTCCAAGAGTATTCTTGGAAAGGGCTAGGACATGCTCCCTGCTCATGCAGAGA
The DNA here is from genome assembly GCF_033815535.1 of Pezoporus flaviventris. NCBI lineage: Eukaryota > Metazoa > Chordata > Aves > Psittaciformes > Psittacidae > Pezoporus > Pezoporus flaviventris. The sequence continues at coordinate 1,063,283 of NW_026892680.1, read as the reverse complement.
ACCAGGCGGGTGCTTCATCTTCTGCTGGTGTACAAGGGCCATCCTTCTGTGAGCATCCTCTGTGGCGTGGGGTTTGGCACAGTAAAGTGTTAGGGGGAGCTCCCACAGCCATGGAAAGTTGTGGGTAGTCCTGTTTTGCATCCAGTCAGCGTGGCTTGTACACTGATACAAACACGTGGTGCCACTATTAACGTATCAATATGAGTAATTTGTGCTCATTATTTTAGTGACGTTGGCTCGAGGTGCAAATCAGTACTCAGCAATTACCCTCGAGAGAGAATATAATTCAGTTCCATTGGATTACTGTTACACTGTACAGATGATATGGTATCTATCCAGCCAGTAGCAGTTTGATTTAGGCTCCAGCTTTTCTTCAGAAGAATCATAAAATCAGCCAGGTTGGAAAAGCCCTTTAAGCTCCTCCAGTCCAACCATTCCTCAGCATTGCCAAAGGCACCACTGACCCACGGCACTGAGGGCCACACGGTGTGTGAACACTTGCAGGGGCGGTGACTCCAGCAGTGCCCTGGGAAGGGATGCGTATACATTCTTTGATGGAGAAATGACCATTAGTAATGGGGAACTACGTGGGTTTTTTCCTTCATGTGCATAAATCTGACATTTCTGAATTAATGGAAACTCTTTTGCCTTTGATTTAAGTGGGACATGAGCAGCTCTGATTTTGCTGCTTCGGAATGTTTCTCATGATACTTTTAATGAGCCAGGCTTAAAATAGAACGTATTTGCTGCATTTGTTTCCCACTGTTTGAGACTGTGTGGTGTGAATGAGCACTTCTGGATGTGTGCTTCTTTTCCCACTTGAAATACTGGCAGTTCAGAGTAGAAGACACACTCGCCTTTGACTCGGTGATGTTGGTACAATGTGCTGTATGAAGTGCTAGCAGGCTGAATCCGCAACGTCAGGCAGAGAGTGCCTCAACTGAAGCGATTTAAGAATAGGCTGTGAGTCAGGGCAGGCAGCTCTGGTTTCCATAATAGATACAATTAGACAAAATAAAGGGCCTATTAAGTTTTTTGAATAGGGTTGGGGGATGAAAGGGGAGAGGCGAGAGGGAGCCGTCAGTCTGCGCATCTGGGTGATAAACAGAAATGTTTATAAGTGATGAGTTGGGTTTGCTGATGCATTCATTAGAGAAACCCCTGTCAGCGGCTGGGAAAGTGAGAGGAGCTGCGAACAGGGAACAAGAGGCAGCTCATAAAGGCAAATGAGACTGAACGGCAGCCAAGGGAGCGGAGGAACGGGCAGGGCAGCGTGGAGGCGCGGGGCAAGGACCATGCTGACATGCTCCCACTGCTTGTTTTCCTCCCCCTTCTCTTCGGAGGCCCATCGAGCGACTCCCCCCTTTGTGCTGATCTGAGCAAGCAAAAAGCATTTGCTTAATTAAAAGCCTGTCTTTTCTTCCATCTGAAGGAGCCTGAGGAAAATAGCGCGCTCTTCTGAAGGAGAGGGAGGGCTGGGAACGCCTGGTGGGGTCTCCCCCCGACAATCCTGCTCACTGTGAAGAAGTAGGACAGTGAGTCGGTTCATTCAGGTGGATGCTGTTTATTCAATGGGACGTTCTTCCTGTAAAACTCCTAATAAAACCAAAGCCTCGCCTACGCCGCGGGGAAGGGGAAGGGGTTTTGTGCACAGGCTGTTTATTTGCAGACGCTTTCTGGAGGAAAAGGTGAGAAGAAAAAAGCGGGGAAGGAAAAGGAAAGTAAGGGGCAGAGCTATAAACACATCTGGGAGTAAACCAGGGCTGGAAGCCTAGCCCGTCACCTTTCCCATCGTATAGCCTGCTTCTAAGCTGTTCTAATAAGCCTTGCCTTTTAAAAACAAGCAGTTTGGTGGAGCTCTCAAACCGATTGCTTTGCTCTGGTTGTTTGCAGAGTACAGACGGGTGCCTGAAGCTTTTATTCCCGATGAGAACTACAGATGCTGGCCATCATACCATCATAAGGGCTGTCTCCTCTCTGTGTTCGATGTCAATGAAGCCATTGAGATCTGTGATAGCTACTCCCAGTGCAAAGCTTTTGTCCTTACCAACCAGACGACTTGGACAGGTAGGTCATGGCTTTAAATTAACCTTTCCCATTCATGTGGCTGGTGCAGTTTGACAGAACACCAGACAGGTTCTCCTGTGCATCTAGCTGGGGCTTCCTGGCTGGTGGCAGAGATTCCCTGCCTCTGGTGGGAACGCCGTGCTTCTAAGCGGTAGGGCTTTGGCTAAAGGACGGTGGGAAGGGAAGGTTTTAAGCCAGGTAGAAACAGAGCTTCCAGAGGAAAATGCTGTTTGCTACCACAGCTCGTTTTCTTGTCTGACAGAACGCACTTGCTGACAAGAGCAGTGTTGCCTCCACACACGGGGCTGTGTCCCTGCTGTTTTCTGCTGGGGCCGGGTCAGCTCCCCTGCTCCTGGCTTTGGGAGGAAGGGTGGCTGATGCCTTGGGAAAGACGATTGAAGTCCTTGCTCGGCCATAGACTGTAGTGTGGCAGGTTGCTTAGACTCGGCTTTCTGTCTGTACATCTGCAGTCACTACATGTCTTAACCTTAAAGTCAAACTCTGCCCTGTGTGCAGTTGGCTGCCTTAGTTGTGCTTAGCTAAGCAGCATAAACACACGTCACAGCCAGGCTTATACATGTGCCTGGTAGGTCCCCAGCTCTGAAAGCACCATAAGTAAGTAGAAACTTCAGTCAGTTCGTACATTTCAGAGTGGTTTAGGTGCTGCCATGGCTTTCTGCATTACTTTGTCATTCTGGGAGGTGTGACCAGAGACTTTCATGGAACCTAAAAAAGACTGATGTACCCGTGGCTAACCAGTGGCTACTAGATCAGCGTGTCAGACTATCTATAGCCAGACTACTAAAAGTTAATTGATATGCTAAAATAAATATTATTATGGCACAGGGAAACCCATAGGAAGTTTAGAGCAGCTCCTGCCTAATATCAAGAGCAAATGAGGCATAGCAGTCTTGGTCTTGTTTACCGTTGCCTTCACCGTGTTGTTCCTGATGCATGAGCACTTGGGTCTCTGAAACGCAGCGTGGGAGTTTGCTCAGGTGAGGCATCCCATCTGATGCAACAGCAGTGTGAAGCATCTGGAGAAGGCAGTGTTATGGGAGCCCTCTAGAGAGGGCGTTTGGTTTTCCTGCAGTTAGAGAGAGGAAAGGCAGGGGTTGAACTGCTGTGGAAAGTATCTCTGATACAAGATACAAGGACCGTGCTGTGGTTCCCACACGTACCGGTGGGTGAAACCTCACCGCATTCAGCCCCCATTGGCCGCTGGTGTATATATGGCAGGTGCCTTGCACCACCCAGGCTGTTACCACTTGCTGGTGTTTGTGTTCCAGGAGCAGAACCCTTGTTCTAGCTGATTTAAAACCCAGAGTTAGTTGCAAAGCGATCAGTACTTTGGAGCAAGTTGTGTTCAGCGTGCGTTGCACTGAGCAGTTTTGCCAGGATTCAGGTACACAGAGGTGGTTCTGCTCCTGTACAATGACATTAAATCCTTCCTGAAGCCTGAACTCAAGCCTGGTTTTGTCAGTGAGGGAGTCTTTAAATAATGTTTTAAGATCGTGTGACATGTGTGTTAAAATCTTCATTTACTGTTAGCTGCGCACAGCCGCATATTGAGCATAATAAATGTAGTGAAACCCGGGGAGATCTGCTGTCCTTTTAGATGAAAGCACTTCAGGTTTATACCATTTGAAGTTGAGGGACAGTTCAGTCGTGGGCTGCCTGAGGAATGCAGAGGTTGAAGAAGAATGTGAAATTACCGTATTTTGAGGTAGGCAGCATTTTGCTCATCCCTTCTAAATTACTTCTTTTCCTTTCTCCCCCTTTCCTCCTGGGTGCAGGTCGGCAGCTTGTCTTCTTCAAGATGGCCTCAAATCATATCATGCCTGATCCTGACAAGATAACGTATGTGAAGGTGACAGACTGACACCTAAAGTGGCTCCGTCTGCCCTGTGAGTGATAAGAGCTGTTTGTGTATAAATATAGGCAGCTGTTAGGTAGAAGGTGGCTGTGGCCAGAGGAATAATTGCACTATTACTCATTCTAATCTATAGAGTGCTAAAGAGAACTTTAAAGAAATCACCTGCATGACCAGGATGAATGTGCAATAGAACAACGTTTTGAAAATGTGATTTTTATTTCTATTTCTATTTTTTTTAAAACAAGGCAGAATACAAAATATGATACACTGTTAGGGAATCGTTTGGGTAGTGAATCGGCTGGCGGCTCTGCCTGCTCTGACCAAGGGTAGCATGACATTTCTGACCTCTGCGTGTGTGTACAGGGACCAGAGGTGTTCGTTTCTATGGGAAGTCTGTATCCTGCACGCTGATGGTTATTTGGGCACATAAAATCACAATGGAGTAACTGAAACGTATCAGTTTATAAGCTGAACGGCAAACGTTACTGAAGACAATCAGCATTTGTGTTGCAGCTGTCAAATACGGGGTGCCTGCCTGTTGGTCAAAAGGAAGGAATTGGTTCTGTTTAGAGTTGCAAGACTGTAGCTAGTTTTCATCTTTGCTTCCAGTGTTATCATAAAGTTTCATTTCTGATTTAAAAGAGCCATTTTGTGGGTCTAGCAAATCACGTCAGCATATGAATAGTCCCACTGAAAAGGCAGGGACTCACCCAAGTGCCTAGTGCTTTGCTGAATAGGGCTAGGCCTAAGCATATGCTTACAATTAAGCCTGTGCTTAAGACTTTTGTTGAAGGGAGTTTGAGTTGGTCAGGAAGCCACATCTGGGACAGCCTGGCAGAGCCGTCCAGCTGGTGGAACAGGACTGGCTGAATGACTACCTTGCAATTACTCATATTTTTTTATCATCAAATCCTTGGTTTTCTAAGGCACCGCTTGCTAATTCTTAGAATGAAGGAAGGAAAATGACCTTAATAATGTCGAATGAATGCTAGCCTTAACTCTCTATAAATGCATTTTACAGGCATGGTGTGTCTAGAGAATTTGCTTTCAGTGAAAGCAATAAATGCTGAAGTGACCAATGTCATACTGTTTTGTAGATTGTACAGTCAGGAGGAAAAAAAGAAAAAGGTGCTTTTGTTTCTCAAAATGTTTATTTTTGTAAAAAAAAAAAATAAAAGATAAATACAATTTCTCTCATACTTGATTGCTTTCTTTTTTGTGTTGTTATGTCTAAGCCTTCACTGGATTTAGGTATTTATTTAGGTGTTGTACATAAACATAATGCTGGAGGCATGCTAGAGAGGGACCCTTTATCAGGGACTGCAGCCATAGGACGAGGGGTGATGGGTTCAGACTGAAACAGGGCAAGTTCAGGTTAGATCTAAGGCAGAAGCTCTTCCCTGTGAGGGTGCTGAGGCGCTGGCACAGGGTGCCCAGAGAAGCTGTGGCTGCCCCATCCCTGGCAGTGTTCAAGGCCAGGTTGGACACAGGGGCTTGGAGCAAGCTGCTCCAGTGGAAGGGGTCCCTGCCTGTGGCAGGGGTTGGAGCTGGATAAGCTTTAAGGTCCCTTCCAACCCAAACCAGGCTGGGATTCTGTGACTGTATAAGCCTAGGGTCTTTTTTCCAGGAAGGAGCTGAGGTTGTTCCAGGGGCTCCCAGGGAAGGATGTGTTTCTGGGGTACCTGGTGCCTTTGTCTACTCAGTTGCCTGTCACAAAGCTGCTGACTGTTGGAAGACAATGCTTGAGTAGCCTTTCCTGCTCTGTGGTTTGAGTCATGCTGGTAGCCATCTTTTAACATTTGGAAGGGGCGAGGATGAGAACAAAACAAGGAATTGCTCTTTGGCTTGAATAGTGTGTGTTCTTTACCAAGGAGGCTCGGAGAATCATAGAATCCACCAGGTTGGAAAAGCCCTTTAAGACCATCAAGTCCTGCCTTTACCCCAGCGCTCCCCAGTCCAAGGTGGGTGGCAGTGTGACCATGCGGGAGAGATGGTCCAACAGTGACCCTGTCAGCAGCGGGTTTTGTCTCACTGTGGTTTCCCTCGGGTCACGACTACCCTGAGGACTTCTGCAGTTCACTGGACTGACGTGCTGTAATGGCTGTGACTCCCGGCTTATCAACCCTGCAGGCGTCGCAGCTCAGCTGATTGTGTGGCCCTGCACTTAGGAGCCCATCAGTCATGCTGTGGTGATAAACAAGCACCAGAGATTCTTTTGGATTGCCACATAAATCATGCCAACGCATGCTGCACAGGTCATGGCAGCGGTACCCGTTGTTGGCACGGAGGCGCTGGGATGCATTCTGAAAGGTTTTAACCTCCTGTGACTGCCTTCCCCTTCTGCACTGTGCGCCGTTCCAAAAAGTAGTCAAGGTTTTAAGCCAGTGGGAATGGTGAAATTCTTTAATGGCATTCCTAGGTAAAAAAATATCAGTACTTAAAAGGGAGAAAAAAGATACCTGGAGTAAGTTTAATTTTTTAGTGTAGTAATCGGGTAAATTTGGATAATTTCATCCCATCACTTTCCACACATGCCTCTTCAGTCAGGAATTGTTTATCCCTGGAATTAAACAGCCTTGCCGAACCAATTTACATCAGCTTTTGCAAGCAGAGGGGTCAGGTAAGCAAGAAGGAAACGTAGCCGGGAGCCAAGAAGCCGGATGCTAACTTTCAGCGGTGATCAACTTTATAGAGGCAGGCTTATAACTCTTGAAGAGTAAGGCTTTCCAGTGGAAGCACTGATTGAAATCGTAATGGCAGGCGTGATACTACAATAAGGGAATTCAATAGCTATAGTAAGCACTGCTAGAAGTCTGAACTTATGGGAGAAACTGCCTTTGGCAGCAGTGGTCTCATTCATGCAAGTGCCTGGCTGGTGCTTGTGGCATGGAAAGCCCTAAGAAGCCACGGAGGAGGAGGAGGAGGAGGAAGCAAGGACAAAGTGAGCTGGCGGGGCTGGGCCAGTCAGCCTGGGAGCTGCTCCCCCTTTGCTGTGGAAAAGGCATTTCTATCCGGTTTTCCCCCTAACGTTTTGACTGCTTTTTACATTTCCTGGCTTCCTTAAGCCACACGGTAGAAGCGTGAAAGAAGACACCCAGAGGGCTTTAAAGGACTGATGTGTGCGTATGTGTATGCGTATTTATGTGCGTGTCACGCCGAACAGGCAGAGCTTATTTCCTCCGTGGGAAACCGATTGGCTGTGCCCAAAATGAGGTGCTAAACAGGATGCTGAGTTCATCTGGAGAGGTGAGAGCTGTGTGCAGCAGTGGGTGCTGCAGCTCTGCGAGGGGCTGTGCTGAGCACTCAGTCTATAGCCCAGGAGCTGCCTGTCTCCGTGGTGGGTTGGTGAGCGGGTGACACCAACCCCAGCACTGGGAGCTGACTCCGGGCAGTCACCTCTGGCCTGACATCCTGAGGGTTGTAGCGGGGATGTGCCAAGAGCTTCGCTCTGTGCTTAGACCAGAGTTAAACTGTGATGTTCTGTTTGTCAGTATCTTCTCCGAGCCTACTCTGTTTTCCCTCTGGTTGTTTTGCAAAGCTTTCTCCCCAGCTTCAGTGTGTCTTTTTGAGTGGAACGCTGAGGTTCTTACGTATTCAGCTCCAGAAACAGGCTGTAACAAATGGCATCTAAGAGAAATCTCTGCTGAAAATGGTGATACCACCACAAGCATTCATCAACCAGAGAGAAAGCCTGGAAACCTGTGGGCCCCTTTGCCAGCTGAGTTGTTCAGGTAAGTTAGCATAGAGAGTGAAGGGGGTTGATGGGCACTGGTTAATAGCCTCGGAGAGGTTCTTCCAACATGAGATAAAGGAGTTTAGGGTAAGTGGTATTCCTAACATGCTTTGCCCTGCCTCTCCCTGCTTCACTGAGCCATTTTGCTTGATACTTCTGCCGGCTGTGACCACCGAGTTTCCTATAAGGTCTGTGAGAAGGACAGAAGAATGAGGTGGAGGGAGGACAGCAGCTCTCCCTATTGCTGGTTTATGTGGTTGTAACTACTGGGGCCCGCTGTCCTGGAGCAAGACGTGGTAGGTGCACAGTGAAGATGCGCCTGCTAAATCTGTGTGTGTTTTCAATGGATTCTTGTGGAAAATTCACCAAAGTCAGTGGAAGAGGCCAGTGAACGGGCCAGGCTTTTGACTGATTGCTGCATCCTCTATGTGCATTGCTTATTCTTCTGAATTATTTTCTTGAGCTTTTGTGGCAGGGAGTTAAATTCCAGAAGACATCAAAGATAAGAAGGTTATTATTTATTTATCAGGGACTGCAGCCATAGGACAAGGGGTGATGGGTTCAGACTGAAACAGGGGGAGTTCAGGTTAGATCTAAGGCAGAAGCTCTTCCCTGTGAGGGTGCTGAGGCGCTGGCACAGGGTGCCCAGAGAAGCTGTGGCTGCCCCATCCCTGGCAGTGCTCAAGGCCAGGTTGGACGGAGCCTTGGGCAGCGTGGTCTAGCGTGAGGTGTCCCTGCCTGTGGAAGGAGTTGGAGCTGGATGATCTTTAAGGTCCTTTCCAAGCTAAACCAGTCTGGGATTCAATGAATCAAAAAGTCAGTGCAGCCTTGTGTTCTTACCAGGTGAACAAAGGAGCAGACTTGGTGACTGAGCAGTCAGTCACAGACAAGCATCCTGTGTTACAAGCCAAAATACATACTGTTTTTCTACTGTGCCGACCCCACTAACGTTTATAAGGCCCCACACCTTCATGCACTGTTGCTATTTAGAGCAAAGAAGACACTCCTGTTGATAATAATTTAGATAAAGCAAATGATTTAGAGGACTTGTAATTCAAAGCATATGGATAGAGCAAGCAGCCAGAGCTCACATTGTGTTGCCTGCCAGAAAGGAATACACGAACACAGGGATGTTCAGATTTTAGGAGGGAGAGCCTTATCTTGGATTCCTTAGCACTAAATTCTGTGGAGACCGACTAAAACCTACTACCAGGAGGAAAAAAAAACCAGAAAATAGGAAAAATTGAGTGGCAGGACTGTTCACAAGTTTTTTCCAGGAAAACACATCCCTAAGATTTTGGTCACAATGTGAAACAGCGTTGAAAGAAGTCAAACAGTTGAGTTGAAAAGACTCCACTGAAGTTTTCATCAGCCAGCTGCAGAAAGAAGAAACGGGGGCTCAACCGAGAGGAGGAAAGTTGGTGTAAAGCGGGCAGTATATGAAGGCTTTACAATCAGATGCTGGTTCATGGTTTTTGAGATGGGATTATTTGATCCTTTATTTCCGTAAGAAAACATTGTTTCTTCCTATCCCTGAGGTTTTGAGACACATCAGGCTGGCTTGGGCTGCCTGCCTCCGCGTGCTCCCAGGGCCCTGGGGTCCATATCCTTCCTGCAGCACGGACACGGCTCTTGGCATTGCAACTAAGGAGTAAGTCACTTGCAAGTAAGCACAGGTTATTTTTTCAAGTTGACATGGATGCTTGTAAGAGCTCATTTAAAACTGTGAAGGGAACAAAACGAATCTATTCCCTTTGTAGTTGCCCACAGTCAACAATTGCCTTTGTGTAATAGGTGCTCCGCTTCCCCATGCCAACCGGGGAAGACTAATTCAGTGGGAGCCACCCTCCTTATGAAGCTGGCTTTGATGGCCAGCCAGAGGGCAAGCGACACGTTTATTAGAAATTGTGGCTTTTAAACAGAAAACTCCCTGCTAACCACGGTCTTTCAGCAAATGACTGGGAGGCTCAGAAGGAGGACTAAACTATCCAGTGGCTACTTGAAATGATAAAGGCAGAATCTGATCTGAGCTCGATTTTACCAGTGTAATTCGGTTAATCCTTGATTTATGTTCACATGAAACAGAATCAGACTGTTAGATTTTAAACTGTCCGTGGGCTAGACACTGAATAAAACTTGCCTCTGGGACCTAAGTGTTTGAAATGACAGGAAAAATACACAGATTTTCCCATATACACCTCCATGTGTGTGTGAGCATGTGTATAGGTTCCTGTGAGTTCAATAATGACAACATGAAGACTTACCTTACTTCCAGATGGAAGCTTTAGCAAGACACAGAAAATTAAAGGCATCCTATCAGGTAAGTAATCTCAGGAAAGGAATGGGAGTTCTACTCAGTGTTTAACAGGTATAATGCCGCTGTGATTTATCATCCTGCCGACTTCAAGTATGCCCTGAGAACAATTTCCAGTTTTCAATAGTAGAAGTATCTGGCACGTATAAAGATAATGGTACAAACTGGTAGTTATGAACTGCAGCTTTCTATAAATACACAAGAGGAATGCAGAGCAGCCTGTCAGACAGATCGATGACCGGGGCACAATGGCACTTTTGGAAGTGGGTTTTCATCTGTGTGTGGCTCTGGTTTCTGATTCATCATAGGATTTTGATAAAAGCTCTTGGGCAGAGAGAATATCACAGAGTCAAAAACCCAAATGCTCGGTTTGTTGCGTAGGCAATCAATTTACAAGCAAACTCTGCACAGTCTGCCTGGAGAACTGAAAAGTTTAGTGACTTAGATAGTGGGTAAATCACCATTTCACTGCCTTACATTGCAGCATATGGTCCATGACCTATAATTATTCTGATACACAGTCCATTTCTTAAAGTCCAAGCTCCCCAGTCAAGTGCTCATATGGGAGCAAGCTCCTCTTTGCTTCTTTTTACCATCGACTAAAGAGCGTATATAAAGAGAACTGTGTAATACTAATCTTGCAGTTCAGAAACCCCTGTAGCTGTGGTGCAACTGCTTTTTGCAGTAACAATCAACGGACAAGAGTAGGCGACAAATTGGCAGTAATTCCGCAGTGGATGTTGATGCTAACCAAAAATATCACAGAATGGAAGACGTATCTCATTTTAAAAGTAATAGGAAAGGGGTATGAGAACTGTGTAGTAAAAAAGGTGTAAGAAAAAACAGAGCTACCATTTATATAATAATATTTGTATAATCTGCTGGGCAGGGGAGGGAAACAAATATGCAGTACCAAAACCTCCCTGTTAACTCTCAGGAACAGATTAACTCCTGCCTCTCTGGAGTCACTGGCCCGTGTAATATCAGTTCTCAGTTTCCTCAGTCCACTTGGCAACTTATTTCTGCCTGAGTATCAGTCTTCCAGTTTGAGCTGAGAGACGGTTTGTGTGACAGAAGGAAACTGCAGCAATAGCGGTGGCTTCTCAGCCAGCCTTGGTTCATACTGCGTGTTGCAATTCCCACACCAAAGTTGCATGGGACATGCCTTCAGCTTGCTTGGAATGAATGCCTTAACTACTCGTGTTCCTAATAAAACTTACTGTGGGCTGCTGGCAAAAGCTCCCTTTTTAGTACGAGGAGATAGAGCACCCTCCAATGCCATCTAGTGATGCTGATAGGATCTTATTAAAAACCCTACATCCTGTGCATCCCAAGTAAACTTGATGCCTGTGTATACTGCAATGTATCCTTAGGCTTCCATAGAAACCCAGAAGAATATTTCTTCCAACTAATTTCAGCAGTTTTTACTAATTTACTCAGTTTATTTACTATACTGTTAGCATACTGCCTTTTCTTGCCTCCCAAATTGTTTGGCGATGGAAGAGGCTGCTGAATCTGCTCCAGCTGCCACCTGGGAAGGGGAGTTATTTGGTGCCTATGCCCTTAATTCAAACTCTCTCACAGGACCATGTGGAGCTGGCTGTTTGGTCCATCCGGGAGGCATGCAGCTCGCTTTCAAGCAGAGCTCCAAAGGCAGACTGCTACAAAAATACAATGCAAAACAGGAGAAAAATACAAATAATAATAATTAATAATAATAATAATAAAATATTGGCACATTATTTATTGTAGCAAACCAGATGCGAGCGGCATTGGATTTCTGTTGCCACGTCCTCTCGGAGCTGTTGAGGCTGATAAGATTTCATGCAGCCACAGAGAATGTGGGAAACGGAACACAGAGGGGATGAAGGAGGGAATGGCAAATTTGCTGTGTTTAATGTATTGGACACCATCTGTATTTTATTCAAATAGGGTTATATATTTTGTGCAAATAGAAACCAGCCTCATGAGTCAGTCTGTGCAAGGCAGTCACTCGAATATCTATAATGGGAAACATGTTTTCGGTTGGGAGTTGCAAAGGGAAATCAAATGTTTGAAGTGTCAAAGTTGGAAAAATATAAAATACGCCTGACACCGTAGCTATTGAAGCCAAAATGAATAAATCATCATCTCAGGAAAGAAAACCCCACCAAGCTCTTGGCTATAACCTTCATTTTCCTACGCTCAAATAAAATTACGTACAACCTGATAATTTAACCAGACTTGTCAATAAGAACTGATGGCTTCAACAGACACTATCTCTTCATGCTTCAAGTGTAGACTTCAGGAGCATCCAGTATGTTATCCAAGAAATAAATTTGATGTCAAACTCTCCTTTTTAAGTTGATAAATAGAAGAACCTCACCCAGTGGAACTCATGTAAAATATGTCATCTTGCAGAACACTAGAGTAAAATGAAATTAATGCCAGCTCAGTAGTTCGTTCCCCATGTACAGCTTTTCCCGAGCAGGATTTCAGTATCTTTCTAAGTAGGGCGAGCATGACTTCCAAGAAGGAATTTGAGAGGAACTTTGAGGTTACAATAACAGGAGTCTGTGCTCCCAATTTCTGTTACAGTCTTGCTATTGATTCTGGTCAAGTTTTAAGCCGTTTCCCCTTCATGTCAGGCTCAGTGTTAGGAATGTGATTTGCAAACATAACAGCACTTATCTGTGCATGTCTGGGGGAAGTTACTGGGACACAGTGGTTTTTGGCTTTGTCTGCATCAAGGATCTATTCATAACAAACAAAGTAGCCTGATGGAGAGATGGGAATGCTTTTTTAGCTGCAACTTGAAATGCAGTAATTTGGGCAAACTGAGGACTTCCATGTACTGTTTAAGATGCTTACATGCCTATTTATTTATTTATCTATCAGAAGGGGCGCCTTCTGCACCTGGAGATCGCAGATCAAAGCAACAACTCATTTTATCCCTCGTGTTCATTAGATGTTGAATGTGGCCCAGCTGGCCTGTTACTTGCTAAAATATGTTAGCTCGTCTACAGCCTCTGCTGTGTGCGGCCTCAGCTGAATGCACCAGGGAGGGAAATAGTGGTCAGGAGTGCATTGGGCATCCTAAATCTCTCTTTCACTCTGGCCCTACATTGTAAAGGGCATTCTCTACCTGTTTATAGACTCTCTACAGGTCTCAGAGACCATAGTCCCCCTGGGGAGCTGTCAGAGTGCTCCACCTATTCCACCCTCTTCAGCTGCTTTCCCAGCTCTTCCCCGGCTGTGATCCGTAGCGAGCAGCCCAGTTTTTCAGCCTTGGTTTATGCTGTGAGAATGCCCCAGCTTCACCGTGCAAGCGATGTTAAGAAGTTGGACTTCTCCTGACGGGTGCCAGGTAAGCAAACGGGGCAGATAGAGGACACAAACTGCACTCCGAGCAGCAGTCAGATGTCAGAAGAACAGTCAGAATTCAGAGGATCAGGTGAAATTAGGGGTCCAAAGTTGTGGTGTCACTGAGAGTCCTTTCATGTGCTCCAAAATGACCCGCATGGTTCTGACCAAAAAGCCAGTCCCCAGCCGTGATGGAAGCCTATGGCAAGCCACTAACCCCAAGGGAAAGAGTAAGTACAGCCCTAATCTTTCTCCTGACACTCTCCTCCTGGCTGTCAAGCAGCAGTTCAGGATTTCCATGAGGTTAAGTTATTAAACCAACTCCAGTTGTCTACAAGATGTCATATCGCTTGTCTTGGCAGCTGTGGCAGGACCAGTATCTCCTCAGCTTTGGCTGGAGCATCTACAGCAGCAGGAAATGGTGGTTCTGTGACTGAGTGCTTTGCTATTGACACGGTATCTTAATGAAATCTACAAACGGGACACATCTTTGGTGTTTCCAGTCATTTCTTTTTCCTCTGCAAATTTCTTTCAATATTTGTTTGTTCGTCAGCCAGAAATGTGGGCCAAGGGGAGCTGGAAACAATGCTCAGCTTAGAATCTTGATATTAGCACATACAGTCCACGTAAGGCCATTAAAAACATAGATTTAGCAAAACCTCAGCCTCCACAAAGGAGGAAGGGCTCTTCACCAGCCTTGAAGGTTAATTTAAACCTCTAGCAGTGGATGATACTGCCACGTTGTAGATTGGAGCTTTTTATTCCTCACCTCTTGAACAGTTCCTTAGGGAAGGCTAAAAGCACCTCTGCTGATGGAACTAAAGGAAGGGCAATACTGCAATCTTTTTGACACATATTGCTATTATATAGGTCTGGACTAAGCAGTAAGTTTCTGATTTTTCTGGACATAGCTTGTAAAACAATCCGATGCTGTAGTGCAGAACCTGCAATCTCCGCTGTTGAGTCCTTGTCCGCAGTTACCTTGTTTTATAGATGCATTATAGGTTGAACTGATTCAGGAATTATGGTGAGGTGAGTGAACACTGAATTTGGGCTGTTAACTTCAGATGATTGTGTGGAAACGAAATACCTAATGTGTGTGGTTTTTTGTACAGCGCTGCTGTTAAATTCACTGCTACTTCACCGCTTGGAATGCGAGTTCTAAAGCAAGTCCAGAATCTCTGCTTTGAGGTCACCTGTTAATCAAAGAAGACATTTATATGCATGAAATCGTTTTCCAATCTCCAGTTGCACTCGAAAAGCCCCGTGATCAGAGGTATTAATTACTCTGTTTCATACACCATATCCCTGTGCTGTAAATGAACATAAGGGAGCTGATCTTCTTTTCAATCCACATGAAGATTTTAGGAGTAATTCCTTAGGTCCAAAAGTCTAAGTCTGTTTCACAAACGCAGTTATCCAGCTTTCTGGTAACTGTAGAAGACTGCTAAGAGCAAAATACGACTGGCTAAGGAATTGAACGAGCTGAGACTCACTTACTCTTGGGAACAAATTTTGTCGTGTCCTACCCCCAAAAACCACCAGAAAAGTGTTTGCAAAAACCTGCAGGAATGCAGAAGAGAGAGGAGGAGAGCTTGCCTGTTTTCCCTAAACTGTTATGGTCACTTATGGGACATACCTCAAAAAGCTTACTGCTGTTACGTGAGGTGCATGAAAGGCAAAGGAGGCTTTCAGCGTTCACGTGATAGGTACTTTAACTTGCTTTGCTTACTCCTTTTGGGGTCTTGCTCTCCATCAAATTAACACTATAATTTATATATAGCAGTTGTATGTGAATGGATGGCTTAAGTCGGTTTTGTCATGAAAAGGTCGAATTCCCACTGCCACCCCTTCCTTTCTGAACTGGGCTGCAAAATGAGGGCTCCTCATGCAGCCTTTGCTCTCAGGCGAGTCCTAGCCCAATACAAACACAACCATTGACTTCAGCGTGCCTGCTTGTATGAATAAGGTCTGTAAGATACAGCCTGTACATTCCAAATTGCCTCTTTTTTGTGCCATTCACACCAGGGATTAATATCTGTGGGAGGCTTTTGTGAAGCCTTCGCCCTCTTGCCCTCCCGCAGTCCAGCAGTAGCTATGACTTCAAGGATGCAGCTCGATTTTTTTGTCCTTTGTGAAGCAGCCCCTTCAGCTGAGATTGCAGAAACTGGACTTTTACTTCGAGTTTGTGATTTAAAGTCCTGAATTGCCTTTCTTGGAGTACAGTTGGAAGGGCCAAAAGCCAGTGCTTTGCCGTTCCCACTGCCCTTCACAAGCAGAGAATGGCAGCGGCCGCGGAATAGAAGCTTGTCCATTAGCTCACCTAAGAAATGATGCATTGAATATTCATTGTTCCCTGTTGCAAGATGTCATTTTTCCATGAGAGCCGCTTGAAGCAGTACAGAGAATACATTTGCATAAACCATTTGTCAGAAACAGAAGACCCTTTGTGAAGAACTATTAAGAAACCACATAATCTACTTTTCTGTTCTTATGCAAGTCCCAGGGAGAACACAGAGCTCTTTGTAAACAGGATCTAAACACAAGTGCTGGGTGTGTTTTTTCTGCAATCAAGATTCCATAAATAATAAAATTGGAGTTCAAAACCAGAAGTACCTGAAATTGTTAAGTGTAATGTTAATGATTTCCTGGCAGTATTTGAGATCCAGAAAGTTTAACGCTATTAATACCCATGCTGTTTTGGCCGAGCTGGACTCCCCTTCCCCACTTCTGCTAAATAAAGCTGTAATTAATCTGCAACACAAATTCGGGCATCTCCAGTTCCTGGGGAAAAGCAGTTTTATAATACATCAGGGGAAGCCGATTCGGTGAATTCGGCTGTGGGCTTTAATAGCCTCCATAATTCATTCATCCTGTCTCAATGATTTTCTGCTTTTATTACCTGTCTGAGCCCTTTTGTCTAGATAGGTGGCCTTGAAGCTTGCTTGTTTCTTTACGATACCACCTTTCCTCCTCAACGTTTCACTGCCCTTCTCCGGTAGCCGATCTCGTGCGCACTTACAGAGGCCCTCCACCACCTCCACGCTCACACAAGACCGGGGTAAGTAAGCCAGATAAGTCAAGGCAAACAAAGCCCAAGTGCGGCACACTGAGCAGCCAAAGAGATTACCGCTCATGCGATTAACATCTTTTCATGCCCCTTCTCCCGCCGCAAGACGGTCTTGTTTCCTTTTCACCGGACAACACGGTTCAAGTATTTACTTGTTGCATTTCCCGGCGGTGAATTACTGAGGCGTTCCTGCCATTCCCAGGAGCTGTTGGTGCCTGGCTGTGCCGCAGAGGGGAGGCGCAGGGGCAGGGCTGCTCAGCAGGGAAGCCCTGGCAAATAAAGCTCTGCACGTGTTTCGTGGGGCGGGCTTGGCAGAGAGCACGTTAATGCAATCGCTTTCTGCCTTATTAATGGATAACTCCGCGTCTGAAATGAAACCTGAGAGCTTTGAAGATAACGCATGCCCTCAACGCCCGGCGACGGTCGCTGGGATTAGCAGAGTGCAGCCGGTTACCTGCAATTATTATCAGCAAAAGTCATGTGGACTAATTATACATCACCTTTAATCCCAGTGTATCAGCCTCCCGCCAGCATCCATTTACATTGGCCAGTCATGCTAGGTGCTGAGTGCCTCCTGATACCAGGCGCAGTCAAGGTGCCCCAGTGTTTCCTGGGGCAGTGCTGGACCTGGCTGAGATCCCCACAGCCTGCCTGGTTTTCCAGCTGATTACATTCCAGAATTCAAATAGAAAAGAGGTAAACTGATAAAGGTTAGAAGAGAAAATAAGAAAGGAACGAAAGCACAGGGAGCACCGAGCGCAGGAGGCCCGCTTTAAATGACCCACATTTAAGTGACATTTTATAATGTCACAGCTCCAGATTCAGCGCAGCACCTACACGCAAAAGCCCTGTGAGACTACAGCTGCACAACAGGCTGAGCCCAAGCTTAAGGAGACAGAAGCAGTCCTCGCTGCTCACCCCTTACAATATATCCCAGATTTGGGGCTCAAATCCTTGTTCCATCAACTTAGCTGATTACACCAAGTAGCACGCATTCAGCCCGAGGAACTGAGGTCCCTTTTTCTCAGGAGCTGTATACAGGGGTACCAATTTTGCCGATGTCCTCCCTGGATTTTGAACTCATTTCTTTCATTCACAGCTGGCTGGTGTTTGCTTTCCA
This sequence comes from Pezoporus flaviventris, assembly GCF_033815535.1. NCBI lineage: Eukaryota > Metazoa > Chordata > Aves > Psittaciformes > Psittacidae > Pezoporus > Pezoporus flaviventris. The sequence goes on along the minus strand of NW_026892680.1, from coordinate 1,045,761 downwards.
TAACGTTTGTGTGATCAGTCTTACCGGCTCAAATATCTGCAGAAAGAGGATTACTGGAAACCTTGAGGAAACACATTTCAATGGAAATGGAATGATTCCTTCTGGATGCATTCGTCCACACGTTCAGTGAAGAAACAGAGCTGAGTCTGGTGGTTGATCTCCTCTAAGCAGCACAAACCCAGATGTCCTTATCAGTTACTCCAGCTGAAAATCAAGACTGTGTCTGATTAAGTGGGTGAGTTGTGATCACAGAATCAAGGATGGTCTGTGCTGGAGAGCACCTTAAGCTCATCCAGTTCCAAGGGACACCTTCCACTAGAGCAGCTTGCTCCAAGCCCCTGCGTCCAGCCTGGCCTTGAGCACTGCCATGGCAGTGCTGGGAAATGGTTGGACTTGCTCTTAAAGGTTTTTCCCAACCCAGCTGATTCCATGATCCTAACAGCAAGTGAGTTTCAGGCACATGCTTTTTCCTCATCAGCACACCTGTGTTTTGAACCACGGTGCATAACAGCGCATTCAGTATTAGTCAACAAAGTGGGTTTGATACCTGACGGAGATGAACTGATGGTGCATCAGTTATCAACCATCAGCTGATGCTTGCAGGCAGAGAGCTGGACAATTACCTCTGTAGTTAATAGGGAAAGTATACCCCATGCACCTAGTCTTCTAGCTATAGATCCAAGAGCTTGAAACCAGCTGTGTGCTTTCGGCAGATGGTTTACTTTTGGTTAGTAACAACACTTCCTACAGGCTTCCTATTGGAAAAGCGCATGCTGCTCAAAGATCTTGTTTGCATTCAGTGCTTATGAAATACCCTGGCTGGGTGTCAGAGCGCTCACTTTCCAAGGCTATAAAGTTTTGTTCTGCTTTTAAATGTTTCTCAACTGTGGTTTTCTGACTGCCTCTGCAAAGTCACAGCGAGAATAGAGTTTTCCTGCTAGATCCCTTGAACTGATAGCTGTCACATGGGCTTTTGGGGCTGAGATTTTTGAAGCGATTGCTGCAGCCAGACAATAACTGTCACCTATATTTAGCTGCAGTCGACCCCTAAGCTCTTCTGAAAACTTCAGCCTTCCCAATAAAGTCAAGATTCGGGTTTCTGGCCCACCCAGATGAAGCTACGGGTAACTGTGCATAAGAAAGGGATGAAGAGCAAGCACATTTTGTGTACGGTTGCTCCTCTGGCTGCAGAAACATAGCATCGGTGGAAAGAATTTGGGCAGCCGGCTGGAAAAATTAATCCAGAACGTTTTACTAAAAATAAGGGATTGCTCTTTAAAGACAAAGAAGAAAACAAAACGTATGAAAATAATCCCTGTCTTCAAAGTATGACCCCACACACCCCTTTTCAGGGATTTTCCTCTGTTCTTTATGTTCCCCATATTCCATACTTGTACTGATTTTAAATGGTACCTGCCAATTCCTCCTCTCCTAAGTATGTTCATTAGACATGCATTTGTACTGACAAAATGAGTTACTAAAAAGCAAACGAATGGAAGGTTCTGCGGCGTGCTGCAGAGAGGGGGGATTAATACGCCCCCAAAAAGCAGATGTTTGGGCAAGTAACATTACAAGCTTTGCCCTTCAAACCCCTCACCGGGCACATGATGCTTGCTGCAGAATGGAGGCCTGCACGGGTTTTGGGGAGCTCTTGCATCCATTCTCCCTTTCTAGCCTGACTTGTGTCCAAACTAAGGTGCTGGCAGTCAGCAAGTTGCCGTGTATCTCGCAGAAGCACAGACTTGTTAGCTGAGTGATGACTCCAGACTCAGCATTCCCTCAACTCTCACTTGTGGCAGTGATTGCCAAAGCTAGCGGTGAACTCGATAAGGTGGGAGGAACGAGCCCAGGGCGCTCCTTTGGATTCCTTTTGGATTTCTGAGCAGTGACGCACCGCATGGCTTTGTGCTCTTTAGGCAGCCTAAGGCAGCGCATTCGCTGACGGAGAATGCAGCGTCATTATTTCCCAGTCCCTGGTTTCAGGCGTGAAATTAAAACCTCCCCTGCTGCGTCAGGATTTCAGAGTTCGTTACTTTAGCAGCAGCTTTAGGATTACTAAAATCACCTTTTTATCGGGGCCTGCTTAGCAGAGTGGCCATAACTCTGGGGAGAGCCCGGGGAGCTCCTGGGCTTAAAAGGAAAAGGCAGGATGAGAGGGGCAGGGCAGCGGTTGTTCTGCTTCTCAGGAAAGGTTAAGGCAATGCCCTGGTGCCAAGGGGAGGCAAGGAGCGTGATCTGCTGGAGACACCTCTGTCCGAGCACTTAGTGGGGCAATTGCTTACGTGTTGCTTGAGCCTCACCATTTCTGGAGCTGTTAGCTCTGCCGGGTTAACGCTCATGCGGCAGAGAAGCCGTGGAGGATCCAAACCAGCCCGCTCAGCTGGTGTCGTGGATGAAGGCTTGGGAAAAAGCAGCCCACTCTAAACAAATTGCTCCATGACTGATCCAGGGTGGGTGTTTATTTGGCAAGAATTCATCCTAATAGTCCCAGGACACCCATGCTATTTGATATCTAAACAGAATAATAACTGCCACATGTAACAGCACCACCTTGATTTTGGGGCATCCCTCCTACTGGCTAAATTTACTACGCTTCCAGCCATTCCATCTGGGAAACCTTTCCAAATTCATGTGAGTTTTATTAAATGTTGGGCAATATGTGACCCCATCAAGTGAATGCAGTGTCCACTTGGGAGACTTTTGTTCCATTCAAACCTTTGTTGACAGTGCAGCAAGCTCTGCTATGGGCTGCCAGGGGCGGGCAGCTGGGGCTGAGCTGTGCTTTGATTGATTTGCACAATAGGAATGAAAATATTCCTGAAACTCTTGAGATCACTCAGCTCTTCCTGCCAGACTTCCATGAAATATAACATGCAATCAATTTAGCTTACAGCCACATTCTCCCCTTTCAGCCCCCTCTTTCCTTTGGTGTGTCAGCGAAGACAAATGAAAGAAGCAATAAGGAGTACAAACAGCAGTAGCAACGAAAGCAGCGATTGCTTGTGTACGGGGCGGCGGGGGGGGGGGGGAAATGACGACGACTCATGGTGCCAGGCCAGAGCAGAACCCACAACAACTTGACCAAACACAGGAATGAGTGAAAGGTCCTTTTGAAAGGGCAAAAGAAAGACCGCGTTGACCTCTTTGTAGAAAGAGGAAGCTTCAAAGGGTTTACAAGAGTTAAAAGACCCAGTTACACGCAGCAAAAATGGCTTGCTTCGGATGCTAACACGGCGCAACTAAACAGCCTCACAGTAAGGGAGATGCAGCAGAAGGTGGAGTAGAGGAGGCGTACTTTCCATCAGTCACTGGGAAAATGTCAAAAAGGCTCATTCTGTGCCTTTGGTGTCGGGCTCTGGGCTCTTCTCAAAGCTGTTCATGTGAGGCAAACAGAAATGTAGACAGAACTCCCAGCATGTGCCTTCGGAAAAGTCAGGCACACGTTTTCTGTTCGTTTTTCTCACCAAGAAATGTTCTCATCCTGTGCTGCTTCTGGAAGCATTTGGCAGTTCCTTAGGTAGGGCAGAAACTGCGTTTGAGGAAGTCAGCACTGCTGGAAATAGGGTATTTAAAAGAGAAAGCTTCTCTTGAGCCGAGTGGTGTACGTGATTTACGAAAACTATATTGAAAGGGGCAAAGAAAGTGCTAACTGCCGGAGATAGCTGCATTCTGCTGGTTTTCTTCACCCAAGGTTCAGTGCCTTTACTTGCTCGATACAGCTTGGAGGGTATTTGATCGCGCGTGTAATTTTAAGCCAGGGAGAGTGTTTGTGCTCTGGGATAAGCAAGCGCACAAAACTCCTTGCTAGGCAGCGGCCTTGTAGGGCTCTGTCTCTGAATTCCAAGGATGTGAGAGCAAGTAAGTCACAGCACTTCAATGAACAAAGACTTTCCTCTTTAATCTGCTCGAGTTGGGAAAGATAAGACCTCAAATGGAATCTACTTCAAGACTAGATTGCGCATTAAGATAAGCATAATATGATAAGGACCAAGGCAGAGCTTCTGTAAGGGCAAATTGTGCTGCTCTGCCTTTCAAGAATTCCTTGGAAAAGCGCACAAGGTAAGAGATGAAATGTATCTTTTGAACATAATTTAAAAGGAATTTCAAAAGGCTTCTGACAGGCCCCTTTTTGTGAGAGGTTTGGAAATAAATAGCAAGTCATGTTGCCAGCCTATAAGATGCCTGGAATTCCCAGAAATAGCTAATTTTAAATTTAAAGAGCAACGAGGAGTCATGTGGGGCTGCTGCATATTATCTGAATTATTTGGGGAAAAACAAGAGATTTAACGCAATTGGCTAACAAATGATTCTGGATCAATAACAACCGAGGACAACCATTAGGCACTCCTAAAAATACTTGTATTTGCCCAAAGCATCCATCCTTCCATCCATCTATCAGCATTCTGGCAGCTCTAATGAAAAAAGTAGTATGTGTTAGAAAACACAGTAAGCTTCTCATTATTGTAATGGACTTTGATCTAACATGGCTCCCTGAGGAAACAGATATGAATCACTGTGAGTATTCCAGCTTAATGAATATGCCTTTCCAAAATAAACTAACAAAGAGAAGGATTAGAGAAATATTTTACAGAAGTAATTTCTCACTGTAATAATGATTTAACAGAAAACTGTGAATGATACATTCCCACTTGCAGCAGAGTTCTGCTCTGGATTACTCAATCTAAATTCATGACGGCCATTGGCACTGGGTTCTGCAGTTACCCTCCGCAGCCTGAGTAGCCCTTTATCTGCATCCCTTGAGCTGAAAACAACTGGTTTAAGTGGCACTAAAATGTGATTTCAAACACAAAATAACGCCTGTCGATGTGGAGAGTAGCCATCCATTTCTCTCTTGTTTGCCCCACCGTATAAACATAACAATGCATCTGAGTGAACTCAGATGCAGTACATTCAGGGCATTTAAATTAAAGCAAATCCTGTTAAATCTAGTATTAAGAGTAGTCAGTTTGTGACTCATTGGCACCTGCGACTTCCAGAACATGGACGTAACATTCAAAATTGAGTAAGGGTCCTCTGTGGTACCTGAGTAGAAAAAGGTTTGGATCGATTCAGCTTTTCAAATCTATGTAGGAACTTTTCAGTGTTAGGGCAATTCCTCATTTTTTCCTGACAAAATGATATAGACCTGTGGTCGGTAAGGATTCTATTATCCTTACCAATCTATTATCTATTATCCTCACTTATCTATTATCCTACACTATTTTCCTTTAGTGTTGGGGGGGGTTTTTTAATTCCCAGTAGAAAGGTGTCTTCTTTAAATCTATATACATGTAAAAATCCTATCTTTACATGAATTAACCAGTGATGGCAATCCCTTAATATACCATTTGGCAGAACTTTGTCTTGTAATTAGTAGTATAAATGCTCGGGGGGGGTTAATACTCTTGTCTTTCCTGATACGAACTTTCATATGTTTGGAATCAGATATCAGTTTATAAATCACTGCTTTTTTTCCAGTATGCAGTTGATATCAAAGTTCAGAATGACTAAGACATGGATGTGGTCGATTTCCTTTGTCTCTAAATGTATCAAACCAATAAAGTGAGATCAATGTGTAGGGTGAAACTTTGTAAACGCCCTGTATTAAACTACTGTATTCATAGTAAGTGTGACATGAAAATAAGAAGCCACTGCCTTGGTGAGCTGTTATTTTGAAGCTTCTAAGTGGCTAGGAATAATGGTACATGCTTCAGCCTGTTGACTCGCAGTCACTGATTATTCTTCTGCGGATAGCTGCAGTAGCATGAAGATTGATTGCACTAGCTCTTAGGCAGCAGCTGCCAGTTACAGATGCCAGCTAGTGCCTCTCAGGGGGATTTGTGATAGAATACAGAAATGAGCCAGAATTACTTCTATTAGCTGAATGCATGCCTTTTATTTTCTTGTTTTGCAGCCACACTGTAATCTTTTTTACAACATTAGCTGATTTCAAGTAAATTTGACAGAGGCAGGTGAAGTTTAAAAGGCAATTCAGTTCTTACCAGTAGTGTCAAAATCCCAGGCAGCAGAGAGAAAGAGTTTTTTCAAGTGTCCTGTCTAAAGAAAAGGCTGCCATATATACTTATTATACATCAAGGAATCTATACAACCTAAACATCTAAATGCTTCCTTTGGTTGACCTGGTATATGTGTGTCAGTCCATGTCGTGTATCACCTTGTGATCACCCACTTGTGCTCTTTCTGTGGCAGCTTGGCATTTAAGAGGCAAGCCATAAACAAATTCCTTTCTTTCCATACAGATGCAGTTCAGTTGGTTTCAGGTTAACAGAGAAATCATCGCCTGGTGTGAAAAAACAGTGTGTACAAACATTTTACACAGTGTATATCCAATAATCAAGAACTTACACACATATATATATAAATATAGATAGATAAATGGATAGAGAGATAGATAGATGATAGATAGATAGATAGATAGATAGATAGATAGATAGATAGATAGATAGATATAGATGATAGATAGATTGCACACACCCCCCCCAAAAGCAGGTTAGGAGCTTTCTGCAGCACATTTTGTTTCAAACAGGACATATTTCTGCCAGCTTCGCTCACAGTGAAGACTATCTGCTGGTGACTTACTCCATTGGTTCATAGCAGATTACTCACGGAGTAAAGAGCTAATCAGCAGGAGGCAAAAGTGCTGCCAAGGTTTTCACTTTCATCTCAAAAGTCTTGGGATATTTGGGTGGGTTTTTGTGCCCTACCTGCTGGACTAAGGGAAGTTTGTGAGAATCTGAGCTTTCATTAACCAGAGTGACTTGCTGGCCTTCCAGGATGTGGATAACAGTTGAAAATATGAAGCGAATAACCTCAGAGGGTCAAGAAATGAGAAGTCAAATATAAACATTTGTCTTTCTTGAGACATTCTCATAATACCTCACAAGTGTCAGTGATGAATAAATAGCAGTGTCAGAATTTCTTCCTCAACCTTAAAATGCTATGGGGTGAGTTCAGCCAGAGATGAAATATAGACATTTGGCTTTCTGCACGAAGAGATGGATCAGCATAAGCAATATGTGGGGCTGAAACAACAACAAAAAGGACTATTATGGATTGAGCAGAAATATGGCCCTTCATCTATGACAGCTGTCAGACCTATTAATCTCCTTTCTGGAATCAGATTGCTGAAACTACAGCAGTTTCCTTAGCAAGTGCAAGCACACGCGTCCCTGCTCACTCAAGACAAGTGCTGGTGTGTGAGTTTGCTGGTGATGGGTTTACAAACTTTGTGTTGCAGTGAAAGATGGACAGAAAGACTGAAAAGCCGGAAGGAGCTAGCAAACAAGGGCATGTCTTGTATGCAGCCTGAGGAATAGTGAGATGGCAAAGCAGTGCTGGCAAAAGGGATGCAGAACTTTGACGAGGAGCACGTTCTGTTATTTGCTTTGGGGGAACGTCTGCCCACATTGTATAACAAATAGGATTGCATCAGACAGGCTCTAGTCCATCGAGTGGAGTGGAAACGGATAAAACCAAACCACGTCACCCTGAATTTGGTTGTTTAAATGGTTAACGTAGCCTCACGTGCAAAGTGCCAGCGGCTTGATAAGCAAGTCACTACTCTAATGTTCTTGTTTGTGTGGACTCCAGTTCCTTATGAAGTTAGGAGGCCACACTATGCTTTAAGGGCCAGTGTAGTAAACTGCAGCAATCTAAGCAACCTCAGGACCGTGCCATAGGGAGTAATGGCCTAACAGGAGCAACACGCATTTTAAGAAGCACTATTAATCAAAGTCACAGACAGAAACCCAAGCTTAACGTACTCAGCTTTAACTTGCCAGAAGCAAGCTCTCCTCTGCTGTGAAGCGTACTGGGGACACCTAGAAAGAAGTTGCAGCCAAGCCTTTAAACAGAAGGCTGTCATTTCCCTCTCCCTTGTTATTTTGTCTTTGGCTCGTCCCCAAAATAAGCCATGTTTCCTGGGATAGAGCTCTCCGTGGCTCCTCATGCTGCCTCTCTCCCCCATGGATACTCTCTCCGGTGAGAGTATCACATGGACACCCTCTTTTGCCTGTTTATAGCGTTCTCATATGTAGCTGTAAGAGATTAAATTAAAACGCAGTTTGACCTGCCTTTCGTGGCCAGTGCCACTCCAGCAAGCAATACATCACTGCAGGAATGTCAGCTTCATGGCCCATTACTCAAATGAGGCGCCAACAAGGAAGAGCGAGCTGAGAGATCCAGGAGTTTTAAATTTATTGTCATGATACGGCCAAAAATAAAATAGAACCTTACAGTGTGGGGAGGGGGAGGCAGACCAAAGAGAGTTTAGGAAGTCTCTAAGGTCAATCGAAAGCTTTAAATAATGTCCCTGGCAAGCAGGGTCTCCTTTCACACGAGACAGCTAATTCTGCTAAGTTAATTTTCATCCCGAAGGAGGCAGAATCATTTTATCCTCCCTCGGTGCAGGTGGTAGACGAGATTGTTGGCAGACTCACAGCATCAGTTTGGATTTGGATGCAGGGAGATACATCAATCACTCCACCTTTGTGTCATGAATCGTTATCCTGAAGTAAGAAAGACCAGCTTGTGACTCAGATGCTGACCTGCTGCAGTTTTTCAGGCCAGATTAGAATCATGGAATGCTTTGGGTTGGAAAGGACCTTGAGATCAGCCAGCTCCAACCCTGCCATGGGCAGGGACCCCTTACACTAAACCATGTCACCCAAGGCTCCGTCCAACCTGGCCTCGAACACTGCCAGGGATGGGGCAGCCACAGCTTCTCTGGGCACCCTGTGCCAGCGCCTCAGCACCCTCACAGGGAAGAGCTTCTGCCTAAGAGCTCACCTGAACTCCCCCTGTTTCAGTCTGAACCCATCACCCCTTGTCCTGTCGCTGCAGTCCCTGATGAAGAGTCCCTCCCCAGCATCCTTGCAGCCCCCTTCAGACCCTGGAAGCTGCACTGAGGTCTCCACGCAGCTTCTCTTCTCCAGGCTGAACAGCCCCAGTGTTCTCAGCCTGTCTCCATACGGGAGGTGCTGCAGCCCCTGAGCATCCCCGTGGCCTCCTCTGGACTTGCTCCAGCAGCTCCATGTCCTCCTTATGCTGATGACACCAGAACTGCACGCAGTGCTCTAAGATTAAACTGGCTCTCATTTCAGGGGAAAAATCTGGGGCAGTAATAACTCCAGAAGGTTACTCTGTGCTGTGCCTCCTACAGCATGGCCTTTCTTCCTGCTCCCATATGTTTTCCAACCTCAGGTTTCCCTCCTGACTTCCCTGCAACCTCACTCTCCCTGCTGTGTGGTCTCTCTGTTTATCTTTCCTCCTTATTTCCATTTTGCTTTTCCATAGAGATTTCCCTTCTTTCCCATTTTCAAATTACATATCCTACATATCCATCTCTTCTGGGCCTCCCCTCCAGGTACCCGTATCCTTGACACAAATCTGGGAAGGGAAGCAAAGTGAGCTCTTCGGTGTGAACCGTGTTCTGTCTGCTGCACACTTCAATCCTGTTGCCCCGCTCAGTCTGATACATCTGTTTAAACTCCAGACTCTTGCAGAATAGGGCTTTCAAAGGATTTAATTGTCCAGTAGTGAATTAAACGTGTATTGGCAGAGCCTTAAGCCTGACACACACTTCAGGATGCTACTAGAAGGCGCCTGGGGAAGAGCTACGATCCGTAAGCCAGGGCACTGTGTTTCAAGCTCTAATGTAAAACCTGAAGTACGTGGCTCTGATGAAGAGAGGCTCAAATGCAACATTTGATGTAGTCAGGGGCAGATCTGTTTGTGCCAGTGACAGTCCTCTTTTAAGGGGCCTGATGAAAAAAGTGTGGCCACAGGGGACACTAAAGTAAGGCATGAAAAGGATGAGCCAAAGGACCTGGTTTCAGCCTAGTTTTGGGTGCATGATGTGCAATGCTTTGGAGTGACCCGGTATGGAAAGGAATTCCAGAGACCCTGCAGGAGCGGAGGAGTTTCTTAAGGGCATTAAAGAGCCCAGAGCTGCTCTGCGTTACAGGGTTTGCTTTCAAGTGTGTTGAGTTTCACAGCTTCTGCAGTGCCAAAGGGTTTTTTTATTTTCATTAACTTTGTATTAGATCTCCTGAAGCAATCACAATATATTATCTCACATCAATACCGGACAATATAACTATACAAGGCATTTATGAATTAGTTGACTAGGCTTTTGAGGGACCCACGTCCAATGGAATGGAGAAACACACTGTCCGTGCCAAATTCTGCCATGAATTGCACCCATACGACGCTGCTGCTGCAGTGCTTTTGCTAGGATTCTGAGTGTAAAAGAGGAGAGAACTGAATCCAGATTGTGCTTATAAATGTCTCGTTGTGGATGCGTAATGGTTCCCACCTTTCCTTCCCCATCAGTTCTCCTACGGTCATTACTCGGATCCCAGTCCTGCTGCAGCCAGTTCTGGGTCATTTCCCTGGGCTGCCAAGGACCCCTCCGTGTTCATTTGGGATTTGTCTGCATGGAGTTTCCTGCGTGTTGGGGCTTTGGCTGCCTGGAACAAACGACAGTCTGGTTCATTATGTCTGACCAGCACCCAGCAAAAATAAAGCCATCACTGTCAGACTATTATGCTACTACTACTGCTGATAATATTATTGCTACTGCACTTTCCTATTGCATTATTAAAATACATTATTATATTATTCTACTTAGTTTCAATGTAGTTCAACCAATTTTTTTCTGCATATATGTATACACAAAAACATACCTATGAAGAGGGAAACACTTTCTAAAAGCCCAGTTTCATAGCTGCTGGAAGTGGCTCATTTTCCAGGCTCTGGCTTTCTGCAGGGATAATCCCCAGCACAGGAGTAAGCCAAGACAGCGTGGACTGGAAACAAAAGTATATGGCTCAAAAGAAAGACTCTCATTCATGGCAGTATTACTGCAGCAGCTCACACTGCTCTGCTGGGACAAAGCAACCTCCACAAGGGTGGGATCTTGGCTGGGAAGAAGCGGGTTTAAGTCCGGTCCTCCACCAGTTTTGGTTTATGGTGGCCCATGGGCTGACGGGGAAGTCAGTCCCTATGCAACAGCTCACCCCTCTCCTCCAGCACAGCCACGGAGGAGACAGGCTACCCACGCGCGGGCTCACTAATGCAGGGTCCCAAAGCAGCTGCCAGCACTCCCTGCTATTTTGGCATCTGAAATCCTTTCTTTTCTCCTAACAGTACCATGTAGCAGGTAGGAAGTGTACCTGAGCATTGCAATCCATAATGTCCCAGAAGGGAAAAAACCAACATCTCCCAAATGGCAACACGGCAGTGGAATACATAGCCTAAACCTTAGCAAAACAATTACCTTTGTGTGCTAGGCATCCTGTGATTTATGGTACGGCTTCACGAGGGACAGAATGAACCCTGGGGTGAATTTCACTCAAAAAGATCAAAAGCAAGATTAATGAACTGGAATTCTTTCCTTATATCATTTATAGTATTTCACCGGGCACAGAGGTCGCTTCCGATGCTCGAAGATCTGCCCATAGATTTATATTTTAATCCACTGCTTTTTACATTTTCTTTATAAGGCAATTTGCATATTTATCCACAATTACCATTAGACTATATTAATATATATAAATATATATTGTATATATTATTATATAATATAATACAATTATATATCTTATATAATACACAACATCTTATATCTTATACATATTATATTATATATAATATATAATATACCTCCTATACTATAATACATTATATATGAATATATAAAAATATATATTATATATAAATGTATTAATATTATATATTATATATATAGATAATTATTATAGAAATAAAAACATATAGTATATTATAATTCAAGATCATATATTAATAATATATAAGGTAATATAATTATATATACTGTATAATACACAATATATTATATAGTATATATTATATATATTATATATTATATACCATGCAAGGCATTAGAATTTGAGAATCAGCTCTGGAGTTCTCAGTACAGGGAAGACCTGGACCTGTTGGAGGGGGTCCAGAGAAGAACCACAAAAATGAAGGCAGAATCGTAGAATCACAGAATAGTTTGGGTTGGAAAGAACCCTAAGATCATCACATTCCAACCCCCTGCCATGGGCAGGGACATCTCACATATAACATGAATTTATATATAACTAAATATATTCATATTATATAATATATATTTATATTATATATATTTCTAGATATAATACATATAATATTACAGATAAATTTTATATATTATATACATAAATATATATGCTATACTACATAACAATATATTGTCATATAAAAATATATAATATGTAATTTATATAATATAATCATATAAATTACATATTTAATATATTAATATTTTATATATTTACATATACATATATATTTAAATGTATTTTAAAATATATAAATATATACATTATAAATATTATAATATAAATACTATACATATAAATATTAAAATATTATTTTGTCATATATATAATTTTATATATTTAAAAATATTATATATAGTATTTTATATATTTTTTATATAATATGCATAAACATAAATTTATATTTTTATACTGAATTTTTTAATAAATTTGATATATATTAAAAAAATACACTATATATAATTTTTTATAAATGCTTATATCTACTTATAAATACAGATATATATTTATACATATACATATAAATACATATGAAAATAGAAAATAAATACATATTTCTAAATACATATATTTATACATAATATCTAAATATATAATATAATATATTAATATATGATATATATTTGTATATAACATTTTTATAGATAAATATATATAATATTATCTACATTATATATAATATTATATATAATAATTATATATAAGGTAATGTTATTTATAATATAATTATATATATTACATAGGTAATATATATATTTGTACATCTTTTTATATATCATTATATATATTTATAAAGATATATTTTTAATATATTTATATCTTTATATAATTTCTATAAAATGTACTTTATATTAATATATTATTCATATATATAACATAAATATATACATTACATATTATATGTTTCATATTATATTACGTAGATACTATGTGTATAATATATATATGTATTACATATATAAATTACATATGTATTATGAATAGTGTCTATAATATACACGTATATTACATTATATTTTACGTTCTATATTACATTGTATATTACATGATATTATACTCCGTATAATTTATTGCATATTTTGTACTGCATTATATCATTATTATACTACATACTATATTATGTTATATTATATTACATTACACTATATATATACTATATATTTGTATAATTATAATTTATGTTATATCTTATATATTTATATAATTTATTATACATTAGACACGTTATATATTACACTAAATATATTACATTATATATACATTATATGATACATTATTATATATATTACATATTTAATATATGTATCTTGATATCTATTTTTACATATATTTATGTATACTTTTATATAGATGAACTTATATTTATTTATAAATATATAATATATATTCAAAGATATCAATATAATTTAGATATAATACATCATATACAAATTTTTCATTGCATTATATATAAAATTTATATTTTTCATATATATAATATATATAATTCACATATTATGTTATGTTATGTTATGTTATGTTATGTTGTTATGTTGTTATGTTATGTTATGTTATGTTATGTTATGTTATGTTATGTTATGTTATGTTATGTTATATTATGCTATGTTATGTTATATTACGTATCATAGAAACATAGGATAGTTAGGTTTGGAAAGGACCTTAAGATCATCCAGTTCCAACCCACTGCCATGGGCGGGGACACCTCACACTAAACCATGGCACCCAAGGCCTCATCCAGCCTGGCCTTGAATGCTGCCAGGGATGGAGCATTCACAGCTTCCCTGGGCAACCCATTCCAGTGCCTCACAACCCTAATAGGAAAGAATTTCCTCCTTATATCCAATCTGAGTTTTCCCTCTTTAAGTTACATATTTGATATATATATTTCTATATATACATATATATTCAGACATATATTTATATATAGAATTATATATTTATAAATATATACTATTTATATCTATTTAAATATATATTTACATATCTAAATTTAATATTATATATGTTTGTGTAATATATAATTTATATATGTATACATGCATACATATACACACATACAAATACATATACATATACATTATATATAATTTATATCTATTATATATATTTATGTTATATAATATATAATATATATTTTTATATATGTATTATATAGCTATATAATACATATATTACAATATATATAAATATATATAATATATAAATATACATAGTATTATATATATAAACAATTATATATATCCATATGTACTACATATTTAATATATGTATTTGTATATATTTATAAAATAATAATATATATTTATGGTTTTATATTAATAGTCTATATTTTTATAAATATAAATAAAATATTATATTATATTATATTATATTATATTATATTATATTATATTATATTATATTACATTACATTATATAAATAAAAATAATTACATAATAGTAATAAATAAATATAAGATTGTATGTAAGATATATTTTAGATTATATATATTATAGATAATAAATATATAAAAATATATATTTATATAAATAATGATTTATAAGAATAAATACATAATACTTTTTATCAGAATAATTATATAATAATACAATTATATAATGTTTATATATAAACATATATAAAAATTTATTATTTCTATTTCAATATCATTCATATATAATACATAGAAAATATATGATATATATATCACATAGATATTATTTATATAGTGAGAGATATATAATATATATAATATATAAATTTCGTTAATAGCATATATATAATATTATATATAGATATATTTCGTATTATATATGTACTTTAATTACATATATTTCTATATTAATATATATTCAATAGATTTTTAATATATAATGCCTATCTTATATATAAAATATATATGTACATATATAATATTATGTATAATATACATTACATAATTATGTATAGATACATAATATTATGTATAAATAGATATAAATATTATATTTCCATATATATTATATATAATATATGTATTTATATACTTTTATATAATATATAAAGATTAGTATGAATTTTTATCTTAATATATGTAAATATCTATAATAATGACATTAATTTTGATAGCACCGGGTGCTTTAAAGGCTGCTCCGCATGCACACAGCTCTCTGTTTCAAAGAGTCTAGCAGCTGCACATGTGAGCCTCAAAACGCCTACGCTCAAGTGTGGTTTTCCTCACGTCATGCGCAGAAACGTTTGCAGGGTTGGGCCCTGTACAAACAACTGCAGGATGGATATTGCAGACCTGAAACTCGTGGCACTCGGCCTTCGTTCAAGGCCCTTTTATTTTGCTGCCGTTTTGGAAGGAGAAATCAACAACAGGTTTAATACTTTTCAAAGCTCGCTTTGCTTGGACACTGCTCAGGGGTGTAAATTTGGGGAAGATGCTCTGCAAACACCTTAATGCTTCTCTCCAAGAGTGGTAGGAAGGGTACCCGAAAGCTCTTGAGAAAGGGCTGCCCACCCTTGCTGTTCCTTTCCATACGTTCCCTTTCCCCCGACACAAACCCAAATAAACAGAAGTGTCCGTAATGATGATGAATGCCCACCAAAGGCTGCAATAATGCGCAAGCCCCTAATTTGTTTTTAAATACAGCGATTTTATTTGTGCGGGGTTTTGGTGCGAGCCTCTCAAACACCATTAAACTCATACTCAAATATTTACAGCGTGTTTATACTTACCGTGCTCACCTCTGAACAAACTGTTTGACCTGATTTGCAAACGCGTTACAAGGGCTCCCAGTGACGGATGGTCTTTCAGAGGAAATCACAACATGGAAGTGAAATTGAAGCTGCACTGCTGCCCCACGCACTATATCAAAGCGCTCCGATGGCCCCAAAATGTAAATCTGCGGCAGAGCCACCCCGGCAGTGGGGATGGAGGAGGGCCCTCCGTTAACCTCTCGTGCACAGGCACGCACTTCAGAGGTCAGTTGACGCCGTGTGAGATGAGGGCATTTGACGTGCAAAACCTGATGCTACCCAGTCACTCAAGTCACATAATTAATGGGCTTCTGCGGTCCAATAATAAACAATCCTGATGTCTACTCGCTGCAGCCAAACCTCCCCAGCTAAGCAAACAGCTCGTTGCTTAAAAATGGCTCTTATCCAAAATGAGGTTTTTCAGCGATCAGCCAATCCTACCCTGAGTTTATATTTCCATGTTGGGCAGGGACACGCACACACACACACACGAGATGACATGACACCAACCGGTCTCGTTTCCCACTGATTACATTAAGAGTGAAAGAATTCATTAAGGAATTATTTATGTTTCCGTACCGATAAAATTTACGCTCACGATGTTTCCAGACACAGTAGTCACACTCAAACCATGTCCTTCAACGTAACGAAAGATTATTCTAATTATGCAACTAATAGAAGGCATGGAAACCAGGAAAGAAAAAGTGCAGGAAGAATAGGATAATTCAAAATCTGCCTTTTTATATCTAAATGGCTACAAAACAGCCATCAGAGTGCAAGAAGGGGCATAACCATCCTTACGCGTCTGACCACATCGAGGAACAGAAGGTTCATGAGCAGAGCTTTACCTATTTGCCAACAAAATGTTCTGGTCAAGCTTTTGTTTCACTGCTCCACAGCTTGTCAAGCTGAGCTCTTAACGGGAACATGCGCTGCTGGGAAAGCTCCTCCTTCCTCAGGTGACACCGTGTGCCACTAATTGGGTGAGGAAAAAGAAGAGCTTCCTCTACACAGTGACCGAGGATGGAGTCCTTCCATCCACAGGTTTCACGTTGAACTGTTTCCATGGGTATCGTTGAAGCTGCTGTAAATCATCAACCCTGCTTTACAGTATCTGTGTCTAATAAAAGAATCAGGCCAATTACAGTTCTTCAAACAGGAGCCTAAGCGATGCCTGTTCCCAGTTTAGATTGAGCGTCCACATCCATCTTCAGCCATCCCAAAGCCTTTCTGGAAAGACAATATTTCATAGTCATGTAATCACTGGCTCTTTGTTGACATGACCAATAAGAAAGTCAATTGGTGTCAGCTGTAGTGGTGATTTCGTGATGGGAACATCTGCCCCGTTTCTTCCTGATGAGACTTAGTCTTGGTCGCTGTTAATTGGTGTAGGATGAAAGCTCCAGATCCTGTTACAAGTCCTTTGAGTAAACCAGTTAATCTTCATTTTTTCACATAGTTTATCTCCTTTGATTTGTACAATTGCTTCCACTTGATGCTTTGGGCCCAGGTGCCTTGGAGTAATAATAAAACCTTTCAGCAAGCCCCTGACAATTCCTAGTGCTCCTTTCTGCCTGTCCGGATTGTTTGGGAGATGCTCTGCCTTCCACAGCCCTTCACGGTCCTTTAACTTTTCATGTCTGTTAATTAATCATCCTGACACACAGAGCTCTACCACACTGAAAAACGCTGTAAATACCCTATATATAGTTTCAGTTAGGACTCGCAACCAGGGATTTCTGCTTTGTTCTTTTATCACACATGTGTTTTACTTTGATGTAAACACTGTCTCGAAAACAGCAAAAAGAGCTTTTTCATGTTATGCATAGATTATTCCATAAACATACGCATCCCGACAGACACAGTAATAATTAGAAATAGCTGTAGTTTCACTGCTGTTGTTTCAAACTGCTTAGATTTAAAAATAAGAGACAACAAAAAAATAAAACCAAAAATCAGACACACATCTTTGGGTAGGAAACATTCAATTTCAATCCATTTGCCTGCCACTAGGACTCATTTAATGCTTATAAATAGTACTTAAATAGTAAATGCATTAAGATTTACAACGGTAAAACTTGACATTCAGAATTCACTGGGTCAAGTGGTTGGAGCTGTGTAAATTTGAAAATGTCCCCTGTAAAAACAAAGGGTGAAATCCAGAAACATTCTTCCAGCATTCCTGGGTTTGTTCTGCTGTTCCTAAAGACTTTTTGTTGCTCAGACAAGCTGCTGGCATACACAAAGCCTTGCTGCATCGTGGAATTGCAGCTCAAGAGAAGTTAACATCAGGAAAAGGACCAAAAATCATTCCGAGGGAGGATGCATTTAAACGAGTCTGAGGTCTCTGTGGATAATGAAGTTGGAGTGCTCTGATAAACACCGATGTTTATCTTTAGACTCCTCTGCGTGCAGGCAGTACTAGATGGTCTCTTGATTACAAAAGCAAAGTTTGAAGGGTTTATTTGCTCTTGCACTTGCTGGCGCAGCGAATGTACCTTGGTATTGAATCTCACAGTGCGCTTGTGACTTTGGTGTATTTGGGATAGTATCATCCTTGTCCATCAGTGCGAGCCCGGCAGAGATGCTTTCTCTCTAATTCACCTTTGGCAATCTCAGGATCTGATGTACTTCCTCTGCTCCCCAATCCTCCGAGGCCAAGGAAATTCTTTCTGTTTGCTCTGGTAGCATCCAAGGCAAAAAAGCGTGTCTGCTGTCAGGTGTGCGCTGGTGCTGCTCTGATTCAACAGGTTGTGCCATAAAAGCTTAATGCTGTGACAGTGACTAATGATCCCAGGATTCCCTCTGCTGCTTGGCTCTCCACTGCAGGCAGTGCCAAGCCTGAGAGGGTAAGCCAGGGTTTTCCCAGCTTACAAAGCTCTGAGACCTCCTGTCTTGGAGGCACTGGGATCCGGAGTAATCCAGCACGCCAAGCTCTTGTGGTTTTATGACCAGATGGAGCTGTGATTCAAATACAAACAGGCAGCAGGACCCCAAAATTTAGCTAAGTATCTTAATAGATAAGCCTTTAAATCACTGATTACCTGCTGCCCATTGTTCATTGTGTCAGAAATAAGTGCCCCCAGCAATCCTTCAGCCCTAATGGTATCAGCAATACTTATCAGAAGCAGACTGATGCCTTTTGTACGAGGGGCTCTGATAAAGACCTCGCAAAGTAGAGCAGAGCAGACAACAATTTAAACAAGTGGAATGAACAAAGAGGTGTTTGGCTTATCTTTTGTGGCATTTTCCATGGCTTCAGAGTATCTGGCAGTGGAGCCAATGGGAATATATACTTTCCACGATAACAGTTACACATGTGGCTCCCACTTTCGATGTCTCCACTGGAGCACGTTCAGTCTCCTGTCTGCTGACGCAGCACAGAGCAGCTCTGGCACACGGGATCAGCCACCACTTCAGCTATCCCGGCCTCAGAGTGCCAGGTGATTTAGGGCTCTCTCTGAGGATGGCTGCTTGCCACAGTTTTGCTCTCCAGATTAATCTCATTTTTTTCTCAATAGTTACCCAGTCCCAAAACAAAAGCCATAGCAGAAACCCGCAGGGTCACCATTTGTCACTATTCTGACTGCTAGAGCTCTGCTTTACTTTATCTGAACCATGCTGTGGGTTTCCCATGGGGAAATACCAGACATTATTTTAGTCCTCATTTTGATGTCATGACCCCCACATTATGCCCACCCATACCCCTCTCCCCAGCCTTCCAACAACAATGTGTAAAGACGGACTTGGGGCCAGAACCTGCATTGGTGGTACCTTGAAACAATCTTACTTCATTTTCTTCGTTTATAACAAAAAAGGTTGAGTTCGCTGGGCAGAAGTCTCATTTGATTTATGCTATCTGAATCATAGAATGGTTTGGGTTGGAAAGGACCTTGAGATCATCCAGTTCCAACCCCCTGCCATGGGCAGGGACACCTCACACTGGACCATGTCACGTAAGGCTCTGTCTAACCTGGCCTCGAACACTGCCAGGGATGGGGCAGCCACAGCTTCTCTGGGCAACCTGTGCCAGCGCCTCAGCACCCTCCTCACAGGGAAGAGCTTCTGCCTTAGATCTAACCTGAACTTGCCCTGTTTCAGTCTGAACCCATCACCCCTTGTCCTATGGCTGCAGTCCCTGATGAAGAGTCCCTCTCCAGCATCCTAACTCCAGAATGATCTTTCTTGGTATCGTACTGCAGAAGAGCAGTTTCCTAAGAGCAAACAGAGAGTGCAGAGCCAAGAAGAATATTATAAGATAGGCTGGATTGACATTAAAATAACAATACTTTGCTCTTAGATCATTCTTTGCTTTATAACAACACACTGGAGAAAACGCTGCAGCACAACAACAGCCTTCTGATGTTGATTGGATGGCCACCGGCCTTGTCCGGTCCTAAGAGCAGAAGCAGAACTTCCATCTGAGCCGTAGCTGATATCCAGATTGCTGCCATTATTGCACTGTGGAATACACAAATACAGATATGGCACTACCCAGAGTGATTCCCTTCAAACACACAGATTAAGAAGTTCGGACAGGTTGACCCAATGCTTGCCAAAGATGGTGGGAAGACGCGGAACAGAGTGAGGCTGTCTCCATATATGAAAATGGAGAATCTCATTGCTGTCAGTGGCTATGTTAACTATGACTTTTATCAACTTCTATCAACTATGATTTTCTATAATATATTGTCAACAGAATGAGCTAAATTTTACGTTTGCATCACGAATTTGAAGTGCAGTTCATAGATATGGAGGTAAATATCCATAGACACAGAGGATACTTCTGCTCAGCCTTCCAGGTATGGTTCTCAGTTACTGCAAGGAATGAGCTGTGGAGGCTTCATCCCTTTTGCTGCTCCAGGCGGGGGCTAACTTTCCGGAGCAGCTGCCTGCAATATGTGTGGCCCCATATCTCAGGAGAGGTATTTTCGATACCCTCTGAGGTTAGGATTTCAAAAATGGCATTGAAAAAATGTCCTTCCTTAGAATATTCCAACTTCGGGTAGTTATAAAAGGGGAAACTCATGCCCCGAGTTTGAAATCCACATGTTACTCTCCATGTGGTTCACACATGTGTAACATAGGCATGTTTTTATGAATCGTTTGTATATTCCTTAGCCAGACTCCTGTGTTTAAACAAATGTGGAAACAACACAATACAGCTGTATAAGGAATTTTTTGTTCTTAAGTAGGATCTATAGATTTTTAAAGCTACACTCTCAGCAATAAAGAAATCAATCGTCCATACTGCTGGAATGTACTTCATGCCTTGATAAAATCTTCCATTCTTTTGGTCTCGAAAGAAAAGACCTACAAACACTATAATGATGCCAGCTTAGTGTTACAAGAGTTAGTAACAGCCAAGGCTGAAGGTGCTGTTCATTACCAAGATACCAAAGCAGGCCCGTCTAGGCAAGAAGATTGGATCTGGTGCTGTTTCCAACATTATTAGCATGAATGAAACACTTCAGACCTTGGGACTGCTGAACACTAAAAACGACTGAAAAATGAAATACAAATTGTATGGTCTTGCTGGCAGTTCCCTCCAAGCATATTTCTACCCCTTCCCTTTTCTTTTAGACCATGAAAAGAACAGATTTGGATGGTTGCAATAGCATATGAGAAAATGGATTCATTTCTTGTACTGGATGATTTAAAATATTACTCCCTGAATTACTGTACTCTGAATTGTGCAAGAAGTAAAGACCTAAAAGCTGAAAGCATAACTGATTGCCAAAATAAAGTCCTGAACTTAGCCAACAGGAATTTTAGGTGTCAGGAGTAAGATGGCCTCTATGATAAATTGCCTAATGCCTATTCCACTACTAATTTGATGAAAAAAACGAGTCAAGTTCAAGTTCTATATTGCCAATACAAAGAAAATGAATTACTTTTTACTGGCATACTGCTTAGTTTTATTCCTGGATCTCATATACAGAATGATGGCCTGCTCCCAGCAGGTGTGCATGACTGCTTGGAAAAGAGTAATTTCTAACCCTCTCGAATGGGTACCACGTATTGCCTTCCCAGTGTCTGACTGTGCTGCAGACCCTTGGGTTTCTTCTCTGCTGAATTCACGTCCAAGGCAAGTGTTGCACAAACACTGGGCGTGTTCATCACCAGGTTTGGTATTTAGGAGAAAATTTCTTTTTCCTTTCTTATTTTCCCACTGGGAAGACAGTGCTGGGCTCATCCTCCTGTAGGGTCCGTCAAGAAACAAATCGCAGAATCGTAGGATCCCAGAACGATGTGGGTTGGAAAGGACCTTAAGATCATCCAGTTCCCACCACCTGCCATGGGCAGGGACATAAAGTTATTAAGTGCAGGGAGGAGGAGTTTCATTGCCTGACAGAATTATATTCTAACAGTTTCATTTTGCTTTGCTAACTTTTTAATGAGAACTTGCATTGCTGAGAAAAAACTCACTACAAGGAAAACAAATCACTCCATTATTCACTATTTCCCCCCCTTAATTTGTGCTAAGAAATGTGAAATGTGAAAACTTCAAGGGCTGGAAAGATTATTATGAAATATAGGCCTTCCTGTATCTTCACCTGCAGCAAATTCACCAACGAGACAAATAATAAGCTCAGTGAATGTAGTCATCGGGTCCAGCTTGTAGGTATCCTGTGTTGCTGAAGCAGTCAAAGCAGCCGGAGCTAATCACTTGCTCTGGCCTGAGGTCTATATAAACATCAGTGGAACAGCCTCATATAGATCTGAGGCTGGGACTGATTCAACAGAAAATCTAGTAAGAGACATCTTGTTGGACTGCTGGCAGGATGCACAAAGTCAATATTTGTAGTAGCAATTAGTTCCTGGAACTGAGACAAGTGACTTGATACACGTGTTATGGCATTGTCCTTTAGGCCTTTCCTTTTGGAAGTAAATAGTTATGTTAATCTAATCTTGCACAAAGACTCTTCCTCTCGGCTCTAAGTGTGTTTTATAAGGAAATTGGTCTAATTTACCAGCTGCTCAGAGGACAGTTTCTTCCTCACAAGTGAAGTGTTCTGGCTGGAGACAATCAAAGCTGCTGAAGACTTGTTGCTAAAATTTAGTAGTAAGATTTAAAAGAGAAGTATGCTGCAGACTAACATGGAAGGATGCATTTTGTCAATCACAACCAAACACTTGTCAAATAAATGCTAACTAGACACCTCAGGAGGCCAGCTCCTTCCCTTTAGAAGCTTATGCTGAGACTTCTACTTGGAGGCTACAAAAACAGATGGAGGGAACATATATAATCATTTAGTTTCACCTCCAGCAGAACTTAGACATAGGGCTTTTGCAAGCTATTTCTCATTCAAAAAATAGCATCTGATACAGAAAACATCCTAGTCCCGATTTAAAATGGCCTCTGACGGGCATCCACTGCAACCTCATGAAGCTGTCCTAGTGGCCACCAGGTCACTGTAAGAGTCTGTCTAGCTCCAGTTCACACAGTCAAGCTTCTTACAATGTGATCTTCTGCAGCTCTGAAGAATGCCATCTGTGCTGCCAAGCAAGTCACCCTTTTGTGCTCTCCTTGACACAGGAGGCTGTTGAGATGGCAAAAATTTCAGTCCTTCCTTTCATTTTTTTCCCCTGCACTCTTCATGGCTCCTCAGTATTTAGTACAGATACCAGTTCCCAAAGTAAACGGATGGTGACTTTCCTTGCCCTGTTTATTGGTATCATGTTTCTTCATCTAACCCTCAGATAAATCAACTCCTTGAGCTGCAGCACAGCACGAGTGACACCTGCAGCGCCCGAGTATATCTAAGCCAGACGTAGTCTGCTCTCTTGGCAGTGTTCACTTTGCAAAGCTGCAAGGGTGTCCTGCTCTTGGCCGCACTGGAATTCACACTTACACACGTGCCTTTTCACACAGCAGTCCAGGTCACTCAGTCTCTGTGACCTGGCCTCCTAAGTATTTGCTTCCTGTCTCACCTTCAACTTTCTTATCGAGTAGGCAGTGGGGATCTCACTGCTCGAGTTTATTTCAGCTCTGTGGAACTACAAATTCATTTGCCTTTTCTTATTTCCCTTTGGAGACCTACTTGGTTGTCCAGCTTCAGGCTGTTTCATAAGGCTGCATATATTTAGTAGAGTGCTCATCTCTTATTCAAAATGTCACTTGTTATGTTATAAATCTTCTTATATTACACTGACACTACTTCTATCAGCCAAACTTGTTGCTTCTTGCCTCTGTGTTTCGAAGAGGATAGTAGACTTAGTGTCAAGTTTAACTAATTGACACTTACCATGTTTCTTGTTTACCTGTGCAAGGAAGATCACTTTGCTTTCATGCTATGATAACAAGCGTATCAAACCCAAAGGCAGCATGCTCCAAATATGACATTATTGAACATTTAGGTATGGGCCAGTAGTTTGCATGACTGAATTTATCTGTTCCTTTATTTCATTCAAAACTCCCCCATAGCTGAAGATTATACCTCAAAAAAAACCCCCGAACATTATGTTTCCGGATCAATTCCACCTTCCAAACTAAAACATGACATCCCCCTTTTTTTTTTTAGAAGGAATTAATGAAATGTTTAACTGGATTTTAAGTGCATAAGTTCAAAATGATTTTCCAGGGATGCATATTCTTTCTTTCTCAGCAAAAAAAAAAGTTAGGGCTCAAATGCTGCCATGAGCTGCATCCCAGGTCTTCCACTGGAATAGGCAGCACAAGTCTCATGCCCATTGATTTGGCCAGAATTTCATAGATCTTTGCTTTTAAATCTGTTCCCAAAGCCATTAAAAAGAGAAAAGCCCAGTAGAGGCATTCCTGATGGGGCAACCCAGCTGACATTTAGTGTCACAGGATTTCTCTTTGGATGCTTGAGAGCCTCCTTAGTAAGATGGGAGCCACACCGGTGCGTCAGCCTATGGTGTCTGTAGTAATGACCTGTGTGATGGGCACAGGGACCGTGGCAAACCTGGTGCTGTAGATATGGAAGAAATCCAGACATGTGGAATCCCCCAGGAGCAGTGCTCCCATTGTTTTAGGGCTGTGTAGTATTCTGCCCGAGGAGCAGAATTCCTCCTATTCTGCAATAAGCACGATTGTATAAACATACAGCAGGTCCTGAAGAGGTTATTCAAGAGGTAAATACTCTTTTATAACTTACACTCTTGTGCTTTCCCTTCGGGCTGATGATGATTTGGGTCAGAGTTCTGTGTGGTAACAACAAAAAGAAACTTGGACGGTGTTTTGGAAATGGGATAGCCCATCTATTTCTCTAGGTACCTTTACTTTCAGATGTTTAATAATAACAACTTTAGGCCTCAGCAGGCATTCAGATTGCTTATCAACCTGCAACGAAACCAAGAAAAATAGAAATAAGAAAAATGAGCAATTCAATAAGCTGTAGATAAAACTTACAACTAGACTTCTTTCCAAATGGATTCCATATGGTGAGCCAGATTCTGCTTTCCATTACATAAATATAAATCTGGAGTCACTCAGCTGATTTCGCTGGGGTAACTGCATTGAAAACAGGCAGCAGAATTCGGCCCGGTGAGTAGAGATACAACTTAGCCTATTGCTGTTGATGTTCTTGCAGCGCACCAATATACTTGCAAATACTCAGTTCTGTCGCCACATGTTAAATGTTCTAAAACCCTTATTTTGCACTTGGTGGGTTAGTGATATTTGGGCAGCTAGAACACAGAGTCAAGGTGCTCCTGGAACTCATTGTCTTCCATGCTAAATAGGAACAGCATCTGCAACGAGCTAGGAGGACAAATGCCTTTTGGAAGGCGAGTGTGGGAGCCATTTGATGGTAACCAGGAAAACAAGAGGAAACTCTGAACCTGGATTTTCCCCTATGCATGAGAAAAGGAACTTCGTCCTCTTCTCCCAAAGCCCAGCAGCCGTGCTCAAAACCCCAAATCGCATGCTTCCAATAGAAATCTCAGCATGGTTAAAGAAAATTACTGACTGTTCATTAGCTGAATGTGCTGGGTTCAGACAGACAGCTGAGTTATAGCAGCTTAATGAATTACTGCCTGGCAGCAGACCTGCAGTAGCTGTTGGGTACTGGCCATGCCTGTCTCAAGACTCTCCCACTAGCAAACCCACACAACGTAGATTAAAAATCAGTGACTTCTCATTTCGGTCTTTCTGCCTTCAACTCCATCACTTTGAGAGCACTGATGCTGTACAGCGGCTGATAGGTGCTAAGTACATAGACCCGTGTCCCTTCCAGTGACCAAAACAGAGTAGCTTTATGAATCTGATACTGCATCCGAACTAATTGCTGGTTGCTAAACTATGACAGTCT
Source organism: Pezoporus flaviventris (assembly GCF_033815535.1). NCBI lineage: Eukaryota > Metazoa > Chordata > Aves > Psittaciformes > Psittacidae > Pezoporus > Pezoporus flaviventris. Next base: position 1,019,632 of record NW_026892680.1, on the reverse strand, counting down.
CTGCAGAGCTGGAATTAACTACCGAACCCCCTCGTGTACTCTGCATGAGTCAGGTTCTGTGGATTCCTATTCACATAATTCACATAGCCACTTTCACTGAAGACAGCACAGATGTCTGAGAGTGCAAGACCACGTCCTTGCACCAGCTATTGAACCTGTGCACTCTCTTTGCCAGTGAACCCTAACCCACGGAATTCTGTGTCTGTCAGGAGCAGCTCCACACCAGCGGTTGGAGGCTCTCCAAATGATTCCTGGGGGCTAGAAGATGCCAAGGGGAGGCTGTGGAATGGCTCTTCTGGAACACGTCAGAAGCTGTTGGTAAGCTTTTTACACCCTGACTGAAAAAACAATAGCAAGTGAGAAATCAAAACGCAATCCCTAAAGGCAGCAGGAAGGGTCCCACTCTGGGGCTGAATGGCAGCTGAGGGTCCCTTTCAACGAATGTTTTCTTTCCTCAGCTTTTCCTCCTAACCCTGCCTCTAAGCTGAGGTTCCTCTTTGTTGTCCAGACATCAAAGGGTGTACAGTATACAGACACTGATTTCAAGCAAAGGAGCTTTAGAGATGTCTTTCTTCTGGCTGTGTAAGTTTAACTAGCTCTAAAATGAAAAGTTTGTGTCTCTGCTGAAACAACTCATATTGAAATTCAAATGCAACTGAAGAAACCGAATTTGCAGTATCTGCTTAGACACAACTCCAGATGCCATTAAAAGATACCAGATGTCAAGTATTTTCTGTTATATTCTAAGACAAGGGGCAATAAAAGTTTCTATTTGACTTTACTCATTTTAACCTAATGGCGAATCGCTGCGCAGATATGCCCACATATTTTAGCGATATAATCATGACACAGGAGGGATGGATGCTCTACAGCATCATGATAATATCAGCATGTCCAAGACGGTGTAGAGGGGAATGATCTCCAGATTCTCTATCTTCATTGTTCTGGTCACAGATGAAGACTTGGCTTGACAGATCCACAGGACTGAATTTTCCCCCAGTTTCCACCAAAAGAGAATGGGAACCGTGTGAGGGGGCAGGATCACTCTTGTTGCTTATTCTGTGCCACGTGTTCGATTTTGACAGGGCTGAGAAGCTCATTTGTGTGCTCAATTTGATCCCTGAGAAAAGTACCAAAAAGGAAAGATCTGTGTGTGCACTTTATCAAGAGTGATCTTCAGGTTTACCTCTTGCTTAACGTAGCTCCAGCCTCTGTGAAGCAGTAAAGAAAGTTCTTCATTTAAAACCTATGAATCCTTGGACAAGATCACTGCCGTGCTTTAAGCTGAATACTTGCTTGAAGATTCCTCTGTTCCACAGCCCAAACGAGTTGACAGTGACACTGTCAGATGGTGCAAATCCGGTTCATCAGGGCGATGTTGGGATACACGTCTCGTTTTGCCTGTTTTCCAGACCTTCACGAGAATATTCCATTTCCATCAGAAAAACGCCTGTGAAGTGAAATCAAACAGCACCGCATTCGATAGCTTTCCGTGAATGGGCTGAAAACATGCATCTATCCTGTCACCCTACGGCGGAATTCTGCTTTCAATGGGATGGCTCCTTGAGGCGCAGCTGGCACGAGGTGTGTGCCGGGTAAACTTTAGGTGGGACATCACTAATACTGTGTGTTTCTGAAGCAGATTAAACAGAAATTAGAGAATCTGCCGTATCTGTAGGAAGAAAGAAGCATCTCCGGAAAACGACATTTTCCATCTGTTTAATTTTTTTGTGGTGTTTGGGCTTTTCTGTGGTTTTCTGGTGCTTTCTTCTCAGCCCTACCACGAAGGCTGATGTTTCAGGCTTCCTGGGTTTCATGAAAAGCTTTGTTTAGGGTTTGGTTTGAATGAGTTAATGCTCAGGAATTCTGCACTGAGGGTTAGGGTTCGAACCCCAAACCTCAAAGCAATCCTGTGTTAAAATGATTGAGCTTTAGGCTGTTTATTTGTTGGAACCAGAGAGCTTTCACCCAAACCATAGCCTCACTGAGGGCTCAAGTGAAACCTGACCCTAGGTTTGCTAAAAAGCATCTCGGTTTTCTAGCTAGGTGTATAAAAGAGCAGCACGGCTCTATACGAACACATTGCACTCACAGATTATTTTATCTCATAATGCACCACCAAGGTATGAGAATATTTTCCTTGACTCACACAGAGCTTGAAACATTTCTCTGAGAGTATGTTTCTACATGTGGGCACACGGACAGAAACTTGCCCACGCAGTTACCTGGCCAGCCAGTGATAGTTGAGATTATAGAATCATAGAATCACAGAATGCTTTGGGTTGGAAAGGACCTGAAGATCATCCAGTTCCAACCCCATGCCACGGGCAGGGGTGTCCCACACTAGAGCAGCTTGCTCCAAGCCCCTGTGTCCAACCTGGCCTTGAACACTGCCAGGGATGGGGCAGCCACAGCTTCTCTGGGCACCCTGTGCCAGCGCCTCAGCACCCTCACAGGGAAGAGCTTCTGCCTTAGATCTAACCTGAACTCCCCCTGTTCCAGTCTGAACCCATCACCCCTTGTCCCATGGCTGCAGTCCCTGATGGAGAGTCCCTCTCCAGCATCCCTGTAGCCCCCTTCAGACCCTGGAAGCTGCTCTGAGGTCTCCATGCAGCTTCTCTTCTCCAGGCTGGACAGCCCCAATGTTCTCAGCCCGTCTCTATACGGGAGGTGCTGCAGCCCCCTTATCTAGCTCCCTTTTGAAAGCAGTAAGGCTGTATTTTAATTGTGTCGGTGTTGTCCTAAGCAACAGGCAAGCGTTATTCAAATACAATGCTCCAGCAACGCAGCTGTGTAAATTTCCCCCAGGATCTGGCTCAGCACCTCAAAGGAGGAGTTTGCCCGCCTGCCCTCGTGCCGTGCCTCACAGAAAACAAACGGTCCATGTGGGAGTCACGCTGAGGTTTGCTGTCCCACTGCACCCACGCAGCACCCTGTCCACCTCCTCCTCTCCACCGCTCAGCTGCGGAAGCTTCAAGTTGGAAGCCTGAAGCTCCCGGGCCAGGCAGTTTTACCCAGCTCTGTTCCTTCACCACCCATCCATCCATCCACCCACCCACCCACCCACCCACCCATCCATCCATCCATCCACCCATCCATCCATGTGGGGAAGGAATGAGAGCTCGCAGGCTGCCTCCTGCTCCGAACATCTCAGACTTTCACTTCTCTTCACATGGAACAACGTGCCCGACCGGAGCGGAGCGGGAGTCCCGGCAGTCCTAATTTGTCCATTTGCCAGAACACTTTGTAAGCAGTCAGCCTCTTATCTTTTGTGTGTGTGAGGGGGGGAAATGACCTTATTGGGCTGGCAGGTCATGTCATAGGTCATCCTTTCATTCTCCTCACAATCGGCTACATTTGCAATCAAAGAGACAGCACATTTTCCACTAGCAAAACACTCCTTTCAAAAGCAATTGGAATGCTTAGTGTGCTCCACATTTGTCCTGAGCCCATGAATTTTTAGGGGGAGAATTGGGAAAAGCAAAAGATACAGTGGGGTTTCATCTTCCTGTTTCACAGAAGGATATAATTCTATATAGCACAATGCAGTGCTTTTTCCTATCAAACCTTCTGGAATTTCTTCTTTTTCCCTGTTTTTTTTTCTTTTCCTTTTCATTTCATCACTGTCAGAGCCATCACGAAGAGCGGGGGTCAAGTTTGTTTGCTTTTTTCCTTGTAATTTAAGCATTCCATCCTGTCAGGGTTCACTTTTCCAGTGACCTCTGAATTCATTTAAAATTGCCTAAAAGAACCCAAGTGCATACAAGTGTGGGAACTCATCTGTTTGCCTTCTCCACTCGGAGCAGACCTGCAGCACAGCTTGCCACTGAGTCCAAGTAAAAAGGGCGAGCCTGCTTGGTTGTAAGGCTTGATACGAACAATGAATCTGAAAGCAGCCCTTTTTATGACCCAGGGTTTCTTAAAAGGGAAGTACCTTTCGGTGCCTTCAGTTTTAGGTGTTTGAACGGAGACATCGTGCAGATGGTGGCTGTAAAGCCAAGGTGATCCCTATGCACACTTGCTTTTGGTTTAGGAAATACACCTGCGTTACCTTACACGGAGAATACAGCAAGGCCCAAACTAGCAAAAGATGTGTCGCTAATTATTTTCTTCTGGAATTTTCTTTAAGCTTTTTTTTAAAAAAAAACATGTGATTCCTTCATTTGATTCCTGCTAGGTGAAGGCTTACATGGTCTGATTCCTGTGGTCTGCGAGATTGGAGGATATCAGTCTGTTTCTCTTGTATCTTTTCAGCTAGCTTGTACTTTTTCTATATTATCATTTATTAATGAACCGACAGTGTATTTAGAACACTTGGGTCTGGTTTGATCTGTTTGCAAGCCTGCGTATACGGTGAATTTATTAACGGAAAAATGGTAGAAGTAAACTAAGTAGTAAAATCCTCATATGTTAAACAGCTGGTTTAAATATGAATCTAGTGTGCATGTAGCATATAAAACCTTCAAAAAGAGCTCCATGGAATGCTGGAATTCGGTTTTACTCCATTTAGTTTACAGTGTTGGTCTGCAGAGATTATACAGAAGTTTCGAGGGAAATCAGGTAAGCACTGGACTTAGGGCAAATTACTTACAGCAAAATATTTATCTGATTAACTTGGTTCCTCTTCTACACATGAATTACTTGCAAACAAACTGCTATTTCATAAAATGACTTTGCTATTCGAGCACAGCCAGACGCATTGAAGTCTCTGAATGATGAGCATTCAGTCCAGCGGGCTTTGAACCAGGGAGCCATTTAAGCTCTCGCTGAAGGTAGCAGGAGATGGACTGGCTCCTCGGTGAGTATATCTCAACCTCTGTATGGTTTTGCAAACTATTTGATTGCTGTTTAACTGAGTGCAACTTCTGCAACCTCTAGCACTCCTCTAGGGAAGGTATGGCATTTCCCATTTAAGCCTGTGGACAATCTCTTCTTGCTTGCTTTGTCACAGACCTAGAGAGTAGAAATAGTACATGGACTCCCGTGGGTCTGCAGATCACAAGACAATAAAACCCCCAAACCCCAGTAATTTGGCAGTAATTTGCTCCTCCTGAGAAGCGAGCAGTCGCTCACTTACACAGACCTCACTTCCCAAAGCCGCCCAAAATATTTCTTGGGAAACACTCTTAGCCCAAACACGGGTGCAAGCGCACATCCACAACGCACCAAACCGAAGTGTTTTCCTTGTGGGACTTCATGACTTTCACATGGCTGCTCAGACACACCGATCAGCCTCATAAAGCTCTGCCATGTGCTGGCTGCTATTTCCTCATTTCCTTATTTTTTATGTATTGTTTTGTATGCTTGACAAACAAGCAATCCGACAAAAAACCCCAATAGCCTTTGACCCCCTTTTCAGACTGACAGCCGGTAGGTTTGTATTTATTTAGACAGATCCTGTAGGGAACAATCCTCCCTAGTGCTCCTTATTCAGTGGACTGACATTTGCACCCACTTTGGAAAGCTTTAAGATCACTGATCCATGCTAAAGCAGTACATTCCAGCAAACTCTGGTGCCAAGGGGCATTAGTTCTAACAGGTATCACCTTTCAGGACAAGGAAAGAAACGAAAGGTTATTATCTGACATCAGCACATCTTCTTTGCCTTTGGCTATTGTTACAACAAGCAGATTCAATTATCTTCTTCATTTCCCTGTCAACTCTTTAGATTTCTCAGAAAGGGGGCACACTAGGAACAAGTCCAATGAGGTTTTCATCTTCTTGCGACCCACTCAGCTCTTCAGCGTGTTTAGGTGAAACTGTAGCCACCAAACACCTAAAGGTGACAAGTGAAATAGAGAAAAGGGACTCCGCACCTCTTACTGCTATAAAACACCTCATTTATTGATTTGTTTGCCATTTGTCTCTTTTTTGGTTACCTAAGAAAACGAGAATAATCCAGCTTCGTCTGTGAGGGGTTTCCTGGAAAACTTATTTGGTCTCGGTTGCATTTCTTTTCCATTTCCCAGATCCTCGGACTGACAGGCTGAAATTCTGCACAGGTATATTTTAGGGCATTTCTATGCTGCAAAAACCAAGCAGCATGAAAGTATTTAACAGGATAGCTACAATTAAATTCTCCCCATGGACCAGCCTACATTAGCTCAGTTATTTATGTCTTTGGCTCCAGTGGCACAGGTAACCACTCAGCTCATTTCAGTCGGTGCCTAATAGAGAAAACCTGAAACAATAAGTGAAACCAAATAGCTGGAAACAGCATGGTCTGGATCCTCTTACCTTTTCTGGCCCAGTATGAACAAATACTGACAGACACTTGCTCCCTAACCGGTACCTCTGCATCACCTACCTTTTTCACTCGTAACCTTTAATGGCTCTACAAGTAGCTTCCTGGTGTAGTTCGCACTTGATGCGACATGAACTTATTCATTTGATTGACTTCCAGCAGGAACGGCACACTGCACAATGAGATGATTTTATGTGATAGTTAAGGAAGTCATTTCTTCCCTTGGCTTGTCTCATCATCACTTTTATTGAGGTTGTTGATCTTTACTGGAAATCGTCCTACAGCTGGAGACTAACCCATATGTACACTGCTGTTACTTGGATTCATGTTTTGTTCCTGCCCTAATCATTGTGAGACTTTCTTCTGCTGCCTTGTGTAGGTACAGGGATGATTATAACCTCTCTTTACTTCTGTCTTTCTACGGGTTTACCTCTACCTTGAAATCCAGCGCCTAAAACTTGGAACAGAACTTCCCTTACAGTTTTGACAGCACTACTCAGAGGGATTGTCACCTGCTTCCAACAGAAGGGTTTATACAATGCAGTATGTTTTCCTCCTTGTTTTAAAGACAACTTCCAACTGCATGGTATCATACCTAGTGTGTAAACCACTCTTATTCCCAAAGCCTTTTCTGCAGAAGAACATCACCAGCTCTGAATTAATGCAAATGGTTATTCCTGACTGTTTAGAGCCTTGCCATTGTGCATATTAAATCACATCCTACTACTTTTTGTGTTGGTTGGGGTTTTTTTTTAGGATTAAATCCTACTCCTATGTTTTCAGACCATTTGACCCCTTCCTCTGTCATTCTGAATCCTAGCCTTCTTCTTCACTGCGCCTGAAGCCCCTCTAAGCTTTCCCATTGCTTGAAAATGTAAGAAGCAATTTTACTAATGGAAACATTAAACTGGCCCAGGAGGGATGCCTGAGAAACGCCACATTATACAGCCTTGCGGTCTGACAATGAGCCTTTGCTCATTTCTTTTTAAGTATGTTTTTTCAGCAGATTCTGTACAATGGTTTTGAATCTTAAAGGCATCTGTCTCGGATCAACTCTTATTTTGTCTCCCTGATTTGCTTATGGTAATGTCACCTGAGACAATATAAAAAACCTTCGGAGGCTGAGTTACAGCATCTGATGCTGCTCCTCTGCCCACAGAATTTCTTGCCTTACTAGAGAGGAAATGAGGATTGTTTGACTTGAATTGCTCTTGACTAATTCGTGTTGGCAGCCACAAGCAAGCTAAGCTCTATAGCAGTTTTATGGGAGAGAGATTTTGCACACAGAGGAACTATTATCTCCTGCAAGTGTTCCTGAAACTCTCATTAATTGCAATAACAATCGCACTGTCAATGTTGCCAGCTCTCGGGATTTTATTGTGAGTTTCACAAGTAGATCCTTAGCTCCTGTACTCAAATGATTATCCGGGAATCCCAGACTTCTCGTTTTGGAAGGCTGCATTTCTAGCCTTACAAGTGGACAAGTACTTGATAATGTGACCTCCAATGGATTTTAAAGGCAGGAGACAAAGCCTAAGAAGTCAATGATAACTAAGTGTTTTAAAACCTCATGATTTTCAGAGATCTGAGATGTTTCTAAGCACGACAGCAGGCACGGCTGCCGCGACATCAGTTCAAAGGGCAACGCTACAGAAAACTATATCCTCCTTTCTTAGCATCCTGCATGAATGTTCTACGAACGGTTTTTAACTTTAAATGCATTTTTAAGGTTTTTAAAGCACGCTTGGTTTTGATGGGGACCTGGGTACCCATTAGGAGCCATTAGGTGTCCATTAGGAGCCATTAGGTGTCCATTAGGTGTCCATTAGGTGTCCATTAGGAGCCTGGCAAATAGGGTTGCTTGAGAAGATTGAATTTTCATGTAGGCAGGCTGAGACGGTGTGGTGGCACCAGAAACCGGGAGACCCGAGTCCTGACTAGGTTATGCTTTTTGTTCTGTTTCGTCTTTCCTATTTGGCGTTAAAGTGACCGACGTCCCTGTGCAGATGTGTGGGAAGGGTACTAAGTGCTCCTGTATTCAAGGAGACTTCACTCAGGTAATAGGTAAGGGTATTCTGAAGGAGCTCAGTCTGATTCTTCCACACCAGCATAGCCGGCTGGGTGTGCTGGAGGCCCCTGGGGCCAAACCAGCATGGTGCAGGCTGTGCATGTCACTGGAAATGGGGCGTAGAAAGGAGGGAGGGGAAAGGCTGGGCTTTAGCATTTCATCTGGGATCTAAAGAGAACCAGAGCTCCAAGGCTTTTATAGGATTTGGGGGGGTGGGGGGGAACAAATCTTAGTAGTCAAGAATGCACTAGAAGAGCATCCTCATCAGAGCGGCAATCCTGAACTACCCTAATGCCCAGGTCTCTTTCTCACAAGCATCAGCAAAGTAGAGACCATGAGATCTCTTCCCTGTAAACCTTTGATTCATCTGCATTACATTTATCCATGAAGTCTGGTTATAGTCCTAGGTAGCCTGTATTATTTTACATCAACAAAAAGAACTCTAAAATGGCCTTAGAGTGTGCCATAACGATGCATTTTATGTCTTTATTCATTGGTCCCTGCGCGTGAAGTTTTGTTGCAGTGTGTTTAGTGATATGGGAGACATAAAGAGGCAAGAGACACTGCAGATCTCAGCGGTTCATTAGTGCTGCACTTTATCATGTTTTAAAACATCTCCTTCTCCAGACCACAGAATAGCTTCCCCCTCTATCGTGTGTATGAAGTGTGAATCCACAGAGGGAACGTTTAAATGCTGCTTCTCCAGAAATAACAATTCCTCTGTATCTCTTCTGGTATAATTTATTATTCCAGAGGAACTTCCCTGTGTAAATGCCTAGCCCTGAATACAATCACTTCTATCCAGAATCCAGTGCTTGTGTGTAAGTAATTTTGGCTCGGCACTAAGGGCATAGTAAAAGAAATAGCTTCAAAAAGTCATGCGCTCTGTTTCCCATTGTAAAGGCACATCTCCCTCATTAGTAGGTAAAGCAGACTATTACCAGAAATAGCAGGGCATTTCCAGGAACCCTTAATGAACCGGTCTAGATGGGCATCTCCTCCTGGGAGATATACACGAAATACCATCAGAGAAAAAGGAATCATAATAAGAAATCCTTCAAAAGGTGCAAAAAAAGGCACTGAGGGCTTGGTGCCATTCCTCTCAGAGGGAGGCCTTCCCTCTCCTGGTGGAAAGAGGCCAGAGACTGAGTTGGGAAGAGAAGAATATGAAATAATATTTTTCCTAGCATGGTTCCAGTACCTGGATGATGATCTGATGGCTTGGATGGGAGCTCATCCAGGTTTTTAACTGGACTGACTTTTCTGATGGCTTGGATGGGAGCTCATCCAGGTTTTTAACTGGACTGACTTTTCTGATGGCTGGGATGGGAGCCCATCCAGGTTTTTAACCGGACTGATTTTTTTCTTAATAGAAAAAGTAGTTTTGCTTGCCAGCAGGGGACAAATTTTCATGCTGTCAAATTAAGCTGCTCCTCACACCTAGTTTTCATTTGAGTCTACACCATCAATTTAGTCTCGATGAGATGGGCCCATAAATCTCAGCCAGAAGAATTATATGACTTACTCATTTTCCTTCTGCTGCAGCCACCGCCATCCTCTGCTATACTGTTCCAACGACAGAAACTTGTGATCCACTGCACTCACAGAGTATTCTGGTCATTCAAAACCTAAACCCAAGGGCTTAGGTACCAGAGCCCATGGAAGCGTGTGACTTCATCGGCTCTTGCCCCTTCTGAGGCTCAAAAGGTGAGGCACTGACAGGCTGTGAACAGGCTTCTGATGCTGCTTGCCCTCCGGTGGTGTTGAAACGCTGGTCTGCTATGACACTTCCCAGGGGAGCACTGCTGCTGATGGGTGAGAACTGACCCAGCAACCTCACCCGCATCCTTCTGTGCCTCTTTAGCCTGTGGCATCTCTTCACGGACCTGCTTAGGGCCATGAAAGCATTCTCACCGGGTTGAGCACAGTTCATCAGTGGAGCAGATGTGTCCATGAAAGGAGCAAAAGAGCTTTGTGTGAACAGTGGTCAGTAAGTGGAGGTGGTAACAGGGGGAGGCTGCATCTGCAAGACTGGCCCTTGGGGCATTAACCTGGAGGAGCCCCGGCTGTTTGCTTGTAGGGCCCACGTTTTCCTCTGAATAATGAAGCGCAAGTGCATTCAGCCATCTGATTTTCACTGTTTTCAGGATGCTTGTGTTCCGGACTGAACACGATTAAAGGGACAGCTGCATGCCTCAGAACAGTTGAAGTCTGCATGGAAAAGGGGCTGCTTGTGCCCTCCAATTTTACCACACAAACAGTCTGGATACAGCAGAGGAAGCTCTAGATCGGTGGTACAGAGCGGGTACGAATGCCAGCACTGGCAAACAGAGGGATGCACGCAGAGCATTCCTGGGAATCCAGGTGTCTGCAAAGTAAAGGCAGAAGCTGCCTTTGCAGTGTACTGCGGATGCCAGCAGAAAATCTGGGGCACTGTGGAACAACCTGGTGCATGTATCAGTGTCCAAAGCCATCTGAACATTATATAAAGAGTGATTTGTAACCAAGAAAGGCAGACATACGCTAGCTCTTCTGCACCCAGTCTCTCTCCCTCCCTGCCCCACCACCCCACGGAAGGTGTTTCTGCAGTTATGCTGGTGCTCTTGCATGGAGCTTGGATGATCTAATGACCTACACAGCCTCACTGCTGGGGAGGGAGAACTGAAGTGAATGGGGCTCAGATGACAGTTCCTGCCTGAATTCATGGTCCATGTGTGCACACGCAGGTTCCCCGGGTGACTTTGAAAGTCTCAGCCAGCAAACCCAGCCAGCCAGAAGCAGCCCCTCAGACAGGAAGCATTACCTCGAGAAAAGACAGTTCAGGAGCTGATCCACATCAACGGCCACTTTTATTGTCTTTTTTAATGGAAAAAAAAATGAGGCTAGGAAGAGGGAAATGGCTGCTGCTTGCCCGATAGGAGCACTGCAGGCTGTGTGCACGCTCTAACGCTTTCCACTGGAGGAATTCAAAGCCTTTCCTCATTTCCCATTGCCTTTTGGGGCTTGTATTCTGCACTGAGCTCAGCTTCTTCTCTTGGCATCTCCTTCTGCTTGCACTTGTTTTTCTCCCGTGTCTCCACTGCACAGGAAAAGGAGGGTGCTGGGTGCTGGGAAAGAGCCTGCTGCCTGCGTCTTCCTGCTTGCCCTTTTCCAGGGGACTCTGCAAGGGGAACAGGGAGGTTGGCTCCATGCTGCAGGGGCTTCCCGTCCGCTGTGACCTGAGCTCCCTCAGGTTTCTGTGCTGTGTTATAGAATCCAGGACTGGCTTGGGTTGGAAGGGACCTAAAGCTCATCCTGCTCCAACCCCTGGCCTCAAACACTGCCAGGGATGGGGCAGCCACAGCTTCTCTGGGCACCCTGTGCCAGCGCCTCAGCACCCTCACAGGGAAGAGCTTCTGCCTTAGATCTAACCTGAACTTGCCCTGTTTCAGTCTGAACCCATCACCCCTTGTCCTGTCGCTGCAGTCTCTGATGAAGAGTCCCTCCCCAGCATCCCTGTAGCCCCCTTCAGACACTGGAAGCTGCTCTGAGGTCTCCACGCAGCTTCTCTCCTCCAGGCTGAACAGCCCCAATGTTCTCAGCCTGTCTTTGTATGGTTCTCATCAGCCAACATCCCCAAGTCCTTCTCCTCAGGCTGCCCCACCTGTGCCTGGGATTGCCCCAGCCCAGGGGCAGGACCTTGCACTTGGCTTTGTTCAACGTTGGCACCTTTTCCCTTCCCTCCAGTGTATCAACCAGGCAGTATTCACAATGAGATGAGTAGATGTGGCTGTGCCTCTTTTACTACTGCTTCTGTAAAGCTGTTAGCTCTCTATTATAATCAGCTGTAGCATCTGGCACTGTTGTTATACCCTTCTGAAATGGGGACCATTAGCTATGGCCCTGGAAGCATAGGAAAGGTTCCCGCAGGCAGGTCTGCTCCTTCGCTGCCCTTCTGCACCTCTTCCTCTTTGTGGAATCAGTTCTTGCCATCACGTTTATAGGATGCTGACACACAGCAGTTCTCTGACTGTTACTCAGCGTACCCCTCCTTCCCTTAAGAACACAATTCCCACCTAATCTAAGGTAAAACTCTGGTTTGCGGATTTTCACACCTACGCTTCTGCTCTGTACGTCCAAACGAGGGGCAGGGTAGGGAATGGTCTGCAAGCTTACCACAAAGAGCAACCAATAGAGTTCATCAGCCGGAGCTTTAAAGGCAGCACGTTTAACCCACACGGCTAAACTGAAACGTGCGCTGGCTGATGACCGAGATCACCCTGTGTTTCCACAAACACACACTTCTGGAGCTGCTCTTCATTCCTGCCTCGCTGCCTTGCACATTATCATTTAATCCCCCAACCCAGAATTTGGCTCTCTCTCCACACAGTAAGTGGAAATCTGGGGTGTTTCCCTAATTTGTATTATTTGTAACGACCAAGTCTGCTTGAGCTGGTGGCGAAATCAAACCACAGAGCCTTCACCTATTATGCCATGCTTTTTATCAATTACCTTGCTGAGTATTCCAGATGAAACCAGGGTTTGCATTGGCCTCAATCCGCGCTGTGCCTGAAGAAGCGTTTTAGTGAAATGAGGGTTAGGAAAGCTTTGGAATATAAGCCAAAACCCGATTTTTGTGCTGAAGTGAAATCCTCTCCTGAGCCCGTCGCATTCATAGCGTACCGTCAAGCTGTTATTTCAAACAGCGGCCATTTTCAGACTTTCAGCATCCGTAAAAAAATTAGTAATGATAAAGAGGGAATTCATACTTCCAGGCTTTTCAAAGGGCCATTGTGTCAGTCACCAGCTCTTACAATAGGCATCTGTCTGAAAACACCCCTCGAACCGTCCCATGAAGCGGTGCTGTGTTCATTAAACACCCTTCTTTTGTAGTCCCCTCCGGTGAAAGGGAAAACCCTTCTGAAGAGGTACATCGGTGAAACCACGCGTGCTTCTGCCCCGAGGAGAGCCTGCCCGGGTGCTCACGAGCTACGGCAGGCACAGCATGTACTGCATCAAGAGCTGAGCAAACTCATTTCACGTCAGACGGGACGAGGGATGGGGAGTGAATTGTCTTCCAGGCTGTGTATCCACATGCGTTTCACACGTGGATAAATCCCCATGTGCCCATGCAAGTCCTAAGCTAAGCACTACCGGGTGCCATAGGACTGCTGGAGCCTTTTGTGCTTTCTTTCCTTTTTAGGACATGCTAGAGCTGTGTAATTAAATGGAGATTATTGGCAACCTTATTTAGCAGTCATTATGGAGTCATTAGTGCTCTGCTTGGGCAAGAAGATAAGTCCCCTTCCTCTCTCACACTTAATGCTTCTATCAACAGCTTAGAAAAGTGGTTCGCAATGAATTGCTACTTAAGTAGTGCTATCTGCCTCTGCAATCTCCCTCCTGTTGCTCTTCCCTGCGGGCTGGCTCACAGGGTCAGTACGCTTAACTCGCCTGATGTAACGCAGGCTTTCCGAGAGCTTTTGGCGCTTTGCGACTGCTGCTCTAAACTCAAACAGAAAGAAAAAGGGGCAAAAAGCGCTCCCAGGGGATGGAGGCAAACTCATCACTGCTGATCCAAACAGGGATGGATGCTTGCCTTGTGCTTTGTTCGGTGAGGAGCGCTCTGGCTGTGCCCAGCGGCTCCCTGTAGGCTCCTCGGACCGGCACTGCTCGCCTTCCTCCACAGCCTCCCACCGTGGCACTGCACAAGGCTTGCTGCATGAAGAAGGAGTTATGCCACCTAAGTGCCTCCCAGGCTCCGTGGCTTCTCTGGTGGCTGCTCGAACACAGGGGTTTTGACGGCTGGATTCCCTCCATACCACACGGTGGAAGCGGGCATACACCCTGGTGTCATTACATGGCAGTTAATAATTCTGCAGATACGTGTGTGTGTGTGTGTGTGTTTGTGCGCGTTAGAGCTGGCCAGAAAAGGAAACATCTGTTCTGTGGGAAATTCCAGGTTGTCAACATTTCATTTTGCTCTGGAATGAAACATCCGCGTTTCCAAACACCCAGCAGAAAGGGCCAGTCTGCGGGTACCTTCCGTTAGCTGCCGGCCAGGCAGGCAGCACCCAGGCACCGAGAACATGGCATTCGAGCATCCCAGGAAGGGGCAGGGGGCCACCAGCTGGACAGGCTGCCCGGGGACTTAAAGGAAAGCAGCACGTTGCTCTGGCCCGCAAACGGCTTTGTGTTCTCAAAGCACATCACGAGCATGTTTTGTTTTCTTATGTTCTAACTTGAAATTTCCTTTTAGACCAGGTGAATCCTTTTCGGTTCCAGGTGAATGTTCCTTACCAGTTGATTACCTGATAAAATCCTAATGTGCGAGGCCAAAGAAACACTGAGAGGCAGAAGGAGAGAACGTGCAAATATTCACCAAAGAAGTGGTGGCATTTTCTGCTTTTCCAGGACAAAACCTTCTTTCAGCATCCTCTGCCCCCAGCCGAGGGATGTGGCAAAAAAGCATCCAGCAGTTCCAGGAGAAGTCCTTTACAAGAGGAAACAAAAAAGCAAAAGAGTTGATTCTATGATTTAATTTTGTAGGCTTAATCGCTTCACTCCATCACTTTCTGTTTAACATGTATCTGTCTGGAGGTGAAGGGTACAAAGGCTCCCTGCACCGGCATGGAGCCAGCATGGGCTAATCCTGCGAGGTGCTCAGAACTCTGCAGGAGCCAAGCTTCTTGGTCAGAGCTGGAGGAGCCCATTTCCACCTCAAACCGGTGACACTGATATTCATTCTTACCACTCATGTCTACACCGATTTCCTGGGTCCGCTTTCACACCCTGGCCATGGATATCAGGACACAACCTCTGCTCCCTGCGTCCCCTTGGCACCAGGTCCCTCTCTTCCCAGCACTGGACCCAGCCGCTGGTGCTAATGGGACCTTTGCAGGGAATTCCAGCGGTACCAGGCATTCCTTAGAGAATCCTGAAGTCAGTTTTCATGACGCCAGGATTAGACCACAGAGTTAACAGAAGATGAGAGGGCAAGCGTTGAACATTAGCAAAGCAGTAGAGATGACTGCACTCTGCTGCCCTGCTGGGGTGAGCATCTCAAAACAGGCTTTTTGCCTAGAAATAAAGTATTTCCTCTATTTTAAAAGCTTTGTCTTTGCTGTCTCCCCCCCCCCCCCCCCGGTTGTTTTTTTCCCCTTGAAAGCAATGCTATACCTCTCACTAAACTGTTGGACATTTCCTTCTCAGTAGATGTGCATAGGCTGTTGCAAACACCCTCCCTGAAGTATTATTTCTGTTACACCTCAGAGATGTTTAACCCCTAGGCAGTGACCAAGCTCTGAGGCAGACGATAGTATCCTAAACCACATAAAAATTGCATTACATTTCAATAGCAACCTAACACGGACCTTTGCCGTTAAAGCCAGGACGCAGAAGGAAGAACTCTGATATGCAGAGCCCTCACTTCTCCATATGTTTTAAATCCTGCAGCCCAGCTTGCGAGGCAGTTGTGAGCTCAGGTCTGGTCTGCATTGCAAATGGGGCTCCCCCCGGTAAGGTTATTTTGGAAACAGCAGCTGGGCGAATGGCACGCAGGGATGGAGAAAGCCCCAGCCAGGCACGTGTGAAGGCCGGAGCAGAAGTGGCAGCATTTCATAGCCATTAGGGCGACCTTTTTCCCTATTATGCATGGGCAGTGACAGGCTTGCATTGTTAACCGGAGTAATTAGGATTTAGTTGAGGCATGACAATAACCTGTGCCTCAGAAAGGCCTGAAGGCGATCCGTTTGCTCCCCTTTCCCTAGGAGTCTCCTATTGTGACTCCTCGATAGCCCAGCAGGAATGCAATCAGGAAATCTCCAGTGAATCCGTGTCCCTAAATCTTCAGGCTTGACAGGCCGAAATCTGACAAGCTATTAGAAGAAACGACCGATCATTAGGCTGCCTCAAAGAGCCTTAGCTTGTTTCTGTCTGTATTCATTGATTTATCTGCAGAGTGATATTGTTTGAAGCTTGGATTACTCACGCTGCCGCCAGCTGACACGGCTTGTATGATAAAATGACAGTGTGGCTCTGGCTAAACGTACACGTCTTTCTGCCTTTGCTGCTTTATTGCTTCGGACTCCTTCTGCGGTAACAAAAAGCTGCTTCGGAGTTACTGCGAGAAACAAACCCAGAGACGTTAAATGTGTAATAAAGCAATTTTTGATCACCCCAAACCCTTATATCTCTGACAAACAGGAAGGAGAGCGTCAGCTTTCCCCGGGTCATTCCAGAGCAGTGATTTCTAGCCCAAAATGCTTTGGGCTCTCTAAGGAGTTCAGAACTAGGCTTATTAGAAAATCTCTGATAAAAGCTCTCCTTTGTGCATGGATTTCCCTCTTTCAAGCAAGGCTGTAATTAAAAAGATAAATAAATTAAAATTTAATTGAAAACAAACTGATTGGGTCCATGATACACTATGCGAGTTGTGAGATTCGCTTCAGAGTTATTCTTTCACTCTACTGCAGCTTTCATACAGAGAAAAAAAAAAAACCACATCAGTTGGGAAAGCACCAGAAAAGCCATTTTCCTTGAACAGGATTGCATTATTTGTCATTCACAATCACATCTGCGTTCCCAGCCTTCCCAGCTTATTCCTTCGATCTGTAAAAATCCACTAGCTTCCTTATGGGATTCAGAGCTCAGAGTGGAAAATAAAGAACTAAATCAGCTCTTCTTTCCCACTGTCAGGAATACCCTTATCCTACTCTCTTGAAAAAGAAGCATCTATTGTGCACCATTACGAGTGTAGAACGTATATGCATAAGCAACCTTAAACATGCATTTTTATTATACACTTATACACACGCGTATCCAATGTATGTGGTACGTTATCTACATCAATTCTCCTGCTTGTGAAAGATATGCAATATGTCCTCTAAAAAGAAACATTTCACTTGTTATTTAAAGCAGATAGAAATGCAGAGCAGTAGCTCCATGCATCCTCATTTACATTCACAGATATTAAGGAAAAGCAATTTGGCATGGCACAAGCATACTCATATTCCTGCAAAAGAACCAAGGGATACTTAAGGACGTGGCAGTCAAGGCCCAGTTTTTATGCAAACATGATACCCTTTGTATTCCATTCTTCTTTTTCGTATCCGCATTAACAACATGTGCCCCTTACATTCACACTGTGCTGTGTTTCCATGTATCACTTTAAGAAGATCCACGTAAGCAGAAAGCCACCGTGAGGTTTCCCTAAGGTGCTGCCCAGAGGCTGAGGGTGCAGTTAGAAGCTATTGAGGCTTCATTTGTAGTCTTCTCACACAGCTTTGCTGAAGGATGCTTACCCTACTGCAACTTGCATGAAAGACTTTTTGGTTCATGAGTAACATGTAAGTGTTCCCCCAAATACTTCTGAAAAATAGCTGGGGAGTTAACATAAAAATGAGGAAGTTCCCTGGGAGCTGGAAATAGCAGTTAAGAAAGACTTGCAAGCAGCAGCATACTTTTTAAAGGAGCAATATGCCAGTCATCAATAGCATTGTAAAAAGGGACTCTGAATGGGCCACAGCCAGAAGCAGCTGGCCTAGTCAGACAGCAGTGTAACAGACTCCATTCAGAACGAAAAGACATCTTCCAAAGTATGGAAACCGAGTCCAGAGAAAGAAAACAGCGGAAGAGTATAATTCCCAGCAAAATAAATGTTAAACCACAGCAAAGCAAGCCAAAAATATTAGTGGAAGCAACTTGCAGGAGAAACGAGAGCTAACAGTAAAGCCTTTTGTCTATACATCAGAAGCAGCACAGTTGGACAGCTAGCAGGGTGAGAAGAAGCAGCAAAGGAAGATAAAGACATTATGGAACAGCTAAAGGAATTATCTGTGCTAGTTCCCACTGTAAATGAGGTGGGAGGCCTGAACACTGGGGTCATTCTTTACACAGAATGAGTCTGCGCAAACTCCCAGGTCGGAGGGCTGGAGATTTTAGAGCAAATCAGTGCCACCGTAACAATAGATGGTATTCACACAGCAGATCTGGAAGAATCCCGTTATGAAATTGTCACTGTCACATCAGCTGTCATTAGGACTGATCAAATCAGCACCAGCGTCAGGATAACGTGAAAGGTATAGGTAATGGGAACAAGAATAAGCAAAGGAGGTTTCTATAAAGGAGTCTCAAAAGGTAATGCCCTTTCACTTTCAAAAGTGATCATAGGATGGTTTGGGTTGGAAGGGACCTTAAAGCTCATCCAGCTCCAACCCCCAGCCACAGGCAGGGACACCTTCCGCTAGAGCAGCTTGCTCCGAGCCCCTCACAGGGAAGAGCTTCTGCCTTAGATCTGACCTGAACTCGCCCTGTTCCAGTTTGAACCCATCACCCCTTGTCCTAGGGAATGCTGTAAAACTATCCGGATTCATAATTATAAAGATACAAAACTTTTGCAACAACACAGGAATTAGGAGCCATCTTACTCGACAATAGGAAATACAGCAACAGGAAGTGATTTGTTTTGTTCAATACATCACTGAATTGTGGAACTCCTGAAATCACTGAATTAGCCAAATTCATGAAGATCAAATGCTCTTTCGGGTATTAATAACTTCTGGTTTACATGCTGCCTCTGGCTCACAGAGTACTTAACTTGCTACGTGTTGGAAGATGGGAAGTAGGCAATAGCCGAAGAGCAGACACTCAGAAGAAGGGCATGGGACTGAACCTGCTGCCAGAGGTAAAACACTGTCAGAGACACACTGCTCTGAGCCCGTGTTATATTTCTTATGCTTTCACCCCACAGTGAAAGCCCAGCTAGGCTTTTTGTCTATATAGTTCTCCTCATTTCCAGGGATGCTCACTGATGTGATAGTTTTTATCTTCCAACTGGATAGCTGGACACAGCCTGGGCAGGAGACACACGAGAGAGATGCCTAAAGGAAGAGCCTCCTGCAAACTTGGAACTAAAAATTGTTAAATAATTTCATCATTTCCTGTCTCCCAGCAAAAACAGCGGGATTCAACAAGCAAAACGAGTGATGACGGTGAATTTTCCCACACTGCTCTTTGCTTTACTGCATAAATAGCTTAATATTAGCAGTTTTTAGCACATGTTTAGCTCTGTCTTTACTTCTGGGTGGGGAGAGGAGTGGCAGGAAAGTTCTCCCACCTGTACTGCTTCTGACTCAGAGAACGTGATTTATTTTCTTTAGCCGTGACACCGCAATCCAGATGAAGCGATTTGCTCCTGTGTGCGTGCGCAGGCAAACCTGCAGCCAAGCCAGAAAGCAAACCCAGGATGCCTGAGTCCCATTTCCCACCCTCGCCATCGGAATGTCCTCTGTAATCAGTGAGCGTGTTCACATCACGAGGTATCACTTCAGAATCTGTTCAGGGTGTGTTTGACCGTGCTATGCCTTTATGACAAAAATGCTTTCCATGCTTTATCATAAAAAAACCTCAACTTGAACAGAGTTAACTCAGGCCAAGGTTTGGAAACAAGATTTAGGCCCTTCAGGGGATTGTCCTTCCCTGGTGTTGTTAATCCTGTGGTTTTGAAGGCATTTTCTTCATGAAAAGGAAATGTGTTTTGTTTTACTTCGATGTTCACAAGTGTTTGCCTGGGAAATACAGGATTATAAAGGAGCCCGTTTCAAGCAGCACGCTGGGTGTGTTAGTGCTTTGTATTCTGCTACCACATCTGAACTTCCTTCGTGTTGTGTTTCATAACGTCCCAGACAAATAAGAATGAGATCATATTGGCTAGAACTGCTTAATCGTCAGTGGTCTGACCCTGACAAAGACAAGGCCCGTTTGCTTCCCATCACCCTGGATGGGAGCTGAGGTCGCGCAGCAGATGTTCTCAGCACCTCACAGCATTTGTGCTTGCAAGCCCCAGACCGCATCGATTTGCTTCAATATGCTGCAAAACTTATAATTACAGCTAGCGCAATTGGTACTTTCACTTTGAACTCAAATGCCTCTACCCAGCAGACAAATAACCACGACGTGACATCGTGATGAGTGATGATGCCTCCAGCAAAGCGCTTGAGCCGTAAATGGAAAGAGTCAACCTATCCTGGGGGATTGTGTGTGCCGTAAGTGCATCTCGAATGAAAATTCAATAGTGCATTTTAAGCTACAAATCACAATGGGCTTCTTGCAATAACGCACCAAGTTCCCTTGTCCTCAGTTCAAGTCCTGGCACGGAGTTGCAAGGCAATGCCTAATAAAAGCCACACTGCTCTGGGGGTGGTTCCCTGTGATAAGGCTGTTTCCAGCTGGAGTTCTTTGCAGTCTTTCTCTTTAAGGAACAAAGAAAAGGAGGTGAAGCCAGGAAAATGGGTATGGAAAGATAAAACGTGCCAAGCACAATGTGTCTGGGGCACCCTTGTCCTGCTATCTATACAATTGTACAGTCCATTGATTACAGTGGTATTTCTCCTGACTCAAATTTACACAAATGGAACAGCATCGGGCCTTCAGATAACTATGATTTATGCCCTTCCTGACAGTCGCAGCAGATAGCAGTGTTAGACTGTACCTTCTCCTGTTTAAACACGTAAGAAGTGTCAGAAGGTATTCACTTGGAAGTGACGGATCTGATAATTTCATACCAAGGCCTATAAATAGGATTTAAGGATTCGAAACCAATTGCATGTGTAAGTTCTTATGTGTGTCCTTTTTTCCTGGGTTCAGATTGGCCTCATTTTCTATTCCAAAGACCCAACATTAATGAAAAATCTTTCCAGCCCAATGGAAATCCTGTCGTTTTCCCAAGAAGGAATTCCGGCTGAAGGCCAGCTTCGCAGTAAATGGAAATGCGCCCTAAGAAGCTCACATTATTTCAGAAAGGCTTAAATAAAAAGATTAAAACTCCGTTAGGAAAAAGGTCATGGGCATAGTTTTGCAATGAACGTTATGAATATCCCTGCAATGAACGTTATCCATTCACTTGTTAATTCCTTGAATGGCTTGAAATCCATTGCCTAAATAAGATAACATTGACAACAATTTCAACATCTGAATTTCCTGAAACTAGCACATGGTCTTCTTGGGGAGGAATCCTCTTTTGGGGCTACTCCTAAGGATTCAGCACCCCCGTCATTCAGCAGCTCCTGGTTTCTGGAAGCGGGGATTGAAGCCCATACAAGCTGCTGCTCTGTCTTTCCGTACGGCTGACACGCTCTGATCCCCAGCACCAGAGCAGCAATACAGCTGAATTAACAGAGTGTTTCTCTATACCACAGGCACAGAAATTCCTTTCCGGATTATGGAAAAAGTGGTTTCAGGGAATCCGTCTTGTCTGCTGAAAAAAAAAGATTTAATGAAAAATTGATGACCCAACCAAGCATCTCTCAATGAACCCCTTGTTCGAGCCCAAATTCCCATCAGAGTTAGTAGCAAACTTGAGGAAGCTGAGCAGAGCAGTACCAGCTGAGGCATAGCTCCAGCACCATGTTTGGAGAACGCCGTCCGTTCACTCTCGCTTTATGACATTCCTGAGCGTGGTAGGCACTTGAGACTGCCACTGCTGGGCACGCCAGCTGGCTCGCCTCCCTTCTTCTGCGCTGCAGAAGAATCCTGGCAAGTGGCATGTTTTCACTATGTGTTTCTGACACGGTGGTGGAAGACTTCACAGCTATTGTCTGGAAGAGGCAAGAAGAAATAGCCCTATGTGTTCTCCTTGGTGCAAGAAATCACAGCTTAATGAAAAAGACCTGGATTTTCACCGCAGAAGAAAGGTGTATTTTGAACCTATGCAACGGAGAGAGCCTCAACAGGCTAGTTTTAGTGGAAAAGGCTTGTTTTGGTAAGTGAGGGAACACCACAATTATCACTCATGTGTTTTGCCGCTTGAGCGTCTCTCGACAAACATTCCATGGGGATTATGATATAAATACATAGCTGCTTTTCCTCATTTCAGCATGCCACTTATGAACAATTTTGTCATAACAAACCCCATCTTCCCCGCTTTTCATTTATCTCCTTAAAATAGAAATGGTCTTTTTCCATTTACCCTGCTAGAATAAACACCTATTAATTCTCCCAGGTCACAAAACCTTCAGCTTCTGAAGGTTAGAAATGCCTGCACAGTATGCAGCTCCTTTGGTTTAGTTCTGCCTTGAATCAACTCAACAGAAAATGTCCAAATATTTGCCTGGTAATGGGAAAAATGAATGTAATTGATCCACGGCTCTTATGTGCAACATCAAAGTACTTAGAGACAAGAAGCTATTGTATGACAGTGACTGATAACTGTATGAGGGGATTTCCATTAGCAGGCCCACAAGGAAGAAGATTCTCATTTGTGAGTGTCTTGTGAAAAGTTAAAACTGTCATGGGCCATGCAAGG
Source organism: Pezoporus flaviventris (assembly GCF_033815535.1). Classification (NCBI taxonomy): domain Eukaryota; kingdom Metazoa; phylum Chordata; class Aves; order Psittaciformes; family Psittacidae; genus Pezoporus; species Pezoporus flaviventris. The sequence goes on along the minus strand of NW_026892680.1, from coordinate 997,039 downwards.
AGTTTTTAGTAAAAGCAAAGGCATGGAAAGAGGCATCACTTTTTATACGTATGACCTCGGGATACCCCAGTGCGGGTCAGACGCCATCATAAATTAATCGAATCCGCTGGCCCTGCAGAATCTCCTTCTCAGTTGTGTCTCCACAATACTCTCAGCTGAAAGTTGCATTTCAGATTTTACTCTGGTTCAAGAACCTTGTGCTGTTGCCAACAAATTAATGTCTTAGACTCTTACAGATAATAGTTCATCTTGACTTCTGTAATCATGCTTACACATGCAAGAGACATCCATACATGCGTGCCATTTCTACCATACGATCCCGTATGTCATCAGAATACTCACTGCTAAACCAGCTTTGGATGTTTTCTCCCCATGAGCTAAACTGTTTATCTCAGGAGCACCCATACAGTTGAAGGGAGGGGAGAGAGTAAAGAGCATCCTTGTTTTTTCACAGTCTCTGGATAGCTGAAGTGACGGAGTCAGGGACCAGGCCCACAGGTCTTTGCTTGGAGTCAGTGTGAAGAGAGAGGCAAAGAGCATATTAAATCACAGATTCCTTCTTTTTCTCTGCGTCCCAGTAGGGCTGCCTGGAAGGAAGGAAAGGAGATAGCTTGTTCCCTGAAAAGGCACACCACAGATTCTTCCCCGTTTGTGCCAGAAGCCTGTAGTATAAAGGATTGCATTTTTTTCTGAGACGCAGCTCTTTGGATGTGCTCCCTAATGTGGTTCAGCTTCCTTGCTGCCTCTTACTTTAGCCCATGCTTTAATGGTATAATTTAACCTGAAATTAGAGGCATATTTTACCCTTGTTTTTATGCAGAAATTCCTTTGATGTAACTAGGAGCCCTGTGCGAAGATGGAGGGTTTATCACGGCCCTCTGAATGCATGTGACATGGCAATTTGTCCAAGACATATTCTCATGCAGGGACAATGGGATCCCATTGTGGGAAAGTCTAGGGCCAAACGCTGCACAGAACTGACATCAATAGGATTGAACACAGTGTGAAGTTATGGCACAATCTGATGTATTAGCTGTTTGGTGCCGGTGGGGTTTTTATGCATCCACTACTCTTAGCGTTGATGATGGAGAGTGTGCGTCGTCTCGTCCTGAGAAAACATCAGTCTTGTGGCAAGAGGATGAAAGGAAGATATCTCAAGAGTCAAAGTGACTGGTTTAATTGGATACATGTGGACAGAGTCCAATTCAAAGCTCATGGAAAACTGTAGAAGTGATCCTGATGGCTTTTGGATGAGCCCCACTATGAAATCTTTGGATTAGGATCTGAAATAGAGTCAGTGAGCACAGAAGCCACTGCCTTACCGGATAAAAAGACACGGTGTAGTTGTGCAATTGAGCATGCTCTTTTCAATCAAAGCATCTCCAGGCTCTTCTTATCTTTTTTTTTTCTCCTCATTCTTTCTTAATAAGGCAAGTTTTGCTGACCTTTACGTGGCCTCTCACAAGAGACTCCCTTAAAGAATCAAGTTCTAAGCCCCAGCTCATCTCCTACAGGAACCTAATTAAAAAATACAAACAATTTCAAACAGAGACATAAAACTTACCCCATCTCCTTATTTAGACAGCAATTCCATCAGTGTTGTTCTAGCCCTTTGGCTATAACAGTGGTCACATTTCCTTTGCAACCTTTCCACGGGTTCTTAATTTCTAGACACATATACATTGCATTCATTCTTTTAGCACAGGACAGAATAATGCAGTGGAAGACAGGAGGGATTGGTCTGAAAGTCCCGGAGTTTATGAAAGGCATGAGAGATAAGAAAATGTCCAGGCAAACAGATCATGGGCAGAAGCAGATGTTCAGCTTATGGCTACATCTTTGATCCTTTCTTCTTTGCATCTCTCTCACACAACGCGTACACAGACAACTCTGCAAGCGTGCAGAACTGAGGCGCACCATGGATTCATAGAAAAGACGGGTTTGTAAGAGCACTGAAGGAGGGCACAGAGTCAGTTCTTGCATTGCTTTCACAAGGGAAAGTAGGTCTTGTCGGCTCGATGGTGATCAGTACACAGCATCCAGCCCGCGTGTATAGTTACTGAGCCAAGCAGATCTGGGTGAACAGCACTACTAACCTTGAAGGAACATTTCTGTGCACGGATGAGAGAGTCGCTAAGAACAATACCTGTACCACAGCCTGCAGACCTCTGCAGCAAAGACCTAGTCAGAGACCTTGAGCAATGCGGTCGGATGATTTATACCAGGAAGAGGATCTGGCTTTAAACAGCCAGAGGAAGAGACTTTTGAACATAAACAACATAAACATTTAAAATCAGTTCAGACTTTTGTTAGAAGAGCGATACTTAAAGTGCTGCAGAGGGCATGTGAATCTCCCTCTACCTGGGCATCGGCTTTCTGGATAATGTCTTCAGCATCTCCCAGGTACTGAAGCTTGCCAGCTGTGTGTTTCTGCAGCTGCTTTTTATTGAGAGACACAATAAACACTACAGTCGTGTAAATCCTCTATAAACAGCTGGAGCAAAAGCCATCCCCGCACCCTGTTCAAAGTTAAACACCATACTAACTCCCTAGCCCCTCTCTACTAGCGTGTAAATGAAGTATAGTGCGAATAGTTGCCCTTTTGTGGTTTGAGATCCTTCTAGTGAGGAGCATCATGTATTAGTAAAGTCCAAAACATTCGAAATAGTTACTTATTTCTCCTGGTTTCTGAGGCATCGTTTCCCATCCACCTCCATCGTTCCCAGCAAGCAACTAAAATAATTAACAGCAGACAGCCTATTAAGAAATGGAAAGTGTTTTGGTTACTTGCTATTTGTGGCTGTGCATTGTTCAGCATGGGAGAAGCCAGCCGCAGCTGGCAGAATTTTCTGCTCACCACGGACCTTTTACCTCCAGTTTTTCCCAGATTCTGAATCTGGAAAAGGTCTCAGATTGTCCAGGTCCGCCGAGTTGCAATGGCCGAAGTGATGCAGTCCACAGTGAGTAACTCTCCAAAGGAGCTCCGCTGAAGTGCCTTAACTGTTTCCCTGTTTAAGCCAACCTTTCTTTCTCCCACAAATTATCCCCGCCTCCTCCCATTACCCCATGGGGTCCTTTTAGCAGCGCCAAGTTTCTCCTCACCCTCACTCACCAGGCTTCCCCTATTAGCCAGGAGAGGACGGAACTCTCCTCAGCCCTGGAGGAGCTGTTATTGCCAATATAGCTGTAAAAAGATCTGTTATTATCTTTCATAGCAGGGCCCTGATTTAGTTCCAGCTGTGCTGTCACCAGCCGCGTTTGCTCCCTACATGACCCTTGTACTCCTCCTGGGGTGACAGGCCCTTCCTCCACAGGTGATCACTTCCCTTTTCCCCTGATTTCCAGCACTATGTCATTGTCCAGCCGGGCTGGTCTCTTCCCCACCAGTATGATTTTCGGTGCATAGGCACCTCCTGCTCCTGCGCAGGTATCAGGTACGTGGTTACAATCTTGTCTCTCCGTTTCATTTCCTAGGTCACCAGTGAAAAGCTCGGAAGATTTTCGACTGGATTGCATCATTCTGCAAGAAACAGTTCCCTCCCTGCTGCTTTTTCCCCTCGTCTATTTCTGGCCTGCGTGGTGCAGAGGATGATTTCTCCCTGGTGAAAAACAGCACATGAATTCTAAAAGCACGCATTGTAGTCGGTTAGGAGTGAAATACGCCCCACGCGCCTCCCGAGTGATGGGCCTGAAACCCCGTGTACTGCGCACGGTGCAGAAGAAGGCCTTTTTTGTAAGGTTTTTTTTCTCTTTAATGGCCTGCGCCTAGAACGCTAAAGCTGAAACCTTGCTCTGGGTGGTCTCTATTTTTGGCTGAAGCCTCCTAATAGTTCCATAAATATTAATCTACGAAGAACGCAGAACGCAAGTGAGTGCAGAACTGACCGCTTTCTCAGAGTTCTCGTATTACTTAAACTCCATTATTATTATCATCATCATTATAATTATTATTATTATTTGCTAATAGAACAGCGGGAATACTGTTAAAGAAATTTAATGGGACTTTTACCATTGCAGAAGTTTGTGGTTTGCTTATTTGGATCCAAAAACAAAAAACCCCAACTGCGCACATGCAAATAACTTCAGGAATAAAGTGCAACAGTTCTGCTTTTGACACCAGCCCCATTTGTTCCCTCTGCAGTGCTTTGCCAGTCCAGCAGCCAGATATTTCAAGAGCAGCCTCACAAGGCAAGATTAAACGTGTGTGTTTTTATAAAACAATGACATCTTGTTTTCAAAGCCCTGCAAGCTTAAAATGGATATTAGAGCAGTCACATATAAACTGCAGTTCCCAAGGACAACTGTTTAGCTTAAGTGCCATTTAATGTTCTCCTAAATGGTTCCGCTGTTTAGCGTGCAATATATCTTCTAGATTAGACCTTTAATCCTTTACATTCTGCTTGCTGTGTCAAAGAGGGCTTCATGCCAACTTCTTCCTATTGGTGGGTCTCTTTCTCTCTCTTTCAACAGGCACACGAGGAACATCAAAGTCTCATGTTTTGCCTCTTTGAATCCAAACAAGAAATACAGTTAAAAGTTTCTGTGAACTAAAACCTGTAGACAGTTGAATTCGTGTTTCCCCCTTTCTTTTCGCTTTAATTTTAGTGCTTTTATGAGCACAAAGAAGTAGAACAAGGACAAAAAATAATTTATAATGTACCCTTTTTTTAATAAAGTAAAAAAAGGACGTGGGTAAAGCTGGGTGTGTATAAATGTCAATGGAGCCTTCAGATGGCTATGGCTTTCACACCTCCGTGCCTTAAGGTGAAGAGAACTGAATGCCATTACAAATCCAATACACAAAGCAGAGAAACTATCTACCTGGTGCACCATGTTTAAGGAGAGCAGGGATGAAACTAAGCCCAGCCTGGATGCTTAAGGCACACTGCTTTATGCTGAGCCAGCGGTTCAGTGGACTAGCCAGAAGACCCCCATTACTGATGGACTTTAAGCATAAGTACTGCTTTGCAGTGTAAGTCAACAGTGTGTCTCCAGAAGCTAGCTCTGAATTTCTTAGTCTTGGCTACGCTTGCTTTTGCTCCTGAGAGGAAAATAAATTTGCCCTGTATGGCCTAAAAAGCAAAACCATCTGCTGGTATTATGAGCAGGCCTATTGTCCGAGTTCAGCAGCAGGGAGGTCTGCACTTGTTCACTTCTGCTTTCCTGCTAAGCATGGAGAAAGCCTATGGGGATCATTATCAAGACTCCCTAAAGCAGGAGGGGAATGGATTCCCCAGTCCAACAGGTAGCCAGAAAAGCCCCCCCCCCCGATGTCCTGGATGATATTGAAATATGCTAACATGGAGGGAGTCCACATTTGGGAACAAGTCTGGGATGCTTGCTCCAGAGCCACTGATGGACATCAGCCACGGGCGCAGGGAAGGACTCTGCTTCTGGGCAGGCTAGCTGTGGTAGCTGTCAGCTGGAGACATGGAAAGGGACTCGGTGGGTGGTGAGGAGGAAAACATGATGGTGCAGCTTGGCTAGAAGAAATCCCACCTCACTTGGCCCGATTCATTAACCTGAACATCTGTCTGAAGGAAAGAGAACGTTCCGCTGCCTACTGACACCCACTATAGTTGCTTCGTTAGTTCCACAAGGGTTGCACCCAGATACCTGAGGCCCACTGCAGCCATCCTTACCTGCAAACAGGCAAGCTTGCTTTGTAATCAGGGGCACTGAGAAGATAAACACATTTCAGTTATCACTTACTTGCATTTCTGTTACTTATTTGGGAGCGCATGAGCAAGAAATACATTTCATATTTGGGTCCAGATGTACACACACCCAAAAGCAGAAGTATGTCCCAGAGTTCCCATTATCAGGTGTTACTCGCTTTTGGATCTGACTATTAACAAAACACGTCGCCAGATGTCAACTAACTGAGAAGAAATGGAGTCCAAGGGGCGCTGACTAGGAAAGAAGAGAGGCAAAACCCCCTCCTGTAAGCACGGGACCTCCTGGTCTCCATCCCAAGTGCAGTTTCTGCCAGCACTGAGGAAGTATCCATTCAATCCCCAAGTTTCCTTGTGGCCCCTAAATCTTTTCTTTATAGGCATAGGAGGGTAAAATAACATGGGCTGTGTTCTCCTGTTCCCATTCACTTAATACAACTACTTCAGTTTTACCAAGTACCGAAAGCTTTCCAAACCTGCCTGGCTGGCCTGTAAGAAACGGCCTTCCAACTCTGAGCCTTTCCATTCAGAGCCAAGCCCCAAGACTCAACCCAAGCCCAATTTGCCAATCCATTTCAGGCTCTGTATGAAAATATTTCCACTAGTGTAATTATGGTCCTAATAGGATCAGCTGCCTGGTGATGGTTTTCAATACAGTATTGTTGTGAGGGTGTCCACAGAGGACTGATTAAGATGCTGATGTGGTAGATGCGCTGGCAAAGGGAGAACAGCTACCAGCTGCATTTGTTAACGGGATACGTTCTTTCATCCATAGAAAGTCGTTCAGTTTCTTGCAACCACCAAGTGATTGCAGATCGAAGACTAGCTAAGTTAACACTGTAAGTAAGTTAACACTGTAAGTAAGTTAACACTGCAAGTAAGGTGACGTACTCAGTGAAATGCCAGTAGATAGGGTCACTGATCTCCGGCTGGAAGCATACACAGCTCTGCTAGGGATAAGGGACTGGAACTAAAATAGAGCTGTCAGGAACTGTGAGGCAAGGTAAAGCATGCCCATCTCGCTCTGGACAGAGGTTTTACTTAAAGATACCATTAAAGATGTCGTTAAAGATACCTGTGAGGAGACTTCGTATTTGCTTTAGGCTATCTTTCCCTGCACTTGACTTCCCTCAGTGAAAATGCTGCCCTGAAAACATTACTCTGATCTTCCTTATCACAGTATTTCATGCTCCTACTTGAACACGTCATTTTTTTTGCCCTATCTGCCTTGCATGTGGGGATTAGCTTGTCCCCTTCCTCTGTGCAACAACCTTTCGTATCCTTGAATACTGTTTATCACAACTCCAGTCAGTCTTTCTTCCCTGTGCTAACAGGTGGTGGAAATGCTCAGTTAACAGGAAGATGCTGAGCTGCCTTCCTATCAGCCCACCCTCAGTCTTCACTGAGATAAGCCGGATTTGGAGCTCTGGTGGATTTTGACGAGCGCTACAGCCCCTTGAGGGACTTCCCAAGATAAAGCACTTCTGAAGCTGTTCTAATTTATCTTGAGGAGAAAACTGGGTAGCGGGTAATCAGAGTGGGGGGCATACAAAGATAGCCGGGTTGCTCCTCCCGTGCCTCTGGTGTGTGCTGCACGCTGCTTTGGAAACCCAGAGGATAAGCGCTGACTTGGCACGCTCTGCCCAAAGAAGTAGTCGTGATACCCAAGGACTGTAGCTGTGAGGTACCAGCCAGATGTTCTTCACGGTTTTCTTGCAGGTTATTTAACTGTTCCTTTAATTTTCCCATTGTATCTATAAGATGAACCATATATCTGTTTAAAAAGGAAATAGCAATATAGAACTTACTTTTCAGACATTGCCAGAATAAAACAGTGTCTGAAGACTTGACAGGCTTGAAATTCAGTGTTAACACATTCACGGAGGATGTGAAAATGGTGAGCATACCAGGAAAAGTGTGTATTAATGAGAGCATATCTCTATCCATTCTTAAACATTTTCCTGAATGTATTATTTAAAGATTGTGGGTTAGACTCACTGATGTATCTTGGCTGCTTTGTGCAGCTCCAGTGATGCAAAACAGCTACAAACCAATTTAATTGGTTGGTTAACCTCAGTTTATGACTTCTTTGTGCTTCTGCAGGGGTGGAAGATAGCCAAGCTGTATCTGGTTCTCAGTCTCTTATTAATCAAAGGTATCCATTTGCCTCCCACTAAGGCATTTTGCGTGCTCTATAATACACCTTAATCATCATATATTTTACTTATATTCTGGTACCTAATAATTCTAATTTATAGCAAGCTTCAGCCTTAATTTTACAAAGTGGTGGAGACTATTCATTTATATACCAGTAGGTATACAGGAGAAAGACATGAAAGGAGCACACAACCTCTGCCTGAGAAAGCCTTTTAGATGGCACTATTCATTGAAACAGTATGTTTAAAAGTAATTTCAGCAGATGCGTGTGGAAAGCCACCCACTAAGCACTTGCTCTTTGTGTGTATGTGAAGGCATAACCGTACTGCTCCTTAAAAAGAAGAAAAAGCCCCAGATTTCACAGATAACATCTTTCTTACTGAGTAGGCTTCCCATCAGCTATAAAGAATAAAGATGCACCAGATGTAGGGATAGATCCATGTTAGTGGGAGCCTGTAACAGAAAAACGCACTCATCTGAAATAAGCCATTGTGTGCATGCTGAAGCCTGGAGAGCTGTGGATGTCCAGGCTTTCTTCCTACGCACAGCTGCAAAGATAACGCTGCCTACTGTTCAGGGCTCCATGGGGAATTCCTTGTAACAGTCCTGTTCTTTCAATTCTCATTAGGGCTTACATCCCCTTTTCAATGGATGGTCGACCCACTAGCTGGGTCAACTGCTGGCATAAATCCCATCACCAGTTGTAATTTTAAGTTGACAATACCATTCTTACAGTGAGAGAGCGTGTTGGGGCTTCACAGTGAGCCTGGCTGGACCATTTTCCCTTTCTCTGTCCCTATACCGCATGAAAGAGTTCTTCCATTCTTACCTTCAGCTGCTAAAATTTCTGTGGTGATGATGACAGAACTGTACCATGCACTTAAATAATGACAACGACAGGATACCCTCAAGCTGAAAAAGCTTTGAAGAAGAGATACAGATGCACAGGCCTTTATCTGAAGCTTATTAAAATCACTGGGAGGTTTCTCCATCCACTTTAGCAGGCTTTGGATCTGGCCTTGAATTATTTATTAATGACTAAAGCAGGCAGCGCACTTCTCCCAGCTGAGACAAACCTTCTGAACCTGCCAATTAGAAACTGCACAGGGATGGCACCTTCTGGTTTCTTTCAGGAGCCGCTGCTCTTACAAGGAGAGCATCCTAGCCTGTAGCATTCAGAGCTTCCACAACTTAAACTGAGTGTCACATTAAAAACAGTTTTCAGGTCACCCAAGCTGTGGGGGTAGATGTCTCTGGAGATCAATTCTGCCCAGCTGTGCTTCTCTAGATTCCACTGCTGTGCCTGGAGACTTGCAGAACAAACTCTTTGCTAGGCTTCCTCAACTACGGAAGGGTTTCTAAGGATTTCTTACGAGACACCGTACTTTGGGCTGTGCAGCTCAAGCCACATAAAGTTTAGCAGGGAAGATGGGTGCTTCGAGATAAGAGTGAAGAATAAAGCTTGTCTGACAGTATTAATGGCCAGAACTTCAATCCTGTAAGAGGGGGATTTGAACAGGTTTAAGCTTTGCAGTCTACCTCTGAGCTAAAATAAGGGTTGTCTCCCCCAGCTTCTGATGAGGGTACCTATACGATTTTAACTGGAGCAGTGCAGGCTTCATCCTTGCACTGGCCTCCCTCTATGCGAGAAACAGAAGCAAGTCCACACGGAGACCACAGACCAGATTTTCCTGTCAGTAGCACTGATTTCAGTGGAGATGCTGCTGCAAAAGCAGCATGCTCAACTTACTTGGAAGAAGGTGGTGGAAGTGAGAAGAGAGCTGGATTCAACCTTTTCCAAGAAAACATGCAGAATGTTTGATATCTGAAAGTGTGCTACAGAAGAAGTGCTTGCTGTTGGGACCGGTATGAATCTTAGCCCTTTGAAACGCGAGAGACTACTAGAAGTCAGCTTTAAAACCTGTTTTGATTATCTTCGTGCATTCAATAGCTTTATCGTTTTCTGTTGTTATTCTAACAAAGATCAAGTAGCCCGTTATTCCACAGATGAAGTGCTTTGAAGAGTTCTGCACTGTAGTCTCTCTGGAATTATTAGGTGCTGCCCTGAAAGCTTGTGGATGGAGAAATCTGTCAGCCTACGAAAGCTATGGAATAAATACATCAGCAGGAGTGAAACAAAGGCTCAAATGGAAAGAAGGGGGAAGCAAAGAGAATTCCTTTTCATTCACCAGCTATTTAAATACGATTGGATTTAAACGACTACTAATTTTTTCCAAGTTAATTACCCCTGCACAGACTGAAATCCTCCATTTGAGTCATTCATGCTGAGGCTTAGCATCTGCTACTGGACCGTGTAGCAAAATCAAACAGCCCATAAACCACCTGCAATAACCTCACAGCAGCTTTTGCACCCTTGCTCCCCATCAGAGGACCGCTTGGATGAGAATGGGAGCTGCATTTTTTCATACTATCCCAGGAGTGCTTGGGATTTTGAGCGATGCTTCATCTGTACGACCAGGATGGTCAAAGAGTCGTTAAGAGGAGGACATCCTCTCTGTATTCTTGGCCACAGCCTCTTCAGTGTCCCAGATATTTGGCTGTCTCTGTGGTGGATGACATTTAAAGAGCTGTTCTATATGCTCCAAGAACTGAGACTGGGTAGAAAGGAATTATTTGAAACATATGACAACTGGTGGGCTGCTTTTATTGATATCCAAATGAGAGATTTTTCTGGACAAGAGCTGAAATCTCCACCCCAAATATCCTTGAGTCTGGGGAACCTCCACTGTGGATAGGGGAGTTTATCCCACTCCTGACTGTGAATAACACTGGAAAAATCAAACTCACTGATCTAAAAGTACCACCACGTTTAACAGCTGGCTGAACTGGACTCCTCGCTTAACTTGCATTTGGGCAACACCTCAGATGCCAGGTGGGGCTGTCTTTTACATAAGCAACTGTATTTAAAATCAGAGAAACCCAGAATGGTTTGGGTTGGAAAGGACCTCAACATCACCCAGTTCCTGGTGGATGCCCCACACTAAACCATGTCACCCAAGGCTCCGTCCAACCTGGCCTTGAGCGCTGCCAGGGATGGGGCAGCCACAGCCTCTCTGGGCACCCTGTGCCAGCGCCTCAGCACCCTCACGGGGAAGAGCTTCTGCCTTAGATCTAACCTGAACTCCCCGTTTCAGTTTGAGCTGCTGCTCCATCCAGCTCCACTTAGTTTATGATTTGCTGCCAGTGAAGCTGTGTCAGCCTGTGGTGCTGCTCTCAGGTTGACAGGGACAGAACATTCCCTATGGGAACAGCACTACGCACGGCAAGGCATGCACTGACTTAGCAAACCTGACAAAGAGAAAATGCTAGCTGCCTGGCAAGATTTTCAATTAAATGGCAGTAAATGGTCTACTTTCCATTCATGGCCTCAGTTGGAATTCATGGGGCATTAATCATTTTGTTGGCAGGTCAGCAAAGCACTCCTTAATATTGTGATACGATTGTGTTGATCTAAGAGGAAACGGCCTGCAAATCAGATAAGACCTCTTCTAATGACTGACCACATGTGTACGGGAGAAGTGACAATGAAGCTGGAATCAGTTTTTCCTATGTCTACGCTGGCCATGCACACAGCATCTCTTCCACTGGAGGTGTCCGTCTATAAGGCTAAACAGAAGTCCTCACTCGTGAAACATTATGGGAGGTAATCTAAAGAAAAGGGCTTACACAGCTGCCCACCGGTGGTTCTCAGATTCTTTTTCTCCCTGTGCTACAGTATTATAAAACTATGGATTTTATTGAAGATTTCTTTAAAAACAAACCCTGGGCCTTGAGCTCTGATGCTCCTCGTAACTTCTACGCACCCCCGATAATGAGTATGTAAGTGCAAACCACACAGATTCCTGTTTCTGATGGTTTTGGAGCTCTACCTCAGTGCAAAATACAGCTGAGAAAACACTTTCAGAAAACCTGGCATTCAACCGACCATAACAAGTTCAAGTGTTCTTAACCAAGCCTAAATTGTCGGGCTAGGATGGGTCCCTGGGCCTAAACCTATGTGTCCAGCCCTCCATCAATACGGTTCAGCCAGTTTAACCGCTCTGTAACTGAGACATGAAGCAGACAGATTCCAAAAGCCATTTCAGCCGGGCTGGAAAATCCATATGAACACAGGTAAGTGGAATTCTTTAACTGCGCATTGAAATGGAGGCAATGGCATGGTCGAAAGTCAAGAAGCTGTCTTCTGTACTCGAGCACGGCCTTGCTGTACATGGGGGAGAGAGGGAAGATGGGATTTTAACATGGGAACGGGGGCCAGAGTTAACTGACAGAATACAAGCTCTGCAGTTTTCTCCCCCCCCCCCACCCCCCGGCCATACATTTGTACTAGCATAGGCATGAGCTCACACGTGCACATGCTGACAAGCACAACTAACTGGAGCGTCTGACGAGGTTTATGGAGAAAGGGAATACTTCATCTCCACTGTAATTTACACTTTTTTAAGGGAAGAATGCCCTTTTATAAGCTCCACATAGCTCAAAGGGTTGATGATGGACTCACCAACGGGTGCTCCCCCATGTTCATGGCTCCTGGCTGCATTTACCATGCACAGAGGAAAACACGATACACTTAATAAAAGAATCACAGGGCTTTTGTTTCCACAGAGAACTCCTGGCTTGACTGGTCAAACAGTTTCCAGAGATGTCAGCAGTCGCAGAACCCTTTCATATGCTGAAAATATGAACCCACACCATTCCAGGCAGCATTTGTGTTAGCAATGGAATTTTTAAATAGGAATAATTAGCTTTGCTGGCCATGGTTGTCACATCTGGCATAAATTTGCCCCATTGAACCCTATGTTTCGAAAACAAAGAATCTGAATCGAGGTTCCAGATCGTACTTGTTACTGATCTTTGCAAGCCTAATCCATTCTTAGGAACAACGCCTCTGTGGTGTTTTCTTCCCCAAAGGATATAGCATGGGTGCAACCCAAGCTTTATTGCGCTTAATCTGAAGCAGAAGGCTGAGCTGATTGTTTTAAAAGGCATGCTGTTTCTTGAAAGTGATTTTCTTCCTGTCTTCATGCTGCCCTGATAAGAAGTTGTAAGTGGAACTCTTTAATGCTTTAGGCTGGACTGGTACGGAAGGCAGCGTGCATCTGGGAGCTACGCAGCCCAAGGTTAAGCCAGTTGATGTATTAACAGTAAAGGCTGCAAAAAAAAATCACCCTTTCACTTTGAAGCATACATACCACAGCTTTCAATTGCTGAAAACAACAGGCGTGGGGTGAAATTCTGCCTGGCTTATAAAGGTGCTAAACAGGGGCAGAGGAAAAGACCTCATGCCCTTTCAGCACAGGGACCTGGGCTCTGCAGTGCTCTTGAAGCCCAAAGCACCGGGAGGGCAGGGATGAAGAGATGTCCCCTGCACCCTCTCAAAGGATGCCTCTGCCCAACGTGCCAGCGTAGCCTCAATCAGATTCTCTCCCCACCTCTATCTTCTGACCAGTGCCCCCAGTTATGCTGCAGGGCACCCAGGCATGAGCAAGTCTCAGCTCTCAGGGGCCCACAGCAGCAGTGTGCTCCTTTATTCCCTTCCACTTATGTGGGCAGTCCATTTGCCGCTGCTACAGCAGCCTCACCACAGCTGCAGCCCTAACTAGCTGCCCTGCACACTGGTTATTCCAGGTACTGGGTTTGCCTCCGAGTTGTTGGTGTGTAGTAAATAACGGGGTAGCTAATGCGTAGACAGGTCTTCAGTCTGTGCTGGATGTGAGACAGCAAGGAGGAAGCTGGCTTTAAGGGACATTCCTGGCTCATTCCAAACTCCCAGCGACCCAACCGCATCTGCGTTGCTGCAGTGAATGATCCTCCCTATTGATCTGCCTGTAATCAGTTCTCTCTACTAGGCAAATACAGGTACTATAAAACCTAATTAGGTGTTTTTACTGTTTAAATAGATTTGTCACTAAAGATGTGCTCTCTGTCCAACAGACAATATTTGCAAGTCATAAAAATCTCCTTTTGGTGATAAAAATGTCATTTCACATAATACTCTTATTTTTTAACCAGCAAAAGCAGACAGAGCAATCTTCACAAACACTGGATTAGTGGCCTCCCTCGACTATCAGCAACTAATGTCACCCAGTGTCATAAGCCAGATAAGCAGGCAGATACTAAAGTAATTTCACCAGCTGTTTTAGAAATCATTATTGCTTCTCAAGCCAGTAATCAGGTCTGTTTCTATTTCTAATCCAATAACATGCATAACTGACGTTAAATTTGTAGATGCCAGGTAATCTGTTAAATTCTTGGCATCCCACGGCTTCATGCTTAGGTAGCCAAAGTGACTCTAATGTATCTTGATTATGCCTTCATTATAGCATGTCAGAATCTTAGCAATTAAAGAGCGGCACTGAAATCAGGGTACTGAAATCACATCTGCACCCCGTGTGCATGTCCCTCCCCACGGACCTGCCATCCTTATTACATTTTCAACAAGGTTAAGTGCCCAATTACATATTCATGGAAATTAGACATGAGAACGTGAAGTATCGACCAGCAGAGTCTCAAGCCCATATTTAAATTAGTTTTTTAATTACTTTTCATGCTAAATCAGGTGAAATTTTTCATCCTTCTTTTGTGCTTCATTTCATTGCCAGCAGCTCCAAGTTGCAAGGAAAGCGGTAACTGATCTTTATTCCTTGTGTCCAAGCAGTTGAAGACAGGAATTAAGATAACCAAACTTAATCAAGTCTGATTTATCCACAGTTATACACTTTCTGTCACTTCTCCTGACATATCTTGGTTTTAGCCCTTGGGATATATAAAGCCAAACCTTAGGAGGAGAACAGAAAGCCAGCACTGTCCTTTACAACCCCAGACCAAATTCCCAATGAATAGCCAGCTCTAAACAGGGGCAGATGAAACCTCACTGTTGCCTGCTGGATATATCCCTGGTGTCTTAGGAATCCACTTCTTGGAAACAGCAGTGAACAACAAGCACTGAATGGAGGTGGCCAGGAACAGCGATGGAGTTAAAAGGGTCCGAGAACACGATGAAATTATCCAGGCTTTCGATAGCTGGGATCGAATAGGTTCTGAAGCAAGCTGCAAAGCAAGAGGAAATTCCAGTAAATCATTTACTTAATGAGATCAATGTGCAACAGATCTTCTTTTCTCTCCTGCAAAGTTAATATTAGTATTCTGTTATCATCCTTTTCTCTCTCTCCCCCCCCCCATTTGCCAGGTTTTCATGTGAGATGCCAGCAGGGCCTGGTGCAGCAACTTCTTTCTTCTCATGAACACTTCCCTGCTGAAAAACACAGCCTCTTCACAGCTGTGGCCAACCTTACTCCTGTCAGCTCCCCTGGTCAGCTCAGATGGAGCCAGGACTATCAAAGCCTCCAGATTCCCAATTTGATGCCATTCCTACCACTAAAAGCTTCAGAGGCGCTTTACTTATTTAGCTGATATTTGTGTTTTGTAACAAAACGTTATGGGATTTCACCCCCGTGGAACAGGCTCAGTGCTTTTGCTTATTACTGCAATTTGGAAGGAACCTCTCCTGGAATCCTGAGCTATTTCACATACGTACAATTGAGCCTCCTGGCCACTGCACTGGAGTCGGTGGAATTATAGCTCCCTCGCCCAGTTAAAGCTGCTCCACGTTGGTGGACAAATTCAAACCTTGTGTCGGCGAGCATGGTTTCAACCACATTTGTGGAGGTTGCAGAGTCTCAGATTCCAGCCACGCTTTTGAAAGCGCAGGCAGAGGAGAGAAACCCTGTTAATGCCACCGGTAAGGGAAAAAGAGTAACGTGAGCTCAAATGTTGTTAGACACCAGAGAATCCGCATGGAAGAGAGCCCAAATACATGCTCCAACCACCTGAAAAACTAAAGGACAAAGGTCTGTAAAACTTCGCAGGAGAATTTACAGGAAATCAGGGCTCTTTGGTCCCAGTGTTCTCCAAACTACCTGTTTATAGGCTCAATTTTCTACGCACACCCTCCATAACAATAGCCAAACCAGTATCACTCTGCAGTCAGGGACACATGAGGACCACAGGCACTTTTGCACAGCAGCTCTGGACAGCATCACCCATTCCCCCTGTGTCCCCCTGCACGCCGTACTGCTTTGGAAACCAAGTGCTACACACGAAAAGCTGCACGACTGAAAAGAAACCTTTTCTGTTGATGAGCAACTTCACGATTGCATCCCACGCAGATTCTTGTTACTCCCTTTGGAAGACGTTTGTACCTGATTAGTCTGGTCAGCCATCTAGCGTTATCCATCAGGCACTGGGAAAGGAATAAGCTGACTGTGCCAAACAACTGATGCTTGTCAAGTTCAAGAAAAGCTTCCTAAGCGTAAGTTGGACCAGTCTGATTACTGTCATCCTTCCTGCACCTTCAGGTTCACGCACTGCAAGTAAAATTAGATGGTGGGAGGTTTGTGCCCGTGTATGCCCATATATGTTTTCACTTGGCACCTAGGACAAAGAAGCAGTAAGATAGGGGAAGAGGCTCACACCATCATCCCACAGACCCCTGAAGCTGGCGAGGGCTTGTCCTGCCCTGAAAAGAAACCACATTGCCAGCTCCCAGCAAAGGAAGGGAGCCTCACAGGGGGAATGACAGAGGGAGGGTGCCATTCTGCTTTATTCTGGCTTCAAAAGCTTGTGGAGCTGAAGCCCGATGGTATTTGCAGAGGTCCCAAAGCTCACAGCTGAAAAGAGACAAGCTGTTTGAGGCTGCCTGAATATATACCCTATAAAGACAAAACCTAAAGGAATAAGTCAGTAAATGAGCAAAATATACTGGAATATAAAAGCTCTTCAGGTCTTTTGTTTCCATTTTCTTACCCTTAGAAAGCTTCTGTGGTTATTTTTATCGCCTCACTGAAACCTCTCAGAAATGGAACAACGTGCAAGCATTTGGAGGCTTTGCTTCCTGTTTGTTTATTCATCATTTAGTGTAATCCCAGACTGACTTGAAAAATCCAGCTTTTAAGTACAAGGTTGAGTTACCTAATACATTAGCTTAAAAATGACAGAGTGAAAACACATCTGCTGTATGAGAAAGAAAGAAAAAATGAGATGCTTTTCTTTTGGAAATACACTTTCTAGGACAAATTCAAGCCAATGGAACCAGGTGAAATTATGGTACTGTAGGTACATCAAAGACAGTGGGATAAGCCATGGGATGGAACTGCAGGAGCAGCTAATTATTTGCTCTTAAGGAAACCCATTGTTTCCTGTTCTTCATGAGCCAGCTTTCAGGAAATGGGTGCAGAGAAGGGAGAAGGGAGGAAGAAATGGAGTATTCTGGAAGCTCTTGGTGCTCTTTCTGCGGCTCAGACACTGAATGGATTCCATAAGTGAGACTCTGTCAGCGTGCCAAATTTACGTGGTCTTCTATCTTTAAAAGAAATGCCTTTGATTTTCACAGGCTCCAGCCCAGCCTGGGACTTGGGTTTAAAAAAAAGAGGCATGTCCTGCTGCTACAGGAAATATTTTTCTCAACACCACTGTATTTTATTTATTTTAATCATATTGAAAAAAGAATCCTATGGAAATCCCCGCAGTGCAGTTGCACACAGCCCAAAAAGAGTTCATTTCACCTCCTCACAGGAGGAAAGCTCACAGGATTAACACATTTGGAAACGATGTGAAAATGCAAAATGGACTTACGCTCTCTTGCGGAGTTCCAAGTATTGAATGCAGTTGGATGTGGAGCTATCAGCTCTCCTCACATGTGGAGGAAGACCATACAACATCCTGAATGCAGGGACAGGCTTATTTCATACTGCATTACAGAGGGTACTGCTGCTTTTTTTTAGGAGAGAAACTTATTAAGGCAATTCCAGGCAAGCTTGAGAATTAGGTATTGGGCTAAACTTTAACCTCCATCACCACGCACTGACAGCACTCAGGCCTGAAGAGTTTAATCATCTTTATTTCTTACACTGGGCCAAGTTCAGATTCAGAAAGCCCTTTTCTGCAGACGCAAACTTTTGAGCTAAGATCTACAGTGAAAGGTTTGGGTTTCTTTTAATACACCACCCCTATTGGGTTTCTTCCAAGACATCCGCAAGAAATCCCAGTTCGCTGTTATTAATAAAGAGAAAATGGTACCAGGCAACCATCATTATTGAAGTGTGCTGGGCTACTGAAGTACGGGGCTGCAGCAACAGAAAGCTGCTGCAGAAAACTATAGCGATAATCAGCATCTTATAGGGAATGCACTTCAATCAGTGCTGTAGCTACACATAAAATGCGAAGGAAGAGACAAAAGAAAGGATTATTGGTATTTTTATTGGTGATGCGTGCCCTGTTTTGTGCCCTGCGGATTTGCATCGGGTAATCCTGTGCTTCACCAAGTCCTTCACTGCACGGGTAGAAAGTTACCAGCAAGAGCGGCCCTCATTTAATCCTGGCAGCAAACTAAGACATCTCACTTCAGATCTAGAGAAATGCCTCCTGACTGCAGGAGGCCAACCAGACCATCAACCCAGCTCTCCACAGGGAATTCAAATGGAGAAAAGGGGAGAAAAGAGATACTAAGCAGCCAGCCTGCATTGCTCCTTTGTTTACTGTAAGCTACAGAAACAGAGATGACTGGATGAACCTTTGGGTTTTGTTATCTACTCTCTAGGAAGTCCTTGTTTTCGTGGGTCAAAAAATCTCTTCTGACAGGGTCCATTCAACTGATAATCATCAGTGTGGGCCTCAGTAAGCCGTGGGGTATCTTAAAACCTAAAGGGACGCTTGGCACATTCTGAAAGGCTAAGCCCTCAGGAACCGGGTTTGGCAAATGTCACTTAGGTCTCCCAGATTATCCAGGTTGATCCTGGTTCTGAAAATGAGATATTTAAGAGGTCCAAAGAAATCATGTTTATCCTTTTCAGGGTTGTACTGATTTCAGAAGGCAAAGCTACTGCAAAACACCAGCTACTTTCGCTGCACCAGATACTGCAGTTTGTTTCAGGCACTGCACACGAGGGAGGTGATGATCCAGCCAAAATGGAGCCTGTGGCAAAAGAATGGAGAGAAATACTGCCAGGAATCTCTGCTCAGCATATCTGCTTCATTTTCTTTGCTACCTTTGAAACTGTCACATCCTTAAGTTGATGTTAAGTGAAATACGCAATGAGATATGTTTAAATTTAATGAAGAAACCTCTCATGGAGGTGAAACGACTTCCTAATTACATTTTATGTTCTTGTGGTCCTCGAGCTTTTCATTTTCTACAAATGGAAGATTTATATGCGTTCACATGACAGCTCTAGCTCAGCAAGGAGTGACTACGGCTGCCAGAGAGACTTTAGATACATGGGGCAAGGTAGTACTGCATATTTAATAGAACTAGGTGCAAAGTGATGGTTCTTTTTTCGCTGTTTATTGCTAAGCCAACCTGCTATAAAACATTGATCTCTCAGATACAGGAGACACATGACTCCCATGCCACTCGGTCCAGCAGGCTTAACCTGCTGAACCCAAAGTGCTAAAAGGACTTCAAATGTAATCATTAGTAGGTTTGTGCAAGCAGCTGGTAAAACAAGACTTCCAGGCAGTCAGGGTGCTTTAATTTATTTCTTAATCCTGCCAAATCAGCAGAAAAGCATTTTAACTTGGCTCCACTTGGCAGACAAAAGGTAGGATTGCAACAGGGCGGCACAAGGGAGCGCATCTGTGCAGGTGGGAAATGATAAACTCTGCGCAGCGATGACTATCAGCTCGCAGGTCCGCATTTTTAATGCTGCTCTGGAAGAAAGCAGAAGAAATTCTATACCTCGTTTTGGCTCAACCCTGCTAGAAATAAACTGCCGCTCTGTGCTCAGCCTGTCCAGCCTCCGTTACATCCAGCGCATTGTACTGAGACAAAAGAGATCGGGGAACTTCCCCTTCTTCCCTCCCCATCCAACCCAGAGCTCATTTATCAGCAAGAGTTATTGCCCTAACAGGCAACTTACAAGTCACCCATTTGTAGCTGCTCCCTTTCCACATTAAGGGAAAACGTCGCAATGGGCAGCCTTTACAACCAGGTTTCCCATTGTTTAAGCTTGACCCTGCCAGTGTTTGCACACAGGATGTCAGGGTAAACGATAAGGACTGCACCTTTAAGGGCAAACAAAACCTACCATCCACAGAAATCAAATTCATCCTTTTCTTTCCTCCGTTGGTACTCGCTTTCCAGATTTTGGGGGATACTGGAACACATCCCCATCCTGGTTTCTTGTCAGCTCACCACTAAGTGAAGAGCGAGATCTGCAGTGCTCATTAACTAGAGGCATTGAGTAGGCCGCAGTGATTGCTGTACGAACACACAGCACACGCTTATTTTCATGATCTCATTTAGATGATCTGTTTAATTGAATGCGATCTACAGACTTGATCTCTTGCCATGTAGCGCACACAGGAAATCCTGGAATAACATCCAAGGGCTGCATTGGACTGAAAGTGAAAACCCTGGGTTCAACAGGCTGCCAAATCTCTTAAAGAAGCAGAAACTCATAAAAAGAAAAGCCCTTAGTGCCCTTATGTCATAATGCGCAGCTCTGGCTGACTGCACTGCTATTACCTGACCTGCAACTTGAATTAATGCTCGTGAATTAAATAAACTAGCCATCGACTGACTGGCGCATAAAAAGAACCTAACGAAGCAAAATGCAATGGCTTTTAAAGAAAACTTAGAAGAGAAATAAGAGGGAGGACGTGAGAATCAACATGCTGAAAGTACGCGCTAGAAAGCTTTCGTTATAACCCTGCACTAAAATGTTACCGAGAATCTCCAAGCTATTTGCCTTCGACATTATAAAAGCCCTGACCAAAGCGCATGTCACGCTTTTAGTACCATCTGCTATGAAAGCCAAACTTGGAGTGAGGTTTAAGTGCCAGAATTTCCTGAGCGAGGGCAGAATTCACGGGTGCAGGTTTATGAAGCCTCATCCATTGCACTCTGCGTTTTGCTCAGTTGGCAAACAGAGGTGTTTTCCAGTTTCAAATCCACAAGGATCTGGCAGTCAAGTCAAGTCTCACCATCTCATGTACTGAACAAGCACACTGCAAACCCATGTGGGCTTTCCGATGTTGCTGGAGGCATATTCTAACCGCAACCGATGTTACAGAGATGGAGCCAGTGGTGTAATTTGGCTTCTCTTATCTTTACTGTCAGCGATGATGTGTGAAGTGAAAAGAGCTCACGGAGAGTTTGGGGAGGTTTTAGTTTGGGAAAACATCTTTCAGCTGAAAAGGGAGTAAATCTAGTGAGTATTCAGTGGGAAACAGTAAATACAGACTCGCATGAAGTGATTATTACAGTAACTTTCCAAGGACAGAATTGCTCTTCCAGGTAGTGTCATCTGCAGGTACCAAAACCTACTCACAGGGTTGCCTGAACAGCTTCATTTATAGAGGAAAAGCCACAAGCCACCCGCCATATAAAGCAAACTTTGCATACCTGGAATATACACTCAATACAAGATTCCTGTGCTGGTTATCAGGATTTCAGGCTCCACAAAAATTTGCTGATGTTATCTAAATGCAGGTTCATTATCTACCAGAACAATCAGCTACTCAGTAAGGACCAGACACAAACTAACCCCAGAGAAACTGGTATACAGGGGAATGAAATACAAAGAGCTATAAATCCATTCTATGTCGAATATCTGAATTCTAAGCATACACTTGTTATATGTGTATATATATACTTGTATGTATATATGTATATACACTAAAATATACTTGCTCAAAATATACTTTTTAGCAGTTCATTTTTCTAGTTCAATCCTCCTTTTTTCATTGTATAACGAGGAGCCACTATGGAATTGCCACCTTCTGCTTCCCTAGGAGCCATCCATTTGGGAGCGTATTTACGCAGAAGTTGCTCTGGCACATTTTTGTCATTACAAAAGTAACTATGAAGGGGAAAGAGTGGAGCTGCAAATGTGAACCACTTCAGACACCTAACTTCATGCTCTAAGTACCACTTTATATAGATCCATAATTACCTCCCAGCACAGAACCTCCCTGGACCCCTGTGTCCCCAGGAGATTGCTTTTACCATAGCACACTGATGCTCAGCTCACACCTGAGCTTGTGCCTGCTACACCTCTGGAAGAGGAGAACAAACCCATCAGCAGCTCTCTGCTGCAGTGCTCGTGGGTTGGTTTTGTGCTTATGTCAAGCTAGCATCCTGAGAGGAGACTGCCGATGTTTTCATGGGCAGCTACTGCAGCAGTTATTCAGATCAGCTCTGTTTCTCAATCTCTGGAATGTTTTATATTGGCACCTGAAAATGGATTTTAATAGATCAAGTGCAGTGGGTCTGGTTTTCTCTAAGAAAGAAGAGAGAGGAGAAACTAGAACAGGACCTGCTGAGCAACATAAGCTGAGGGACATGAGAAATACAGTGGAGATGGCAAAAGGCTAGTCCTGGCTTTGTTACACTGAAAACATATAGGAACTTAGACTTTATAGTACAGGGTGTAGTAAATCACACACCTTAGCAACTAAAATTAACATCACAACTGGAATTTGTTAGAAAGCATTAAAACTGCATTTAAAACAAACGTCCATGCCTCTGTAGGCACATATGTCCACTTTATATACCCTAATACATAATTCGATATGGAGACTGCATTTTGGCATATATCGCTCACTTAGAAGTGCTAGGAGTTAGCAGGGGAGAGAAAGCAGGAGTAAAGTTGTGGACATGTGGGATGCCAGCATGAATACCCTCTCAACCATACCTGACTGATGCTCTCAGGTCAGGACACCTCATCCAGATTTTTTATGGGATTGGACATGTCCTCAGGAACACAGAGAATGAGGCAGGCATCAGGCTGGACCACAGTTCTTGCATATAGAAATCAAATGAACTCAGCAAAACAACTCTGGCTGCACAGTCATAATGACTACACATGGATCTGTGAAGAGGAACATTACGTTGAAGCTCCGCATCAATAAAGCGGAGTTCAATGGCAAAGGAAGCCTCAGGCAGTGAATGTCTTCGAGTGAAAAGGATGACTTATTAAAACATGCCTAAATTGTTTCTATCAGCACTACATGTGATTTTCTGAAAGGACAGCAGAAATTCTGGCTACGACAAGGAAACACGAAACTCCTTCTGCCTGCCAGTTTCAATCACATAACAGAGCTCAGCCCAGACCTACGCAAGGCTGAAATGATGCTGTTGGAAGTGAAGCTGGCTGTCTCCCATTAAAGGCCTGCAAGCTTTTCTTTTTTAAGGTTGTGTGAAGCCTTGGGGTCTTATCTGACTCCTTACCGAGTCTGGATGGCTGGGCAGCAGCCCAAAAATACCTTCTCACATCTTTAGCTTTATGGGGAGTTTCATCCCTTCCTCCTGCTGAGGCCACAATATCCTTTGCATTCGTTACCTGGCGGCTGTGTTATTGCAGTCTCCTGTTTCTGAAGCTGAACGTAAGACAACGTGCTGGCTCCAGATGTGGCAGAAGGAGCCCATCTGCCTTATGCCTGCCTTAGATCACTGTAATCAGTGCTCAGCTCCTTCTCCCAGCTCCAGCTGATTCCTGATGCCAGTTTACAGCCTCCGGTGTACGAAGCTGTGCTGCAGTTGCAAACCACTGAGGCTCAGAACAAAGCCTTTGGGAGCCAGGCACAGAGCATGCTTTCGAAGGAAATCCAGCACTGGAAAAACCTTTTCATGAACATCAGGTGAGGAGAAGACCTGACCATCTTTAGGAAACAAAGGAAACCTTCCTCCTGCAGAGCCGTTTCCATCGGAAGCACTACTTGGGCAAGCCCTTGGAAGGGGGGATTGGAAACGGATGATCTTAAGGTCCTTTCCAACCCAAATCATTCTGTGATTCTACTTGCTCCAAGTTTCTAACTCTTTCATTTGCCTTCTCAAAAAGCCACAAAGCACAGAGCAAGTTTTGATGCAGAAAAGGCAGAGATGCTGAACGCTGCAGAGATTCAGTTGCTGTTTCACTAGAGCTGCAGACCCACGTGCAAGCTAAGATAGCGAAGGCCAGAAGTCACCAGCTTCAGGCCACAGCTCAATAATACACTTTCAAGTATAGATTTCTAACTCCTAACACCAAAGACAGATGACAGAAATCTCTGCCCTGGTGGAAACTCACTTGACCAACGCACCTTCTGATGGGTTATCTTTGCAGCAACAGGCTTCAAGCTCCATCAAGCACCAACTTTCACCACGCTGCCAGCATAAGACTATCAGGAAAGCATACAGCCAGAGTAAACTCTGTATCGTCTGCTCTGCCAAATCTGTGCCCAGGCCTGATTTGAGTCCAAATTTCCCAGCAGTGTGCATAGTTTCAGCAGTAACGCTTCTGGAACCGATGCTTACCTTGCAACCCATTCCTTTTTTGTCATAGCTTAACGACTGCTTAGCTCTAATATTGCTGTTGCTACTGCCTAAGGATTTTGCCCTGTATACATCAAGTAACAGGGTCTTTCCCAACCTCCTGTGGATTTATACACACATATATATACACATGCACCTGTTGTGCCCTATCAGCTGGGGAAACAAAGTGAGGAACAGCAGAAGAGGCCAGCACATGCTTTACTGTGTATCTGCCTATAACCTGTGCTATGAAGTCACTGATCAAATCCAACCCACCATCTCATTCACAACGCAGCTCTTCAGACATAATTCAGAGGCTGCTGCCACTTGCATTCAACATACAAACACGTTTGCAGGGATTTGAGCAACACCCCCCCTAAATCCAAGTCCCCGGAGGAAAGAGTGGACGTGGAACGTGGCAATACACATCCCTGGCAGTGTACAAGGCCAGGCTGAAGGGTGGAGTTTTATCTATTTATTGAAAGGATTTAATGATGTGTGAAACCTGGACTGGTCCCACCTCATCCCTCTCACCTAAAGGCCACTCACAGAACAGGCTCCCCTGTATGTGTAAGACAAAAAGATGGCTTACAGAAGTGTATTTACTTGTACCTGTGAATTCTCCATGTATAGATACATAGGTGTACAGGAGTGAAGATTACTATGGGGTTTCTTCACAAGATACAGCCAAAGCACGCTCAGAGTGTATGGGTCAATTCACACTGCCTCAAAAATACTGAACCCCAAACCCCTAAATAACGTGTTCCAAAGAGCCACTTCAGCAGATCAAATACTGGCTTCACTTCCAAGATTTAAACTATCATTTTAAAGCAGCTGCCTAGCAGAGCTGAGGTTGGTTTAACAAAGGGGTTGGCAGGAGACACAGCTCTTGCTCATCTTCCAAAGGGCTGAAATGAACAGAACATTTGTCAGGGAGGAGCACAAAACGAGCCCTTTTGCACTATTCTGAGAGGTTATACAGCTTTCACATCAGCTGCTAATTGCTAATGTTGGTATTAAGGGGCTAAGGCACATACGCATTTTAAGGTACTTGTAGCAGATAGACCAGGAGGCAGAACAGGTTACAGAGAAGGCCAAATAGAAAAGCTTGGTTTATTGAGCTCAGATTATGCCAGTTGTTCAGTATTTCTTACTCCTGTATGCTCGTCTTTATTCCTCCTGCAGAAGGAGTCCAGAACCCTTCAAGAAGTAATTCAAAATGGCAAAAGCAACACTTTTCTTTACCTCTACCTGGCACATTTTCAGAGGGATTCATTTACTGGATGGAAACTTCCTGCCTGGACCGGCCATCCGTTAGTATGAGTAATGAGCAATCCATCCATCATTACGGTTAGTAAGTTTTCCATTTCAGCCTCTTCCCTCTTTAAGTGCATGATTTAATTCACAGCACATAAACATTTATGCAGAAACCTTGCAAAAGCAAAACCATGCCCAGTATTTAGGTCATACATGAGACAACTGTAGGCAGGTGGGGAAACTCACTCTAAAGCAAACTCGTGTTCAGTGTTTGTTCACAATATCTAATCTCTGTATTCTGTGTCTGGGCCTCATTTACATTAAACTCCTTTTCTTTTTTCCCTTCCACACGTACAGAGTTCACACTTGGCACTGCTCGGAGCTAGAGCTGCTGCATACTTAAGAGGAAATTTGTTCCTGGGACAAATATGAGCTCTGGGAGAGGTTGCTTTATCAACTAGGATATAGGTTTAAAACTTGGTATCTCCCACCCTGTCCTACTGCAAACTCCTTCCTGCCCCGGCTCATGTCACTTTGGGAATGCTGTGCTGCAAAAGTGTGCAGGGAAGAGGTGGCCCATGGTACCTGAACATCCAGTATTCATCCCAATGCAGAAGCAACCACCCTCCTGCTGGAGGATGCCTGGAATATTTCTAGCTTAATGAAGTTTCTGGGATGCCTCTGGATCTTTAGAGCTGTGGCTGCAGCATCCCACTGCAGGGTGGGTCTAAGACTGGATGCTGGGGGATGCATAAGGGTGGCTACACTGCAGGGAATGCGTGGCAAGGTGCTTGCCCCTTCTCTGTTGGGAAAAGCAACAAAGGGTCCAGTTCAGAAGAGTGGGGCCCTTCTGAGGCATGGCAGGGATTCCCTTCTAGTCAGCATGAGCTTTCAGCCACCTTTTCTGGGTTTTCCTTTGCTTCCTTCAGTGGTAGTCACTTCTTCTTACAGACAGCGCACTTGGGGCAGAGGTGGCCAGTCCTTGCCTTGCAATTCTAGCATTGGAGGAGGTTTGCATGGACTTTTAGTGCCCGTCTCAATTTTGCCTGCAGCTAAGCATGTGGCTCTCCCCAGGGAACCCCTGCACGCTCTAGCCCCAACCCTTCCTTTCCAAAAGTAAACCTGACTTTCTTGCCCCTTCCCCAAAATCCGCTCGGAAAACTGCCTGCTTGCTTGGGGCAAGCAGAGAGCCCTGAACCGCAGACAGGGCTGCGAGGCAGAGCGAAACAGCGCTGTTCAATGCATGCTCCCTGAGCCAAGACTGCTTTAAGCCCTCCTCCTCCATCACCTTCCCTTAAAATTGAGATTATTAATGACTCGCACTTACATCCATGTTTCTCAGAGCTCTGCTTTAGAGAGAAACAATAGCCAGGTCTCCCTCTCCTTCCTCCTGGGTGGGCAAGCAGCACAATGCTAAAGCATTATCACATCAACTGCTGGGCTAAGAAGCTTGACCCAAAGCCCTGTGCCACTGAATTATTTCCCCCTGACGCATGGCTTAAGGCTGAAGGATTTGAACCCTTAATTGGTGCATTTTCTGCGAGGCTTTAAAGGCTTTGGCAAGGTGAGATTCCTGCTAATCAGGGATACAGCTGCGAAGCAGCTCCTGCTGTGCATCACCAGCAGCCTCTTCCTACAGGAATTTCTTCATCTCCTGGAGCTCAAGGGACTCGTCTTATCTGAAGGTGTTAAAACAATTTCTAAGTGAAGCTGTCCAAGGACTGCGGTTTAAACATTGCTCATGACCTGTGTTCACTGAGGCAGGTATCAGCATAGACCTGTTAGTGCATGGGAAAAAGAGCACCATGACTTTCTCTCTCACATCACAGTGGTGGTGAGATGGCTCTTTGTGAACCAGGAAAGCAAAGCACGTTCCCTGGGACTTTTGACTTTTCCTAAGAGCTACCTCAGCCCTTCTCTCCAAGCAGGCACCCACAAAAATTAACATCTCCACAGAACTGTTTTGTCATTGAAACTGTCAAAACCCCCAAACGCCTCCATCCTAAAGGATGAGAAATGTGGGACATTAAATCTCCATTCATCATGAGCAACACCGAGTCAGAGCACCCATTATTTTCACCCTGCCATTTTGCTGTACTTATACCCCTGACTTGCAAAACAACGAATTCTATCCCATCAGAAGCCTTGCAGATCCCCTCTTCAGCGAGCTCCCGAGGGCTGGAAGGAGTCCTGCACAGGAAGGGGTTGCAGGATGGGCACATCACTGCTGCTGTTCTGGTTTTCCCAGGACAAGTATTTCTCACATTGCTTCAGCCCAAAGGACCTTTTTAGGGAGAGGACACTGAAACTGGAGAGCGGGTCCTGTACCCATTAGGGAGAAGAGACTCTCCCTTGGAGAAAACCAAATCCAACCACAGACTGACAACTGTTCTTAGGAGTGAAAGAGGCTGCTCGTGCAGGGCACATCCCTGCAGTCACATTCGCTCACCCACACAGAGATGTAACGCTGATACAACTCAAGGTATGCTTTAGAAGGCGTATTTGTGGTAGCTGAATAGAGTATTTGTAGTGATCGAACAAATATTTGTAGTAGTTGAATAATCAAAGCGCATTCTCTTAAACACATAAGCACAGAAGAGGGAAGCAGAGATTGAAAACGTTCAAGGTACGCATGTTTAGGCCCCTAATGCCCAAAAGTTAGGTATGATCATACACACCATTTTGTTTTGCTTGTTTGATTTTAATTCCCTCCGTTTCCCTTCCTCTTTCCTCTGCTAACCACGTTTGATTTGTGAAGTCTTACAGACTTCAAGCCTGCTTTGAGCCCTGGCATGACACAGGAGCTCTGGGGGAGTCAGAATGAGGATGCTCACCCCCTGACACAGATAACGCTGCTGCTCTTTCATTCTCTGTTTACACAGAGCCTTTGCAGTGCCCCTCTCAGATTTGTAAATGCCGAAGACCCTCAAACAAAACCGGGCTGAGCTCCTTCAAACAGCTCTGACAACTTAATTAACTTTGGGCACCGGCACCTCAGGACTGTCAGCTGTAACGAGTTCAAAGATCAATTAAAAGATCAGTTCTTTCCCTCCCTATATGGGAAAGTATTTTTACACTAGCAAATACCCATTTACACTCATTAAATTCTGTGAATAAGCCTGCTGACACACCGGGGGTCCCATTGAAACGGCCTCTTCACAAATACAGTAGGTGTAGTGTTTACCCTTTGCTCAACTGCGCTGAATAAGCCCTTTGACAAAGAAAAGCTTTCTTGCTGGCCCCAGTTATCAGGAGGTGCATTCTGCTGCAGCCACTCACTCAAAATTAAACCAATTTTAATTAAGACATTAACAGAATGAATAGATTCTCCAAATGGTCAGGACTCAGCAACGTGTAAAATCACTTGTGTGAATTGCTATAACTCGCTGGTGTGGATTTTGCGTGTCTCCTGTAACCCCAGCACTGGATTGCTCCTCGTTGGAGCAAGTCCAGAGGAGGCCACGAGGATGCTTAGGGGCTGCAGCACCTCCCACATGAAGACAGGCTGAGAACATTGGGGCTGTTCAGCCTGGAGAAGAGAAGCTGCGTGGAGACCTCAGAGCAGCTTCCAGGGTCTGAAGGGGGCTACAAGGATGCTGGAGAGGGGCTCTTCATCAGGGACTGCAGCAACCGGACAAGGGGTGATGGGTTCAGACTGAAACAGGGCGAGTTCAGGTTAGATCTAAGGCAGAAGCTCTTCCCTGGGAGGGTGCTGAGGCGCTGGCACAGGGTGCCCAGAGAAGCTGTGGCTGCCCCATCCCTGGCAGTGCTCAAGGCCAAGTTGGCCACAGGGGGCTTGGAGCAAGCTGCTCCAATGTGAGGGGCATGTGCCTCCATACAAAGTAGTTGTCATGAGGTGTCATGACAGTCCTGGGTCTTTTCTTCACGATTACTTTCTCTCACTAAGGCTCATTTCTACCCAAAGGTGCAGCAATATCAATAAACTTAAATCCTTATGTTATTTTATGTTTATTAGTGCATGTATTCGGGTTTTGGAGAGCAAACAAGGACATCAGTGGTGACATTTTGGGGGTTCATATGTTTGGATGTGTTTAAAACCTATTGCTCAGCTCAGGGCGTGATTTCCCTTGTATCACAGGGTGCTAACACATCTCACCTGTCAGTTTGCTACACTGTGCTAAGTCCTGCATTCTCCCAGCTTCTCACCCACCCCACTCCCCGCCATAGGCCATGAATCAGGAACAAAGCTTGAACAGGACAACAAAGGAAGTTTGGGATGCAGAGGAAAGGAATCAGAGGGAAGATTTTGCCAGCTCTGCACTTAAGAGCAGTTTTCCTGCAGGAACTCTGAGTTTTGTGTACCCAACTAAAGCTGAACAAGATGGTAATGCTGGCACCCACGCAGCTTCTACCTGCAGTTATTTCAAGGTGTATAAAATACACACGTATCCACATATACACATCTGTGGGTGTTCACCTACTTGCATATATATAAAACATGGGAGAACTGGATGGTGGCATGATGGGATAGATGAACCTGACACTGGTATGAAAACCTGGAGTAAAAGTGGCTGCTGTTGGAATGAGCAAACAATGAGATGGTGATGCTCCAGAAGAGCTCGTGCATCTCCTCTACAGCTCACAAGTGCGTACTCCCTCAGTGCCTTTCCCTTGAGCAGGGGAAAAACTACTTGGAAGTGTTTTAAGAAAAGGAAGGGAAATTCAGTTTTGTTTGTTGCCGTTTCTCTCTGTAAAACCTTCAATATCAAGAACCTAAGTGAGGTCAAAAGAAAGCATCAAAGCGTCTACCAATGATCTAAACCAGATTTCAATGTACATAGAAAGGTCAGAGCTAAAGAACACTTGCTACAGACTTTTCCATGGTTAGGTCCCAGTTTTATATGCTTTGCTGGACCCCTGACATACAGCCCTTCAGAGCTGCAGGATGTCAGGCTTTATTGTTGTTGCATGTGTAATGAAAAGAGAAATGCTCCATAATAATTTCTTAGTAGTGTTTGTTAATGTTGTGATTGGGATGTTTGCTGTCTGAATATACTGCTTTGGCTAACGGGTCTGTAAGGAGAAAGACTAGCTCAAGAGATGCCTCTTGGGGCATCAAGAGAAGTCAGGCTGCACAACTCATTGCCAGAAGATAACACAACTTTATGGAGTCTATACACCTCAGGTTCTTTACCCCCAGTCTTTCATTCCTATTGATGAAAGGGCAGCTATTGGAGTGCAGTAGCCTGCCTGCTCTTTGTAAACCATTAGTCAAAACTGTCCAAAGGAAAGACCTGCAAGTTTTCAAACTCTCTGGCTTCAAGCTTTCCATGCCTTTCAAGCTCGAGCAGCATGGTAGACATACAAGATATACAGGACAACGGAGCCTTCTACCTGGGCCAGGGCTGCAGATCCTGTCCTTTTGGGTACTCAGAAAGAGCTCCTGTTGCACCAGAGATATGCACAGACACTTTAAAAGCTTTGCTGTGGGTTTTTCTTGGGGTAGGGGTGTTTGCTTTTGTTAAAGGACTGCCAGGTACAGCTGTACCGTTCCCGAGAGCAGACTTGGCAGTAGCTATGAGGAAGGCCAGTTTCATGCTCTGTCTATCCCAGCTGTGGAGCCAGCCCACAGATAGCCCCTGCTGCAGCATCCCCTGCTGCCTCCTCCACAGCCAGATTGCCCCGAGACCCCCTGAGGCCACTCTTGCACAGAAGGGACTGCAGGAGAGCTCCCATGCCTGTGGGGTTTATTTCCTCCATTCATGGAGAACAAACACGTTTAATATTAAACATTTCCTAGGTCTTAAACCCCAGCTCTGTCACAGCAGCACAAGAAGGCCAACCAAGTGACCTCACAGCTGGCTTTAAAGACAAGCAGGCAGGCAGTTCCCCCTGCCCTACATGACGGCTTTCCTCTATTGCTGAGCGAAACAAGTCACCCAGTGTGCGCCCGGGAGGAGCTCACCTGAGCTGTGCTTTGGCTCCTTCTATCACAAACAGGCTGTGCTTGGTGCAGGTTTCTGTTCACAGGAGGAAAAGAGCTTTCTTCCTTCGGACATGTGGAGCAAAAAAGCAAAATCAAAACGCTTTTCTACGCGAGTGCCCTCTTGAGATGTCTCCGGAATGTACAAACAAAGGGAAAGACAAAGGGGGGTGTGCTGTGGAAACCTACGCAGATCACACACTGCACATACGCTATTAGATTTCCGAGTCTTTGCCCACACAGCATTTTCTTGGTGCCATTAAACAAGGCCAGAACTCCCAACCGACCACATTTTGCTGGGGAAACGTGTAAGTCTTTAGAAGGGTTTCTCCGTTTTGTTTTCTCTAAGCAGCCCAACCCAGACCTTTCAAGTGACACTTCAATGAAACATCCTCAAAACGGATAACAGCCTTTAAATCTCTTTTTATCCTGTAAAACAGAGCTCTGCCCATCACAGCGGGAGGACACGCGCATGTCGCCTGGCTGTGTCCGTCACGTATCTCACACATGAGGCATGACATGGGCTTCTGGACCAACCCAAAATGTCTATACCGTAATAGACTTTTCCAGCTCCCACACAGGGCTGATCTTGTCATTTGTTCTTGACCATACAGCTAGCAAGTGTAGGTAGCTGCTGTAGCAGGAGGCGTACAAACACCACAGTTCTACACTGCACGCACTCAAACAGAGACCCCAGCTCTCTGGTTTAGCTTCAAAATACAGCGTGTGGTGCAATTCCACTGCCCTTGGGGATAATCAGTCCCTCCTTTTCATATACTGCAAAATCCAGTTTTCTATTTGCCCAGCCACTGACACCAGTGGTTGCAGTAGAAACAAGCAAGAGTAGCACAGAGGTGAATGAGGCTGTATGGAGTTATAGTGTCAATATTCCCCCCGATGACCTTATTGTTCTGCTACTGTTATGGATTTTGCAGGTGAAAAGTGTTTTGCAAAGCAGACCTCACCAGGAGAAGAACCCAGGAGAATCCTGAAGCTTTGCTTCACTCTCAGGAAAAGGCCATAGTTCAGCATGGTTTACCCTACTCATAGATCACGGGAATAATTGCTACGAGTTGGAAGTAAGATTAAGAAGTAGCATCTCAATCACATCAAAAGCATGCTACCATTTCCATCTGCTTACACAACCAGAGGAGTTGTACATAGAGAGATCTGGGGGTCACTGCAGCAGAGACCAGCTTTTTGGGTCCTTGAAAGGAAAATTTCTTTAGAAGAAACGAAAGAGGGACTGCTGTTATTTGAAATATGGGAAAGAACCCACTAACAACCAGCAACCAGACAACAAAAAAGCCCAACGCAAACATCTCGCCACAAACGATGCATCAGGGTTGGTTATATGGATCCGTGTTTTGTTTCAGGCAATTACTGATCAGGAAGACCTTAGAGTAAAGGAGTGCAAAGGACTCCAAAAGGGCTCTCAAGCATCGGAACAGGCTGCCCAGGGATGGGGTTGAGTCACCATGCCATGTAGATATGGCACTTTGGGTTCACTGGTGGAATTGTCAGTGCTGGATTAAAGGTTGGACTTGATGGCCTTAAAGGTCTTTTCCAGCCTAAATGATTCCATGACTCAGGCATTCGGTGTCTAAGGGGCTGACACAGACTGCCCTGTGTTCCCACTGCAGTGACTTTCATTGTGCTAAGATGCCTTGTGTTTGCACATGCTGGAAGTGATTCAGAGCAGGCACTCCAACTCACAGGTCACACTTGCACTATGCTGGCTAAATTCCTCCTGGTTTTTGGCCCCGGATCTATTCCCATCAGTTTAACGGTACTTTTCTTCTCGCAGGAGTGATGCAGAGCTACATGCATTGATGTGTCACAGAAATCATACAAGTGCAATAAAACCAGACAAACGCAGAAAGACTAGAAAACAAGGTAAAAATGAAGTAGCCCAAATACACCAATTCAAAACTGACTCTGGGAGTCAAGAACTGGTGAGGTATTTTGATTTCCCCATCTGATTTTTAGTTGAATATGTAGACGACTTGCAGAAGATCTATACTGCCATATTTCAATTTGATTAGCAAAACCACAGTTAACACCAAGAAGGAAGATGATGCAAGACTGGTTTTGGGTGGTTTTGTTCTTTTTAATCCACTGAAAACAGTCTCTCCTAAAGGCCTTTTTTAATACTGAATAGAAACGGTAGTCAACAGGCAGATTTATCTCCTGTCACCCTGAGTTAAAGCACCGAATTGTGCCCAAAGACAAAGATAAAAATCAGCACTGCACCTATGCCCAAATTTGTCAACGCTTTTAGCTTATTTCAAGTAGAAAATCAGCAAGCTCCTTGCATCTGCTTTTAAAGTGGACTGTGGGGAAGGCAGTTCTGCTTTACCCTGCTGCTCTCCCAGCTTGTGCTTTTATCTCCTTAGCTTTCTGAGGCATGCTGTCCCTCTTTGTTCCGGTAAGAATAATCCGCCAATTCTCCTTCCTTTCCCTGCAGTATTCACGTGGAGGCTGGCACAAACTGACATCTGTATGGCATTCATCCCATGGAACGATGCAGGGAGCAGTGCAGGGCTGTGGGAGGACAGGTCAACCGGATAACTCTCGGGGCAACTGGACCACCTCTTACCCCCAGAGCTGCTGACCACTGCTATTGCACAGTGTTATCACGTTGTATAACATCCCCCTTTAGACCTTTGCTGTTGGGCACAACCAAGCGGTTTATAACCCTCTCCTGGGAAACAGGCCTCCAGAGATTGTGCACGTACATTTTAACCTGATTTCCAGGTAAAAAGCTTCTGACCTGGCTCATGCAGCATTTGCCCAGGGGATTGACAAACAACAGAAGAAAAAGACTGGGATGGAAAGCCACCTGTACATCTTGCAGGTGTTGATAGTCACACAGTGGTCTGTGCAGACAGACCCCACCTGCAGAGGTCAGTCCTACCCTGCTGCAGTGGTGGCTTTGTACGGAAAGGATGATGGGATTAGCTCTGATTCTTTCTCTAGGTTTGCTGACTTGCTGCCTGCTATATTGTACATTCTGACTGCTCTGTGGAGTTCCTATCAGTATGGAAAGCACCACTATTAAGCCTTGGAATCCACCCTGGCTACAGTTGTGCAGGTGTCCCAATTTAATGCTCTCTCTTCAGGAAGCTGAAGACTATTTCCTGCAGTAGGCATTTTTGTGAGGGAGCTAGAACACTGAATTTGAATCTACAAGACTTCATGTATACCTTGCTGCACTGGAGGGTAGAAGAGTTTGAAACTAGTAGGAGATTCAACTGGGATTCAAAACCAGGGAGAAACCTGAGGGAAAACCTCAAACAAATAATCCTGTCTGAAGCATATTAGGATGTTGTTATTCAGAAGATCCTATAAATGAAGAAACACCAGCAATTTGTCTAGTTCCCAACTAAGAGGAAAGCTGATAACATGTATTTCGACTGCTTTGCAAATCCTAAGAAGAATTGTCACTGTTTAATGGCATGGTCACATCAAAATCATTGCAGCATAGTGCTAGAGCGTGCTTGCGAGCCATCGTTATTCCCATGCTCACCTCCAACGTTCTGCTTATAGACACTTCACTATAAAAGGATGTTGAATACATGGAAAAGCAAGGGCTTGTTTTCAGAAGGGGGATGTGTGCTTTCTGCCTCTCCTCATGCTCACAAAAGGGCAGAGGAGCTTTTGACAAGGAAAGGCTCAACAGGAATTGCTGTATATGTGAACATTCCAAGCTACCTGCTCCCTCAGAAACCCACTTTGTGTAACAGCAACATTGCACTTGTGTCTTGTTTGAGAAGCAGGCAAACAGAGAGGACTTGCTTACAAAATCAGCACTCAGAAATGGACTTGAAAAGGTTGGAGACTGAAACCCTTTCAATGCTGGAAGTTTGTAAGGGAATACTGTGGGTAGACAAACCAAGCTCTGTTCTTACAGTTAAAAGTGGTGGGTTCACTCTTCCACTTAACATGCCTCAACTGGGGAATACTTGAAGGGCTGCAATTAAAACCACCCCAAAAACGTAACAAAACCAAACCCCCACTTCTTGTAGTTAATACAAGTGCAAAGAGATACTTTACAACTTCCTTGTCACTGTACAGTTCTCATTTACAGTATCTGCATCCACTTTACGTACCTACAGCTAATCAGATTGTGCACTACAGGCACTTCTGCTTACAAATACAATCACCCTTTTCTCCCCCCCCCCTTTGTTTGTCTCTTCCTTTGAAAGGTCCCTGATGTTTCTTCTCCTCCCTAACACCACTGCTATGCTTTTCTGTTCCACTCAAGAAAGCTGCTAGCTTATGGCACCGGCACCTGAATCTGGCCTCAGCACTCCCTCCATGCCCTAACCTCTGCCAGAAAAGGAGGAGGAAGGAGATAGCCGACTGAAGGACAAACCAAGGGGATGAGAAGGCAAACGCTGAATAAAACCAGATCAGAAGCACAAGGGGAGTGCACAAGGACATGACTCAAGGCTCAGTAATGACAGTGAAGGTGACTGACATGGGTTAAAAGAACCTCTTCTTTTCTTCACTGTGCCTTCAAGTTGGTATGCAAAGGGGATCAGTCCCACCGCATATTTAGAACTTGAAGAGCAAAGGAAAGGAAAACGTACTGCTGCAGCACTATTTTTGTCTGAGAGCACCTTTAAGAAACTTCCTTTAAGTTTTGATACAGAACAAGCAACACTGCCCCACACTTGTTAAGGAAAACAGAGCTTGAACTCCCTATTACATCAAGATGTGTAACCCAGTGCTGTTGCTTCATAAAACAAAGTAACGCATCCATCAGTCAGTGAAGTTTCTCCTGTCCATCAAGCGACACACACTCTTGCAAGAGCTTAAGCTTGTCCCCTGTGAGAAGGTAGGTGAGCATCCTTGTCAAACGATTCACCCCAATACGACGCTCAGTGTTTGCTTACAGTAAGGGTTCTCATGCCCACTACACAATTTTCAGTTATAGAACTTTCTACTCGAGTCCTCCTCAAGTTATTCCCCCTGATAACTTAGTCATTCCTCTGTTATGTTCCCCTAACTCCTTCCAGCCTATGTAACCCTTGGTGTGCAGTGATACGACCTTTTGGGGAGCGTGATGGAGTGAGATTTCAAGTTGCCAACAACACAAGGCCCCAGTAAAAGCCATTCTCATGGCTGAGACACACTGATTGCAGAAAGAGATAAAGCTATCATCGCCACAAAGCTGTGTGAGCTCATGCTCCACACCATGTGGTACTGGATCACAAGCAATGACTATCAGGCTAACTGCGGTGGGTTGCCCATCATATGGAGGCCTTTAGCTTCAAGCTCTGGCAAAACTGCTTAAATCTGAGAGTCCCATTGCCTTACTCCTTGCAGACAAGGCTGATTAAATAATCTGAAAATGCCTATGGGCATGACAACATTGTGGAGGTCTTCCATATCAGCATGGCATTCAACACAATGCATCTCTATTTCCAAAGTTAATAGAAATCCCCATGGGTAACGTTTGCTTCCCTCCTGGCTCGCTGTGGGATGCGGCGATGACTCCCGGCTCACTGTGATGGATAGGCTCCGAACAGCAGTGGTTGACATTTTCTACGTGTTGGCCCTTTAATACGGGTTTTATGTTTGCACAGTTGCAATGAACATTCTGCACTGCCTTTAATCCTGGCTGATAAATGAAGCATGAGTCTCCCTCTA
This sequence comes from Pezoporus flaviventris, assembly GCF_033815535.1. NCBI lineage: Eukaryota > Metazoa > Chordata > Aves > Psittaciformes > Psittacidae > Pezoporus > Pezoporus flaviventris. The sequence continues at coordinate 960,036 of NW_026892680.1, read as the reverse complement.
ACCTTGAATACTCTCGCAGCTGATGCTTGTTTGATATGATCTGCATTTTTCCATGGATCCTGTTGGAAACTGTCCAATTACTTCTCCCCAGCTATCGAAGGAGCATTGCCATTGACTGCTTAATGCTTTTGCTAAAAATTATTAAGCATGCCTGCTTCTTTTTTTTTGCCATACAATAGTCATAAATATCATTTAACCAGTTCCCCAGATTGTATAAAATCTATACAAAAAGGTCAAGAGATCCTACAGCAAAAGGCAACTGAAAATCCTTGGACAAAAAAAAGATGCTGTCTTACTGCCTGTAAACTGATTTAAATCCAAAGTCATGCAGTAAATCTGTGCCTCGGTTAAGCATATATCCATGGAAAAACAGTCTAATTCTGATGTCATATCTGGAATGAGATGAGCATGAAAAAGAAAACAACACTAGGAATAATCCCTCCTCCTTTCTTTCTCACATGTCAGATTTTACTTGAAGGGCACTTTGTGATATATGGGTCTCCATGTATCTTTCCCCTTCTAGTTATAACCTTTCTAAGGCACACACTTTACTAACGAGGAAAAGCTGCAGATCAAAGCATGACAGTTGACACCACAAAAACAAGGAGACAAGGTTACTGGAACAAAACCAAGCAGCAAAACTGATGAAAAGACTTCAAGTACAGAGCGGGCTGATGAAAATCAGCGTGCACTGCATGAACTGAGTAAAAAGGGGATGAAACAGAAGAGAAGCAGGAAAGCCTGATGAAAACCAAGGGCTGAAGAAAGCACAGGAAGCTGATGACTTGGGTTTTCCAACCAGAAGCTCGGCAATGCCTTTAGAATTTAAAGGAGAAACCACTGACAGTGGCACCAAACCACCAGATAGGATAAGGAGGAAGGATACCAAAAGAAGTTTCTTCTCCTGGGTAAACTGAAGTTGGGGCTGTTCAGCCTGGAGAAGAGAAGCTGCGTGGAGACCTCACAGCAGCTTCCAGTGCCTGAAGGGGGCTACAAGGATGCTGGAGAGGGGCTCTCCATCAGGGACTGCAGCCATAGGACAAGGGCTGACGGGTTCAGACTGAAACAGGGGGAGTTCAGGTTAGATCTAAGGCAGAAGCTCTTCCCTGTGAGGGTGCTGAGGCGCTGGCACAGGGTGCCCAGAGAAGCTGTGGCTGCCCCATCCCTGGCAGTGCTCAGGGCCAGGTCTATATGAAGGCACAGTGCTGCGCCTCTTGCTATTTTTTGAGCCCTAAAAATGGCTGGACAGCCCACAAATTGTGTAAAATTAGCCAGCAGCTAGAATGGGCTCTGATTCAATATACGCACCTTCAGCTTCTTTTGCTGAAGCCCCTACCAACCCCAGAAAGGAATAGGAGATGCTATTTCTCTTACAGCTTACCCTTCAGTAAATCTCTTCTTGTATAGGTAGGAAATGCAATTGCATTCCCACACACTTCGATGACAAATCTAGGGAATACTGCAGGAAAACATTGCTTTCCTTCTAAATTTCACCACACAACTTTAGTACATGGAATAAGGGTTGCAGGAATCCCAACTCTTGCACCATTGATGCAGCCACCATCTAGCATGTAAAGTGTGGGTCAATGCCTTTTTAATGCTACCTTAAGAAAGCAGGTGAATTTTAACCACTGCATTCCTGTAAGGGCTTTTTAAACCCCACAAAACCAAGGAAACAGAGGGAGATCTTCATATTGCAGCTGCCTCGAGTTCTTCAGTCATGCTCGGGTACTGTTGTACTGTGCGCTCTCCTACCTTCGAGGCATGTATCAGTGCGGCAGGCATCACGAATGACATGAGGATATTGCAATGAGATCTCTGCCTGAATGCTTGTGTCACTTCTAAGTCATGACTTAGAGAGGGGAAGAAAATGTAGAACAGCAAATGCTGGAGCTTGGCGCATTGGGAGGATTGCAGAAGAGGAAAAGGAGTTTGACATCAAACCGCACTGTTTGTACCACGAGCATGTACCTCCATAGAGGAGGATTCAGTTCAAGTAAGAATTCCTCCCCTGCGCAGCCATTTAGCCCTGTTCCAGTTTACACCTATTTAAAGGGTGCCCAGTGATTTAGTGATACTTTTGGGAAATTTTTCTTTCTTTTAACAGTATTTTTGTTAATTCAAAGCCAGAGGGAACAGGAGTCAGATTCATTGATGCCTCAGATAAGGCAAGGGCACATTCCCAGGCCGTGGAAAATCCCATTCCTTTCCCTGCCAAAAGGGATGTGACCCCACAGCATCCACATTCACCAGAAGGAGCCCTAGTTACCACACTGCTTGCTGGTGGCACCCCATACACCCCAAGCTGTACTTCCAAGTCCTTTCCTCCTGCATCACACCAGACCTGACGAGATGCTGGTGAACATGCCCTGTCTTTAGGGTATTTCCTGGTGGGGGGGAGGCAGAAAAGCTGGGGTGCTGGCACCCTCCCTCCCTTTGCTCTCACGGGAGAGCTGGCCAGGGCAATGGGTACCCACCCTCCACATTTCAAGAGGGCTTAACAGTGAATCTGGGGGAAGACAACAAGAGAGCAGAGATTACAAGTTTATACTTAAGGAAGATAGAAAATAATAGCCAGGGATGGGGAAGCAAAGACTTGGGTGAATGTGCTTCTACATCTGTTCCCCAGCGCAGGGGGTTGCTTTAGAAATAGTTCTTTCTATATAGAAAATATAAAGAAAACTGAGGCTGCTGGGAGGAGCCAAAGAGCTACTCAACACTGCAAAACACAGGAGCAGGGTGCACTGATTCCCAGCACCATGCCGCGCTGTTTAGCTCCCAGCAGAAATGGCCCAGGTGTCATCAGCACAGCAGACGACACAAATAACATGAGGATGGTGCAGTGAGAGCCGAAACAGGCTTCTGTTTGAATGCTTTATGTCTCTTCTAAGCGATTTCTCTTGAAGAAATCCCTTTTTGTTCATCACACACAGTACATTTCTTACACAGAGAAAATCAGAAGCATGGAATATGGAGGTAGCGATTTGTGTCTGGACAAATAACTTTTACTTCTGATCAGGCAATCTTAGGCCAAAGGACACTGCACATTAATAGCTGCAGAAACTAATAGGAAATGCACTTGTGTGAATGATTCATGTACAAGATTAGGATCCCTTGTATACAGGATCGGTGCTTACAGAATTGCGTCATCTGAATGCTCATGGGAAAACGTGGAAGAAGCACAATCAGGTGATGGGAATGTTTCCAGACTCTAAGATGACTGCTGCAGCAAGAGCTTTCCACTACTGATTCAATGCTGTTTGGATAGCCTGTGATTCCAATTACCTTTATACAGTCTTGAAATGCAGATTTAGGCAATCAGTGCTACAGTTTTAGGCGACGCAATGCTGTATCGCTATACTTTGCAAGGACCACTAATGCATTGCCATTCCTGATGACCTTAAATGTAAGGTAAAACTACAATCGAGTTTGACACTATTATCAACCTGCTATTTAAACCTCCTGAGATGAATAGATAAAGCTCTTAAAGGAGCGTTCTCTGATGAAGCTGTGGAGATCATGCTACACAAAAATGATTTTTTCATTTATCTCTCTTTGGAAAATTAAGGATTATTTCACTGCCCCTTGTACTTAATGCACTTCATTGTTATCTTAGTGAGACGGGATGTACTGGCCCGTTGGATGAGACTATCTTGCAGCGCTACTCTGTGGGATCTAGTCAAATGCTCTCTGTGCCATAGATCCTGCCTTTAATGTAGGTACATCTGTATGGACATCACTGCCCAAAAGACTAAATGGCAGCTCCTGCTGAAGCAGGGTGTGGGAGCCTTTTGCCTCAAAGCAGCTCTGAGAAGATCACTCAGAGCAGGCACACTGGGTCTGGGAAACTACCGAGTGGTAGCTCCCATTTCTCACACAACATCTGCTGCCATGGGGATGCCTCGGTGCGGATGGCTCACATGCTTGCTCAGTGTGATTCAGGAAGCGCCTTTTCCGTTTCACTGGAGGAGCTCTGCTTCAAAGGGCAAACCTACTCGTCACAGGAAATAAGAACCTGAAACTTGCAGGGAAAAGGATGCGGAGGAAAGGGAGAGCTGGCAGATGGAGCTGCATGCCAGGGATGGTCCTGCCAGCCCATAAATATTGATGACTTCGCAGCCTCTAAACATAGATTATTCAGGACCCTGAAGCCTGCAGCTGCACGGTCACAGCTTGCTGCTCTCCGAAAGAGCATTCCTGACCTGAGAATGTGCATACGTCTGTCTGAGAACCCCCCGCTGCTCTTTTTAACCCTGCTGAAACAACGCTCTCCTCCTCCTCCTCCTCCTCATGGAGCTTATAGTTCATCATAGTAATGCAAAAGGCAAAAGCCATTTACCCTGCAACAGTTTGAGCAGGTTGCTACAAGGTAGGAGATAACTCTTCCCTTTCTTCCCCTCCTCCTCCAGAAACTGTCTTCATATAAGCCACTTTTTGTCTATTTAATAGAAAAAAGCAGAAGTTTCCAGATAGCAAGAGGGACAGCTCATTTGTGCGTGCACCGTGAGTAACCTAAATGTATTTGGCAGAGGGGATGCAATAATAAGAGCAAAGGGCCATCTTAGATTTGCCTGCTTCCATTTGGCTATGGATCCAGCTAACCTCTGGGACTCAGACAGACATCTTTAAGAGAAATGCATTCAAGATTCGGGCTGGATCCCAAGTTCAATAAGCCAAAACTGGACGTGACCTTCTGAGGATGATAAAGAAATACAGGAAAGTACCAAAGTGCAAACAAGGAGAAGCCAAGCCACAAAGGATTCAGAAAAGTATTTCAGCATCTCTGAGAAAACACAGAGCATCAGGAGCAAAGACAGCCCATCATGAGGGGCTGGCTCATGTTTCAAGGATAGAACTTAAAAGGGTACTATTGGACTCTATAGCAAAACAGGAAAAGCTTAATGTTTGCTTACCACTTGGAAAATAGATACATACAGAGTTTACCATTCTCTCATTCTTCAGCACATGGCTACCACAAATTCATGCTTAAGGCCACATTATGTAAGGTCTTACTCTACACATATTTTGCTGACTTACCTGTGCTCTCAGCCTTCTGTGTTCCAGCAGGGCCACGATCTCTCAGTCAGCATCTGCAAAACTACTCAGAGGTGTAACAGAGCTGCCTGAGGTGCTCTGAAGCTGGTCCACATGGAAGAAAGGGCAGAGCTGGGGCTACCAGACCAAATTTATTCTGGATAACACTGCCACATGTTCCCAATTTCCCCAGAACCTCAAACACACATCAGGGCTTTCCCGAGGAGAGAGGCTTCTCTTCACTGGGGGCTAGTGCAGAAGGTGCTAATTGAATTAGGGATGCAATTGGGCACAGGTGTGCAGCATTGCTGCATGCAGCCAGTAACCTTGTGCCTCCAACAGCATCACAGAGTTATCATTTCACCTGGGGCATCTCTGCAGTGGGTGAGGCACCACAGCTCACCTCCTCGTACGGAAGAGCCTGCTGCTGAAACAAAAAGCTTGGACTCCCTGTTACAGATTACCAGTAGGTTTAGGGGTTAATCAGTTAACTGGAAATTGTTTGGGAATATTACTGTCACCTTTATTTAGGCCCCATAAACACAGAAATGTTTTGTGTCCGTGCTGTTCTCAGCTCCTTCTGGAATCAACCTTTTTGCATGAGTTCAGAACAGCCTTTTTTTATGGCAGCTGTGCCAGCACTGATCTGTGCTGCTTCCTCTCTGGCTTCAGTGTCCTGGTTTTCTTTCCAGCTGAATGGCAGCACAAAGTCAGAAGCAATTCCTATTGAGCACACACATGCAGCTGACCTGGAGATATGTATGGAAATCCCAAGCTGATAAAACAGTTATAAGAAACCCTTCCATGGACTCCTACCAATGTATGTCAAGCTGGTTTTCTTCCTTCTCCTTAGCTCCCCCTTTCTTTTCCTTTTCCTATACAGTTTGCCTGCTTATTGTCAGGTCATCGCTAACGCCTTCCAAGACTTGACCAGAGTCGGTGAAAGAGCTGTTTTTAACCCACCAGCAGTAACACCTCACACTGAACGCACGTCCAGACACCGTGCACAATACACCAAAGTGAGACACCAGGTTTGAATGCAAACTGTTTCGAATGACCTCTTTCTTCCCATCTCAAATCACTCCTAAGCCACACGGGTAAAACCCATGTTTGAGAACATGGGCACTGATGCAGTAGCACAAGCCTTTCGGTTATGGAAACCTCCACATGAGGTGCAAGCACAAACCACCTCCCAGCATGAAGCCTCGGGGACCTGAAACTGTAGTGTCCCCGAGGAAACCTGCTGGATTGGCACATGTTCTTGTGCAGCTTAGGCTCTGCCCTCTGGCTCTCTGCTGGCTTTCCCTTCTTTAAGAATATAGCACTTGCACACTTGCATTAATGTTAATTCACACTGATTTCACATTTTGATGTGATTTCTGTTTTACTCAGGGCCTCAAGCCAGGGTTTTCTGCAGCTCGACGGAACTTCGCTTTCGCTTTACTGCAAACGATTCATCCCTTCCTTAACAATAATATTTATTTCTACATTCACTTCAGAAGGTCTTCGCCTGTTGACACCAGCATGGTACCATTACCAATATATAAACAAAGAGAAATTATAACACGGAGCCTGAATCAAACTCGTGCGCCGCGTCTGCGGTTGACTTTTGAATGGATGCAGCTCCAGCGAGTTTATCCACATAAAAGTAATAATTAACATTCCCGAAGTAATAACTGTTCGGCCACATTTCAAACTGCCAGCTCAGACGTTTGCATGCTTCCAGTATGAGCACGATACGGCTCGGTCTTAAAGCTGCCAAAGCACAGCAGGTTACTCAGCGTGCATAAAAAGAACTGACATTACGTTCAGCAGGGACTTTATCTTGTTTGAATAATCCTCCCTACAAGATCGCTTCAGCATGCAATGTGTTTCATTTAAGCGAAGTCAGAGAATGCAAAATAATGTGGAGTAATTATGCTATTAGATGTTGCTATTACTGTTTTAAGCCCTCTGCCTCAGAGCATAAAGGGTTTTCTCAAGGCTAAGAATTGTCAGCAGAAGATCAAATGCACCTCTTGAGTAACCTCGTTAAAAGCAATGAAGTTTCCTGAAGACTGAAGTCGGTCCCTTGCTAAACTACACCGAGAACTAGGAAAAACACAGGAATACAATATATCATATGCTTCCAATTGGCATGAACTCGTATTTCTACAACACCCCAACCTGAAGTTCTCCAAAGACTTTACAGTCCTCTACAGAACAGAATAACCCATCTAGCAGACCAGCTGCTGACACCTCTGTGTGCTAAGACGCACCGATGCTGTAACTGCATCCCGGAGGTGGGCACCTGCCAACGTCAGCCAGAGCATCGGCTTTGGTTGCTGTCTCATCGGGCTCTCTGTGTCACACTCATCTGGTTGGGAAACAGAAATGGCACCTTCAGGTAGACTGAAAGAGAAACAGATGTCTGACGTTGCCAGGAATGTGTGTTTTGAAACCCCCTCCCTCAGCCACTAACGAATCACACGCCGGCAGTCCTGAGTTCATCCCTAGCACCCAACCCAGGCGTGACACTGCAAGAGCAACTTCCTGAGTAACTACGGACAACTGCGGCTCCTGAGGTCCGATGGCAGTCTCCTGTAGAAAAATACAGTGGAGTACTAGAGTGAGTAGCGACTGTGAGCCATTCAGCCAGTAGGCTGAAATTCTCTCTGATTACTATTTGATGATAGCTTATGCTCAGCATGAGTTCGTAATCTCCTTTCCTACATCCTACACAAGATGGCAATGGATCATTATAGTGAGTGAGGCAGCTATTGTAATTTTTATTGGAGGTACCAAAAAGGCCTTTTGTCTTCAAATACAGTTCATTTTCAGTCAGGATCAAAACCTAACGGGGAAAACAAGAGGGAAGAAACTCAGCCAGGACTGCTATTTGACAGAACACCACCTCGCCACTGTCCACAAAGACAGTAAAAATTGTGCTCGCTTCCTGAAGTTGTATTACTTTTAACAGCAAACACTTTTTTTGCCTTACTATGTAACCTTCTGTTTATTTTCATGGCTTTTTCCTAGTGTCCTAGCCCTCAAAGGGAAGCATTCCTTACCAGCATACTTTATGTTGTTGTGACAATGCTACACGGCTTATTCTAGGAAAGACTTGCTGGGATTTATTAGCTAGAGGGCTACTTACTAACCTGACACGTGGAAAATCCTTTTCAGCTTTGCAACTGAGAATACTACCCGGTGGATGCCATCCGAGCAGGTACACAGAGCCAGCCTACTTGTACCAGCTGACACGAACATGTCAGTCTGGCAGAGCACTGATACTTGTATGTAAAGTTAAGCTCCTGAGCAATTACATGTGAGCTCAAGTGCTGCGCTGGACTGAAGCCACAGGACCTGAACCAAAACTCGTGGAACTTGATCAGAGTATTTTAAATAACTTCAGTGGATTCTGGATCAGGTCCATGCTGTCTGCTAGAGGTATTGGCTACATTTTTCCAAATAAAAGAAGTTGGGAATAATATATCAAAACCTTTGATCCAGGACTAGCAGGCCCAGGAATTAAGACTCAGTGCCTTTATATGATGAATTTACAGATTTCCTGAACTTAGGAAAGCATGAAAAACACTGACAAATACTTATGTTGACATACAAATAAGTACAGGAGACCAAAGGGTAGAAAAGGCATTCTAATCCTTTAAAAATATTGAACCATTCCAGAGCAGAGAGAGTCTAATGATTTCAGTCCCCAGTTGTTTACACAAGCCCTAAGCCCTGTATCCATGATGACATTTCATTTTACATCACTTGTTTCTTTAATCAGTTGTGTTTCATAAAAGCTCTCTTTCAGCCAGGTCAGCGGGGAATGTGCTGAGCTACCATGAGCAGCGACTGGAGTCCCTGATTTCATCTGCCTGCTTCACGGACTGCACGTGTACGTGCGATCCCAACTCCGCGCCTCGGGGACCGCGGTCTGAGGTCCGTGTGTGCCCCAACACATTACCCGGCTTTCGTAACTAGGATCACACCAACATCTTCTTAATGTCTGTGGCACCCTTTGTCTGTTCTAAAGAGTGTAACTGTTGACCCTGCCTCATACTCGTTGGTGCTTCTACCACGGTAATTTCTGCTGTCTTTGAGTGCCTTCCAATACTCGTTAAGCACTGTGACTTCATATATCCCTTACGTGTCGTTTCTTTTTTCACCTTCCCCCGGAGGAGCTGTGTACACAGCAGAGCACCTTGGACACAGTGTCTGCGGCCTGGTGCCGTGGGTTTAGCCACTTTTCCCAGGGCAAGTTTACCTTGGACTATGAATATAGTTTCCAGGCTCGACTGGGGCAAGTATCTGACAAGTGAAGCTTCAAACGCTTCATTCATCAAAACCAGTTACACTCACCAAAACAGACCACTGTATGAAAAACTCAACATGCACACACACACGCACACACATACATATAAGAAGGATTTCTTTTAAGAAAACATTTCTTTTACAAAAACAAAAGAATCTAACATGCCCCTTAGATTTTTGATGGGTCAGCTACTAATCGGTATTTATAGCTGCTAAAACCTGTTTTCAGCCTTGAACCAAACAATCCCCTGGCTCCAATGACTGTTACCCAGAGAGCAGCTGAGAAGGGAGCAGCCACAAGCAGAGGAGGCCAGACAGAAAAGAGGAGAAGTAATTTATTGATTCTTCTGATCCCTCCCTCCCAGCCTTTTATTACTGCCGGGTGCTCTGAGCAGAACCATCCCAGATTCCCCCACCCCTGCTTGTGTTTGCTCAGATTGCTGCAGCACGGCCCTTCATAGAAATAACCAGCAGAACACCAATCAACTAATTCATCTACTTGGGGGGGGGGGGGGGGTGTTTCTAGCAAAATGACCTCCAACCAAGTGTTTCTTTTACCAGGGTGCACACTTGTGTCGACTAAGTAAGCGTATGAAATTCCTTCTGCCTTCTGTCATCACACCTGATTAAACATCACATATACGCTGTATTTCCAATAGTTGTACTATCTTTCTCCTGATCACTTGCAGGCTGGTACTAATCAAAGAGCTCCAGCTGTAACGGCAAGAACACTGACCTTATTGTAAAGCACCAGAAAGACAGTCTCTGCTCCAAAGACTGTACCTGATTCGAACTGGACATGGGCAAACGTTCCTGTATTTCTCCTGCAATCCTTGCCCAAGTGACCTCCAGCGTAACTTTGGTGGCCTGCAGCTTCCCAAAACGCCCTATGATCTGTCATGGCCCTTGTGACTATTTTGAGGCAGCTGAAGGTGCTGTAAGAGCATGAAGAAATCTTGCTGCTGAGACTGCTGCTGAACTCTGCCTCCTTCCACTAGAGATGGGCACAGCTTAGCACGGGGATGGTTAATTTGACCTATCTAAGAATTTAACATCTGAATTGGCTTCTTGTTTGATTTACAACTGGAGCCAAAGAGTAGGATTTTGCTCATGGGAAATTACCTTTGTGGGTTTTTGACACATACTGGCTGACTAAAGAGAGGAAAGAGATTTCAGTCTTTCCTCAGCGCTAGAGTGTGTTGCATCTTCATACAACAATCACTGAAGTAAAACTGACTACAGAAAATGCACCTCTCCCTGTGTACAAAATGTATCCATGTGCTGAAAGTGTTAGCAACCTGTTAATTAATGGGAATATAAATGATCCAAGGGCTTTCTTTCCTACTTCTTGCAAAGCTTTCCAACCTACTTGTGTTTAAAAGGCAAGAGCGGTACTCGTGCTTCGAAGCTTAACAGCTAAGATGGGTATGTACCTTCCCTGAAGAAAACATTATAACGAATCCATTGCTATTGTGTGGCATAGTGCCTCCTTTTTTAATCATTTCCTTCTCTATTTCAATTAAATATCATGCTTCCCCAAAAATAAAGCTCAAAGATGCAAAATGCAAACCAGCACTAGCACACCCTGATAACAATGGTACCTTCTGCAGATGGTAATGCTATTAGCATGAGTGACTGTTAGTAGAATTATTCTTGAGATAAATATAACCTGAACGGCGTGAAAGTGTCTGGAGGGAGCTCAAAGTGACCCCAAACTCACTCATTTATATATTTCTTGGGTTGCACTTGGAAACTGTAGTAACTAAGATGCTGTTACAGCTCCTAATTCCCCTCAGCCCTGCAGAATCAATGAGATGGGTTATAGTCTTCCTTGCAAAGTCTTAGAAAGAACTGTTTGCTAGATTTCAATCCAGGAGACTCCAGAGCTCACAGGTGTCAGAGGGCAGGTTTTGGCCTGCAGGCACTTGATTGCAGTTCAAGATGACTGAGGGGGGAGAAGGCCACGTAACCTCAGTGACACACATTTGTCAAAGTGGCAGCTAAGAGACTCCTGCTCCTAGTGTGTTGCATGTAAATCTCGGGAAGAGAACAATCACACAAACCCACAAGCTCATTTTTGTCTCTTTGAGTTTGGCTTGCTTGGCTTCTTTCAGAGCAAGGCTCTACTCCAAGGCTGGAAAGTCTATGAGACTCCACAGGAGTGTTACCATGGAGTTTCATGGGCTTGGGCTCAAGCCATAAATATTTAAGTAGAACTAATAAAACAAAACCCAGAAGATGGCCAAATGCCCAAGTGAAACCATCTCGAGCCTGCATGAGCTGGAGGTAAGGTTAATGTAACGTTGAAGATAAAGGGAAAGCAGCACTTTATTTAACACATCTTCAGCTCCTATCATCAAGCCTTCAGAATGGGAGACAAGCTCCCTTTTAACATTAACTTTCCCTCAATAAAAGCACATGTTTTAGTGAGGGGGAAAAAAAAAATCACATATTTTAATAAAATAGAACTAGCAAGGACATAAAAATATGAATTTTGAAAACCAAGCCTGGGTTTCCCAGTGGGAGGAAGTTCACGTCTGCCAATTTCCAATAGCTGGGATGCTGTGAGTACGCATGGTGTTTATTGACTTCTAAATTAAAGCAGTCCATGTCAAGGAGAAGCAGAGTGATAGAGGCCACTCTTCCAGCTTCACACCGTGCGTGTAAAACAGTAACCATCAGCAAAACTTTACTGAATGAACTGCCACCAGTGCAGCCGTGAGGTATTTTGGAACAGGAGAACATCGTCCAGCCAAGTGTGCACCCCTTCTTTGCTTATCTCATTCTCATTTTCTGCTTTTTTCACTGTATTGCTCAATCAATCCCATCCTTCCCCTCAACCAACAAGCCACCCTTCATGTCTCCTGGATCGATTTATATATACCACACACTTCAGTCATTCCCCTTCATTTGTTAACTTTTTCCAGATGACTCTTAGTAAAACTGCCTGGATAATTCACAATTAATCATTTACTCAGTGAGTTTACCTTCTTCTTATGTTCTGTTTTCCTCCAACACATTCTTTGTTAGAAAGTATTCACTCACTACGGGCTGGCGTTGCAGGCGAGTGCCTGTGTAGCTACTGTTAAGCAAGAAGCCCAGCAGAGGTCCCAGTCTTACCCTTCAGACAAAGCTATTGTCCACCAATAACAAGATCAGGAAAAGATGATGTTTTCCACCAGGAAAACAAGATCAGTTGAGATGTTGGGGGTACAGCTCCTCCCAATTCTTCCCATTTAAGGCAGAAGAAGGGAGTATGCCTTTCCCCTTTAACTTGTCTTCTCCTTCCTCTCAGAGCCTGGTCCAGATCTTACAAGCTCCAACATCTTTGCTTAGCTACCCTTTACTACCCAGTATTTAAGCTCCAATCAGTTTTGATTGCGCTTTTTCTCTTGCATTATCATAGTTTAGAAACATGCAGTCCTACTAAATAAGCCATCATCAACATATTATCAGTAGGGCAGACTTCTAGCTCTGGTTAACAGAGAAGCTCCAGTGAAGGCAGCAGCATCACTTCACATTTACATGAAGGGAACTGAGGTGTGAGTGAGTGGCTGGGTGGGTGTTTATCCACTAGCCAAGGCTAACTCAGCAAACAGCATGCCTAAATAAAGCACAACAAGTACATCTTTGGCTCACCTTCCCTCAGCCTCAGTAAGCAGGTGGTTGCTGCACTTGAAAGAGTGAGCCTGAGCCTCTGTTTTGCAACTCTTCAAGTGGTGCTGAGGAAATGTGCAAAAGGACTCCCACAGGGAAAACCTCGTGTTAAGGAAATTCACCAAGAGGAGGGCCGTGCTCCAACACCTCTTTGCACATTTTAATCAGTGACCATAAATACCATAAACATTGCTTAGAATAAGGACTGGTCCTCACCCTGCCTTCTAAGGAACCTGAGCTATAGACCTCAGCATAAGGACACGGAGCTGTTGGAGCAAGTCCAGAGGAGGCCACGAGGATGCTCAGGGGCTGCAGCACCTCCCATATGGGGACAGGCTGAGAACACTGGGGCTGTTCAGCCTGGAGAAGAGAAGCTACGTGGAGACCTCAGAGCAGCTTCCAGTGTCTGAAGGGGGCTGCAAGGATGCTGGGGAGGGACTCTTCATCAGGGTCTGCAGCCACAGGACAAGGGGTGATGGGTTCAGACTGAAACAGGGCAAGTTCAGGTTAGATCTAAGGCAGAAGCTCTTCCCTGTGAGGGTGCTGAGGCGCTGGCACAGGGTGCCCAGAGAAGCTGTGGCTGCCCCATCCCTGGCAGTGTTTGAGGCCAGGTTGGACACAGGGGCTTGGAGCAAGCTGCTCTAGTGGAAGGTGTCCCTGCCCACGGCAGGGGGCTGGAACTGGATGGGCTTTAAGGTCTTTTCCAACCCAAACCACTCTGTGATTCTATGATTCTATGTTCTTTATCCTTTCACATCTCTGGATCATCAACTCTCTAATTCCTTTGTTTTGAAAAAGCACTCAGTGTCTTTGAGAAAACTATATACCACTCATTTTCCCATGGAAAATGGTCTTTGTGGTTAGGCACACTTAGAAGTGAAAAGATGTGGGTTTGAACCTCTGACTGAGCAAGAGCTTTCACCACAGCACTCAGTCACATACAAACACCACTTACCATCACCGTGACCATCTACAAGAGAACATGACCACGATGACGGCTTTGTGAGGGATTAGAGGATTTTGCTGTACCAGTCTCTGGAAACACCTACAAGACAAAGTGCCTCAAGAGCTTCAGGTAGAACAAACACTGGTCTGGGGATGTCAAGTACAGCGGGAACACAATTACTTAGCTGGTCAAATCAGGCCAGTTTAGGCCTGCACAAACCTCAAGGGACAATTGTTCTTTTGCCAGCAGAATAAATGTCTTGCACCCTTGAAGGCTATTGCTGAGGGACAGACATTCTTAGGCATTCCGTACTTTAGGATGATAAATTATCCACTGTGTATTTACCTGATTTCATTGGGAGGTTTTTCATTGTATCATGTACTCCTTTAGCACCTACTTTAGGAAATGAATCATGCCCTAAAAAAAACTTCATTCCTTTCCACTGGCTGACAACAATCTGGCTTTGATGTATTATCCCCAATTTAGGCATCGATATGTCCTGATTAAACCTTCCCCAGACACAAGGAGGACTGGATGTGCTTTACTGCTCGACAGCAGCTGAACAGGCCCTTTTGAGTGATAGGGTTTGCATTTAGACCATCTGATTCTAAAAAAAATGATGCTTTTACCACTCAAGTCTTTTCCTGCACCCTGCTTTTGCGGACCTTGTTGACAAACATTGTGCAATATGAATAAAATGGCATATAAACTGGCTTTTTTAATATATATATGAATAAAATGGCATATAAACTGTATGCTATGTTTGATAGAAATTGTGGAGCCATCTGTCGTTTCACCTTCTGCTAAAGGAATACCAATGTCCAGGTTTTCCATCCTCACTGTGGCTTAAACAACTCAGATTCATTTGGCGTTCATACACTGAGGAGATAGACACGAAGTTTGGAGTGGGAGTGAGTGTTTTAAGAGGGTGCTGTGTTAGAATGGAAAACACTACGCTGCTTCAGCGGGTAAGCATCTGAGCCTGCTTCCACATGAATGAGACATTTCCAGAGGCCTTGGCAAAGCCCAGCTAAACACAATGCTCATTCAGTTCATAAAAAGGGCTGCACTTTCTCTCCTGACAAATCTGACTCCCGAGCACACAGCGTGGCCACAACTCACCTCTGAGCTCCCCTAACGCGGGCCAAAACTTCACAATACCCACCGATGATTTGCCTTCATTAAGAGCCCACATTCAGAATGAAATAAGCCTCGGGACCCACACTTTTCAAGACAATTGATGCATGGATTTGCCAGACCTATCGCTTGCAGCACAGAGCCCATTTTTGTCCCTTTAATGTCCCAGGTATGTGAAACCCACGGCCATAAAATGGAATTCAAACAGGTCTAACAGTCAAGCTTGTCTAGGTACTTTCTGCCCCCAGAAAAAGTATTTGGTGGGTTGCACAAAAGTTCCACTGAGCTCTGCACTGCTGCAGGGCCGCCGGGCTGCTGAGCTTCAAGGAAACACACCATCCTTTATTTTAATCATCTTTTCCTGTGCGCCGCTTACCTTTACGCACGTATTTGATTTGGAAGCGCTCATAGTTTTCATACCTCCATTAATCATTGGGAATGAGCACTGGGGAGCTCTGGGGAAATTTCGGGGGGTGACATCATCACCGGGATCCTGAAAACACTAATGAGGAATGGCAGGGGAGCGCAGCTGGGAAATGAAGCTAAACTGATAACACATTGTGGCTGGCTAATTGCAAAGTTTTAACCCACAGTCAAGGTGAAATCGTTCCAATACTGCTGCGCAGTTGCTCTTCTATGAGCACAACTTCAGTGTGAAAGATGCAAACGCGATACGCAAAATGCTGGTAAAGAGTTAATTCGGCACCTCCCTGCTACGGGTCATCCTGGGAAAGTCACTTCTATCCATCTGGTTAATTTATGAAGTGATCCAATGCTGTATGTGCATTTCTTGGTCCATTCCCCCCCCCCCCCCCCAGGACCCACAGAGGCTGCATGCCTTCTCCCTGTCCTCATCATTAGTTGCACTGAATCTTATAGTCCAAGCATTCATAAGGAATTATGAAGGGAAGTGGGAAAAGATTTACTACTAGAAAGAGTCTTGGACACATACATGTAATAAATCACAGGTCACTGGCCTGGCCTGTAAGCAAACTGTTGTTTAGCCAAAGAAATAGTTTATGTTCCTCTTATCGGGAATGACTTCATTAGCATTTCTAGAATTCTTAACTGAGCACAGGGCAGTTGATCCATCCTGCACAGAAACGGAGCTGAAAAGTGTCCAAGGCTTTATTATTTTTCCAGAAGAAAATGTCCTGGTTTTTCCAGCTGCAGGTTGGGCAAGTTCCATTTCGTGAATGTTTTTAAATCTCCCAAGTATTAATGTTAGAAGTAACACAAGATTCATTAGCTGAGCTTAAAGTAGTTTTCAGAGGTGCACTTGATGGAACACGAGCTCATCCATGATGCTCAGAGGACATGGCAGATTACTAGCCACACAAAAGGGCGACTATTTGCTAACATACACATCAGGAAACCTTGGAGCCAGCCATTGAGATTGAGCACAAAACTATGTCTGACTGAACACTAAGGTTTCAGCATTTTGACATTGCTCTCAATTTGCTTGGGTTTTCATCCAGAAAGCAATGATTTAAAGACTAAAGGCTCTGTTTAGCAAAAATGTTCCACTGCTTTTGCAATGCTTAAGCCAAGAATGTCATGAAACAGCTTTTTGGCACCCAGACGAGCTATTAAGCAGCAGCTCAGCTGGGACCCCAAACCAGGTGTCTCCTGCAGAGAGCACTCAGGAGGTAGACTTTTCATGTTAACAGCTCTCCCCAGCCTTGCTCTGCTCCCAGGCTCCATTCAGGACCGTGACCTCTCTTTCTGCAAAAGCAGTTTCCAGAAGTCAGTCTTTGCAATGACAAATGGTCTTGTCCCGAGCTCCACGTCGGGAGCCCCGTGACCGCACTGACTCCCCACCCGACACAGGCAGGAATTCTCTGTCTTTACACGCCATAGGTGACTGCAGATACTGAAATGAGCGTGATTTCTGCATATGAGTTGAGCAGTGGTCAGTGTGCAGCTCCTCCAGAGACCTGCCAGCCCCCTGAGCGGAACGCTGCACGTTCCGAAAGCTTGCAGTGGGGCCCATTTGGCCTTTTCATCACCAGCCAAATCTCATGTGGTCCTGAAGAGAGAGGCAAATCAAACAGAAGGAGGATAGAAAAGAAGGAAGATGAAAAACCCATAAAGGCTCAGTTCCGCGGCCACGATGAAATGAAACCAACACTTTTGCCACCTGATCAGAGGTGAAGGAAAACTTCCAAAAACATTTGCTGAAAGTCATCTAAAGATTCCAACTGAGGGGAGAGCCTGGGGGAAGCGCTGGGAGGGCGAATGAACCCGCCTTGGCTGTGGGTTTGACCTTTCCCCATTCTCTGGCAGTGTCTTGCAGCAGCAGTTAGCGGAGCAGGAGGCTGTAAATCAGTATCACAGGACATTTGCAGAGCATCGGATTCAGGGCCGCAAGTGCTCGCATGTGAAACTACTCAGAGCAATGAGGCTCATCCAGAAAGCAGGAGATTGCAGGTGTCTGCTCAAAGCAAGTTTCAGTGCTGAACTTTGCTCTTTGCCTCGCAGATACAGCAATAAGCAGCTCCAGTGTAGGAGACGCATCCAAAACAGGCCGGCAGGAGCATTAATGTCCTACTTGAAAGTGCTCCCTATCTTCAGTTCTCCTTAAGAGAATAGTAGTCTGGGAGTGAGACACCAAGAACAGCAAGGACCATCTTCATGCTCTTAGTATCAAGAAACAATTAGACTGCTAAAACGCTCTTGTGCTTATTAAGCTCCAGCTCACAAGAGGAATATTGGAGGAAAGGAACGGGCAGCCAAGGGGACAGGTGGCAGGGCTAAGCTTCTGTCAAAAGGGCCATCTTACAAGGGGAAGCAATTTAATACCGTGTCAGTGCCAATCAGTATTGCTTTCATGGAAGGCTGCAGACGCAGGGCTCTCAGGCCCTTGCTAATTAATTCTCATGGAGATATTGCTAACAGATGGTAAGCACACGATTAGTCACGGCATCTTTGGTGTCCACTCAAACAGAGTCTCACAAAAAGGAAAGGATTGTAACGTTAGCTGTACGAGTTCCGAAGCTACTCTCAAGTAAGATATTGCTACGTTCACCATGATAGCTCTGCCCTACAGAAGTGGAAGTACCGTGTTCATATTCTGCCTGGTAACCCTCAATTGTTCTGAGCGGAGCAAACCTACGGGTGGGCAAATGTCTCTGCCTATGGGAAAGCAAGGCTTAGCTCTGGTTTTTACACAAGATACCTGTCCGTTGCTTCAGTTCGCTGTTGTGAACGGCAAGAGTTTGTTTCTTTCATTCAGAAACATTCTGAAACAGACAGAGCAACTAACATTCCTCGCTCAGTAATACTGCCCATCGGCTTCCTATTCAGCGCTTCCTTGTTGAGGAGAGAGTACACACATGGAGCTCCAAAGCATCAAAGGCTCGTTTTATAAGTCTAATGTTAAAGTTATGTGCTGTTGCAAGCTAGGCCAGCTCCTAAAAGGCATGTAAAATCAGAGTAAATGGAGCCCAGCCTGGCAGCTGTGAAAACTTGGGCTCTTAGTGCAGCCAAAGCAGATGCGGCGGCATTCGGCAGAGCAGGCACTCGGGTCTGGCTTGTCTGCAGGGAGGGTCGTCCAGGCTGGCACATCCCCTTTGCCAACATTCAGATGTGTTGTGCTTGGGTGTTGTCTACACAACGGGGCTGGAAAAGCATGCGGTGATAAACCTGGCATGTTCCAGAAGGAGGATACTTAAAAGAAACAGCATGCAACTAGATTATAGCTCAAGAAATCCCAACCTTTAAGGGAGCCTATAAACTACATACCAAACCCTCGCATGGCTGAAGGCCCCGGAACACATAGCACATACCTCAGAGGGGATAAAAAGGGTTCAGGGGTGGCAATAGCAGTGGGTCTGCAGGAGTTCCTTGGCTCCAGCCCAGCAGAGTCTGGTGTTGGCGCTGGCAGCCCCCATGGCCTCTGTTTGCCAGCAGCTGGCACTCAGATGCTCTGGCACATTTTGTCTCAGCAGCACCTTGTTGCTGGTCTCTTAACGTGGCCCCAGCGCAGAAGTTCAAGTGTGAAAAGCTGTGGATGTGTGCTCGCTGTTCAGCCAGCCCTAACGCAGAGCGATACCTCAGCACGCTTTTTACCTTCTTCTCAGGTCAAGGATAAAGCAAAAACCCCAAAACACGAGAAATCTTTATGTGTTGAAGAGGAGAAAACATCTTCAAGGACAGTCGCTGTGTTCCTTATGGCTGAGGTAGAGCCCAAACCCAGTGGGAGTCTGGCTGTTGACTTCAGTGGAGCAGCCTTGAGCTGCTAAGACTGCTAACACAAAATGTTCCCAACGGGCCTGAGCAGGATGACTCCCCAGCTTGTAGGACAACCTGGGAGAGCAGGGTGACTGGAACCACACAAAGAAGTTAAGTATGGAGTGGAGAGTGCTTGAATGGGAGCTCTGAACACAAGCTTTGTAAGTCAGAACCTTGCTAGGTCTCAACTTTATCCAGATCGATTTTAAAACAGAAATGCATGCGTGTTATTAAATACATGGCAGGTCTGTATGCAGAAAGCTAAAGCAGTTTCCTATGCTCACGAGCGAAAGGTGAAATCACAAGCGCACCGGTCTGAACTGAGTCTAACCCCCTGAGAAAAGAGAGGCGTATTTACTGTCCGTGGAGGGAACGCTCTGTTGATACCAGGCTATATTAGGCTGTGTGATGTGCTTTGCTTTCTCCACTGCTTAAACTGTGTATTTTATCGTCCATTTCCAGGTGGTTTCCTGTGCAAAGTTCAAAGGAGTCAGAGAATTGCTGAATGAAGCTGTTTTTCCTGGGTGAAAAGATGTTTGAAACGCCTGGCAGGGTTAGCTGAGATCCAAACCCACTCCCATTAAAAGGCCAAATTCCAGTCCACAGAAACTGATTTCCCTGTTGTTAACAGTAGGAAACAAATGGTGTCTATAAGACACATCGTGTGTGCCAGAGGGAACTCTGCTAAAAGAAGGCTTCTCAGGGACTGCTAATAAAGCACCCCTCTTGCTTTGGTAGGTTTGCTGTTGCTTTTCCATCAGATAAGAGAGAATGGGCTCTTTCCTCCCCTGTGATCCACCCCTGCTCAAGTATTTCACTGCTGCGGGTCTCTCACCTCACGTAGCCCTGGTAGCTCCAGGGATGGTTTGGTATTTTCAGCGCTGGCTAGAAGGGACCACCTCTGAGAAAGGAGAAGAGAATCAATGTCCCTTTTGTGCCTCCGGGAACTGCACTGCCTTTTCCCAGAGTACGGCCGGTTCTGCACCCTTCCAACGGGAGCCTGAGAGCCTTGACCAGAGACAAATCCCTGCCCGCTCTGAAAGACTGCAGCCATTCAGGAAAAGCATTTCTCCTTTCATACAGAGCTTTAAGAAAAAGAGCAGGTTTTGCGCCCAACGAAGCCAGACTTCTGTGCTTGTTTCTGGCTGCCCACCTATAGACGCAGGCTGGATTAGCTTATCCTCAAAACAGAGCGTTTACACTGGGGAGAGAAGAGTTGGCGGTGCCATTTAAGATGTAATGAACAAATCAGTCTGTCATCAGTTTGTAGTGGTACAAACATTCAGAGTATTGCAAGACAGCCGGAATAACATTGTGCTCTCCAAAGTAAAATGTTAGCGTTTGGTTAGCGGCAGCAGCGGGTACAACTGAATTCTTGCTGCTGGAATGGTCCATTTCTGTGAGGTTAACCACGCTTTGGCCAGCACCAAGCCAGAAATTAGCCTCTTGGCTGCTAAGACAGCGGCCTAAATGTGCAGACTGATGAAGGAATCTGTGGTTCCAGCTGCTTCAGCCAATTCAGGGATGGCATAAGGGAGTCTAGCGTGACTTTAGACTTGGTTAAACCAGGTCTAAAATTGACCCCCCCACTACAGTATCAATGCCAAAATGCAGTACATCTGCTTGTGATAATTGTACACCTTAATCAGAACTGGAATCCCCCAAATGAACGCACGCAACCACAGTGACTGACAGCATCAGCTCTTCAGGCAGAGCTTGTTGAGGCAAGAGGAGCCCAAGTTCCCCCAGAGCTGCCGCTAGAAGGACCAGTGTTTAAATACGTATGAATTTGCTGAATTTGAACCATCCAGGCAGAAAAGCTGTTGCTGCAAAATTTGTTTCCACTGACACAGTTCAGGAAAGCATCAGAGATCTGTGCACAAGTGTGTATCTAAAAACACAGAGGCCCTACTAACAACCATGGTCACTGGTTTTATGGTGATGAAGCATCAGTATTTTATCTGTTACCTTCAAACATTCAGAGAACCAAAAAGAACTCTTCACCCTAGAACCAGCCTCTCCCAACCTGTGACAGTGCAAAAAGGCTGCAGATGTACTGTACTGACACTGTATTCTTGACGTAGTCCCCCTGAGTCTCCACAGGACAGGGTTTTGTCTGACTGCTGAAGTGAAAATTGCACTGAAGAGGGAAAACAGTTTTGTATTCAGTGAGATGAGTCATTACAGTGTTTTTGACAGCAATTCCTTTAGCTTCATCCGGCACTGCATTTGTCACTGGCTTCCCCCAAAACAGAAAGTAAAGTCCTGGCAAGTATCTTAACGGTTATCCTTAAAACTACCTTTTACCTTTGAAGTGTTATCAACCTGTTTTGAGGTCTCAATGTGTTAAGGGAGCACAGATGTGACCACTGTCCCGGAGGCACTCCTATTATAATTAGGAAATGATACTGAGCCTTTAGATACAGAAGAGGAATCTGCGATCTGACTTAGCTATGAGTGAGTCTCAAAGAGCATTACTGAAGGAGTCTGCAAGGGTTGCTGTATTTGAACACACTCATTGGCCTTTTAGTCTGCTCCTGTTTCAGGGAAGGAAGGAAAGAAGGCAGGAAGGAAGGTGGGAAGGAAGGCAGGAAGGCAGGAAGACAGGAAGGAATTTATACACTGCCTCATACAGATAATTGCAAGGAAATAGCTACAAGCATCATGAGTGTGGAAATAACTGGAGAAGAGCATTTATATTCAGTTTTTGTACTTAAGAAATTCTACAGTATTCTTTTTGTTAGACGTCACAGTCTGCTGCACTTTGGATTTCACAGAGCATTTCATAACGCTTTGTGAAATCCACATCCCCTTTTTAACACCAGGCCTTACATATTCTATGTGGTATTGAGAGACACAACACATTCTGCAAGAGGCCGAGAGCTTTTTGCAAGTGGCAAATGCCCCATCCCTGGCAGTGTTCAAGGCCAGGTTGGACACAGGGGCTTGGAGCAAGCTGCTCTAGTGGAAGGGGTCCCTGCCCATGGCAGGGGTTGGAAGTGGATGAGCTTTAAGGTCTTTTCCAACCCAAACCAGGCTGGGATCCTATGAATCTACCAGGCATGTTCACTCACTGCTGAGCCTGGCTTGTTGACCACAGCCTCAGTTGTGCTGATGGCAGCTTTGCAAGTTTAGACGAAAATCCCATCCCTGCGTTTTATTCGCAGCAAGATTAAAGGGAGACATACGGAAAGCACAAGGGAAAATAAAAATAAGAAGCAGAATTGTCTGACATTTCCCCTGTAACACACCATTACATTTTAATACCACGGGAAGTCAGCCTTTGTCAAAAAGCTACGTAACGTAACGGCCTGAAGCTGAAAACCAGAGATAAAAGACCAATTCTGAAAACAGCCATGACACACACAATATCCTACACCTAAGCCCAAGGAAACCAGGCAGCAAAAGCACTATAAGTGCAAAAGCGACATTAGGAATACAGCTTATAAATACATATATTAGAAATACTTCCGGGTCCATCACAGCTGTATTGTCACACAGTGTTTTTCAGAATTGGTTTGCACTGACGATTCCTGTATCTGACTTTGCCCAAATAGACTTTATACCGACTTCAAAGCCTGCGCTTTCCCCATAGGGTAAAATCCCTGGTGTTAGCAATACACATGCAGGCAAAGCTGTCCTGAGACTTCAGGCCTCTACCACCAGTAAAAACCGATCTGCCCAGGGCAAGAAGCAAAAGCCGCCTGCTTTTGTGATGGTTTTGGCGCCTGTTTGCATCCCTCCAGAATGTGCCATACCCGTGGCCAATACTGATCCTGCCGATTCCCAGCTCAAGCAGCGCTTCGTCCCTACCAAAGACCTATAGATCCCATCTGTTGCCTGAGAAAAGGAAGATCCTGCAAGCCCAGAGCCCAGCCTGCTCGTGGAGCTGGCTGCAAAGCAACCTGCTCCCACAGTGCGGAAGAGCAGGAGCAGTGCCCACAGCTCCATGGGTTTAGCCAGTTGTGAAACCACAGAGTAAGGCTCCATTTCTCCACTCCTCGCTCGGCCAGCCCAAAGCACTAAACCCCAAGCCTTTCCTAGCCGTAGATTACGGCTGGGAACTGAAGCATGCACAGAACACAAGCGTGTCAGTGACACACGTACCGGCATGTTCTCAGCCAGGAATTTGATGCAGGCTCCTAAGGAGAAGCGTAGCTGCCTTCTCGTAGCTATGCCTGCCGCAGGAGAAGTTCCTGCTTTTCATTCACAATACGTTGTTGGGGTTTTCAACCTCAAAAATTACTGCAAGATGAGAGAAAGAGAGGAAGAGATGGTTTCCACTCTCCCATCTCTGCCCAGGTACGTGCAGTCAGGATGGGAGCAAAGCCACAGGGGCTGGCTCTCAGCAGAGTTTACCAAGTCATTGCCGTGGCTGTCCCCTCGCATGTGCTCCTCCTCTGATGGAAGTCCAGCTCTCCTGTGCCCTGCTATAATCACTTGTCATGGAAGGAAAGATCTGTCCTCAGTGAGCTTTGCCGTGAAGAATTTCTATCACCGTATAACTATCACTTCCTTTAGTCTCATTACAGCCCTGGAAATTGTATAGGATCAGGACCATTTCTCAGAAGGGAAAACCGAGTTTTCCCTTTTTGGCATGTCAAGAATGATAGCAACATCCAGTGATGAAACCCAAAATTCCCTGCTCCAAAACATGAACTCACGCCTCACCCATAGTGCTTCCTTGCTTTAACCAATTATTTCTACTTTCTTCAGCACACAAATTGAGGCAAGTATTATACATCCCAACATATATAATCCACTGTCCACTTGCATGTATGTCTCCCTTACACTCTCATCTTTGTATACTTGTGATATTGAACATCTTGCTGCATGCGGAGACAGAACAACCATAGGTGCTGCTATATATGTGATCTAACTCATACAAAGACATTCCTGTTTAGGAAGCAGTAGAACAAATCAGACTCTTCCCTGAGGTGATATTTTATTTAAGAGGTAAACTTACAAAGCTATTTAGGGAGCTTTATCAGGACAATTTGAAATCTCCTGGAGCAACACTAGGGATCTTCTGTGCACATAGGTGAGGGAAAGGGGGCTTTCTCTTCAGACACAAGAGAGAGATGGAGGCATTCACTTAGACCATTACACGGCCTTCCCTGTGCCCAATTTGTTAGCCTTATACCACAGGACACTTGACAGCATAATGATGGGAAATGACGTGAAATGTAAAGGAAAGCAAACACCTATTTTGAAGAAATGCCCACTTAGCACTCAGCTCGAGCGCCTGCATCTCCCAGCTCAGCAATAACAGATTACTGGAGAACAAAGTACACATTCTCCTGCGAGAGTGGAAGGGCCCTGATGTATATTTCTATCGCATTACATGCCTACCATCATGAATCTTAATCTTCACGTTAGAGTCACAAGGGCTGCTATTGTTCAGATCCTTTCCATTTTCAGCCCCCATCTGAAAACACACTCTTCCATTCGAAAAAATAATAGTAAAAAGGCTTTGACACATGCCTGGATACAGGGAGTTTCCAAGAAAGAAAAAAGAAGTTTGGTTGCTATTCCTTCCAGTTGTGAAACAGGAATTGCTTTTGTATGAGCACGAGAGTGAGACTAAACATTTATAGAATCAAGTAGGGATTGAAATATAGCATTGTGGTTACTAACATGCTGCAGCAGCAGATCAAGTTTCACGTTTCATCAGCTGAATAGAGTCTGTGTGCTGGGCTATTGTGGTTCAGTAGCTGACAGCAGTCAAGTAAGTGCTGCTCTCTTCCTGGCTTAATCATTCCTATTACACTCAGTGTCAAAACAATAATGTCAGTGAAATGGGCTTGCTGACATTACAGATTAGAACTGAGTGATTCTGAATGTCCTGTGACTGAATTGCGCTTTATTTCCCCCAAATTACATGCTACGATTGCAAATTGAAGAGCTGAGATCTCAACAGGCTGTGTCAACAAATATGGACTCCAAGCTGCCAGCGAGATGATCCGTCATGAAATTCATGAGGTTTATTGTGTACTAACAAAAGAGCAACTGCCGAAACCTTTGGCCATGTGGTTGCAGAGCATCACGAGAACAATCAGCTTTGCTGGGAGGGATGCATTCAGCTGCACAAGACGCGAGAATCCCCGGGGTAATCTTAGAGATTTAAGAGGTGTTCCAGAACTGGAAAGAAATCGTTGCCTTGATTTTCTATCTTCCGTCTGCCAACCAGCACAATTTACCGAGACTCATCTCCTGATCTTCACTCAGAATTCCCCAGTGATGGCCAGAAGCAGGGTTTAATGACCGCAGTCACCAGGACACTCACTGAGAAGAGCAGGGCATTGCTGACATCTGCCCTTTGGGTAGCACAGAGAGCAACTCTGTACTCCAATGATTCTATGATTCGATGACTATGAAAAGCTGAGGGACCTGGGGGGTCAGTCTGGAGAAGAGAAGGCTCAGGGGGACCTGATGGCTCCCTACAACTGCCTGACAGGAGGATGGAGCCAGGAGGGGCTGGGCTCTGCTCCCAAGGAACAAGGGATGGGACAAGAGGAAACAGCCTCAAGCTGCCCCAGGGCAGGTTTAGATGGAGCTAAGGAACAATTCCTGCCCCAGAGCGGGCTCAGGCATTGGAACAGGCTGCCCAGGGCAGGGCTGCAGGCACCGTGGCTTAGTGGTGGCCTTGGCAGTGCTGGGGAAGGGTTGGACTGCATGAACTTCAAGGCCTTTTCCAACCTCGTTGATGCCATGATTCCATAAGGATATGTGCTAATAGCAGAAGATTCTGACACATTTACCAACTGTGTTTTGATTCATTACTTTTGCTCAATGAATGGTTCCTGGGAAGCCCCAGCTTTACCCAGTTACGTGCCTGGCAACCTCCTTTGTGTAAGTGAATGAGAAAGCATGTCCTCATTTCATATTTAGCAGAAAGCCAGTCATGCACGTAATGAAGGAACAGGCTTTAGCATGGAATAATGGGTGCCAGGAATACAGCAATTCGTGATGTATAATCACAGCACATCTGTTGCTGTCTCCCCATGGGTGGTCCAGCTCCAGAACTTCCCCAGTGTTGCACCTTTTGCAAGGCAGCCCAGTGCTGTGATGAGTGCTGCTTCCCATTTCCCATAGGCTAACACTGCTTTTCGGGGTGAACCTACTGTAGAGCTCCAATAACAATGGCAATCACCACCTGTGGTCAAAAGGAGAAACTGAAGAGTACGTGTGGCTAAATACACACGTGCAGTTTGGGTTGATTTATCGTCAGTTAGAAAAGCACCCTCAGGTTTTTCCATCCCTGTTTTCCCAGTGCTTTGACAATAAAGGAATTCTTTTCTTCTTCCTCATAACTGTAGTGGTGGTGGTTCCTCAGGTCACAAATGACTCCACGACATAAGGACAATACGATCTCTCCAACGGCTAGTTAGAGTGTTTTAGCATTAACTCTGCATTTCCTCTGCCTTTCTCTTTCCACTCTCTCCTCCTGCCCCTCTCTTCCACATTTGCAGTGTAAAGGGGACTCTTCTCACCCAGCAGAGCACTAAAGCTCTCTCCAGATGCTTCAGTCCCATCCTTCCCTGTGGGTCTTGCTCCAGAAATGCAATGGAAGGATATTTCTAGGAGGGTTGGAGCTAGATGATCTTAAGGTCCTTTCCAACCCTAACTATTCTATGATTCTATAATATTAAGCTTTTATTAACGCGAGGTGGCTCCTTTCAAGCAACTATGGCAAACTTGATGGTAAGAATGAGAGCAGAACCTGAACTAGTAAGTTACAAAACACCCTTGTTTAGGGACTACAGACTGTTATGGGGATGGGCAACAAGAGGCAGCTCTTGGATCTCTCAAAATCTAAAGTGCCTGGTTGCAGACATGCAAAGTGACTGACTATACACTATAGGACTATACACTATAGGACTATACACTATAGGACTATACACTATGGGACTATACACTAAAGTTCAGCAAAGACCTACCAAAGCCTCAAGCATTCCTCAAGCATATCTTTGCCCCGGCGGTCACTTTTGCCTTCTTCCTGTCCTCAGAGCTCAGCCCCAACTCAGTCCCTTCCGCCTGTCCACCTCCACCTCCATCACGTTTTCTCCCAAAGAACAGAAACGCCACCACCAAAAGGCAGTAAGCAGCTTATGTCCCAGTGTCACTTCAGACAGAGGGAAGATGAAAACACATGAAGACACTTGGTTTTCCCAGATTTGGGCACAGCCAGGGGAAACAAAGGGCAGCTTTGATTTCCTCTGCCCACTCTGTGCCCTGGGACAGGCTTATTCATATCCCATGGGGAGGGAAGTATGGCTTGGATGGGTGGCAGCATCCAACCCACTCCTTGGCCAGCCCACAGCTATCATGCTGAGCCCCAGCTCAGCGCTCAGCTCAGGGCTGGCCCCAAACTGAGCTTGGCTCACAGGGTCCTGCCAAACACTCTCACAACTGTCGACCTTAGGAGGAGTTTGAATGCCAGGACTGCTGCCTTGGGACCGCTGCCTTGAGATTGTCACCCTGGGACCAGGCCCATCTCCAAGCCAGCAGACTTCAAAACAAGCTGAAAAAACGCCTCCAGGGAAAAATGCCCTTTAAAGAGGTTTTTTACACTACAGTGGAGCTCTGGCTCTCCCTTAAGGCACAGATCCACACGCTAATCAACAGGCAGAGCTTCAGCAGGAATCCGTGGAAACCCATACATTTCCCAGTCATTTCCATGAAGAAATATCACACTTCATTTTCTGATAAAGTCTTCTGACCAAGCTAATCTTAACAAAATTAGAATAAAAGGAGCAATGTTCTTTCTGGAAAGCCCTAATGAAGCCCAGGTATGTGGTCTAGGAAACACAGAGCTGTGTAACCTGATGGAAACGATCACTGCCAATTGTCAGGACACTTCTGCTTCTTCTCATCCTAGTTTCAAGTCCATCTGGTTTCCACCTGCTCTGCATAAAACTGGTTCCTCCGTATTCCAAACGTGAGCATCACGTTCTCTGGTTTGGTCCATCACTCTCCAAGTGACGTTTAACTCAAAAAGTCAACTCCACCTGGAATATGGATGCAGCCAGATGGGAAGGAGATGGGTGTCACAGGAAACTTATCTGAGCCATGAGGAGACATCCCAAACTTCAGAAGGGGCAGTTCAGTGGGGACATGGATATACCAAGCCTCTCTGATTCAAAACTTCAACTGCTTCACTTTTAAGAACCGGATTCCTCAGCATAGGAAGGGCATGGAGCTGTTGGAGCAAGTCCAGAGGAAGCCATGAGGATGCTCAGGGGCTGCAGCACCTCCCGCATGGAGACAGGCCTTAAACTTTCACACCCTCTGCACCAGTTTTGCACTCTCTCCGGACAGTATGCCTCACCTGTGACCTGAAATCTCTAATGGACAAAGCACACCTTCTGTCTCCATTACTGTTTCCTAGAGGGTTTTCCATTTGCTGCCGGTATTGGCACTTATTAAAGATAATGGTGAGTTGTGAGACCTGTTAAAAACATAAAGTTCATTTGAAGTAGTCCTCATAAAGGTATGAAATAAGTCTTAAGTTCAATATCCAGAACTGAAGCTGGAACATGAGAATTTCTCCTTAGATGTAAGGAAAAGATTATTTACCATGAGGATCACTGGACACTGGGACAGGAGTTCAGATTGGTTGGCAAGCTTTCTGGATACATGAAAGTCAGCTAGAAATACAGTCCTGAGCATGCTAACTTTATGTAGGAAGACTGGATTACAGGCGTCAGAGGTCTATTCCCACCTACGCTATTCTGTGATGCGATTTTCAGCGCAGTTTATGTCCTATGACACCAAAATGTAGCTGCCAGGCAGGCTGCAGGATGAAGCACTTCCGAAGTCAAACTGCAGCTCCATCAATGCCCTTCAGCATCGTGACACTCAGCACTGCAAGGCTCAAGAAACAAGGCAGTCACCCACCATCAGGTGTCACATTCTGGACAACTCTTTCACCCTGTTCAAGAGATGAGGTTTTAGGTATCAGGTTCCTTCGGGGTAGAACAGGATGCGTTAGCAACGCTAAAGGGGAAGCAGCTGTGCTCTGAGCATCATCTGCTAACATGGAAGCCCCTGGAAAGAATCCTTCTGCCCGATACTGATCCGATTGTTCTGATTGAGGAAATCAATGTTTTCCCAAGGCAGCTGTGCTGATGCAACCGCTGAAGTGGGCAAACTTCTGCTCCTTTCAGAACACAGCTTAATCCCCTGAAGTACCCGACGGCCCTAGAATAACAGTCCCCCTCACAGAGGTGTGCGATGCAGCTTTGGAGTGTTATAAGCACAGATAAAGGGCTACCACACCTCCAAGCAGATTGCTCTACAGGTGCTCCTGCAAACCTTGGCCGTGCTGATGGCACACAGAGGATGCTTTTTCAAAGGACATCTCCTCATTTTATTTTCCCTGCTCAAAGCATGATCCGTGCACAGCAGCCAGAGCCTGCCTTGCATAAAGGCGTTTTCCAGCACCACGCAAGCTGGAATGAGTCAGGTTAACGAAGCCTGCTGTGGTTATGAAGACAGCAGAAGCTGCGCTGGGTGTGCAGCACTGGCTGAGGAAGGGGGATGATCCCCAAGGTGCATGTTTACAGCAAATGGGGGGCTCTGCCATGGAGTGAATGAGACAGTGCGAAAGATACCTCGTGATCCTCTGAGTAAAAACTAGATGGCAAAGGTGCTGCATAAAAGGGTACAGTTATCTTGCAGGCTGAACAAAGCCCATTCCCAGCACAGGAGTGATCCTCCTGCCAAATTTCAAGTTTCCATTACCTTTTGCAGAGGTGCTAGAAGCATTAAAATCTTAAAATCTCTTAAATCATAAATTTTCCTTAATCACTTTTCCTAACCTATAGGCTGTTCAACCTTTCCTGACTTAAATATGGGGAGAAAGTCACCCTTTGTCTAGGAGCAAGCATACAGATGTGCAAGTAAAGCTTGGGGAGGAATTAGGCTGGCCTAAAGTAACTGAATGGCAGCAATACTTCATTGCATGTCAAGCAAATGACCCCGACAGAACCTTTCAGAGTGCTATAAATGTTGCTTTCAGAGCCCCACACCATGGCATCAGCTGGTACCTCTACATTAGGAGCTCAGTTCTGATCAGGACTCTCTTTGAAGGGAAGAGTTGCCCCAGTTCCTGTAATGTTGTTCCCATCCTAGGACAGAACTCAGCATGCAGGAACTGGGTTTCCTCAGTTTCCTTTCAAGGATGTGCTGTTCTCCAGCCAAGACTGGTCTTTTAGCCAATGGGAGCAGGCTGGAGTCAGTGCGAAATGAAGCTCCTTGCACCACGTATAGCTTGGATGTCAAGCTCTTCATATCTGTTGCTCCACTGTACACATCTACTCCTTAATGTCTGCTAAGGCAGAAATCTGGCTGAAAAGCAATAAAGGCATGATTACTGCTGACAGTGCTGCACACAGCATGATGGCATTACTGAAAATGCCACGTTTACTCTGGTTTGAAAACAGTAGCTTAGAACACACCCCCCCCCCCCCAGTCCCACTGCAATAGTGCTGAAAGTGGATGCACAGGAATGATGAGTTTTGCTGCACAAATGAAGGAGCCAGGAAGAAGATGTGCCTGATTTGGTCCTTCTCAGATGACTTTGTGTGAGGAGTCACATTCTGAAGTCATTTCTTCAAGAAACCAGTTTACTATCTAATTAAAGCTGTTTCAAAGCCTCTGAAATCTCTCCACGAGGATAAGAACCACAAACTCACTCTGCATACGAGCAACCCAAAAGCAAGAGCAGATGGAAAATGCTGCCTAGAGAACACGGCCTTGGAGATGCTCCCACCAGCATCCCTGGCTGTGGCTCCACACCTGCTGGTGCTGGATACTGGGCACTGTTTGATCGCAGCCTGACAGCTCTGATTTACATCAGAAGCAGGCAAACGACCGCATCTCTCCTGCAGTAACAAGAGCTTTCTGCTGTACAAGGACATGGAGTATGTGACCAGTGTAATCTGCTACTGCAAAGTTAACCTGTCAGAAGATACTGAACCAATTTGAAACAGCAAAGTGAGTTTACAGGGGATCAGCAACTTGCACCGCATGGCTGTGGTACCTTTGTTCAGTGCTAGCAGTAATGGGTTTACTACACCACGACCCTTTGGAGAATTCAGGCTACTCACAAACATGTGCCCTCTGCTAAACCGACAGAAACCTCTGATTCCTGCCTGCTGCAGCAAACGGTGATGCACTTTATGACATTACCGCCTTTCCTTCTGCCATCCGTGCTCCTCAGCCTGCTCCATCTGCTGCCAAGCAGCGGCAGAGACAGCAGAAGAAAGAGGAGGTGCTGCCCACAGGCTGGTGGTGGCCAAGTCCACCATGAGGCAGCTGAAGGGTACAGAGGAGGAGGAAGTGCCCCCAGATCACAATGGGAGGACCACAGATAACACCCCCCGCTCACCTGCCTTGCAGGAAGGGCTGCGACCCAGCGGCCAGTCTTCTTTGTGAAGGACTTTGTGCTGGTCCCACATGCACACCTACACCGTGTCCCGCAGGCATTCCCTGAAACACTGTTCTATTTGCTGTCTCTAAGCCCTCGTTTACCACACGTCTTCCAGGTAACCAGATCACTGGCCAAGCTAATTTGGAGGATATTAAATCAAAGACAAATGTATCCCACAAACCACAGGCTTTCTATGGACAATTCCCCATGGACATCGCAATCCACTGCAAACCCCCGCAAGTCCGTTGTTCAGCTTTCTGCCGTCTACGAAGCAGAAGACAGGAGGGAAGATGGGATATTCTTGCTTTCTCTCTACATCAGATCTCAGGGTAGAGGAGGAGGAACGTGTTGACAAGATTTCATGTTTATTTGGTGAGAAGCAAATTGAAAGCACGCTTCAAACAGCCAACAAAAACTGCTACAACAAAAAGAGGGCAAAATCAATGCAGCGGTTGCCGCGGGATTTAGCGTCATTCATACAGTTATGGTGGTGACTGTGAGCTGAGCGAGACTGGAAAAATAAGGCAGGATACACTTCTGTTGTTTCCACAGCTTGTCTGTAGGAACACACAGAGGAAAGACCTAACACCCTAAACAACGGGCCATCACTTCATGTATCGTTCACATGTGTGACAACCTGCTCTTCATGAGGCAGGTTTGCTCAGAATTAGCCGAATCCTGTGAATCAGCATCACCTGAAGGATGCTGGAGCCGGACAATCTTAAGGTCCTTTCCAAACCTCATCATTCTGCGATGCAACTCCTCTACCTGGTCTGGTCAAGGGCTGTCCCTGCACAGCATCTCTTCGGTCCTGAAGCGGATGGGGGATGTTCTTACATTCCATGCTCTCTTTGTATTTGTTGTGGCGACTGTTCTGCTCAGTTAACAACTGCTGTTACCGGAAGAACGGTTTTACTACCATTATTACATCAATCCCACAACAATAATTAGTTGTGGGAGGACCTAGATGTAAATTAGTACATAAAAGCCATTCTGTAGCATGCCCAGGAAGCAAGGCGGCTTCTGGACAACAGGCAAATTGAAAGGGGCTGCCAAAACCTTGTGGAGTACATTAAAATAAATACTTTAATTTACTAGGGAATGCGAGTGCCATTTGAAATGCAGAGAAAAGCCTGACTGGGTGGTTATTATCAATTAGAACTGACCTAATGATTAACTCCTATAAATGGAGCAGGTCCTGCTCAGAGGTAAGCGGTGTGACTTACCAGTTCTCAAAGGCACTTTCCTCTTACCCTCCTTGCTATGACTGAGGCTCAACATTTACATCCCATCTGGGGGACGGCCTGCTCTGTCATTGCTGTCCCTGCTGTGTTTTGCTCTTGGGCTGGGGCAGCTGGTGCTACAGAAGGGAGCTGGTCAACCCAACACCCAGGTGGTGCAGGCGAAGCTCATGCACAAAGAGCTGAAGCGCACCCAAGCAATGAATCCAGCTGAAATACATAGCCAGTTCGTGATGATCAAAGTGGTATTCAGACCATCAACTCTCTGCTTGGCTCCCTCGGCCCCAAGAGGAAGCTAAAAGAGGAAGGACAGAAGGTGTAACCCTGTGTGTTAAAATTCCAATGGAAGTATTTCCCTCCGCAGGAAGCCCTGAATTTCTGGACCAGCAGAAGTAAGCACATAGGGATTGTGCAGTCACCTGGCACTTCTGCTTGATGATTTCACAGACCTCGTTAAGTGAGGTGAATAATCACCCTTCCAAATGCTTCAGAAAGTCCTAGAAGTGACAGGCAGTGCTCGCAAACACAACCTGTTTGCCTGGGGAGCAGCAACATGTCTCTGAACATCAAGGGAATGAAGTTCTAGTACAGCCTTGAAACACAAACAGGGGAATGGGGGAATGATCTTAGAATCATCATAGAGTACTTAGGGCTGGAAAGGACCTTAAGATCATCCAGTTCCAAACCCCCTGCCATGATCTCAAAGGTCTTTCCCAACCCAGTTGATTCTATAATTCCACGAGTTGACAAGAGAGAGGAAAATGACGCAGCTAGCCTGGAAATGAACAAAATCACCTAACATAGCATAGAAAAGCAGAAACAGTTCCTAAGCTCTGTAAATTAGGAACCTTGGAGAACCTTATGCTCATTGTTTTATCAAGGTCAGACATGCAGCCTCAATGGAAAACACTCTTGAGGTACAGGCTTAAAATTCACTGTATGCATCTCCGTATCTTACTACTGGAAACCAAGTTATTTGGGGCGTTAAGTTTGTTTTGACCACACGTATCACTACTTTGAACCAAAGGCAAAAAGCAAAGCAGAAGTGCAGTGAAGATTTCGGTATACTTCAAGGTATAACTCTGCTGGCACTCAGTCACTTCTCAGGTTCATTGACAGTAACATGCTTTGAGACGCTCAAGCACCTTTACATCTTTAGGCGTTTTGAATAACCAGAGCACTGAGGCGGGCAACTCAAACTTGGCTGCATGTTTCACCTACAGATCTTGATCTTTCCCTGAGAAATAACGCTTTAAGAGCTCCTGAAGTCACTGGATGCTCAGGGGTCTGGAGCATCTCATCCATGCAGATCAGTATCTCAAAGGTGGTGACCAGAGGATGGGGACAGACTCCTTCCAGTGGTGTCCAGGGACAGGATGAGGAGCAATGGCCATAAACTCAACACGGGGAAGAATTTCTTTACGTGAGGGTGGCAGAGCCCTGGCACAGGCTGCCCGGGGGGGGGGGGGGTGTGTTTGTGGAGTCTCCCTCTCTGGAGCCATCCCAAACCCGCCTGGACACGTTCCTGTGTGCCCTGCTCTGGGTGGTCCTGCCGTGGCAGGGGCTGGACGGGATGAGCTCCAGAGGGCCCTTCCAGCACTGATGGCTCTGGGATTGTGCGATTCTGACTCCGGAGGTGATGGAGCCTTCACGCCTTTAAAGACCAGGCTGGAGAAGCATCCTCGGAGGACGCAGAGTAACCCAGCCGCACTGACGACCCGAGACGACAGCAGCCCGTCCCTCCCCTGTTTGGGGGGGCAATGAGGGGCTGCGGGCCGTCCCCTCGTGTGCGCAGCCGGGGCCAGGGCACCTCGGCAGCCCCGCGGCTGAGGGCTCAGGGTCGCTCCGGGCTCCCCGCTCCCGAAGCAGACCCCGGAAGGGGTTCGGGACGCTCCGGAGCCGAAAGGGCTCGGCGCCGGGGTGCGGTTTAGCCGGGGAGCTGCTGCCATCTAACGGCGGAGGGTGGAAACACACACGGGCGCCGGCCGGGGGCTGGCGGGGCTGTGGACGGCTGAGCCAAAGGCAGCATCAGGGACCTCAGCCTTTTCCTCACCCTCGGTCGCTAGGATTCCGCAGTACCCAGGAGAGGATGGGGGCTCTTCTTAGCCCTCCTTTTAGTGCTAATGTACTTGGTTTATTCTCCTCTATAGCCGTGGCCTGATGAAGGTCATCCTTAGAGGCTACTTGCTCACTCTGAAAGCCGCACAGTAACAAGTATTGCCTAGCAATGAGCCCGGGTGTTATTCCAGAGAGGGGTCAAGTGCCAGAAACAGGTAACAACTCAAGTGCTCTCTATCCAAGCCGTTTGCTGGCCCTCAGGACATCAAGGAGTGTTATCTCTGCCTAATGAGATCACACAAGACACGAATCTGTGACTTACATTGAGTGATTTAACTGATTTCCACTTAAAACGCAAGGTGGCAGGTAACACAAACATACACGTAAGAACCGCCAGGTGGTTTATAGGAAACCGAAGCTGGCTATAAGAGAAACCTGTAAAACTTCCAGAAAATTCTTGAACGTCCCGTAGCATTCCACAGCAGTGCTGGAATTTGTTAGGATTACACAAGGCATTGGCAGACTCCAGCACGCGGCATTTTGGTTGAGTAACTCTAAACTTGGGGTGCCGAGCCCTCCGCATATCCTGAGCGATCGGCGCCAAGTCACGCTGCAAGTGGCTCCAGCAAGCCCCTGCACCACAGCAGCATCACTCGCGGTCTTGTGGGATCTTCCAAAAGGCAAACGAAGGGGAAAACTCCAGGGCCCTATTATTATACGGCGGTTATCAATAAAGCCCTATTCAAAGCAGAATCCCACATTTCACGTCAGGTTTCAGGCCCTCTCTCTGAGACTGGGAGCCACAGGGAAAGCCGCAGCTGGTTGGGGAGGCTGTACTTCCCCCATCAGCCTGTGGCCGCAGGGAGAGTGCAGTAGGATGGGGTGATGGCAGAGCAGGAACGGCAGGGAAGGGCACGGTGAGCTGCTTGTGCAGCCACCCTCCTTGGTCGGTGGGTACCACAGGCCCTGTGAGCTCCCTGGGGCCAGCAGAGCCCCAGGGCTCCTTAGCAAACCTGCTGCTGGTAGCTCAGCCCACTGACTTGTGCTTTAAAAGGTTAATGATGCACAGAATGTTATCCTTTATTCTTTACTAAACCCCTACTAGGGCCCTTCCGCTGTTGGCTTCCACAGCCAGGACATCAGGACAGGCAACAATATGAACTCCCCTCTGTGCTTCCTCCTCTCGAGGGCTCTCGAAGGGAAGGCTGTATCTGCACACCCGCCTGGCAGTCAGTGCTGCACACACCAACGCTTACAGTGTACACTGCATGCTTCGGTTTAGGGCTTTCTGCGAATCGTGCATCCCCTGAAACCACCCCAGCATCCTGAGACCGTCGGCTTCCTGTGAGGAACACCACATCCTCTGAGCGACCAGGATGCTCGCTCCCCTTGGCCAGATGACGACGCACGGCAGACAACGAACACTGACCACATGGTGTAATGATGTGGTCCAACTACAAGGTTCGCTTTTTTCTCTTCAGGAAAAGCAGGAAAAGGTTTTTAGCCCTTTCATTTGAAGGCAAAGACCTGCTGAGTTCAAACTGCAAAGGCATCATAAATTCAGTGAAATGACTCCCTCATCCAGCCCAATGGTATGCTTGAAACACTGCAGAGGGAAGAAAACGTGTAAAGAACATGCGTTTTTTTGAAGAAAATGATAACTTAGCCCATTTAAAGAAATATTCTTCATTAAAAACCATTGTTTGGGTGTTTTCTCTGTGGTTCCCCCTCATTTTGAATTACATTTTTGATACTAACCTCTGCTGAGGTTTTCATGCAGTAACCTAAGCTGGAGTCTGTTCTGAAATGACACCCATGGATGCTACATCCACTTTGCTGAGGCACAAAGGGGGATGCCTGCAGACATTAACGGGTTATCAAGAGGGAGGATCCATCCTCCAGAGTTTAGACTTTGAGTAAAAGGAGTTATTCTTTGATACACTTCTGACTTTTAATTCTCTGAGGCCGGCGTCTGAGGAATTACTGTCCCCAGAAATCACTGCAGAAATGGCTTTGTGCTATTAATTGCCGAGAGACTTCATCCAGGAGAAGACAGAGCATCCTCTTATACAAAATCCCCAGCACAGTAACAAAATATTCTAGTCACATCTGAACGCATAAACCCCCCGATTACATTGTCTAGTACGCCAGAGACACTTCATGGTGCCTCATTTCAGTATTGCTGCATTAAAATATCAGCTGGTTTTGAATAATACAGAGCTAATCATTGCAAGAAACCCCTCAACCCCTCAGCAAACACAGTTTAAGCTGGATGCATGAAGTGGGGCGGGGACGACAGAGAAGTCAGAGAAGCTCAGACAGAAGCTTTATAGGATCAAACAGAGACCATTTGCTGATCCGGTAGCTCTGTGACCTTCTGGGCTCCATCAGACCATGTTCTCCACAGGATAACACTGGAGCAGCTTTCCTTCCAACACGGCTTAAAAATGCTTCTTTGTTAGGAGCGCCGGGAGAAGGCAGAAGGGGAGATAACAGAGCCTGAGGCAGAACAACTTTTTCTGCCCAGAGCATAATGAGTGCTCCCTGCTTTCAGGTGGGGGAAAAAGGGATCAAATGGAATAAATGGGAACTGGTGTCTTTAAGGATCCCTTTCTTTGACAGAAAGATCACGAGTTGCATTGCAAAATAAGTTACAAAACAGAGTTCACGTTCCCCTGCTCTCCCAGAGAATGATTGGAATACCATATTATACCAGTGATTTACAGCTTAATAACTGCAACGGTTTTCCATCCATGTTAATAAATAGACTGCCTGTATTCAAGTTCACATAGTATGAGCAGTAATAGCTTGGATTTAACAATGTTATTTCTTAGGAGCATGCACCTTAAGTATAGAGCTTTTATAACCCTGCCTTGGAAATTATGCATCCGGACAAGGAAAGAAAGAATTTGATCTTTAGCTGGTCAGAAGAAAAGCACAGAATAACTATGCCCTTAGAAAGGCCTGGCTGCTGTATTAAATAAATGATAATGCTATAGCGAAATTCTCATAGGGTGCATAGATGAGAGAACTATTACTTTAAACCGTGACTGTTCACTCTTAAAAACAGGGAAGTGTTGAAGCACTATCTACCCGGTTTTCTGCAAAAGTGAATGTTTTGGGTAAGGGACTGGAGTACCATAACGTGAAAGGTGCCACAAACCCTCTTCAAGGCCTAAACCAGAATTCAAAGGAACTCGGCAAGCCGGAGAAGCGGTCTAAAATGCGAAGGCAACAATTAGTACAGGCAGATGCACAGGAGGCTCACGGTGGATGGTGGATTAATTGTGAGTCAACAACGGGAGGCTATTGCAAACTGAGGCATGTTCTATCCAATGCGTAGGAGGTGATTATTGTACTCACTGCTGGCCAGATCTGAGCTGGTACTTTCGGCACCATAGCTGAAAGAGACGGACGTAACTGGGGAAGGACCCCAAGGACAGCAGCGAGTATAGAGAGGGTTTAATGTGTATATGAATGAAGTGGGCAAGCTGAATGTTCTCTACCGCGTCTCTTTTAAGCAAGGAGATTGAAAGGAAGTAAACTGACAACTTTGCGTGGAGGGACAGCACACGCTCAGCTGTTCCTCCTGACCACAGTGGAAAGAAACACAAGGAATCCGCTTGGTTTTCATCAAAAGCCATTCAAATCAGCATTGGGAACGGCTTGTCCATCTGCAAAAATACTGAGGACTACCGGAAGGTGTGGAATTTCCCCCTTTTTATGACTTTTCAGTGGGTATTTGTCCTGGATGCACCGGGGCTTAAATCACAGCAGTACAAAACCATCACTCGTGAATGGCTGTCCTCGTCCATTTGAAATTGTCCTTCTGCAGACGTGTGGACCAGATGACCTCTAGAGGTCCCTTACAGTTCTTCATCTCTGTGAAGTTATAGGGAGCTCGGAGGTAGCAGGCAAAGGAAACAGCAACAGCTACTGAGTAACAGCTCACTTCACCGAGATGGTTTTATTCCTCCCTGCCACTGGCATACATCCACATTCGGAATTTACATGCTGCTGAACTGCATCCAAATAAGTGTCTACACATAGTTACAAATACGTCCTGTAAGCCAAAATAATTGTTTCTTCTAATATGAATCATCTTGAAGAGCATTTTATTATTATAAATGAGAAAGTTTCTAAAAATATATTCTGCCCTATTTGGCATGGTATTGCAAAAATAACATGGTCTTAAGCTTTGAAAATGTCCCCTCCAGCCAAGTCTTACCCAAGTTGACTGGTGTATCTGAGGGCAGAATTTGGCCTACTGCAATTAAATCCAAGCGTTGCATCAGGGTTTAACTAGCGCAAGACCTTGCTTTTTGGTGTAAAGGCAGTGGAAATTTCTATTGTCTTTTTTTGTCAGTGTTTTTGGACTGCACCAGGCCTTCCATAGAATTTAATCGTATGATGGGCCCAATTCAAAGGTCACGGGTGTGCCCAGCAGGAAAGAGTAATCATGGGTCAGTGGGACTAGAAAGGCAGAATTTAGAGCTAGAACTGGGTTTGCCCTCCCTGCTCTCCCCGTTTAGAAAGAACAGGCCCTGATGCTACCTGACAGAAAAGCACATCTGAAACGAGTGGCCAATGTTGAGTCACCACACGTGGACTCATCCGTGAGTGCTTACACATTTCTTGGCTGTTACTCTAAAGGTAAAAAGAATGAGCCTTAATGGGACTGACTTTTGGGAACTGTATCTTTTCTTTTGGAAAAGTACATCTGGAGGCATTATCCAAGTGCTTTTTTTTCATGGGAGACAGCTGCTGGAGCAAGCTGGACCAGGATGCAGCTCTGTTTCGCTGGCTGACAAAACCACTCTCCCCAGTACCCGGGATGGGTGGCAAATCAGGTAGAAGACCGTGGGATAAAACCTGTAAAAGCAGTAACATCTGACCCACCGTGAGCTGGAATTGTATAAAGGAATGTTATAGGAGTCGTGCTTCAAGCTGAAAACCAGATTCTGCTTCCAAAGTAGGTGTCAGTTTGGCATTCACACGAGCAGCAGACATCATTGTGAACACACTGCAGCTGTGAAGGCAGAGTCACATGCTAAATGATGGAGACCGGTTACAAACACTTCTATGGTACATGCCAACTTCCAGAACTCTCTAGAACTCTCTTGACTGTAATTTGGTTTCATAGCTTGGAACAAAAAACAGGCTTAGCAAGCCAACAGCGTGCCATTTACCTTGCATGCAGCCACACGTGATAACATGGCCATATCTAGAACAGGAGAGGAGAGGAATGGACCTACCTATGACGATCATTGAGTAGAACTGCAAAATCTGACCAAATCCCAAGGCAGTTGTTCAAAGTGTTTGTCTTTGCACTGCTTCAGAAACAATCCAGATCACAAAACTGAATTTGTCCTGCTTTGATCACTCTTCTATGAAATACTTTAACTAGACGTAGCAGAAGGAAGGTAGTTGGCCTTTATTATTAGCTGGCTAATGAAGGCATTCATTACAAAGAGATTACAAAGAATACATTAAAAAGGCAAATGATACTGGATGCTCCTGTCGCTATTCTGTGTGGTTTATGAGAAAGCCAAGTCTTCATTCAAAAACCTCTCTCACAAGAGCTGATGGCCAAAAGACAACAGGTAAGAAAAGGGCTGTGGGGGAGAGAAAAGAGCCACTCGCACTAACAGACCTTAAACAGAGACTGACAGCAGAAACTGATGAAAGAATCTGACCACTAGTACAAACACAGCAGCGCTCAAGGCATTCAAAAGGATTCCTGAATTCCCTAGGCGTATGTAAAAGGATGTGCCAGGCAATGTAGGGTGCCCATATCCCATGCACTGGAGTGCTAGAGATCAACGTGGACGAGTGTGAGAAGGATCAGCAGTAGATTACACTAAGACTTGGAAAGATGCCTCTTCTAAGCTGTATTCCATACAGAAAAGGTCAACATTTCCGGCATTCAGAAACTCAAACCCAAACGAGAAGGGTTCAGTATGGTGCAGCCCCTGGAACATGCTGTCAGCCCTTTAGCAGCTAGAAAAGATGTTATCAGGAGAGGCGAGACTGCAGAGGAATGGTCCGGGAGGCTTAAGGCAGATAAAAAGAGCAAGATGTCACCTGATTCTAACTCTTTTTCTCTGAGATAAAAAAGGTTTAGCAAATGCACTGGGTTTACAGAATAGGTGCCAGAAGAGAAAGTTTTAGTGTGAAGGGAATGAAAAAGAACCCCATCAGTCATCAGAACTATTCCTCTTTGACCTCCCAGTCAGGATGCCAGTGACGTGCAGCAGTAGCTGGCATAAATACATGACTGGCCATGGGATACAACAGTGTAGTCGTAGTAAACAGAGAGGTGAACAGGACAGCAGGAGCACATCTGACAGAATTAACCAAGCCTGCAGATTCATCCTTCTGCGTACACGTGGAAGCGTCTTGGCTCACAATAACTAACCAATGCTCACTGAAAGCAGCAGCAATCATTCCAGCTGCTTTATTAGGATAATAATCATCCTAATTATAGGAAAACCCAAGCATTTTTATATTGTCTAGCTAGCACAAAAGCGGCCCAGAGTCTGGAAGTCTATTTCAGCCCCTGCCCTTAAATGGACTGCATAGGAGGTTACAACAGCTAAACCTTTGCTTCTATTTTACTGCCTCAGTCACAAGGTTTTAAGCTCTATTTATACAAGTGGTTTGAGTTATAAAACACACATTATTACTTAGGAGTAATTGAAAATAGCCTCCCAGACAAACAGAGGCCTGGCCACCTGAACTGCAAGTGTGCCTAGCAAAGCTATAATTTGATAGGTGTGCGACAAATGGTAGATATCCGGCATTAATTCTTGTGCGTGTCACTTGATACAAAGATGTAAGGAAAACGGTAGCAGAAGCATACACAGTTACTGCGGGCTGAAGTCACCAGGAAAATCGTTGGGAAACTGCAAATGTCTCCCATTAACTTTTTAACTTTATTAGTATGTTTTCAATTTGGCCAGCAGGCTCCTCCTCTGCAGGTCCCTCCAGGAATGTGGAGGAAAACAAGGTACTTGATAAAATGCTTCCATGCAGAATCTGGTTTCAGCTATGCAGTAAGACGTACACATGCAAGGGCAGACTTCAGCCTTTCCCCTTTCAGGCAGGCGGAAACTGGAAAGAGCAGAGAAAAAATGCTTTGCTTTCCTAAGCATAGGCTTCTTTACCTATGCACCTTACCTACCTAAAGAGGAGTGGGTATGGAAGCTACAACCGAAAGGAAAACGTTCACATTAGGGGGAAAGCTCCCAACAAATGCCTCAGGGTTTAATCCTGCTGCTGCCGAAGTCAAAGCAAATCCTTTCAGTCACATTCCTTCTAACAGAGGAATAAGGGCAAGCACATCTGGAGTAACTGGAATAAAGACTACCTCCAAAAGTGTGGAATTTTCTGTGGCTACGGAGGATTGCAGCCAGATTTGTCATATATTCTGGTAAGCCTGGGTCAGATTTTCAAAGTCAACTGA
The DNA here is from genome assembly GCF_033815535.1 of Pezoporus flaviventris. Lineage (NCBI taxonomy): Eukaryota > Metazoa > Chordata > Aves > Psittaciformes > Psittacidae > Pezoporus > Pezoporus flaviventris. Next base: position 917,530 of record NW_026892680.1, on the reverse strand, counting down.
GCGTCCTTGAAGCCTCACTCCTTGAGAAGACGTAGGCGCTTCAGACATCCTTACTCCATACCTCTTTTGTGGGTTTGCCTCCAACAGGCGCCCTTTAAATTGATGCCATGAGTGCACTTTGGACTGGAATGCAGCCAGCAGCTGGCCGGATAAATAGCTGCTCTGCTTAATTACAGAAGGAACCTTGTTTGCTTTTAGGCTCCTACAATCATCAGTATGAAATTCCAAATTCACAACTTTATATGCTCATTTACACACTTCCAAATACATATTCTACCAGATGAAGTACACATTTAAGACAAACGCCAAAACCCCCACTACTGATGTTTTCTTTGCTGTAGGGAGTACCCTTCACTAAACCCTAGGATAACAGATCTCAGTCTCCATCAGCAGCATGGTTGCATGTCATGCCAGCGATTGCCTGAAGTGGAACTTCGCTTTAACCCCAAAGAAAAAGCCTGATTTCAAATCTTGGTCCCGATAGAGCTCTATCCCAGTTTATACTGCCCACCGTAACCACTGGAAGTGCCGCTATAGAGGGTGACCAGCCAAACCTTAGAACGGCTTGGAAGGGAATTGCTGCTTTACAGTCAGCTGAACAACGAGAGAACAGTTATATCCCTTTATGCTTTCAGTCAGATCCTATTGAACACCACAGAGCTGACTTTTCTTATTTCCTTAACTCACACGCTGGGTAGTGGGATTGTGTGCCCACACCCCCCTAAAACCTCATTAAGATGCTTTCTTTCACTGATTAAAAAGAAACACTTCAGGCTTTAACCATTCTAAGCATTTCTCAGCCTACAGAATGAGTAAGGCTTGAGGAGGGTTTGGCTAAGCAAGCTGGCACTAACAACTTTACCCCGTGGCAGTAGGTAACCACGGCATCCGCATACCACTAACATTAAGCCGATCGGCGGGGGGGGACACAGCCTGTTGTGCAGAGCGTTCCCTGGGCTGAAGCATCATCCTGTTTGGAAGTGTTCAGGGCCAAACCCTGCAGCCCTCGCTGAGGCACGGCTCCAGCTGGCTCCATCAGCAGCATTGCTTGAGTCAGGGCTGCTGGGGTGTTCTTGTTGATGGGAGCACTGACGCTACCCCCTGCCCACTGGAGCCCACAGAGGGCAAATGACTCTGGTCTTCGTGACCACCGAGGGGGCTTGGTGACAACAGCACTGTCACAATGTGTGCTACATGCTGCTTTGCGTGAGTTAGGGGCAGACTTCTTCAAACAGAACGGGGGGGGGGGGGGAATTTTCCCTTTTGGAAAAATGCTGGAAGTTTAACATTCCAAAACCTCATTGGAGCCTCACTGAGCTTCGGCAGAGCAAGTTGGAAAGGTGTGGTTTTCCTTCAGCATTGCAAATGTCTGAGACAAAGAGGCACTGAAGCTCAATTTCCAGGCCAATTATTTCCCAATAAGCATCTGAATGTGTTACTTGAACAAACTCTTTTAGCCTTTCAAAGCTTGCCCACCTTCAACTCATCTGCTCTTCAAAGCTCCATGGATTCTATTTAACGCAGTAGCATTCTGAAACCAGAAGCAGGGCAGTACGGCTGAGTCACCACATGGTGATTAAAACTGCACATGAAGGAACACACACACCACAACCACATTTCCTACTTGGGTTATCCTGTTCCAGAAATCAAAGCATCCCATTGAGCTCAGTCTCCTACCACCAGGACCTAATCTCAAGGTTACTGAATGGTCTGGACAGCCCTGACACCAGAATTGGGGTTACACCGTGCTACACCTGGGGACAAGGGTGGTCAGAGTGGGTGGCACCTCAGCTCTGGAGCTGAAGTCCTTCAGCAAGTTCTAAGTCCTCTTCACGGGTGTGAAGAGAGCCTAATTTGGATCCTATGGAGATCAGTTGCGCAGGTCATGGTTTCTCTAGCCTAAATCACGCACCACTCTTTTAGTGGGGTGAAGGACAAAAAAAAACCTAAAAGATCAGTGACCAGAGCTAATACAGCTTTTCTGGCTGTCAGGGATCTCTACAAAGAGAGAAGGAATGGTGCTGCTTATATTCATGCCATTGTGCCAAAAGACTTTATCGTACTTCCTTTAGACGATGCATTCCAAAAGGCTGCTGAGTAGCTTTTCACAAATGAGACACTACAGAGGAAGTTCCAGTGACTACAATAAACCCAGGAAATACAGAGAAAGGCAAAATAGCCGTAAATAATAAATCAAGAGAAAAGAAAATCATGCTTACAATGGAAGCTGGGCCTTGGAAACATGCGGCGGGGACACCTGCATCTAAACTATCAAGCCAAAGTATTCGTGCCATTTGCCTATCCTGCAGTTAAAATCTCTGCCGTGTGCAGGAAGTGACCCAGTACCACAAAAGAGCTGCTTTCTGAATTTTGCTGCCTGATTGCGATCAGGGAAATGCCAGAAATATCGTGGGACCTTTACCTTCCATTTGCACACTGAAAAAGTCTAAAGAAAAGCAGCCCCACTGCTGCAGCTTGTGCCGAGTTCATACCTGTGAGCTGAGGGTGATGACTGAACAGTAAAGTGCCAGGGACTGGAAAACAGAGGGTAAAAGATACTTAATCTTCTTGACCCAACTCTTGGGTCATCTTATGATGGGATCTGATGGCATTTTTTTAGGTAAGAAACCCTTCTTTTCAAATGAGACAGTTTCAGTTATCCTGTATGCGTGCTGCTTCTGTAGTCACTTATCCCTGACTTTAGTGCTGCTGTTTGAAACATTACATTTTAATCATACCTGATAAAAGCACGGAAAAAAGAACCGATGTGACTCTAAAGAGGCATTTTTTTTTTTTTTATAGAAGAATCTCTTAGCTAAAGTCCCTTAACGATATCCATGTTCAAAGAACCTGGAGCCCCAGCGTCAAAATGACTTTCCCATTCGAGCTGCAGCAGCCAAGGCTCGTTACTCAGTGAAACACCACAAGGTGGAGATGTTACAAGCTCTTCGGAGCAAATACCAAGCATAGTGGCTGATGCTGATTTTCCCAGATCTTATCTAGGGAAATAGGATCGTCTTTCAAATGACAATTACCTCTAGTTAGCAATTACAGTGCAATAAAAGGCAAGGAAGCTGGTAATAGCACAATAATTAAAAGGAAGGCACAGTCATCCAAATATCCCTTAAGACCTTTACACACACAGCCATGCAGAAACTATCTTGACTTTAAGCTACAGGAGGGAGAATAGCAGAGAGAGAAACAGAGCACAGGCCGGAGTGTGCTGCATTCCAGGTCTGATCTGTACCTCCGTATGAGCGAATGCCACCTCCTCTTGCCATATCCACACCGCAGGAACTGCAGGTAAGAGTTGCATCAAGCTCAGGAAACCTTCAAAGGAAGTAGAAGGCAAGACTGCCAATCGATCACACCTGTAAAGATAAGAAAGAGTAAGGAAGAATCCTGGCATCTATGTATATTCTCTACAGTCAGAACGCCATGTAGGCAAGGCAAATGTGCATCCAGCTCCTCCCTGAAAACTTCACAGTAGAAATTTGACTACAACATCCTGACCACCTGAACTGTCAGGAAATATTCCTGCAAAATGGAACTGATGGATTCCACACTCTGCTTTGGATAAAAAAGAAGCTTGTCCAATTGTTCTACTGGAATAGGTGCAGAGGAGCAACCAACACCTTCTCCAGACCTACAGGATTTTTAAGTGCTCTTGTGAGTCTAGATCCCAACTTTTCAGTTATTCACCTTCATGATTTTTAAAACCACTGGTTTTTCATTGTACAGTACAAATACCAGGTTTATAAGACTGCTCCAAAACACAGGAGTTTCTAGGAATGATGGGGTTTTCTGTACCCAGAGAACAGTCTACTGATTTCTCTCCCTTTCCACTCGGTTTTCTAAATCCCTGCTTTTTGTACAGGCTGTGGGAATACAGAATCCTAGAATCCCAGACTGGTTTGGGTTGGAAAGGACCTTAAGATCATGCAGTTCCAGCACCCTGCCCCTGCAGGGCTTTCAAAAATGCAGCATACTCCTGTTGCCAGAAATCTCAAGTTTTGCAGATGCAGTAGATGCTTGCAAGAGGAGTGGAACTTAACCTGACCGGGAACAGCGTGACCTGTCATCCTGAAGGGTTCTTACACCACTATCTTGAGACCATTCAGTCGTATGAGAGATGTTCAGACATGAAAAACATCTCTGGGGAGTAGTACTGGTGTTATCTACATCTGTTCAAATGCAGCACTCCAGAATCATTTACACTTAGGCATAAGCCATCTGTTCTCTTCCGGGAGAGACAATCTGATAGAGAAGGAACTAGAGAGTTCAAGAATCATCACAGTTCTACATCTCCATAAAATACGTGATAATGCTGTGTAACTGTTGGTTAAATGTGGTGTATATGCTACATATTCATGGCTAAGAGTTGTACATTCGTGTACAGCGATAGCTTCTCTCAAGCTCATCCTTTAAACCAGTAAAAATAATCCCTGTGGAGTTCTCATATGACAGAAATATTCTTGCCATGTGCCATGGGAAGTAAAGAAATGGAAATTACAGCTAATTTGCTCCTGTGTTTCACATATACTATTTGTGCCCCTCCACATTCCTCTTGTGTAGTAATTAGGCTACCCCGAACAATGATGGTGTGGATGCTTCATAGTCTATGTATACATTTATCTACACAAACAGTTATTTCCCTGATTCAGTTTTCAAAACAGCTTCATCATTCTTAGGATGTCAGACTCTTTCTACTGCCAGCATGTCGCGCAGCTTACGCTGACCCTAAATAGCGGTGTGTTACCACTGCTAGTGTTAAAGACAAGAAATCCCTCAGACACACTGACTTCTAATTTAAAATGCTGGATTCTTACTTCTCTTTTATGGCCTTTCTGTAGACATTGGTTTGACTTTACAGACTGGGTAAGGAAGATAGAACTGCACAATGCCCAAACCAGACCGTAGGATACTAACTTTAGGTTAGAAAAGCCAAAAGACAACTCATAGATTGCTTAAGTAATGGGCTGCAGCTGGCACTTCACAGAAGTTCTCCATCAGGCCCCAGAATGAAGTACTTAAGGCTGGTCCAGACAAGTAAGGGATGGAAATAAGAAGAGGGTTACCGCAGGAGGAAGAGGCTTAGCTGTTTTTTCTTCTTTATTTTCTGTCAGGCTCCATATTCATATTTGCAAACAGAAAGGACCTGGTGGTGTCAATTCTTTCTTATCGGCACATAGCCCCCACAATTACACTTTCATGATGAGTCACTACCCACCTCTGCAGGAAGAGCTGTAGATAAACGCTGTCCTCTGAAAGCTGAATAACGCACCCACAGTTGTTTCTAGCCCAGTTAAGGAGGCAGACAGAATACATGCCTAATGCGTGTTTAGATCAGCAAAGACCCTTACAAGGCAGCAAATCCTTAAAATCAACACGAGTGCGAGCTGGTAGCCACTGTAATTGCTAGCAGTGAGTCGTGTTAACAGAGAAATGGTGAAATATGGCCTGGGTGATTATTATTATGAGGGGCTAGAGCTAGATTCAACTGAAGAATATAGGGCTCATGGGAAGCCTCATAAACACGGACATAATCAAGTATTGGTTTTAATACAAATTCATAAATTTTTATAGGTGTCGAGTTGTCAGGCAGATAATATATGGCCAAACTCGGGATAAAGTACACGGAAAAGAAGCATTCCAGAAGGACTGCAAACAGAACACGATCCAGCGCAGTGCCACTGCGGGCCGCAGCTTTGTTGGGACCACAGCTGCGAGGGAAGGGGTGCACAAAGTGTCCCGTGTGCGGCTGCTCCCCGTGCTTCCCCCGTCAGCAGTGGGGTGTCACACACCCTGCATGAAACACCCCGGGTAGAAGCTGGCAGCAGCAGCAGGAGCACCGGTCACTCACCTCTCCGCTTTAGGCACAGGCTCTAGCTCCACTCTCAGCACATGCTATGGGTGAGCTGGTGGAACGTCCCAAGTGCTGCATCTCAGGCTGGAAACGATGGGGAGAGAAAGAGCCTGAACCACGAGTTCTACCACTGCAGAGCACATAAAGGAAGCATTTGAAAGCACAGATGGCTGCAGCTTCTCCCTGACTCTCACACACAAGAATGCGAGGCAGGGGCCCCCTTTCCTCCTCTGCTCCATCGCTGCTCTGCTTCCCCTGCAACCCCCTCCGCAGCACTGCGCTTTGCTGGCCATTAGCCACTCGCTGCTTGCCTACAGGCAGCTACAACTGTAGTTGCAGGACCAGGGGGTCTTGCCAATTGTGAAATAGTATATTCTGACACAACATCATCTCTCCATGTAAAATGGAAACGCATGCAAACAGCAAGCGGGATGGCTAATAAACTGAAGAGATGCAGGGGAGAGAAGCTGTAGTCTTGCTCAGACCAACGGCAGAATTCCCACTCTTCCCAGCGAGCCGGAATTTTACCCTAGATATTCATAACCCTTGTTTAGCCATGTTTTAGATAGCTGGTTTGGCAAATTCTGCAGCGCCTCATGCTGGGTGTAGGACTTCAGGATTTATACCCAGTTGGTTGGGTTTGGAGCCCTTTTACTTTGGTTACAGATCAATTCCAGCCTCAAAAGTACTAGTGCATGTGACAAAACACAGTTTTTCCTGAGAAATACCATCCTCTTGGTGCACAGGGGAGGCAACATAGCACTTGGGATGGTCACAAACTGTTGAAGGTGTTGATACTCCAAGCTTATAATGAACTTCACTCAACCAAGGGCTTCTGTCACGTACTATATTGCCCTACGCCTGCCCCAAAGAAGCCCCCTTACTGTCCGCATGTAGTGACTCCCTGACATTCCAGGCCAGGCTTGGATGTGGTTCTGAGCAACCTGATCTAGGTGAAGATGTCCCTGCTCATTGCAGGGGGTTGGACTGGATGAGCTCTGAAGGTCCCTTCCAACCCAAAGTATTCTATGATCCTATGCTTCTGTGCTGAGACCCTGGGTGCCACACGGCACCATCCACTCCAGCCTTCTTCTGAATGCAGCGTAAAGGCCCTTTTACACCCAGAAGCGATGCTGCAGCTTCCCTCTGACAATGACTTCACATTTTGAGCAAGGTCAAACACAGATCTGCCCCAGCGACCTGCCCATACACAAACCTTGTCAGGCACCCTGACAGTTCAGTGCATCCACTGCACTGAGCTCTGCTCAAGGACACCAACAGATACACTTCAAGACAGCACATGGAGAGAAAGGCAGGGATCTCTAGGAGTTATCTGGATCTGTAGAAATCCCACACTGCATTAAGTCAAAAGGAACCCAGCTTTTAGAGAAAACTATGTTTCCCACTCTTTGGAAGTCTGGCTGGAAACAGCACTGAAGTGAGAAACTGAGTCAAGTTCTCTGATCCATTCTGCCATCCATCACATAACATGTGCTGTCTTCAGTACAAAATTACCCTTCATCTTGGGCTGGGAATGGTTAGCAGGCTTTGGTAAAACTGAGCAGGAGCAAATAATTCATCCAGAACTTTGTGCTCTTTTAATAACTGAGCTTGTTTGATGAATCTGTCTGCTTTGGACAGTGATTTAATCATTCTTTGACTCCAGACTCTCTCTGAAACCACCTTATATTTTATACTCTTAAGGAGAGACAACCCTCTAATTTATGCCAGTTAAATATATATTGCAGTACCTTCTAGCTAACATAAGCCCTTTGTTTTCCCTCAGAACATTACAGCAAGCCGTATTATGAACCAATAAAATCTGCTGCCTTTTCCCCTTGTTCGACTGCATACGCTTGGGGCCTGGGGCAGTGCCAAAGAAAATCAACACATACCAATGGAGGTCAGAGAGAAAGAAATCTCGACATCTTCTCCTGCCACTCATTTTAGCACAGGCAGTCTGGCTGGATGCATGATTTACTTCCCACATAATGTGCTAGTTGGTTACTATTGCTTACCTCTCAGCAGATCTATGGGTCAAACCCCCAGCTCTCAGCTGATACTTCCATTGTGTGGATACTTGTTGTGCCACAAAAGACTTGACATTAAAAGGGCTTTTTTCCCCCCCCCTCTTCTTAATCTGTCCATGAGTGAGAATCAGGCAATCAAAGCTTGTTCTGCAGGGGAAAAAAAAAAAAGAATGAAAAGGAAGGAAAAAAAAGATTACAGTTAATCAACACTTTTAACCCTTGACTTCCTGAAAGCTCATTAGAAATAGCATCGTTTAGGACTAAAGGAAATTCACCCAACACATGATGCTCCCCACCTAAACAGCAGCATTTATTAAGCGTTGCCGACCCTACTTCAGGGTGTGTGTGTGCATGCTTGTTTTTGTACTCACTGCTGAGTTTCATCTTCTAGACTGTTCGTACCACCACCTCCTCAGGAATGAGCCAACCCCGCTCGCGCCGGAGGCGACAAAAAACCCTGCGTCTGCAACAGAAGCTGTTTGAAAGCGTAGCAATGTCAGCGTTTGGCCAAAGGGACTGATTTAACAGCCCCTGAAGTCAGAGTCTGACTCCTGAATTCAACAGCACTGGACTCAGCCCATCGGCCCTAATTCGTATCTGCATCTCTAATTACAAACAATACCACTGAAGAGTGAGTTTAAATAGGCAGGCACTAAACTACGTCTCTAAACGCTCCTTTGCGTCATGGCTATGACAAGCAACCATAAGAACAGCTACAGGAAACATGAGAATAATATTGTTTGCAATTTTAGAGTTTGGGGCATTTCTTTTTGTAAAATAAAGCATTCCAAATGAGCAAACCCAGAAATCAATGAATTTGATAAAATCCAGTCAATACAATCTCCCAGCAACGGCCTAACAGCATACTGTAGTTGTAATACTTGGTTTATAGATCTGATTCTGCAACAGAGCTACTACACAGCTGCTCACATCATGGAGAGGTGACAAGTGATCTTAGCAAGCACAGTTCCTCTGTCACCTTGCCAGCACTCGCTTTATTTTCCTGTGGGTCCAGACGAGTCTTGTCACTGTGATACTCCTCCCATTGACTTGAGAAGCTCTGGAACAGCTCCACACTGACAGGAAAAGCCCAAGCAGGGGTAGGCCTTAGGCTTGTAATCCATTTCATTAATGTTTCCTTTAAAACACACACACACCCCCCCATGAAAATGCAGAAGTTCTTTTGATCTGTCCACGTTGCTCCCAAAGATGCTGAATTGCATCCATCCCACCACCGACCGCTTGTAAGCTGCCACTGCTGAAGGAAGCTGGGGGCAGTCCTGCTGGAGGGAAGCCCAGCTTGAGCCAGCATCCCTGGCTGCCCCCTCATGTCCTCCCTGCCTCCAAGCACCCAGAAGAGCTGCTGCTCCCCATCCTTGCTCTCTGCCAGTTCTTCCCCACCATCTTTTCCTGGGCACCTCAAAGCAAATTTGAGTATTGCCTTCTGCTGTGCAGAAGAATTGGAACCTTCAGCCTTATTCATCATTCTTCAAGATAAATGTGTAGTGCCAGAAGGCCTTACAGTGGATAACAAAGGAATCCTCTTGAATAAAACGTAGATGTTTCCAAGAAGAACAAAAACATCTGTTCAGACAGGACAAGAAGTGTTCAGACAGGATAAGAAGTAGCAGGATGTTTTATCACCCACCCTCACAAATAATTCAGTGCAAACCACTGGGAGAGCTCTTGAAATGGATGCACAAGTTTTACCCCACTATAGCTCACTGTCAGTTCATGAGACAGCGTTTCTGGTGCGGAATATCATTGTGACAGAGAACAAACTCTGTTATTCACTACTGATCAACGCAGGATACAGTGGGCCACATTCCAGTTGCTCATTCTCGCTCTCAATAATACTGTTACACTTAATCTTGTAACCCAACTTCTCTGTCTAGTCTGAAGCTATACAATAAGAGTAATCCACCTGGTTTCACATCAGTTGTTTACAGGACTGGGTTCACTGTGGAACTGCAAGTTATCTGCTTAAACTGCCAACATCTGAAGGTGGCTCTGAAGATAAATGCACTGTCAGAATCCCCCTGGGGCAAGATGGGATCTTTCCCTTCTCAGTTCTCCTCTCGCTGCTTTCAGAAAGGGTGCAACTCAGGGATGGCTTTGCACCACCTTATTGCAGCAGGCCCTTGGGGAAGAGGACTGGCACGCGTGCCTGCAAGGATGCGCTCGGTGAGCCCTGACGCACAGAGATTCCAGCATCTGCAGGTGGGATAATGCCCTGCTCTGCAGGAAGCAGCTCTGCTGCTGCCCTGTATCTGCAAAAGGAGAGATCTTGTCTTGCTCTCCTTCATCAGAGCCAGTTCATACCCAGAGATGGGGATGGGACCAGAACATTCCAGAAACCCTTCTTTCTGACCTTTCATCTTCTCATCCAGTGCAACAGTTATTGAACACAGGGGCCAGTCCTATTGCAAATGTTCACTCTCAATCATTCAACTTCAGCAAATCACAGAGACAGCTCAATGTGACAGTACTTGTGCTATTCTTTCACCCTGACTATGGCCACACACCCTGCACAAAACATTGTGATACTGTTTTTATAAGCTCGCTCCTTTTAGCGGCCAAAGGCATTGGCCCTGGTTTGCAGCGATAGTTGCACAGGGCAGAGTGAAAACCCGGCCAAGAATCTGCCTGGTTTAGCTCCAACTTCGGTTTCATGCCTTGTAAAGCTAAGGATCATTTGAAGACTACCTCCAAACTCCCAAGAGAGAGGAAAGCGCCTGGTGGCTTGTAAATAGAGCCTAGTAAAATAGACGTGATGGGGTTTTAAACACGTGTACACTGTGCTCACTTTGCAAACAGGCAGCTGCACGCTCACTGCTTTGGGGTTTATTTAAACACTGGTTTCAGTTTAGGCTGGAATAATGCTTCACTGGACTAGTTAGTTTAGGCTGGAATAAGTCTAAGCTGTCAAAGTATTTTCTATGTGGGCTGAAGTTTCTCCCAGAATCCGCTTTAAACCACACAAGACAATCACAACGAGTCTCACACAGTGCTATGGGCCTTCTTGGCTGCAACCCTGGGAGAACAGGAAAAAATGAAGACCATCCTGATGATAACAAGGATAAAGCTTTATAACAATAACCATAAGAGCCACTGGATAAAGTGTAACTGGCTGTAAACCTCAGGCCCATGTTAGGTTATTATGGGCAGAAAATGAAGATAATTTTGTTCCCAGCACTTCTTTGTGTCATAACATTATTAAAGACAGATTGCCTTACTTAAAAAAAAGCACAGGATCCCTAAAAAAACTGAGCAAAACGCAAGTCTTACCAGAGGGAACGTGCATGAGAGACATTCCTACCTTCCAGTGGGAAGCGATGTCCTTGCCAGGCTATCACAAAACAGTTGCTTCAGAGACCAAACACACCCATTAAAGAAAGTTCTTGTTCTACAGCACCCTTTTTACTCTTAAACCCCATGTAATTGCTGTCAAGCTCGGGGCTAACACAAAACCCACCTCTGTGTCTCAGCCTGGCTGCACATGCCCACCTAGTTCAGTCAGGTGAAGAACAGACAAGCCTCATCCCTTGCAAACCTCAATGCTAAAGAAGACTTCTTCCTCTGTAAGTAGGACACACAGATACTCTCCGTTAAGAGAGCTACCTCTAATCTTGACAGTTAGGCTGGTGCTGTGAGTGCCAGCATCCTGCCTTCATCCAAGCCCTCCTATCAGTTCGTGTCACTGCGCTTTGCCTGGCACTTGAGAAACTGTGAAGGGCAGATTCAGCGTTGGTCTATTGTTCATCTGCTCTTGTACACCTTTTTCCTCTCTCTGGACTGTCAAAAGGGAGGCCTGGAAAGTGAACTGCTATTTTTATGCACTTGAAAGTGAAGCACAAGCAGGAAGCAATTCCTGGGGAAACAGTAATAGGCAAAAAAAAAAAAACCTATCCAAAAGAATGCACCAGAGCCTCTCCTCCTTTAAGTTTTTCCAGACATTGGCCAGGTGTCCTTACCCATACATCACTGAGTGCATTGAAGCTCCATCCTGCACACTAGGTATCAAATCACTTGCAGATATCCTCTGTGTCACGCAGCGCTTCAACATCCACACTGCAGTTCCTCCCAGGAATAGAGGAGAGTGCTGCTCGCTTCAGGGTTCTCAGCCTCTTACCTTTCATTGCTCTGTCCTTTCGTTAAGGATAACTTCATGAAAACGGTGAGGAATTTTCCAAATGTGCATTTTTATCTGTCTCTCTCCTCTTGTGTGCACAGAAGATTCATACTGGAAGGAATGGGAGGAAAAAACTTCTGCCAGCATATTCAGAAGGGGAATTGGCCTCTTTGGCATTGGAAGTGGAGTGAGGACGAAGCAGAGCAGAGCAATACTGAACAGGAGTCAAAGTTTTCTTGCTCTTCTGCTGTTTTGCAATCCTCATCACCACCTACAACGGGACTTACAAATGTTATCACCTATAACAGGAGCTCCAGAAAGAGAACTGGGGCATTTGCAGGGAGTATTTCAATATCTCGTTGTGGTTTCTGCTTTTCAGGTTTGTTTTGTTACTTATTCTGATCTCTATAATGGCACATGATTGTAAATTGGCATCACACTGACTTCACCACCAGGTCGCTCCTCAGCTTTCTCCCTCGCCTCGCGCTTGGCCGCTTGCTGCAGTCACTACTCCAGATGCTCGAGTCCGAGTGTTGCTGAAACCTCCTTAGTGTCTGTTTGGATTTCCTACCTGTTACACACCACAGAGCACTACCCAAATGTCATGGAACCACACAACTACGGCCTTGCTTTCTGGGTCTCCAGATTTGTGTATCTCTAGATTTAGTGGTACTGATGCACCGCTTGCTGTTCAGTAACTTCTGGAGGTGTCCCCCAGCACAATGCACACAGCTTGAACAAAACTGGGGGGACAAAGAGAACAGAAAGTGTTCTCGGTGCCATGGAGGCCAGATCTCCTTTCGCCCCACAGCCCTCTTTTTCATCTCTTTCTGACTCTATCCAGTGGAGAATACGATGTATAACCATCTGATGAGCAACAGCTTTTACCCCACTATCACATCCAGAGGTTAGTGAGATCCTGCCTGCAACTAATGGCTAAGAGGGTATTTTCTAAAACTGAAGAGGACCTCATGCGGCAGAGTCACAGCCTGGAGCGTTAGCAGGTACCGGAGCACACAGGCTCTCTTTTGCTGCCAGAATAGGTTCTGGCCCTTGCATACCTACACCAGTACTCTCGCTTTGCTGCCTTTCCTCTGCTTGTGAAACTCCCTTTGCTTTACAGCCGTGCAAGCTGCAACAAAGCTCTGCTCCCAGAATAATCCAGCTGCAACCCACTCTGACAGTAATCCAAAAGTCTAAGACCTCAAAACTTCAGCAGCCCTTGCCAGGTTTTCCCTCACCCTTCCTGGGTTAGTACTGCAGCCAGTTAAAACCACACTGAAATTACCTTTTAAACATGCCTTCGGGCACAGAGCTAAAGCAAAGATTTGGCACCGCTCGTTGCTTTCTTAATGCTCTAATGCCATATTATTACTACTCATTGAAAAGCTTAATGCATTTAAACTCGGCCAGTGTGCCAAAACACACTGACGTTATTTAAGAGCTTGCCATATAATTTGCACTGATTGCATATTTATTGTTGAAGCAGCCTCAAACCATAAAGCCTTCTGGTTTCCTCAGGAGCACTCACTCCTCTCACGCTTTGATAGCCTCTTCCCACACGACTGGTATTCACAGCAGGCTGCAGGGAATTACTTCTTTAACAGGGAATATTTACATTTCTTCTGCCTTCCATCACTGCAGTTTTAAATCTGGGGTTCAGAGATCTTCCTGTTACAAAAGGAACAGCAATCTGCTGCGGCAAAAGGTCTCAGATTCTTCTGTTTCAAGACAGTTCACCCCTGGCATACCCCAAGGAGCAAGGGTACAACTGCGTTTTGGGATGTGTCTGTACATGCACCGCTAAGAGATGATCCCCCTTTCTTTGTCAATGCTGTTAAAAACAGCGTGAGCTGCAACGAATACCTTCGAGGGAGACGTCTGTTGTTCCTGAAGCCATTTTTCAGTTGAAAGATAGAACCTGGGTACCCGTCAATGGGCAGCCATTCTTTACAAGCATCTGAAATAGAACGGTGCGTGTTCATGCAAGATAGGAAGGCACAGCAGAAGCCTCAGTATCTGCGGGAACAGTTCTTTTTTACCATTTTACTTAAACTCTTTGTCCTCCTTTCAGTACATATTTTGTATTCCTGAGGCAAATTCAGAGTTGCTAGCAGAGCGCAGGCACAGAAAGATGCACTGCTCACAGAATTTATAATGGATTAAATACTGATAAACACCAGCTACACCCTCAAGTTATGCTTGAGTCGTGCCCAGTGACAGTAGGACCCTCAAACCAGGCAGTAGCATCCTTCCCAGATGACCCTGTCTCTCACCCTTTCTTCCGCCTTCATCTTTCCCTTTACTCTCCGATACCCCTACATAGAACGCCAGAACATCCAGCTGCTAACTTCTGGGTGCCTTGCCCCCATCTGCTTTCAGTGAAGGCTTCCTTTCACTACATTACTCTGCTAGCTCATCTACTCGAAATACCCCAAAGTAAATTCCTTAAAGCAACATCAAAACACAGCAGTGCCTTCTATCACAGACATGAAAGTAAGTCTACTACAGCAAAGAGAGACACGTTCAACAACAGATCCCCTTCCCTCGCTCAAAGGCCTCCCTTTGGCAGCCTGCTGAAGGAGAGGGAGATGCTCTGCAGTGAGTGAGAACAAGACCAGGTCTCACGTGCCCGCTGTCAGTCCACACAGAGCTAAATGGCAGAAGGGGAAAGAGTGCTTTTTCAGGCTAAAGCTCTCCATCTGGCCTCCAGGAAGGAAGACCAAGAGAAGCATTTGACCCTCTGTGTATTTAGCAGGACCTGTGCCAGGAAAGAGAAACCCAGAGCCCACACACAGTCGGCAAAAGCCTGTGTCAAGAAGTCAGGAAGAGGGAGTCTTTCTGGGGCGACAACCGTGTCTGTGTTACAAATCGCCTCTTCCACAACCAAACGCGAGGAAGAATTTGCGTCTCTCTTCATTTTTCCTTTCCTTCCAGGCCTGTAAACGTGCACAGGGCACAAGCAGCCCCAAAGTCACCAAATGGGGCTTTGCTAACCCAGTTTGTTTGTCTCTATCGATCAAGCAGACTAGACTATGCACGCAGAGCTCTTCTTTAGGATGCGCCTTGTGCAAAAGTGAGGCTATGAAAGAGTTATAGCACCCAGGCCATTCATCTCCCTGGATGTTCCACTAATGGTGTGGAAAAATACATCTGCAGGCTAAATGGGAGGTACTTTTAGACTGAAAGAGGACAGCGCCACGGAGGGTATGGGAGGCATGAAAAGAAGCCAGGCAGAAACCAAACCGTACTGAATCATGCTGGTCAACCAGAGTACAGCACCCTCACCCTAACGGAGGGGAGCAGAAACCCACAAAATTCCCGGCTTCTACCACATCCAACCAGGCCTATTTCACAATGGAAGCTTCTGTAGGGACCTGCAGCAGGTCTGGAGCCACCCACGACTCCAGTACTTTGTTTGCTTGAAACCGATATGCTCCTGATGATAAATGAATGGGAGATGGAAGTGAAAGGGAATAAATCAATCTCCTGTGTAGAAATAAAGACATTTTCCCTCTTCACAGCATCAGGAAAAGAGCCCTTGCCAAGCTCTGGAAAGCAGGGTGGCAACCACGTGTCATTTTATCAGCTCTGAAGGCTATGCAGATGATGTCAATTGGAAAAATAAATCACCGTTGTCATAAAGCCTCTTTCAGCTTGATTTCTTGGTGTTAAATTAGGCAATACAAGTGAACTTATGGTGTCAATGCTCAAAAGTCAGAGGCCAAGAGCAACAAGAATAGCCAAGAGACAGACAGTATCTCTTTAACATCTGGAAGTAAGGACAAAACTGTCACTTGTGCTCCTCTTCCCACCCAGATGTCCCACTCTGCTGAATGCCTCTGCCTCATAAAGCTTTCTAATCTCATGTCTACGAAGGGCTCACATCTCCCCACCCTCAATAAGGCAAGAGGCAGCCATCTCATCCTTAAAAGAGGCAAAGACAGGGTTAAAACCAAAGGTTGCCATGCAGTCCCTTGGCAGGTAGCTGGGAATCCCAGCATTCCCCATGCCTGGAAGGGGACTTTTACCAGCTCCTCAGTGAGGCAGCTTTGAGCTTAGTGAAAAGCCGCCATCCACACAACAACAGGACGTGGTGGATGAGTCCTCACACATGGGAGCAGAGCCCATCTCCCTGGATCTTGGAGCAGGAGCTGCTCCAAGCCCCAGTAAAGGCAGCCCTGGCAAACCTGCTGCCATAAGCTGCACAAACTCCAGATTTCCCTGAACAGAAAGAGGAAGTTCCGTTGGACAGGCATGGGAATATACTGGATTTTAGATGGTTCACCTGGGCAAGGTCTGAAGCCTGGATAGGGCCCCTTTTCATGATGTTGTGATGATGACCTTTATCATCATACCTTTTCCTAGGCCATTTTCTGCTCCCAGTTTGATGAGGAATTTCCTCCCTCAGTGACCACCAATTCACCTCCTATTTTATATTTAACATACTCTTTTCTTTTGACAGGTTTTCACAAAAAGCAAGCGATGCCAACCTTCCCCTGCAGTGATTTGTACTCCTTTACCTTCAGAACACTGTACGTGGAGTTGTGAGTTCCAGTGAATCATACGCAAAGGAAGGATGGGATCTGCCATCTGGAAATGATTACAAAAACTTATTGTGCCGCATAAATATGCTGCTTGCTTCTTTTCTTCACCCCTGCTAATTCTAACACAAAGCAGTGATACTGAAACCAATGCCAGACTAAACAGTGGAGCAAACAATGCAAACATGAACTTTGCCACCAGCAGCCTAAGTACTCAGCTTGAGCATAAAGGAAGGCACAAACTGGAGCACATGAATATTCTGGAGTGGGTGAAATGGTCTGCGAGGGAAAGCAAAATGAAGTTTAGGTTAAGGGGAGGGGTTTGCTAACATAGGCAAAATTTGATATCACTGAACACTAGCTGGACCTAAGCTGCTGGAGTGTGAAATCACAGCAGAAAGCTCTGGTTTCTAAAAAAGCCCTAGGAACACACGCATCTCCAACACAGAGGAAGTCAGAAGGAAATCAGCTCCAAAGAATGTCTGCTCGATTTCCTTTGAGACAAAGGTATTTCTATCTCCAGAAAAGGGGAAGCAATCCCAGCTTGCCTTGGGCCCCTCAGCCAGCTCATTTGGGTTTGGTACTTTCCCTTTTTGCAGTTGTTGCTTGGGTTTCCACTGATGCGGCACCACTGTCAGGCTCCTTTTTAAAGTATGTTCTTTCTGTTCAAATAATCACCCATTTTATATTTATGGGACTGGATTGCTTGACCTTATGGAAAGGTTCTCCTGTGTCCTGCAAACACAAGTAGCCTTGTGTGTATATTTATCTGATTCATCTCCTCTTGATCCAGTCAAAACCAAGTTACCAAGAATAGCAGCATCCTCCTGATGCCGAGCACCCAGCACACAGCAGGACTCGCAGCACTGTGCTCACACTGAAGACTTCCCAGTCACGACACGTGGTGGGAGTGCATGGAGAGGGTGAGGAGACAAAAGACACACTGAAGACCTACCCAAGCTACAGTCAGTTTCCTGCCACTGCTCTGCACCCCTCTCAGCCCTCAGGGGGCTTGCTGCTGCTCCCAAACCGTGGAGAGCCCCACTAAAACCAGTTTACCGCTAACTGGGGCTGTGCTTCTTACCTGAGGCACAGCTCATCTGTAATGCTGGCGTGCTGCCATCGTGATTCCCATGTCCTTAGCGGAAAAGCAGGGTTAAAGTGGGAAGACCAAGCAACAGGCTCCTGTCCTGTTCAGTGCCTGCTCCCCAGCAGCAGGATGCAGCTGCTGTGTACCCAGCAAACACAGGACCCCTCCTACCCATCTCCACGTGAGAGCTGCACAGCAGCCCTTTATAACCTCTTTTGCCTGTTCCCCATGGCAGAGCCCACATACACAAGAGCTTTAGAGTTTGTCCCTGCCTTTCACATAATCAGAAGCTGGACCTGCAATTCTATCAATCATATGAATTCTATGCACAGGCTGAGGAGTTATTAGCTAACTGGCAGGCATAGAGTACTGTAAGTCTGCTGGCATGAGAGCAATCTATAGATCATTTGTATTAGAGTGTAGGATACCTGAAAATGTAAAGCACTGATGCTAATCACAGGGATGTTACAAATGATCTTATAGAAACTGATACTGCATATAAATTTGGATATTATTATGTAAAAATAAATATTACTTTCTATGCTTTGCTGAAATGCCAGAGTGAGAGGATTCCGTCAGGATACAGCAAGCAGCAGAGCACGAAGCATAAGGCAGCTAGGAAAGCACGGCTTTTCTCTCCTGCTCCACTGTGTTTTTCCTGGGTAGAAGGGAGTGCCCAAACTTTGGAAATTCTTGTGGAAAGAGACGGCCCCAGTAAATAGCCATGAAACAGCTCAGGAAATTGCCTGGCTAGGAGATGGCTCCACACGGAAGTCACCTGCCTTCATCAGCCACAGCCAAAGGTGGGCTCAAGTCATCAGCCCAACCTGCCTTGAGGGAATGGTTCAAGGTCAAGCTGCTCCCCATGTGGGGCTTGATTCTTCCTGCCTGACAAAACAGAGCTGATTTGCCTGCGGCCAAGCTGAAGCATGAGCCAAGAACAGGAACGAGGACAGTGGGAGAGCCTGGACTCCAGCCACAAGCCAACGTGTAATTAGAACACAGATAGTGCCAGGGAGCACTGCTGAAACCAACAAGTCAGCTCTGGCTGAAACCAACAGTGCCGTGTTATCAGGCAGTTATCTAGGCAGGTATTTGAGCTGGAATCACATTACCACCTGACTTCTCAGGCTGCATAAGGGAGGGGGCCAATTTCTTTACAAATCTTTGGCTGTGACTGAATGAGACCCAGCCATGAGCAGGTTCCCAGCTGTTTCATCCTTAATACACTGACCAAAACAGCTCAGAGACAAGTTGCTTAATGCCGTCAGTCAAATATGCCCAGGTGCTGTATTGCTTTCATTGATCTGAGCACAGATGCAGCAGTTTTCAACAATGAAGTGCTCCAAAAATATGATCTGAAATCGCTACTCAGCCTCTTGAGGTTTCCAGCACAGTCCCACAACTACTCAACTGCCACAACTTTCGTATCCATGCTTTTCTATTCCTGATGGCCTGTGGATACCAAGTCTGCTGTTGGCATCCAGGTGCCTCAATGGCCCACTGTCCAGTTCATGTCCTGGAGCCAGAGAGTATCTGGAGATACTGCTTTAAAGGGATGAATGAACTTTCATGCAAGAGCAAGCGAAGTACATGACCCTAAACAGGAAGGACGAATAAGCTTGGGCTGACATCTCAGGCTGAACCCAGTAAGTGCCACAGCTAAATGGGAAAGAAGATGGGCAACGAGAAAGAAAGAGAATGATGTACACGGAGCAATGGGTGAAGGAGGAGCATCCACGGATGAGCAAGGAGGGCAAATTGCTGATGCACAACAGAGAGAAGGAAATCAAGGACGAGAGGCGGTTAACATGCTCCCAGAGCAACCTAACCCTGGCCAGGGCAGGGCTGAAGGAAAAAGTGGGTCAGCAGGCACCAGGGAAAGCAAGCAAACTGAATCTTTAAAGCTTACACAGCAAACCGTGGTCTTGGACCCCAGTGAACTGTAAGACAAACCCTGGCCCTGCGCACCGCTGGCGCTTGAAGCGACTTTAAACACCTCCCCATGAACTCAACCAGAGCAGCTCCCCTGGACCAGACAGCAACGGGGAACTCCTGACTCCAAGCCCCCAGTTTGCTGGTTCTCTTCAGCCCTAGAAAACCCTCGCCGAGCACAACAAAGATCTGCTTCGAGCTATTCCAGGCACAAGCAGCAGGTCCGAAATGCAGGCCGATGACTGCGGGCCCTGAGGAACAGCTCTTTGCCTGCAAGCCCCTCAGTCAGACACCTGCAGGGCCCTGGCACAGGCAGCCCAAGCCGGGGAGGGAAGCTCTCTCCTCCTACGTCAGCTTTTAAACATGCAAGCTTCGGAATTCAAGCTCAGAAAGCTACTACCAGCCCACTCACAGCCAATGCTACCCACCATGGAGCACAGCATCTGGTCACCAAACCCAGCTCCACGAGGGTACCTTGCTAAGACACCACGCACGGCTGTCCTCTGGGGTCTGCAGAGTCGCTGCTTAGCGGGGGAATTCCACACGCATGCTAATAAACCAGAGAGGCTGCAAACGTGATGTGAGTGCTGGGGAAAACACAGCTGGCGAGCTCAATCTGTGCAGGTTATCAAACAGAGAAGCGAAAGACAGGCTGACTGCCACATAAAAGCCATCAGAAAAGACACCACCAGTGACTAAGGACTCTTCACTTTAAGGGACAGAACGATTAAGACCTGTGAACAACCACCGCAGCCAGAGCAAAGTGAAATGAGATTGCAGGCGCACATTTTAACACCACTGGGGCAAAACTTCCAAGGAAGCCCGAGTTCCCCACCCCTTGCTATTTGTCTCAGCATGAAGACAGGTGCTTTTCTGGGGAGGTATGATTCCAAGCAAATCAGCAGCTCAGCGCAGGTCTGAGGGGAACCCCCCAGCCTGTGCTATACAAAAGAGCAGGCTGGATAATCTAATGGTCCCTTTTGGCCTCAAAGGCCTGGCTGCGGGTGTCTGAACCCCGTCCCTCACCTCCAGTCACCCAGTGCTCCAACGCCACAGAAAACCCAGGACCCGCCGCAGGCAGCACCCCTGAGAGCACAGCAGCGCTGCCAGGGCAGCTCGCTCGGGGCACCCACACCAGAGGACAACAATGATAAATACACACAGAGAATCACCTCCTTCCGCCTGCTGCTCACGCTCCTGTCGACGCAGCCCAGCATGAAGGTGGTTTCTGGGCACTGAAGGGGCTCATGTTCAGTTTCTCATCAACCAGTACCCCCAAATCCTCCTCCTCCTCCTCCTCCTCCTCCTCAGGCTCCGGCTGCTCTGCACAACCTGCCCCGACCCAGAGGCGGCTTCACAGAGCTCCCACAACCGCCTCTTAAGCGCGTCCAGGCGCCCTTTTATACCTCAAACCGCCAATAGAGCACCGGGGCGGACCGGCCTCCCCGGAAGCAAACGCGTCTTGTTCCCGGTGGGAGCGCGGCTCAGCACCCACTGCAGCCGGGTCCTAGCGCCCGCCACCGCCAGCGGCCCGCCAGGGGGCAGCACCGCGCCGAGCGTGTGCGCGAGGTACCTCAGAGCAGGGTGCGAGGCCCCGGGTGTGAGGGAGCGGCCGTGGCCGCCCGCTTCCGTCCTCGGACACACAAGTTCCTGTGGGGCTGTGGGCTCCTGCTTGGTGCCTTGCTTCAAATAAGGTAATAAGGAAACGGGAGCGAGCGCGGGAGCAAGGGCGGGAGGGGGGCAGTGGGGTTGTCCCCTCAGGAGGGAGGGACGTGAAACCGGAGCCGCCGGGTCAAGCGGGGAGCTGAAAACCCGCGCTGTTCTCCCTGAAAGCAGAAGCCGTGCGGTAGCCGAAGTCAGTGGGGGTCTGCTTAAGTCACACGTGTGGTGTTTGGAAGGGGTATGGGTGTGTTAAAGCCACTGTTGGGTTGTGTTTGCTCGTGCATCTGAGCGAGAAAGGGTTCCCGCGGGGGAAGCGGCGCCAGGATTGAAGTTGTGGAGAATGGATATCCGTGGGGAAACCTAAGGTGTAAACGTCTGATTCTTGGGCTTGGTAACTGGTGTGGTTTAGGCATTCACTATCCTTGTAAGCACGGAGGGTTTGGGGCTTTCCTCAGAGACCTGCTTGGTGAGGCAGCCCTGCGCTCTGTCACACTGCATTTACGTGCTGAGCATCAGCTCTGAGCCCATAAATGCCAGTTCCAGGGTGCTTGAAGAGCTCTGCAACACAGCCGTGGCTTTGCACGGAGTCTGGCCTCTCTCTCTGTTTGGTACCACCTCTGTGCTGATAACCAGGCAGTTACAGCTTGCGGCAGAACCGTCCATCGCCTCCCAAAGCACTCAGCTCATTTCCAGGGGTTGTACTCGGTCCATGGCGATGCTTCAGGACACAGGTGATGCAGGAGGGGTGGAAACATCCCAGGTACTCCGAAGACGAAGCTTGGCCTCTCTTCCTCCCTCCCCCCCCCCATGCTGTGACTTTTGTATTTGCTAAGAACAGACTACCGGGAAATTAGTTGTAGGTTGGAAGTTACTGTGCATTCAGTGCCCATTGCTGCAAGCCCCGTTTAGACTTCTCACTGTTGCCCTCCTAGGAAAAGAGCTCTCTTTGCCATTGCCATTTCTTTTGTGTGGTCAAATCCCCATTTTCCACCCTAAGTCCTGCCTGTCTCCTTTTCCTACACTGGTGAAGAGCAGCAGGAGGATTACCTCAATGCTTTTTTCTTAGGGTCCTTTCTTCAAAAGCATTTTTTTTCTTCATTAAAAAAAAAACAAAAACAACAAACCCAAACCCCACAAGATTTGGGCTGGGATCTTGAGGGGATAAAAATTAAGAAGAGGTTTTGCTTCTTAACTGCACTGCCTTGTATTCTTATCACTGAAGGTTCGTATCTTTCCTTGAAACTTTGCAAGCAAGGAAAGGAACAGTTTCTGATAGATGGCAAGTTGCATTCCCTGTGCTTGAAAGGGAAATGACAAGAAGTAATTAGGCTATAGTTCAAAAGGAAAGAACTATACGTCAACACCATGGGCACTTTCTTGGTTGTATTTGTAGATATATTGGTTATTTATTCCCTCTGACTGAGATTTATGTGAAATAAAGGACTACCTGCAGGGTTTTCTAGTAACAGCTGTAGCACCAGCATCACAAATGATAAACAGCCCTCACTTGGATGAAACAGTCTGGAGAGCCCTTCAAACTCTTATCTATTGCTGCTACCTACTCACTGTCCCTTTGATGCTGAACCAGTTAAAAATGCCTCAAATTACTCCCTGCAATTCCACAGAGTATATCAGGGATTAATTTAGCACCATTTCTTCAGCATGATAACAGCTCCATCCAGCCCTTAGCCAGTTGATAAATTATTCAGGGGGTTTTCTTCCACGCGGCCCATTAGGGACAAAGAAAATCCTTTTCTAATCAGTCATTGTCTTTAATTTTGGTACCATTTTAAGTCACCCCCCCCCCCCCCCCCGCATTAGCGAGTGATGAATAGCCCAGGCAGGCAGTTGTTGTACTGTGTGCATGCCTGGGTGCAGCTGGAGCCTTTCCCACAGCAAGCACCAACAGCCTGGGGCTGAGAGGCAGGCAGCTGGTGTGTGCCCTGCCTCCCTGAGCCCCATGTAAGCCATGGGGCAGCCCCACAGAGCCCAGCTGCTGCACTGCTGATTGCTCACTCTTTGGGGCTGCCCAGGTGCTAACTGATGCCATTGCTGATGGGGAGCTCTGCTGAGCACAGATGTCTGCAGCAGCAGATTCACCCATACAACTTCCTGGTGCTACTGGCACAGGCTACGGCTGAAGATGTGCAATGGAAACAAAACTGAAGCCTGCATCATTGTGCATCCATCCGCTCAGCTCCCCCACCCGCAGCCTGTCATTATACTTGTTATTAGTGCTTATGGTGAGCTTTTCTTATTCCAGGGTTTTGGAAGTGGTCAGGCACTGAACGCAGCACGGCACATTTGGGTTTGTTGATGGTGAGGACAGCGTCACTGCCACAGAATAGCTGCAGTAGTCACTATGGGCACTCAGCCATGTGGCTTTGATTTCAAGTGCCCAAGCCCCACGTTGCTGATTCTTCTGCCTCCCAGACTCTACAAACACCCTCATTCTCTCAGCACCAGTTTCTGTTTCTGGCTGCAGTGTCCAGCCAGAGGCCCAAGTCTTTAAGGTTGCTAAAGCCGTGTTACATATCCAAATACTTTGGGGATTTCCCACCAATTATGCCTATTTCCTTGTTATGCATATTGTAAGAATAGCCAGTGAACACCATATACACCCTGGTGAGAAGCAATCAGATAAACTGCGGGAGGTCTCAGCTAGAATCCCTCTTCCACCCGCTCTTTCAGAACAGCACAGTAAACTTCCATCTCCTATTTCAGTGAAATGCCTCTCCCTCTTGTCTGCATCAAGTCATCTTTAGCGAGCCACTGTTAGACTTTGCTGAGTAGTTTTTGGTTTGTAGACGTATTTTAGCTACAAATCAGAGGATGGACAGGGGCTATGGACTCGCTGCCCTTCAATGTAAATAGTTAACTGTACCGAGGATCTGCCATCAGACCTTACCATGAGCAGCTGAGATACATAAGCAGCCAAGAGGGACAGAATTACTCGCCAGAGGCCAAGAACAACAGGATGAAGGTGGTTAAAGGTATTTTTCAACTTAAATTGAAGGAAAAAAACACAGAGAACTAAACTGTAATCACAGACTTTGATCTGGGTCACTTAAAGGCAGGTCTGCCGTGTAAATTAATATTGAATTGGTAAAATAGAATCATACCGTTTCTCTTTTCCTTAGTTCTGTTGTTTCACAGTGTTTCTAAAAAGGGATGGAAAGTTTTCCATCTGCCTAGCAGGAATGTTGGGAAAGTGATCCACCGAAAATGAAAAAGAAATCAAAACTATTGCTGAGTTCAGAAGTGCAGCATCTTGTAGGTCAAGCATTCACATCCACCTGGCATTTCAGGAGAACTCTTAGGAAACGCGGGGAAGAACTACAGCGGTTTCTAGAAGGCAGAGGGGAGTATGAACTGTACTAAAGCTGTCTTCATGAAATGGCAGTAGTTTTATCCCTAGTTGAATTGTCGAATTCATCTCATACAGTCTCACCAGGAGATGAATACCTGGCCCACTCTCTCTTCTAGGGAAAGAATAAGCAAAGGCAGCAGTTGGGGTATGTCTGTCATACCAGCTTGGGCTCATTGCATCCAAGAGACAATGGCTAGCTGTGCAGCAGAATACTTGCTCTCTGTCATGCGGATGAAATGAACTCACATTAGGAGATAGAGTTACATGCTCATAAAGCAAATACACATGCCAAAGCTTTGATGCGTTATATAAAAACTCAGGATCAGTTTTCACTCCCCTTCACTTCTGCCTCACTTAAAAAATTCCCCACTCAAATCTGCTCTTTCCAATCCAACCCAAATTCCTTGTGATAGAAGCGAGCACAGAGCACAGTCCTCTCCCAAACCAGATGATATTTAAATTAGCTTCATCTCTTCGCTTATTTAAAGCAGCATGACAGCAGGGATAGCTGAGCTCCACCTTGATGGCGTAATAAACTTGAACTTGGTGATATGTGCAGGGGATTGATTTCTGCTGCTGACAGATTCTAGGCTCCAGCAATGAATGTGTTAGAGGGGACGTAAATGCAAATGGCCACATGGTTTCCTGAAGACATGAGTGCTCCTATGGTCTTATACTAATCACTTCCACATTAAACTCTTCTTTTTCTCTGTGTAAGCTCCCTGCTTTTCAGAAGAGGGTTACGGCCATCCAAACTGAATGCATTCATTCACCAGGTCAAAAGGTTTGGGAATAATAAGCACCAATTCTAAACCCAACCAACCAAAACCAGATCAAACAAGAAAATAATTTCACTTTGAGAAATATCCCTTGAAGGTGCCTTCTCATACCTGTTAGACCACAACCCTGACTAAATGAAAACTGACATAGGGTAAAAATCAGTATAAGAAACGTTAACCTGTGTTTCCTGTGTTGATATAGATAAATGTATACTCTTTTCTGGTTTTTCCACCAATCACAAACACATATCTCTGATGACAACCTCAGGTTTTGCCAAAAGGCAGGGTTGGTTTTCTCCCTATTCCAGCAGCCCTCATCTCTCTCCCCTTCCCAAGAACCACAGAGCAATCTTTAGTGCCTGCTCTCAGACTGACTTCCAGAGCATGGGTGTTTTGCTGCTGGCTTGCAATGAGACGAAAAAGTCCCCCAGATGTTGTTACCTTTCCTCAGAATCCTTTGCCTTGCCTAAAGCAAAACAGAGATTTTGAGATGGGGAAGTGTGAGAGGGGAAATCCTGATGCTTTAGCATTAGAATTTCCCACTGAAAAATGACTCGGTTCTCATCAAGATAACACAGGCACAGCCTCGCTGATAGCGTGGTAGGGGATGCTCAGCTCCTCAAGATTCCAGGAAGCCCCACTTCAGACGGCTCCTTCCCCAAGCCTGTCTCATGCAAGCAGCCGTTAGCACGGTTGGCTTTTTGAGGAAGGAAATTGCCTTGCCCGGGGGGGACGACGGGACGGGACACGACAGGGTCACAGACAAACCAGCCCTGCAGTTAGGAGAGGAAGTACTGAGTGCGCTGCTGAGGTCTCCTCTTGATTCTTGCAGTGAAGGGAACAGAAGCCAGACCGGGTTAGAGGAATATCTTGGCTTGCAGTGAAGTCATTCTCACGGTTCAAGCTTCTGCGCAGCTCCTGACAACTTGAATGAAATTATGAACACAAGGGGCTTGACTTTGGCGTGTAACTGGTGTACCGTAAGTAGTGGAAGGACAGACAGAGCTGGCTGTCCAACTGCAGCTTGGCAGGCAACAAATACACTCACCTGCTGGCTGATACCAGCCAGCAAGAGGTGCCCAGTTTACAACATAAGCTTATTTCCTTGTCTCTTTGTATGTAGGCAGCCTTGGTTTTTGTCCTGTCTCTTCCCTTGTACTCCAAAGGGAGCAGATGCAAATGCGTGGGTTTTCTCAGTTTCTCTGTGGAATTGATAGTCAAATAAGCATTACAAATGTGTGGTTTGGGCAAGCTCTGCTCAGGAGCGTTTTGTTGTCAAACTATGAAATACATCTTGGGCTCTGTTTGCCCTTGATCTTGAAACTGTTGGCGTTATTTTCATCCTTCCCCTAGAGACATTTAAGTTAATGTGAGCGTTTCTGTTGGAGTAAAAGAAAGAGAAAGAAATGTAATGCCAGGAGTCCAGAAAAACAAAAGTCACAACTGTTAAGGAGCTTTGATAAGCCTGAGAGCACTGCATATCCTGCAGTAGTCTTTCAGTCTCTGCTGTGTTATCACGTAAAGAGCACAGAGAAAAGAACTGGTTTAGCAACCCCTACGTTACAGAAAGCCAACCTTTCAAAGCACACCAGGAAGCCAGCTCTGCGCTGGTTCCCTGACCGTGGCAATGAAACCGGTGGCACCGGTGATGCTGCTCACCACCCAGTCACTGAAGGGCCTCTCACAAAAAGTATGAATGACCAACAAAAAAAATCATTACTGATTTTTCTTATTCTTTATGCGTAATGTCTTGGTTTTATTATATTTTTATTATTTCAAACTCTCAGAGAGTTACGGGCTATGGGGAAGTCTGTTAAATCATTACATTACGCTTCCTTGTTCTTACGCATCTCCCTTTATAAACCTGAAACCTCATGATGCTCTCACAGCAGTTTTAGAGACAGGGAAGTAAATCAGGCTGCCCCAGCCAAGGCCAGGAGATAATGTCTGAGTCATGATTAGGACCCTGTCGCTCAGCCCCAGGCCAGGATAGTCTGGTGGACAGGGGTCCATCACTGCAGGTCCAGAGGGGATTCAGCTGGAAGCTGCAGGAATCAGAACTATAGAATTGTCTGGGTTGGAAGGGAGCTTAAAGCTCACCCAGTTCCAATCCCTGCCACAGGCAGGGACACCTCACACTAGAGCAGCTTGCTCCAAGCCCCTGTGTCCAACCTGGCCTTGAGCACTGCCAGGGATGGGGCAGCCACAGCTTCTCAGGGCACCCTGTGCCAGCGCCTCAGCACCCTCCCAGGGAAGAGCTTCTGCCTTAGGTCTAACCTGAACTCACCGTGTTTCAGTTTTTAACCCATTACTCCTTGTCCTGTCACTACAATGCCAAGCTAAGTGTATATAACTGTGCTCAAGGAAGGTGCAGTTCTCCACACAACTGGGAGGAAGGGTGTAGTTTGCCAACAGTTAAAGTAATAACCCAAATGAAGAGTAAAATTGCAATTGCATGAACCTCAGCTGTTTCCAAAAGACAGCATCAACCTGGTGCTAGCATATAAAACAAGTTCAGTCACTTTAAAGATGCCTGTAGCTTGGTCAGGTTTAGAATTTAAGGGGCTGTTGTTTGTGCAGCCTCTGTACAAAGTGTTTTGCTGTCAAAAGTTGGGAGTTATCCTGTGGACAGAAACTTCAGACACTGTTTAATTGGCCACAGCAGAGTCTTGGATAGTCTTCGTGCGATCCATCTTTTTGAAGCAACATGGACATCATTCTTCCTGGAAAGCCCAGCAGAGTCACACACAGGGGGCTGGGAGCTGGACAGTGTCTGAAGGGCAAGGAATCAGTGTCTGAAGAACCAAATCACACCCCCTGTGCTTGGGTAATCAAATTGAAGCAGCCAGCAGGGCTGCTCTCCTTCCAGGAGCTCTTCAGAACAGGCAAGAGAAATGAGTAAAACACTTCAGATTTCACTTGGCTCTGGTGTCTCTTATAACCCCCGCAGCTTCAACACTCAAACCTGTGCATTCGGCTATTGTCACTATTGCAAAGTGCCTCAAAGTTTTGAATGCTTTGTGGAAAACACTTTGCACAGTCTAATAATTCTTTAGCTAGGAAAATAATTCCTCCTTTCCTACCATGCTTCATTCAACTTAAATTGCATTCCTCTTAACTGTCTTTTACTGCATCGTAGTGTGGTGGTGGAAAAGGCTGCAAAGCACCTCTTGGTATTTCAACTTACCATCCTTACTGTAAAGTTCCATGTCGACTCACACTGAGTACTGGGTTTTTTCAGTGTCATATCTGCTCACAGAAGAAGTTTCATGTGCTTTTGATGGGAGAAATGAGTTGAATGCCCCTGCCTCCAGGGCAATCACTTTCTAAACGTTTTCATTTTCTTTATAGCCATATAACCCAGCTTCAGCAGTTAATTACCCTGCTCGGTGTGATGCGGTTCCTGTGACTTAGCAACTGTTCATTCATATTCTGGTCACAGGGTAGAAACTCAAAACGGGTACCTCGGGAGAGACCAAGATTCCTGACCTTAACTGTAGGTGGCATTCTTCATCTGTTCATGCGAGTTACTGCTCAAGAAACAGAGGCGGAGGAGTAATTTTCGTGTAGCCTTGATTAATGTTTGCAGCCCTCTCCCAGGTTTAATTAAACGGTACTTTTAGCTGGAAGGAATGCAGGTTCATAAAATCCGAGGTTGTGTAACTATTACCTGGAAAGATTAAAACAATTTTCTGCTGTTCTTGCCCTGGAAGCTGGGGAAATGGCAGTGTTTGAGCGATCTGGAGCATTTCCAGAGAAATTCTTCCATCATGTGCTAGGAAGAAGAAAAAGCTGTAATGCCCAAAGGTTTATCCATGACCTAGAGACCATTTGCAATTACCTTGCAGCGAGAGTGAGCAAATCCAACTACATTTTAAATTATCAGTGTTATCTCTAGAGGAATCTCAAATAATTTCCTTTTGGAGAGGGGGTTTTGGCATGCACAGCATTTCTCATGTGGACGTGGTTATCTGAGATAACTCTGCACTGTTCCAGCAGTAGAAAGGTTACAAGGAAAGAAAAGAGGGGATTTTATTCTCCGATTTAGCTAAAAATTGAGTGAGCTTGAGAAAGAGAAGTAATCCTGCTCGGCTAGAGCCAGGCTGAACTGCAAGCAAGTTATCTTTGAGTATCCCATGCAGCTCTGAGCACGTTTTGCTCTCAAAGCTTTCCCAGCCCTGATCCTTGCTCTGCTGTAATGGCATCAGTGGTACCAGACGATGCACATCCTTCGTGATGCAGGCAAACGTCCACCGAGGATTAGACTGAGGGCACAGGGTTCATCTACGCTTGTGACCTGGGACAGCTTCTACTCCTGTGAATCAATCTTCCAAATAGGAATGCAAGTCAATTAAATTATTCATTTCCCTTCTGAGCTTAATCAGAGATTAAACTACAAGAAATTCGTACTAGTGCCAGAGAACTGAAAACAGATGGCTTAGGATTCATTTTGTTTGTCAGGGGCATTGGCAGGTCAAAGACATCAAACCCCTCAAACAGCAGGCTTTCTTTTTAAAGCAAATAAACCCCTCAGCTTGTGGGTGTTCATTTTCTTTTAGCATTTTCATTTCTGTCGTGACAGCGAGGTGCAGTCTAAGCAGTTAAAAGAGCTGAGAGGATTCCAGGAAACATTCCACATATCCATTTTTCCACATTGTTTTCTCTATGAAATGTCTTATCAAAAGCGAGACAATTTCAGCCTTCTCTAGGACCAAGTTAGAACCAAATCTTTTAGTCTTATCCAAGGGGGAATGCTCAGATAAAGGCTAAATCAAATAGATTTTTGGTGCATTGGAATCAAGGGAAAGGGCATTACTTTATTGGTTTTCCTCTTTTGCTCACCTACTGTGTAAAGCATGATTGTATGAAAACTTCAGAGACCTGCCCATCAGGCCCAATGCATGTCACAAAAGGCAACATCCAGCTTTACTGGGTGTAGTTCAATCCCACCAAAGTGCAATTATGGTGATACATTCCCAGGCTAGTCAACTGGTTGTATAACCTCTCCATTCTGCCCACTGTGGGATGGTTGTGGATCCTCTACAGCAGCCCAGGGACTGAACTGACACATCGGGGCCCCTGCATTTCATGTCCTGTGCCATTGCACCAGAGTCTCACAAGTGCCTGTAGTGATTAGTTTCACAAAACTGTTTTCTCAGGTTTAACAAAGGGATTTGGCTAAGCCAAAGATCACCATATAATCTAGAGAGAAAGCGTTCAAAGGGAAATCCTCATCACAGCATGGATTTAATAATCAGAAGCTCCAGGTGAGTCACCTGGACCTTGTCTTTGCAAACCTTGCAGTGATTTTTCCAAATCAAGTTCATTCAGTGCTTTGGAAGAGTGCCTTGGAAAATGAATTCTTCCCCTATCATGTGGACAGCGTAGGCATATTTTCCCATAGCGTAAGAACAGATAGCGCATTTTCCCACTCCCCTAGAAACTGAGTTAATGCAGAATGACTAATTCATCTTTTTGGACTGTCAAAATGCTCGCTGTAAACTCAATGCATCATTTAGCCTAAAGTACATTGCAGCAGAGGATGCAGTCCAAGGAACACAGTTTCTTTTCTCTTGATTAATAAAGGCTTGGAAATCATGCTTCAGAACATTCTGTGGTCCTTCAAGGTCAAGAAAAAGATGCAATATTTACAGATTAGAAGTAGTTCACTCCAAGGCAATGGGCAGTACTTTAGCTCACCCTACATTGCTCAATAATTTACTTTAAAAACTTCATCTACCCTTCCCATCCCTGCAGTGTTTTGTTTCCCCACCGAGATGGATAGTGCAGACCTCAGGGCTGCCCACTCAGTCTGCATGCTCTGGGCAGTGGTGCTTTGGCAGAGCTGTTGGAGGGAAGCATGCACTTCATTCTTTTAGAGTGTCCATTTCATGGGAAATACTGTGCAGAGCCCTGACAGGAATTAGGGCAACAGCACAAATTTATCTGCCTTTTCTGTATGTTTTCTTGAGTTTGGAATTTGCCAGCAGATAACGCAAGCTTACTTCACAAGTTTGCTATAAAGCACAAGGAAAGGTCGGGTGTTGTAGGAAATACAAGGTCAAGTTTTGTAGAAGCTATATGCAGCATCAACAAAGATCTTCCTTACAGCCTCCTTCTCAGGGGTTTATTTCCAAAGTAAACTGCAGCGATTGTGTCAGCATTTAAACAATCATTCCCCTGACTCCCCAGTGCTATTCAACTTTGTACTACACATCAGGAACGGGGTGGGGGGGGGGGTGTCAGGCAAAACCAATCTGGTTTTTCTGTCATAACACTGCTGAATAACAGCATAGGGAAAGAAAATATTTACGAAGCAAGATCAACAAACCAATGAGCATCACCTAGGAACAATCCAGGTGCAATCCAGGAACAATTTTGCAGGAGGCAAAAGCTGGAGCAAGGAACAGTACGCATGACTTATGCAGACACGGTGCTGGACGCAAAAGCAGTGGCTGGAAGGGGAAAGTCCACTTGGGACCATTGGAAACATAACCCTGGGATAGCTCAGTGGTGAGCAGGATGCTTGCAGTATTAAAATTCATTATGCTGTTTGGGGGGTTTAGCCATTTAACAGGAAACCAATGATAGTATGGTTCAACACCATCTTCTGTCTGTTTTCTGTAACATCTTACATACACCTTTTTAGTATAGTAAGTTTGGAGAACTTGGCTAGAAATGCTTTTGAATGTTTCTTGAAGCAGCAACACACTGAAAGTGCTGTTTTCTCTCTTGAACCAATAAAAAAGGCCTTTGAATGGCTTTTGTAACATGTGACACCAAATGTCCTGATTAACGGAACCCCAGGGGATATAGACTAGGGGAGCATATCTCAGGAGCAATCTGAAGGCCCAGAAGCCTATTATTTTGTAAGAATTACTATGGAAATTCAAACATGTTCATTAGGAGCATTTCTATTTTATCATCACTGCAATACTCTAATATCTGCTAGGCAACTTAGGAATGTCAGAGTGCTGCAGGAGGGAAGCTGGATTTGGGAAGGGTGGAAGATGCTCATTCATCTCTCTCAGGAGCCAGTCTGAATATATCAGGATAATACTGCTGTTTGAAAAGGACAGATTGGAGCACTAAAAAAAAATGACTGTGAGGTTCGGGATTGTCAGCACAGCATTATAAATCCATGTATTTCAAGTACCATGGGTGGAGAAAAGGCCTAGTAAGAAAAAGAAATGTCAATAAATACATGAATTTCACATCCTAACAGTTCACACTTATTTCTAATACTCCTCTATTAAAGCCCACAGTTACTTAATTATATCCAACTGAATCAAGAACTAACTGAAGGCTGAGAGTCTTTATGTGAATAAAAAATATAGCTAACTCTGCCCTAAAATGATAAGGTTTGGCAGCAGCAAAATACAATGGCCAAGGTAAGGAGAGCAAACTGAAATACTCAAAAGTAAATGAAGCTTTAGTTAAAGGGTGCAGTGGGAAAGGATAGGAGAAAAAAAAGTTCAGGAGAAATGCAGTGAAAGGACAGAGCTCAAGCAAATGGGAAAGAAAAAACATAAACAAGGAAAATGCTTTTTAAAAAAACAGAGCATGAAATATTATATTCCACCTTCACTGAAAACAAGTCTAGTGTCTACTTCTTTGATGTGTAGAAGGGTAAACACTGAGTAAACCACACTGGCTTCCAGAGAGCATTGCCAGCATCAGTACTGGCAGGGAACACGAGCTGTGCCTAGCGCTTGCCCCAGAGTGAATTCTGTTGTTCTGACTTCATAGAATCATAGAATGGTTTGGGTTGGAAAGGATCTTAAGATCATTCAGTTCCAACCCCCTGAGCTCTGTCCATGCCACCAGTACTGTAGGGACAAGATAAAGTAAATACAAGATTACTTTAGATACAGAATGTCCCTGAGCCTGGATGAAAGTCATGTTTCGTTTCCCTTTGTGAAGAATTGCTATGGCTCCTCCACACCCTTAAGATGCTCAGAATTACAACAGTTTGGGGGGGAAAGATGAAATACTTTTGTATCATGTTTGCATTGATTTAAAGAAAACCTTACCTTTACTTTAAGAAAACCTGGCTTTGCCTTGAATATTCTTCCTTTGATGTAGGAAAGAAAGGAAGCATCATACTTGAAGTCTTTTCATGCGTGAATGTAATATATACCGAATTCGTGTCAGGCCCAAACATTTCTCCTTCCTTGCCTCACCAGTTAATTTTGCAATGAAATGACAACATTGGCCTTATTAAAATGCCTGAGTTTGTGGCACAGACCTTTTTTACAACTAAAAGTGTGAGCTAAAGTAAACATGACTTGCTCACTGTCTCCTGTGTATTTGAAAAGATGGTCTGTGAAGACACTCGCTGAACCAAAAATACACCGTGAGACATAGAGCTCTCAAAGCTATTTTTCCCATAGTCTGGAATCTGGAAATTAGTCCAAACTAGGAAACACTTAGATACAGCTGTATGATACCTACTGTTTGTAGATAGTAAGCACAGCTCTCTGCAATGACCTTTCAAGGTTCACATGCTGCTCGCTATTTTCTTACTCAAGAAGCAATGTTCAGCTGCCTCATGTCTTGCAATGAGGCAGTAAATTTCTGCTGACAACTATGAGTGTGCTTGCAACTCAGATTCCCCCAGAGCCTAAGTCATGACCCCATAAGACTGATTTCCTGTGTCACAAATAAATAATTATTTGATATTCAATATATAAAGGCAGATCATAGAACTTAAAAAGAAAAGGTGTAATCAAGCAGCATAAGAGTATCAAGAAAAAACAGGTAACTGTGCTTCAACTGATCACAGCTGTGTAGTTCAGCTGATGTTTAGCTGAAACACTGGACATGGTTTGTCTTTTAAGGCAGGAGACTAGGGGCAGAGTATACTGCAGATCTTGTTTGAGCAGACAGCAGTGAGTTTTGTGGTGGACAAGACAGACAGAAAACCTGTGTCAGGTATCTCAGGAGAGCACTGGCCAGCCTCTTAATAACAATATTGCAGAGTGTTGCCCACCAAGGTAGAATTATTTTCTTGTTTTATTCCCATACCCTATCTTGAGAATGCAGAATGGGCAACAAGAAACAGAGAATCCCAGCCTGGTTTGGGTTGGAAGGGACCTTAAAGCTCATCCAGTTCCAACCCCCTGCCACGGGCAGGGACCCCTCACACTAGAGCAGCTTGCTCCAAACCCCTGTGTCCAACCTGGCCTTGAACAGTGCCAGGGATGGGGCAGCCACAGCTTCTCTGGGCACCCTCACAGGGAAGAGCTTCTGCCTTAGATCTAACCTGGACTCCCCCTGTTTCAGTCTGAACCCATCACCCCTTGTCCTGTCTCTGCAGTCCCTGATGAAGAGCCCCTCTCCAGCATCCTTGTAGCCCCCTTCAGACCCTGGAAGCTGCTCTGAGGGCTCCACGCAGCTTCTCTTCTCCAGGCTGAACAGCCCCAATTTAACTATCCAGTGCTAATGTTCTGAACATACCATGCATGCATGCATGCCTACATACATATGTGGATGTTCTTAAATGTAAAAACAGAGTGCAAAGGTAATGTGTGACATGCAACCTCTGGGCAATTTTAGGGGGAAGGACATCAAGATCCCTGATGTTTTCCAGTTTATCTTAATGAACACCATCTCATGAATGTTCAGGCTCCTTCCTTGGTTGTTGTTGTTTGCTTTTGCGGCTTTTGTATGTGAAAGGAAATGCAGGCTGGTTTAAGGGTGAAGCTCAAGAGGGTTAGAGTAATGGTCCCCAGGTAGCAAATTCCAAGTCTTTCTGCCTGCCCTCTGTGAAAAGTTAGTTGTTGTTTCTTTCTGCTTTCCAAGCAGCCTGACAATAGCAACTTACAGCAGTGAAAATGCAGAGTAAATACTCCTGAGAACGCTTGACAGACAAACAAGCTGTCTCTCCAATGGAGAGCTGAAAAAGACATTTGTTTAATGGCAGGGCTTTTGCAGAAAGGTTGCTCTTTCAAGCCAATGATTCAGTAGCATTTTTGAGACCAGGAAATCCTCGCTCTACAATGGCTGCTTTGTGGTGCCAAGAGCCTGATCCAAAACTGCGTTGTGACTCATTCCCGAGGCATTCAAACATTTTTATTTTCTTCAAATGTCTGGAGTTTGAATCATGCAAATCTCCATCAGAAGCAGCAGCAATGAGTGCTTTCCCCTCTCAGACGGGATGTTTTGAGAGGAGGCTATGCCTGTGGCCAGCCAGGATGGACACGTGTAGTGTTTGCAATCTCCCGGGCGCTGAGGGGCTGCTTACCAACTTGTCTCTGCAGATTTTTACCTCTAATAGAGCCTTTCAAAGCACAAAAGTACTTTGGCTGTGTTAAGGTATGTGTAGATCATAATGGCTTTGTACGAGCTATGTGCCGTTGAATTTAATCTGTTTAGACAAGTTCCTCATCTGATTCACAGTTTAAGTAATATACCCTGAAAAGATTTTCATGGGGTTTATTAATTTCCTGTGTTGCTTCTATTCCAGTAGTGCCGCTGTAAAGGTTTTTAGGTGAATACAGGAACAGCAAAGTTCTTTATCACTGACATGTATGGAAACCCTGCAGATTGCTCTCAGAAGTGACTTTATTCTCTGGTACACGGTATAGACTAGAAAGCAGCCCTAAGGAGTTCACAGGGGGTTAAAGAATCAGTGCACAGATCTTTTAAGTCAGTGATCACTTGTGAAATGTCACTAATAATCTGCAAGTGTTTTTTCTGTTGTGTTCATGCTGGTTTTCATTCTGATTTTCTGCAGCACAGTTCATTACCGAGCCCTTTTCACTTGTGAATAGTGGAAAATGGAGCCGTAGGGGGAGAAAGTTAGTTTTGGTGTCTTCTCCCTTTTTCTTTTATGTGAGAGTGATTGGGCTTTCATCATAAGTTATCACTGCCTACAGTGCATTTAAAACAGATAGGAGATGTACTACATAGAGTAAAGGAACAAAGAGGCTGCCTTTTTAATCAAGTGCAAACCATACTATGCTGTTGGCTGAACAAGTGCATCACATCACAGGGAAAAAGCTACTCGGCTCACGTGGAATGGAGCATATCAGGATTGAAGTGGTTGGTAGCTATTAATGGTGTGTAGTTAACCAGTGCTCACTGAACTGTACATTCAGGATCAATGCTGATAATACAACAGATAAATCTCAGTGCCGTGTTACTGACATGTGAGTAAACACTTGACTATTTCCAAACACATTCCTAGCACTTTTGCTGTTTCCAGCCCAAGGGCTCACCACCAGCTGCAGCTCTCCATGCCTCTTTCGAGACCATCTACCTCCTCCAAAGCTTGTAACAACTCTCAGTAAGCAAGAACTGAGAAATACCGAGGTCCTTGCTTACAAGCCAAGCGAATTAACTGAATTATTAGGATTTGTCCACTCAGCTGTCACTGAAATGAAATACAGTACCTCAGATTTAAGACTCTGATCCTACAGGCTTCTACAGGCCCTCGTAGGACTGCCTGATTTTACCACAAGGAGTAGTTCCATTCGGTCACTGACACAAAGAATAATGAGAGTAAAGCAAACTTAGGAATGTATGCTAGGTTGGTCTTAAAATTTGGAATATTGAAACAAAGATATTCAACAGGTTAAGTCAAACTTGTTGATTACTTTGATTTAGTGGAAGGTGTCCCTTCCCATGGCAGGGGGCTGGATCTAGGTGACCTTAAGGTCCTTTCCCACCCAAACCACTCTGTGATTCTATCTTTTGATTTTAATGATAATCCAATTTCTGGTCTCTTCATTGCAGTAGTGATTCTGCAGCTATCTGCTACAAGCTTTACATGTGATTTCAGATTATCTGGAATTAAGCCGGGGGGGGTTTGTTTTTCAGTAAGTTGGTTGAATATTCCATTAGAAACAAGTCATTTCACACAGTTTTAATACACGCACAAAGTTTAATCTGCAATGGGGAAATACAAAACGCCCCAGCTGCTTGCACAGCCTGGGAGCTAGCATTTGCACAAAAAGGCATACCTGAGATTCCAAGCTGCAGCTTTCCAAGGTTTCCAAGCACTCCACCTTAAAAGACCTTATCAATAGAAAGTACAGGCTCTGCATGTCCTCAGTACCCACTTCTGGCTTTTGCAAAGCAGGCACTCAGATACTGTGAAGACTGAACATACACAGCATGTACCATGGCCCATGTGTCATGCATCAGCCCGTGCATTTCCACCAATGGCATGTATATGGCTGTAGCAAGGTTTAGGAGGTGCTAAATATGGAATTCCATATTTTGTATTTTGCAATCTAAAATTAAAACCGTCTTTTCTTGCCGTGTCTGTCCATGACAATGGGCTTGGAAAAACCCTGGGATCTCCGCAGAGCAGTTCTACCACATTTGTTTCACCATCAGCTAGATCATTACAGGAAAACACTCTGTTTTCGTCTACATCAGCAGGATTACCTATTCAGATCCAGAGATGTACATGCAATGGAATATATTCAGTCTTTTCACCTGGAATGCACCTACAGAACTGACAACTGGAGAAATGCTGGTCAGACAACAGACTGCACCATGCAACCGTAAAACCACAGGAGCACAGTTTAACCCCTCTTTCTGGACTAATTTGCCCTTATCTACTGTAGCAAGGCTTATTAAATGCAGAGCAAGTTCAACATCAGCCTTTAAGGACACTCACCAGGCGCAGTAGGTGCCTTTTTAAGGTAGATCATAACTGTGGGCAAAATCCCAACCTCAGCCTCTCTCTCTGGAATGCCATTGACTCCAGTGGACAGAGGGCAAGAGACAATTGGAATCTAATTGTTATTTAGAGAAAATATTCATATTTCAGAGCTCTTCAACAGCAAAGTAGACACTTTTGCTTTAGATGCTGCTGTCAGCCGGCAGCAGGCTGCATTTTGGTGTTCAAAGGCACGTTGCAGCCAGTGAAAGTCACTGCTAACTGCCACTAACTTGCAGGGAAAACTGCAATTTCCACAGGATTCTGTACTCAGCTGCTGTTAGGGTGGCATTTTCCTTGAGTGCGTTTGCAGCCCATACCATTAGGAATCCTCATACAATAGTGGATTGAAGCTTGACTCATTGAATTGAAGTGTGAAACACAAGCTGCCCTGGAACAGGATATCATTCATGTATACCAATCCATCTTAGACAGCTCATGAATGGCTGTCACAGCACAGTAAAGTCCCTTTGAATAAGAAACAATTAACTTCTAAACAGCACTCCAGCAGAAAGCAACCGTGAAGTCTGCATAATAGTAAAGCAAACAAACAGAACCTACTGGCAAGGAGCTTAGGCTATCACAGTGAGCCATGCCACGTATTTTCCTCCCTGTCAGCCCTGTGGACCCATGGAAAAGAAAGAAAACACGATTAATGCCTCTCTGCAGTCCACCAGTTGCTAGGTACCAGATTGTCCTTCTGTGCCTGTTGGTTGCTAGCACAGGCTGGAGCCGAAGTCATGGTAATCTCAGCTATACTGTAAGGAAAAGAACCATCCCACTGGAGGAAGGAACACTGCAGTCTGCACAATCTCTGCTCATCCTCCCCTGGTCCTTCTTCATCAAGAAGAGTTCAATACTAACAGAACACACAGCGCAGAAGAATGCTTTATTTGAAGCAAAATGTGCAATGAATATACAGAGCGTAGCTCAAAGGCATACGAAAAGCCCAGGAGTATTACTACCAAAATGATTCTCCAGGGGGGCACATGGCATTCCGTAGCTCTAAATCCATACGTAGTATGAAGACTCACGTGGTAACCACCAGGAAGCTAAGGAAGAGACTAACTTTTCAAGCTCTTTTCTCATTAGGAAGCGTTTAACACAACACATTTACATTTACAGTATTGCTGCTACCAAGAGGGAGCTCTTTCCTGGAAGAAGGCATTGGTGGTTTCTTCGGCCAAAAGACACATGGCAGCAATTTCCTGCAAGTAGTTCAGAGGGCAGACTCCCATTGACCTACCAGGTCTCCCAGCTTCAGACCTGACTTCTCTAGGGATGCAAAACGGGAGACAGAGAGTGAGTGTCTATCCACATCTAGCACAGAGTGTCTCTTCGGAGCTCTGACGCCAGCATAGACAACTGGCAACAGGTTTCCTGGTGTACAGAGACTAAGATAACCAGAGGACTAAGAAAAACCAGAAGTGATTGCTCATAGACCTGTCATCAGTCATTTATGCAATGAGATGGTAATGGAAGAAGTTGCTTTTTACCGTACTCCTGTCATGCATTCTGGCCAAGCTCATTTCAGACGTCCTGTGAGACTGCTCCAGAAGCGGGCATGACATGAAGCTGTGGCTCCTACCCACATGGGCACTTCAGTGGTGCCAGAAACACCCAAAGGCTGCTGACACCGTGGTACCTGCACACACATCCATGTCCACTGAACACCCAGCAGTGCTTTCCTTTGGGGAAAGAGAAAGCTCCTCAGGTGAACATCCTCAAGGCAGCAGAGAGGAGGCAGAACATTCCAAGGCTGGTACTTTCCAAGTGACCACTGCCGGTTACTGGTGACTTTGGACCATCCCAACCCAACACATAGTTTCAAATGGAGTCGCTCTCAGACACAAGGCAACAGGTTAACAAGGGCTGTATAAGGAGCAGTGATGGGACTGCTTCAGAAACTGCCCTTAGAAAAACCCATGCTTTTCACTCATCCTGTACCTTAGCACTCTTATTATGAGTGCTAAACCCTTCTGTACTGCAAGCATCAGTAATTGCAAAACAAACATCTCATGTAATCATGCTCTACGGCTCTGATTCCTCCATCAGTGTCAAAGTACTTTACAAAGGAAAAGAAATATTGGTATTCCTACTCCAAGTGGATGGTTCCTGTTTCACAGATAAGAGTTACCATCCCCTCAAACAGCAGTTATGCTTCCTAGGTGCAAGGTCTGGCTATAAAGAGATCCAGCCCAGTGGTGCATTTGCACCAGTACGCACAGGAGAGACAAACACATGGCTTGAAGCATTTCATTTCAAAGCCTGTATCTCTAGAGGACATATGAAGATTAGAGAAGATCTTTCTCACAGACACACAGGCCCAAACACCTGTATGTTCTTTGGGCCTGAGGATATAGCATGATTTTTCTTTCCATGCTGTTTTCCCAGCACATCTTCCAGACAACTGGAAACGGTTAGAAACCATCAGGAAAATGGGGGTGGGAGGGAAGCAGGGGGGGAAGAGAATATTTGCATGCTGCTTTCGATATTTTCCAGATTTGAGGTTTTGGGGTGGGGGGAGGGAAAGGAGGGGCCTGTTTGTCTGAAAAAACATGGGAATCCAAAAGTGGAAATCTTTAGATTTCCAAATGCCAAAATCCAATGGCATTAAGTCAAACCAGATGTTTCGCTTCGCGTTCTCAAAACGCATCTCGGTTTGAACATTGTCATTTCATAACACAACGTTCTGCTTTAAAAAGGCAAGCTGTAAAGAACTCCGTTTTCCTTTTACTTGAGTCTTTTGGAAAGAGGTTTCCCCAGGGAATTCTCA
This sequence comes from Pezoporus flaviventris, assembly GCF_033815535.1. Classification (NCBI taxonomy): domain Eukaryota; kingdom Metazoa; phylum Chordata; class Aves; order Psittaciformes; family Psittacidae; genus Pezoporus; species Pezoporus flaviventris. Next base: position 876,673 of record NW_026892680.1, on the reverse strand, counting down.
ACAGGAACAAAGGAGGGGAGTTCTGACCTCCTCTGCCTCCAAGCTCGACTTGAATCTGCAAAGAAAACAGGTCACCTCGTGGTCTTTATTACGCAGTGCTCAGAAAAAGATGACCGGAGGAGGTGTTAGAATATTCCCTGTTGGACATTATATGACCATATGATGAATTATGGCAATTGCAGACGCTGCCTTTTACCACTTAGAATTTATGGGGGAACAGTAGGATGGAAAACTGAAGAAGAGGCAGAATGTGATGCAGAAATGGTGTATTTCTTACAGTTGCTTAGCCCTGGGGTGTCTTTCTTTTGTCTTCTTTCACCTGACAAGTTTGTTAGACTGTTGGATAGACTTTTTGATGATCAGTGCTTGACATTTTGTGGCGAGTGTTTGAAAAATGGAATTGCACTCGCTTGAGAGAAGCTTTGAGCAGCCCATGCAAACATACATACTGAGAGGATGCCTCTGTATTTTCATTTTAATCTATTTTAATACCGAATGCCTTCAATGCAAAGGGGGGAAAGGATTCTAAGGACTGATTTTCCTTGCCTTAACTGCTTGCTGCATGGAGAACACTGCTTTGTGAATGATACAGTTGACACATTTGCAAGGGATGCCAAATCTCTCATGACTTCTGAAACGAACCACTCTCTGCAATCCCGTTTCCTTGCAGAGATTCCTACAGTATGTTTGCAGCAACATTTATGCAGATGTGCCCACTGGGGTGAGACTGAAGTTAAACGGATTTTTTGGTACAACAGATAAGAATGGTTGGAGAGGAAGAAAAAGGCAGTTACAAAAGTCAGAGTAAACAGCGTGGATCCTGTGCGGGGCAAAGGATTCCAAGGATTCAAGCTGAGAAACACTAGGATTGCTTTGCAAAAGGCAGATGTAGCTCTTGTGTGTTGTTTGTGTCTTTTGCAAAGTCTAAACAGCACACTGGAGCCCAGGGTCAGGTTGTTCAAACACAAAGGATGTAGGTAAAACAGTTTGGAAGCAGAGGGGAAAAGTGTGTTATCTGGCAACTGCCTACCTCCCACTGCAAATCGGGAGGTGAGCAACCCAGTTGTGACTGTAAAACGTCAGCCCCCCCCTCCACACACAGACAATCTGTGTGTGAGCAAGCAGCATTTCCTCATTACAGTGTTTTTCCAAAGTGCCTTGAACAGTGATAGCGTAGGAGAGCTCTTGGGCAGAGAGCAAAGAGCAGCAGGAGCTCTGCGGTACAGCAGGGCATCGCTTTGTTCACTGTGAAATCCGCACACTCAGCTGTCCCTTTATAGTGCAAGAAAACGCACCCTTTGCGTTGGGTTCCTTCAGAGCTGGGTGATTTCAGAGGCCAGGAGGAAGCTCTCTGAAAGAGTGCTTTTTGCTCCCTTCGCCTGGGCCTCACCCCCACCTGTCTGCAGTGCTGGGGCAACCTTTTATTCTCATTCGGATTACCAGGACTCAGACTTCAAAGCCTGGTGGGTTTGTTAATGCAGAAGGTCATCTCCTGGGGGTGATGAGGTGGCTCGGGGAGTGCCTGAGCACTAAAACCCAGCTCCTCGGGGAGCCCACCCTTGCCTGTGGGTACCAGAGGAGCACTGATGTGTGAGGGAGGGGGATGCAGCGTGTGTGCGATGGGTCAGCTCCATCCCTGACCCATCACAGAATGACCTTCTGTTTGCAGCTAAATGTATTAACACTGTCCCTGTGCTGCTGGTGTGCCCTGTGCCCTGTCCCTGACTCAGCTTGCTGCCTACAGGGTGAGTAAATCCCAGTTTATGATGGGAATGTCTAGCTAACATGTGCAGTTGCTTCTGGTCTGAGACAGGGCAAAGCACTTCTGTGCTTAGGAAAAGGTTGAAGCAGAACAGCAGCTGTAGCCCAAAAAGCTCTCTCCTTTTGTTTCCATTGGGATATTTTCTATTATTGTGCAATTTTAAGAGTAATCAAACCCAAATGATTCCAAGCAGCAGTTAAATACAGTAAAGGAAAAGGTTAATATAAGATACATGGAAAGATACCGATCCCACAGAAGAGTTTTCAGCGTAAGCAGACAAGAGTGTGAGGTGTCTGCCCGTGGCAGGGGTTGGAACTGGATGATCTTAAGGTCCTCTCCAACACAAACTATTCTATGATTCTAAGAAGGGCGAGACAGTGAGACCATAAGGAGAGCACAGACCTCGCTCAGCATCGCAGAAGGTGCTGCTGAGAGCCGAACAGCTTGAATCTCACTCCTTTTCTCTAGCTATAAACCATGTGTCACGGTTCCCTCTGCTGCTCTTAAATGGCTCAGGAGTGAGTCTTCAGTTCACACATAGCAATTCTCCAACTTAGTTTCATTGTTTGGCTCAAACATCCCCCCCCTTAAGTGTGTGCTAGGACAGATGGGCATTTCTGATTCCTTAAACACAGGATGTTCACACGACTCTGTGTTTCAGCACGGAAGTCAGTTTCAGTGCTTACTAACATTGACAGAACACTATTTACACTTCTCTTCAGTACAAAATCCTTCTTACTCAAAATGGTTGCTTTTCCCCTCAGAATCATCACTTGGAGGTCTTTTTTCCCCTTTCTCCTGGTCCTTCTTGCCTTCCCTTTACCTTTCAAACCCATCCTATTTGGGAGTCAGGGATGGGACAAGAGGAAACGGCCTCAAGCTGCCCCAGGGCAGGTTTAGATGGAGCTGAGGAACAATTCCTGCCCCAGAGGGTGCTCAGGCATTGGAACAGGCTGCCCAGGGCAGGGCTGCAGTCACCGTCCCTGCAAGTGTTCACACAGCGTGGACACGAGCTCCTCAGTGCCATGGGTCAGTGGTGGCCTTGGCAGGGCTGGGCAATGGTTGGACTTGATCTTAAAGGTCTTTTCCAAGCACAGCTCTCATATAAACTGATTGGCAGCTTTGTGGGTTTTAAGATACGGGGCAGATAGAGGGGTCTGACTGCCTGGCTGATGCTGCAGCTTCCACAGAGCTCTGGCTCAGGCTATGAGCTGTTTCAGAGCTAGATGACATTATTACACAGGATTAGTTGCTCAGAATTAAGCAGGTTATGTCACCACAGTCTCAAGAAATGATTACTTCTTGACAGTCCCTTTGTCTTGCCATCAGCCTCTATTTTACTCTAACTGGGTGATTGAAGTGTTTCTTGTAGCATTTCATCATTACTCAGCGCTGAACAAGTGCAGCCAGTGATTAATAACACATCCATTGTGGGTCTTGGATACCTGGTGATCTGCATCACAGCTCTCAGTTCCCAACATCTGCTATGTGCAGAAAGCACAGTGAAGAATGGGGCCTTTGTAGTGTTCCTCTGAAGGTTTCTCAGCATGTTTGCTTGCAGTGTGTTTACAGCAATCAAGTACATTAGCCCCATGCTGGTGGAACTTGTGAGCCCTGAGCTATGTCTTGGCTCCTGCATGCAGACTTTGTACAAATACATACAGAGGAGATTTTTAGGCTGCTCAGGACTGGACTAGCTATTGCTTCCTGGCAGTATCTTAGCAAGCGAGTTTGTTGGCACAAATACTCATGAGTTAAAACAAGTCTGAAGTGGCTCTTGTAGTTCGAATTGGTATTGTGTAAAATCTTAGTAGGATCCCAATTCCCTGAGGTATAGACATCTGATCAAGGAATGTGCTGGAACACTCTCACCCAGCAAACGTGTTCAGCTTCATGCTCTTGAAAGAGAATAAATGATGGCAGAGAACTGATATGTTGTAGCACCACTCCCCATCCTAAAATTCCTTGTGCTCCCGCTACACCTGGGCTTTCCATCAGCCGGTTCCCCAACAGGAGAAAACCTCTCCACCAGAACATCCCACAAAGAGAAGGGATGCTGGTGCCTCTGCTGCTGCGGATGTCCAGAGGGGAACTGATGGATTGCAGCCCCGAGGAGCAGCTTCTCTCCATCCCTGCCTGGGAGCAGACAGGCTCAGCCACAGTCTGCTCCACATCTGGTTGCCTGCTCCAGCTTTTGGCACTGAATCCACATGGATATTTGCAGTCTGTCGAGTGGTTTGATGAGCATGTCAATAATGGTCAAGCACAAGGGTTTCCATTTCACCTCGCTTTGCCAAAATATGGTTTTTATTTAAATTGAGGCTATTCTGAAACTCCCTTTCATTCTTCCCTGATGGCTCACAGATTATGGAGGAACAGGCTTTCTCCCTGTTGGAAAGGGCCAGATTCAAACAGTGGGAGAACTGTCCCACAACAGGGGAGTCTTCTTCAAGTGAAGATAGTACACGACAAGGAAGGAAAAGAGAAATCTGTTTGAATGAGCCTTTCTGTACCCAAGGGTTAAAATCTGTGCCCTTTCTTCCTTGCCCCTGTCAAATTCCCTGCTGAAGCATACTTCTGCAGCAAACCCTTCCCTAGGAATAACTCCTGCTCCCTTTCTACTCCTGAACCGTAACAACTGGCTTCATTTCCCCCACCTCAGTGGCTAGAATAAGGACTAGCTGAAAGGGAGGAAGGAACGAGTATTACAGGAAGGCTAAAAAGCCTTCAAAAGGGGGCTCAGAGAGAACCGGGGTATCAGCCCAGTTAGCCAGTCACTACAGGAGAAATGTCCCAACATCATTTAGGTTCAGACTAACCTCTTGTTTCTATGCCTTTCTATGACATTTCAGATCACTCTTCTATTCCTGCTTCAGGTTTCTAAGGAAGAGTTCTAGATGCAATTAACGGTGCATTTACGGTACCATTGCTTCTGGTCTAACCCCTCTCCCTGTGGTACTTGCAGGATGCAGGCATACACTGGTGCACAGCAGCCTTCCAAAGTCTTAGTAAAAGGCAGATGCTGTGTGGAAATCTTCACTTCCTGCAATTGCTGGTTATTAGCTGAGGTACTTTGGGCAGGGAAGATATGGTTCTCCAAGGTGTTATTAGACATCATCTAATGCAACAAAGCCCTTCGGTACCGAGCTTCGGAGCTCTGCTGGATGCTTAAACCAGAGGGCTCTGCAGCTCCTTGGTTACCAAGTCCCATGTGAAAGCTACTTGGTGAGGAACAGGGAAACAAAGGGCTTCCAGCCCACTAAAGAGTTAAAAGCACAGCTGCAGCATTCCAGTAATCACATCCAGGAAACTTCGGTTCCCATAAGATCCCATTGGCCACAAAAATCCCTCACGCTTAAACACAGAGAGAAATTGATTCCTGCTACTTTTTGAAAAAGCCCTGTCTAGTGACAACGGGTTTATGAAGTAGATTTGTAGCCACAGTTATGGCGTGTGTCAAGTGTATTTCCTCTCTGGAAAGAGAGAAGGATGGCAGAAGGCACCATCTGTGTATTTCCTCTCTGGAAAGAGAAGGACAGCAGAAGGCACCATCCTCCAAAGACCTAAGAAAGTAAACCCTTGAAGGATGATTGTTCAAAGCCTTTTCTCTCAAGCCCTCAAGCAGAGGGAAGTGGGCGTTAGCAGTCATCACCTTCTACACTGGTGCAAGATCCCATTCACAGACCCCACACAAGATTAAGCCGGTTTCCAGACGGGTACCAACCCAGCAGCACTTGCACTATGTCTTGTTTGACAACCTTAGGCAATACGATAACACTTACAGACCAGTGATGAAATCCTTTTTCTGCTCCAGGGCTCTGACCCGGGTTGGTTGTGCTCAGCAGGAGGTGAGCACTGTGTGTGTCCATGCAGAGCAGCGCAGGGCGGGCCGTGCCTTGGCAGCTAGCTGTGAGATGGGAAACTGTCCCTTCCTGGGTGGGACTGATTGCAGCATCTCACCTTACTCATCCTCCCGTGGCACCTTGACAGGGCTGAGGTTCGTCTGCATAAAGTACTGCAAGAACACACAGGGGGTGCCAAGACCCGCCTTAAAAAGTGTGTTAACAGGGCGCAGAGTGGGGTGTTTAGAGAGCAGCGTGATGAGGCAAGGTCTCTGAGTATCTGGTTTACTTTTCCCTCTGCCCCAAACATGCCTTTCTTAAGGCATGTAACAGAGGTACGTTAAAGGAACAGCAGGCAACAATAAGAACACAAAGTTGCTTCCAACATAAATAATGTACATTTTCAAATGTTAAGATGTTAAGTAAAATCCTGGATTCAGGCAGAGTCCATTTACTCAGCCTTAGTAAACTTACCCAGCCTTAGGTCTTAACACCTGGAATATGGCCTAGCCCATATTTCTGACTTGCTGCTTTAACTTTTGGTATAACAGAGTCACTGAGAAGCTCCTGCCAACCCGTCTGTTTGTGCCACACATGCAGCAAGCAGATCCTTTCCTGCTTGTTCTGTTTCTCCCCATGCACACCTTGTGGCACTGTGTGTATCTTGGAAAAGATCTGTTCTCCAAAGCATTACAACTGCGGAAAACCAGAACGGTACTCACAAAGGTGAAACATTTAGATGCCTGTTTGGGATCAATCTGCAAGTCTGGATTGTTTCTCTAACTCTGTTTCTGGAACACGTGCAAGCACAGATGTAAAAGGAGAGGAATTATTTCACGATACCCAAACGGAGTGGTAACTGCATTTCACATGACTGCTTTCAGCTTTGGCCAAAACCTTTGCTTTGCTAATACCTAGGAAACCTGAAGGATGTGGAAAAATAATAGATGGAAATTCTCACCTGGCAATTGTTTATTTAAAAGCCAGTTCAGCACCAAATAATAATAATAATAACAGTAATAATAATGATGATGAATACTAATAACAACAACAGCCATCATCACCATCATCTGGGGCAGCTGAGGAAGGCACTTCTCCTACTCCTTTGAAAGGGCAGCAGAAGGCACTGCAGACAATCACGGTGATCACTGAACTGTAATTTACATCTTGAGCAAAAGTGCTCCACAGTGGGTGAATCAGAGCTTCTGCCAGTGCACCAGCATTAACCATCCCGTGGCTTCATCCAGCAGAGCACCAGAGCCTCACCCTCTCCAGGGATGCAGGCATGGAGAAGGCATCCGCCAGCATCAGCAGTGAGCCAGGTCCTGGTCCCCGTGGTTGGAGTGAGGCTTTGGGTCAGCACTGGTGGGAAGATGGGGCCATCAGGAACCCCACCAGGCCCTGGAGGTGTGGCTGACTCAGAGGGAAACGTGCCACCCTCTGCCTCCTGCAGCACCCGGGATTTTCCCTGGCAGCTCCTGTCACACGGAGATTCACTGAGTTATGGGTAAGGGATCAAGCAAGACAGGAGGCATCGCACAGAACGAGAAACTGGACCCACTTACTGCACTTTCTCCCTTTGCCTTATGTGGTTTAGGCTTCGGTTTTTATTCAGCTGAGCTACCGTAGCTGTCAAAGAGAGGAACTTGCATGGTCCTGCTCTGCAGCAGTGTGCGAAACAGTGACTTTCCAGTGAGAGATAATGTTAGTTTCAGGTTTATGGGCTCATCCTGTTAATAGCCATTCCCACAAATAGAGCATCTGTCCAATGTGTGCATTAGCTCCAGTGGACTTCCAAGGTTTGCAGTTGTCTAATTCAGCTTCCTTCTGCACATACACTGGATGCTGGAGAGGGACTCTTCCTCAGGGGCAGTAGCGACAGGACAAGGGGTGATGGGTTCAAACTGAAACAGGGCAAGTTCAGGTTAGATCTAAGGCAGAAGCTCTTCCCTGTGAGGGTGCTGAGGTGCTGGCACAGGGTGGAACTGGATGAGCTTTAAGGTCCCTTCAACCCAAACCAGTCTGGGATTCTGTGATTCACATTGTAGAAGCTGTACATCACTAAATAGTCCTTACTGAATTGCCCTTATGCATCCTTATAATGGTGAATAGTGAAAGAGTTCTAAATCCTGATTTTTTCAAGTATGCTCTTTTATGTTGTTGTATGGGGGTTTTATGATGCTCTTTGTCTGCAGAGGGAAATGTCTGTCTCTCTCTTTTTGTGCCAGATTCTGCTCCTGTTCACACTAGTGTTCCTTTTGAACAAGTCTAGTTATTTGGTTTATCTGGTTGTATCATATAATACTGTTTGTATTGCTTCAGGCAGAAACTGGAAGCCTTTTGTTGACAGTGAGTGAGCCAAATTGTACTTTGTTACATGACCATGCATCTAAAGTGAACCCTGCCAAAATCCATTGTGCTCAGCAGAGGTAGCATCCCCTCTCACAGTTTTCATCAGTGATATCCAAAGTCTTATTTTCCTTTGCATGAGATAACAAATCCCATTTGGGTCAACCTGAAAGAGTTTCTCCTTGAGCAGACCAAGTGTCAGAACAAGATACCACCTACATTTAACACAAACAGACAGAAATACCTAGAGAAGAGCTCTGTGCAGGTCTCTTCTGGGAAGCAGGTGAGGCCACTGGGTTTTGATTTAATCCCATTCTGGTTCCTGCTCACCCATGTAGCAATTTGTCTTTTTGCATTAGGGATAAAATATACAAGCTGTCATTGTAATACATGCGTTTTCCCTTCTGCTTCTGTTCTTCTTTCGCCGGCAGGCCCCAAACTCCATATTCTGAGGTGAATTCCCAGAGTTTGGATGTGTTTTCTTTCAGCAGATCGCATTCCAAGGCTTTTCTCCTGCACGTGTGAGATCAGAGGTTGGCTGAGCCTTGTTGCCTTAAAAGTGGGGCTACCAAGGGTGCAGATTGGAGTAATCTGCCAGAAGAAAGGGGCTGGGTACCCAGGAATAGCATGGTGTCTATTAAAGAGGGTTCTCATGCTATCGCATATCCAGGTTCGTGGCTACCCTCCTCTGGAAGGGAGGAGAGGAGCAAGGACAGGACAGCACAGGGGAACCAGTGGCAGTTTCTCTTTCCCCCGCATCTGGGCAGATGTGCTCCTTCCTCATCCTCCTCACGGGGCCTTCATTGGGCACAAAAAGGCTGAAAGTTTGCAAAGCTGAATTTAGAGGCACGTCAAGCACAGACAGAGGAGCAGAGGTGGAGGAGAAGACCAAGACCAGCCCCTCGAGTAACTCATTCCATCTCCTGATAACACCCAGTATAGAATCATAGACTGGCCCAAGGCTTCATCCAGCCTGGCCTCGAGCACTGCCAGGGATGGGGCAGTCCCAGCCCAGCTTCCAGTTAGGAATGTGGCTCACAGTGCGTCTCGCAGGGAGCTGGCAGCCGCCTCCAGCACACTGTGCAGTGCTCTACCTATGCCTTTAATAGCCCTCACCCTCTCTTCAACACCTCCTTGGTTTAAACACCAGGCTCGTGTTGCAACCACCTCCCAAGGCCCTTCAGGTGCTCTTTTCCGACTGCTGAATCTTCACAAACGAAGCCTGTCGCGGCTTGCACGCATCTTTCTCGCTGCACTTCCCATCCCGAGCTCTGGCCATACAGACAGTTTAGCTTGCATAACGTTATCAGAAGCTCACGCAGTATGTAATTTTCCCAGTGCCCCAGCTCTCAGCACGCAGCATGGTTTTGGCTTTCTGTTTCAGTAAGTACGGTTCTGGCCCCTGCGGAAGGAGGAGGTTTGAAAATGAAGTGCTGTCAATCCAGAAAATAAAGGGCAAACCCCATCGTTATTACGTGCCAAAATACATGATGTCAGACTGCCTCCAGATTTCTGAAGCCTTGGGGTTGGCAATGCAAGACCTGCCTCTAATTCCTTGAGTCTGGAGACAGATGTGTCTGCATTGCAAAAGCACAGCAACAGAGATTTCATTCTTACCCTGTTATCAGCCACTGTCACTCTGCCAGGCACGACACACACACCATTGCAAGCAGTCTGGACCACATCCTTATTTAGGGAATAGTCTCAGCTCCCTTGTGCTTTTGCTGGGTGCCTGCTCATGCCACGCAGCGCATTAACATAACAGCTGACAGAATTAATCAGCAGTAATAAAAGCACTTGCATGACTTGACCCGTGTAACCTAGTTGAGGGCATCTCTCTCTTGCTCTTTCACTCACCCTCTGCTGTTATGTCAAGCTCATTTTTACCCATCATCTGCAGAGCAACAGGTACACGCTGCAGTGCTGGAGGGATTGCTGAGCTACACAGCTCTGCCATTCCTAATGCAGGACATGATTTCATGAAGGAGTAAGTAAGCATTTGGGGCTGTAAAAGGCAAAAGCATTACCTGTAGAACAGGAGGGCTCCAAGCCACACTTCTCTGGTGTTGTAGGAGATAATCTAGGGAAGTTCCCAAGCTTCTCCCCAGGAACTGCTATTGGTCACGGTCTGTGGGAGGATAAGAGAGGGAGGCTGCACAATCTTTCTCTATCCCTTGTCTTCGTATCAACAGATGCAACAAATAGGAAGGCTCTACAGGTATTTTAATTCACTTTAAATTCCCCAAGTGACTCCCATACGCAGTCTCACGATGGCTCGTAATAATGCTATTGGCCTGTCGTGTTTTCTTCCCTCTTGGTGGTTCTGCTGAGTCTGCCGAGCCTGGATCCACAGGAAAGCTCCAACACTAACAGAGACCAACAGAGAAACTGAGGGGGGTCTTGAGCAAACATATTCAGAATGCATGGAATCATGGAATGGTCTGGGTTGAAAAGGAGGTTAAAATCACCCAGTTCCAACCCAGTTGCTCCAAGCCCCTGTGTCCAGCCTGGCCTTGAACACTGCCAGGGATGGGGCAGCCACAGCTTCTCTGGGCACCCTGTGCCAGCGCCTCAGCACCCTCACAGAGAAGAGCTTCTGCCTTAGATCTAACCTGAACTCCCCCTGTTTCAGTTTGAACCCATCACCTCCTGTCCTATGGCTGCAGTCCCTGATGAAGAGCCCCTCCCCAGCATCCTTGTAGCCCCCTTCAGACACTGGAAGCTGCTCTGAGGGCTCCACACAGCTTCTCTTCTCCAGGCTGAACAGCCCCAGTGTTCTCAGCCTGAAGCATCACTTGCTTCAGCTCGGTGCGGATAAAACTAGCCAACAGGAAATCAGCTGGGAGGCTCAACCATTACATCTAGGACATGGAAGAGGATGAGCCTGCTTTTCATATGGTGGAAGGCAGAAAATGGCCACCAAGCCATAACCATGAAAGAGAGAAGAACTGGGTAAAATTTGGCATAGGTAGGAGGCTGAAGCAGCATCAGGAGCACAGAGAACGTAGGAAGCAGGCTTGACATTTTAAACATAGCAAGTGGAATGAAAAAGGAAGTTTCTGATAAAGCTTCATCAGAAATGCGTTTCCTGGTAAAAAATGGAACAGGGAAGCAGAAGCAGAAGTGAAGGCCAGCACAGCTCAGAACAGTGAGAAGACATCTTTAAAAGATTAGGAGTGAAAGGACCAAGTACTTCGGTGTGTGCACTGGAACAAACGGTCAGCTCTGACAGGATGGCCAGGTTTTCAGCAGTACCAAACAAACCAGAGTGCTGTAAGGGGGAAGGGCTGGACAGTTTCTACTCAAGAATTCTACAGGAACTGGCTGGGGTCTTTCCTGAACAACCTCCTTGAGGCATTTTTGGTTGTGGGGTTTTGTTTTCCTTCCGCAGCTCTTGGAATACAGGGGAAAACCTTGGACTAGGGATGAAAATCATGTGGGATTGTGCCAGTGTTTAGAGCAGGTAGGTAAGATGTAAACTCTGACACGGGTGCTTGTCTCTGAATCTTGAAGGATGGATCCATATGTCTCTCATCTGTCTTAAAGAGCACCTCTGTACTGCACAGTGCAGCTCTTTGCTGAGATAGTATCTTAGTTTGAGGAACAATATAGCTGTATCCCTGCAGCCTCTGCCCTGTTTTCATTTGCCTGGGCATACCACTGTGCTGATGCAGCTAAACTGTTTCCAGTTCTGGAGGTGGTTCAGTTGGAGTTATGTCAGGTATTGTAGCATGATTTGGTATTGCACCATAAAGACAGAAAGGCCAGACTCCATATGTCTGGCCGTGTAATACGTTGCTCAACGGAGGGGTCATATTTGTAGCAGTAAAGAGAACTTCCTATTGGAAGGATAGGCAACAATACAACATAAATCTCACCAGCTATCCTTCCAACAGGGTAATCTGTACTTGTCTCCAGCAATCGCTCACTTAGGCGTGCTGCAAACAATGATATATGAGCATTCATGTGAAATGCGCTTCAGATGTTGCCACCACATCATGAGCTGCTTTGCACGAGACTCCTTAGTGCGGATGAGGTCAACAAGAAGGTGCCAGCCATGAAGATTTATGCACAGAGAACCAAAAACAAAACCAAACCAAAAAGCTGACAAAACCCCTCTCAATCTGAAGGGGAAAGACGAATACTGAACACGTAAAGAACCATTGCCTATTCTAGGGCATGTTTTGTTGAAGGACACAGAGTGAGATCCCCCATGTGGGTAGCATTTGGGGTTTCTGCTTCGGAGTTGGGGTGTTTTTGTAAACAATTTCTCTTGGAGTCTTATGGGGCTTCGACAGGAACTGCCCTGGAAGCTATTATCCTCATTGCACAGCTAATTTGTGCAACCCACGGGCTCATACTTGGACTTGGCTTTCCCTGCTGCCAGCTTTGCTTTTCCCCCACCAGATTTTCTTCCTTGTTTAGTGCCACGCTCCTCTTCTTTCTCTTTTCCTCCCTGCTGTGAAAACATCTTTGTTTTCTGCTCTCTCTAAAGGAGGAGGAGATGTGGGATCCTGCGGAGCCATCCACGGGCTCGTACACAGGAAAAGAGCGGCTGCAGCAGCCCCTTGCAGGGTCTGTATCCATGTACGTTACCTCCCGCCCAGCCCTGCTGGCTGAGGAGCATCACCAGGTACTCCTGGAGGAGTGAATCTATGGCTATCCTGCTCCTCAGTGCCAGCACTTCCTTTATGATACTCCAACTTGAACGTATTTAATTGCTTTCATCATTAAAATGACAAGCAGGTAGGATTCATGGGAGCATGGACTAGAGGTAAACCCACTTGGCCCTCCCTCCTGTCCTCCAATACGTAGCAGATGTTACGGACTCCCACCCATATCTGCCCTGCCCTCAGCATTCACAAGCTTCCATCCCTTCCATCTCAAAACATCCCTTCAGCATCCCAAAATGAAGAGCAAAGCCATAGGAAGAAAGAATGAGAAAGAAAACACACCGTCTGTATCTATGGCTGCTTGAATGGAAGGGCAAGAGGGAGGTAAAGGACTAAGGGAAGCCCAAGACTATTTCATGGTGGCAGGAAGGCTTTCCTTCCCAAGCTAACACCCAATCTGCTTCGCTGTGAGATGGAGGAAGAAAGAAGCACAGTCTTCATGATTAGTTCCAGAATCTGTAGGGAGATGCTGAGCTCTCTTCTCATAGAAGGGCTTTTGTGTGGATGTGAGATGCTTTTTTAAAGGCTTTGGCAACCTCCCATCGCTACAAGAGATTCACTGCAAACATATGCATTGGATTAGTAAGTTATATTGTCCTTTACCTTCCCTCATCATGTCAGCAGTATCGAGTTCTGGAATTAATTTGATGTCCTCTTTCTTCATTCTAATTGTAATAAACCAATCCTTCACAGCTACTGAGGTCATATTTTGAGTGTAATATTTCTAACTCTTACCATTTGAAGCTTTGCTTTGTTGTTTGTTTTGGTTTGGGGTGGTTTTTTAACTCTGGTTTCTAGAGTCCTGTCGATTCCATTTCAAACCTAATTTGCCCCCAGGATTGGAGAGAAAAGTTGAAATTGAAAACTTCCAACAGCCCAAAGCAAATGGCAGGAGTTGCACAATGGCTGTGTCTCCATCTCATGATATTTAGACCAGTTTAGTAAAGCCTGTGATCTGCCTTTTGACTTTTGAATGCGTGGGGCTGGTGCCTCTGCTTCAGTGCCTGTTGTGCAGAGGAGACATGCTGTTCACATGCTGAAATGAGGGCACCTCTTAGGGAAGAAACCTTCCCTCACTACGTAACTCTGTCATCGAGGTCAGGGTGCTGCCCCTGTCCCATAAAGAAAGGATCAAACAGTGGGCAACAGCAGCTCCAGCTGAAAGAAGGGAGATGTTCTCTTTGAGGCCATCAGTGCCATGGGTCAGTGGTGGCCTTGGCAGTGCTGGGGAACGGTTGGACTGGAGGAGCTTAAAGGGCTTTTCCAACCTGGTTGATTCTGTGCTTCTTTGATTTTCCATCAGTAATAAAAGGCGGAGTTTTGGTTATTGAATTGCTCAGGGTGGACAGGAGTGTTCCCTCATCAGACAAGGACAGCCTCTGTCTTCGATGCAGATGTCACCCTTACTGCATCAAGGATACCTTACTCCTGATTTACAGCTTTCCAAAGCAGAGGCGAATCAGGGAATCAGGTTTATGACATCCTGTCTTTCTCCTGAGGTGGTTTTTGACAAGTGAGGTCTTGTTACAACTCCATGGGCACAAACCAGGGTCCGTCAGCACTAGCTGCTCATTTGTCTGTCCCGTGGACACCCGAGTACTGCCAAGCCTCAGCTCTAAGCCAGTTCCCAATACACACGCTGTACTATGCAGCCCAGTACATATGCATAGTTGAAGCAAAATGAGTCTTTTCTCTGCATTCTCTGCACGTATCGTGTATCTCTGTTTCATACAGCTAGGGTAGAAGTGATTCCAAAAATGAAGGTGCTAAAAATATCCAGGCTTCAGAACTGAAATAGCATCCACATGATGCAGGGTTTTTCACCTCTAGGTGTATGTCCTTCTTATCGAGAGATGTTAATGAGACTCTGAGCACAACCACATTACAAAGACAGCAGAAACACATCTCTTTTATAATACTGTATTTTCTGACTGCATGAACACAGACTTCTGGCTAATAAGCATTGGAAGACATAGCACAAGGCTACCCCAGTGCTCACGCCTGTACAAAGCACTGAACCCAAAGGAATCCAGAAGACTCTGCCTCCCTTCTTGACTTTCCTAAATTAAATAAACAGCGTGCCCCTTCTGGAAAATGCACACCACGTTTCCAGCATTTAGTCATAATGAAAACCAGAAGGCCACAGTCTGACTGCTCCGGAGCATGTGTGTGCTGTGGAGGAAAGGAATAAGGACCATTTCCTCTGTTTGTGCGTCTCTTGTGAGGGAGCTGAAGGCTCTGAAAAGCGGTGGGGTTGAGAGGCTGCAGGGTCCACATCCTGAGGTCCAGCCCTAATGCTTCAGCTCCAATGGACATCAGGGCCACAGGGAAATAAAAACAGTAGAAAACACCAGCTTGCTTGTATGAGCAAAGCCTGATTATAAAAGCTCCGGGCTGGAGGAGTGGGAAGTGTCCCTCTCATCTCCGCGGTGTGTTGAACCATGCTCCTCCAGTGCACATTTTGGCCCAAGAGACGAGGGATCCAGAGGCAATGGGCATGACGGCGACAGCACTTGTCATAGCCGAGGGGCATGGGAGCACCCAGGGGAGTGCAGGCAGAGAGGGGAGCCCCGGGGTGCCATGGGCTTCCCCACCAGCATCCTGCTTCCCCAGGTGCCTGGAGACCCCCTGATGCCACCACCACCTCCACAGGCAGCAATGGGAACAGGGTCCCCCTGATGTCACCACTACCACCAGCTTCACAGGCAGCAGTGGGAATGGGGACCTCCTGCCCACAGGAAGAAAAGGTGAGGAAGTGGTACTTATGGTCCACAGAGGTGTTTTTAAATAACTGCTCAGTTGGGTATGAATTGAATATAACACACGCTTAGCTGATACATCTAAGAGTCAGCTGAAGGCACTGGAGACTGCCAAACGCTTTTCTCTCTCTGTAAATACATCTGATTTCCCTCCATCTGTGCATGGCACTGCTGGATAAGAACAGCCGCAAACTGCACTGACATGTCCTTTCCAAACAGTAATCAAATTTGCTTAATTTCTATTCACATCCTTTTTGGCTCCTCTTTCTGAAAGCATCCTGCTGAAAACATCTTCTTTTGGAGACTGCTCATCTTGAAAGAGCAAATGCTGCAGAAACTCATAATGGGACTAACGTGGGGGTTTGTCACTGCAGGTCTGCGTAGATGAAGGGGTAGCCTGAGACAGAACAGTGCTGAAAAGGGACCACCAGGAGCTGGTACCCGGGTGTCCCTCTTTCACTGCGGGTCTGTGATGGAGATGGACTTCCGCATAGTCCATCTCCTGCACCTGCAGTGAATAAACCCCAGGGTGACTGCATGTAAAATGAAGAGGCTGAGCTGAACATCAGTAACTAACTCTTGTCTCCCAGGTTCACTAACAGTCCCTCCAGGCTCCCAGCAACACCATGAAAGACTGGCAAGAGAGGTGGTTTGTGTGGAGGGGAGGATTTGTTACCTACTCAGCATGACACTAAAGAGCAGACAGCACTGAATTACATCTGCAGTATGCTTGAGGAACAGGTAGGAGATGTGGGAAGTCAGAGGTAAGGTGCTGTTGACAAGCAGAGCACGGAGAAAGGAAAACCCTCTGTCTTGCTGAACACATTGCTCTGTTCTCTGAGTGTCTGCAGGAGAGAATACTGAACTCTCAAGGAACAAGGCACAGGACAAGAGGAGGCGGCCTCAAGCTGCACCAGGGCAGGTTTAGATGGAGCTGAGGAACAATTCCTGCCCCAGAGGGTGCTCAGGCAGTGTTGCAGTCACCGTCCCTGCAAGTGTTCACACAGCGTGGAGACGAGGCCCTCAGTGCCATGGGTGAGTGGTGGCCTTGGCAGGGCTGGGGAACGGTTGGACTGGAGGAGCTTAAAGGGCTTTTCCAGCCTGGTTGATTCCATGGTTCTATGACTCTATGGAAGCAGGCAGGACTGCGGTTTATTTCCTAGGACGCTCATGAAACCCAAACATTAGATTTTAAAACCATCATAATGGGACAATTTAAGCAGGCACTGAAATAAGAAAAAACTTCCAAGAATTGTACCCAATGAAGCAGGGCACAGGAATGAATGGTGCGAGTGGTGCACCCAGATCAGAACTCCAGATCACACGGTTTGAATAAGAGCTGCGGTTATTTTGCTAGCACAGAAATAGTTCTTGCAAAATATGTTCCTCATAGATAATTAGGACAATCCAGGCATTCACAGCCTATGAGGAAAACGGGAACTGCATTCGAAGTACAAAGAAACACATAGCTCTGGTTTGACACTATGTGCTGGGGCAACACGCTCAGATTTGCATGCGCTCAGGGGTGGATCCAGGTTTTTAACGCTGCTTGATGTTACCGGGCACAGCAGATCCAACTGTGTTCCCATTGATTTGCCCATGTGGGGCAACCACAGGGGATCTCTTGTTGTAGAGCCACATTTCCTGCAGTGGATTAGGAATAAAGAAAGATCAGGCTGCTGTCAGGGTGGACAGCAGGGAATTCTCCTTTGCAGGCAACCCATTGCTGTGATTAAGGCTTACAATGGCAAATGAGAAAGAGAGATTTTGATCTCACCATTATCTCCTCTGCTTTGTCTGCCAAGTAACATTATCTCTTTGTCTCTTTATAACTGGATTGCATTGTTTTCATCATAGGCAGACCTGCCTTAAAATGAGATTAACAGTAACAGCTGTATTTAGGAGGGTTATTTAAAAGGAAATCTTGGGAATGGGAGCCTTAGGAGGTAAGATACGGCCAAGCAGAAAGCTGTTATTGCATATAGGCAGAGGATTATTGTAGTGAAAAGAAGGAAGGAAGATCTTCTACCAAGTCATCTGCAAACAGGGAAAGGGCAGAGGCTCAGTCGTGGTGCTTTTCCAGCACAGGCCAGCACCCACAGCACTGAACTAAGCAGGCACACACTAGGAGGTGGATTTTACACAGCCTTTTCCTGGTATTCTTTCGCATGTTCCCAGCACTCGGTGCTGAACTGCGAAACTCCATCTGTGGTCACCAGCCCCAGATCATCCTGACAACCGCTGGTCACCCCAGCATTGCCCTGGCACTGTCAGGAAAAGAACAACTTAAAGCAGCAAAAAAGACAGAGCTGCTTTTAACCAGTGAAAGGACAAAATGAATCACTGAGACATGCAGTGTCCTGGGAGGCTGCTCTCAAGTGTTCGTCTCTTCTGCAGGCAAGAAAATGGAGCTGCACAGACTTTGAAATCCCTTTTAGACAATAATGGGGAAACATTAGTTACTGCATGCATGAAAATGCAATTACAGAAATTGAATTGAACCGAGTCCTGGCGGAAGGCTCTCTCTGCAATCACCGGCTGCAGCCGTTAAAAACCATTGAAGGTTGGTCGTTGAATTCAAAGAAATAAGGATTTGATCCTTAATTCTGTTTTCCAAGTGAAATTACAGGGACTCGTGCCAAGCGTTTGGAAGCTAACAACAAAAGAATGTCAGTGGATTTAGTGGCGGTAGGAAGTAAATTAACACTGTATGAAGGAACTACTGAAAATACATGAGAATATTACCCAGACCTGCTAAAATGCCATCCTCGGGTCCTGTGCAGTGTATTGGTTATTCAGCATGTATCGGGAAGTGTGGGTGAAACGACAGGAGTGTTTTAAACTCTGCTTTTGTAGCAAGTGAATCTTTGTCTCTCATTTCTTTTGGAAGCAGCTCCAGTCCTTTCCAGAGCAGCAAAGCAGAGCAGAGCGTGAGGTGAACCAGTGCCACAGTCTGGCTAAGGCAGGTTTTTAAATGAGAATGATTTCTGTGTGCCTTGTTCCTTGTGTATGGAGTTTATCACTGAATCTCCTTCTCTCTGACAAGATTGTTGATGAATAATATTAAGACACATTTCATTTGACATTAAACTGATAGTTTTAATTGGCTCAAAAGAGGCTGGACGCATTCCCGGGTGGAGGGTGAGGGACCAGGTTTGGTAACCTTGCTTTGCTCGCCCTTACCAGGAGAATTTGTCCTTCTTTTCACAGAGGTGACGAAGAGCTGCCTGTATTTACCCCCAGAAAGATCCAGACTCAAGGGCTGCACCCAACAGCCGTTCTCACACTGGATGTGTGAGCCTGACTTCCCCAGAGCCCCTTGGGCAAGGCAATGTGCCGGGATGGTGTCCGTATCAACCGCAGCCAGTTCCTCCTCATAAGGCGATGCTGGTGTGGTGCGAGGGATAAATAACAGGTGGTTCGTGCAAAGGAATCTGAGCACATAACAAGGTCAGGACAGGGTTAAAACATTGGGGTTTTGCCTGCAGCTGTCCACGATAAATATGCATAAGTTCATTTTTTGCTTAGTTATGAATTCCTCCACCCGTTTCCCTGCAGTGCCAGACGTTTTGTACTCTAATTATTACCAGGTCCTTTCCAAAGTCCATTTAAGTGAGACAAAAGAAGTTGTCACTGATCTCAGGG
This sequence comes from Pezoporus flaviventris, assembly GCF_033815535.1. Lineage (NCBI taxonomy): Eukaryota > Metazoa > Chordata > Aves > Psittaciformes > Psittacidae > Pezoporus > Pezoporus flaviventris. The sequence goes on along the minus strand of NW_026892680.1, from coordinate 857,643 downwards.
AACTGGGATCAAGCCATATGGAGCAGTTTCACTGCATATTTATATTACAGGTTCTCAAGTTCGACCTTACAAGAGCAAGGCATATAGAGAAAAAAAACACTGATTCTTTTTGCAAGGGACTTACACATTCTGTGCTCCTCTTATTTCCAAGAGGGTTTTAAAAATAAACCTGTGCTTCTGTTAAATTATTCCAACAGAAATCTTTGCATAACCAGTAAGTCAGTGGAGGGTTCAGAGCTGCAGCCCCAGCCAGCAGAGAAGGGGGGGGGGGGCGGGCTACAAGGATGCTGGAGAGGGACTCTTCCTCAGGGACTGCAGCGACAGGACAAGGGGTGATGGGTTCAGACTGAAACAGGGCAAGTTCAGGTTAGATCTAAGGCAGAAGCTCTTCCCTGGGAGGGTGCTGAGGCGCCTGGCACAGGGTGCCCAGAGAAGCTGTGGCTGCCCCATCCCTGGCAGTGCTCAAGGCCAGGCTGGACACAGGGGCTTGGAGCAAGCTGCTCTAGTGGAAGGTCCCCCTGCCCATGGCAGGGCTTGGAGCTGGGTGAGTTTTAAGGTCCCTTCAACCCAAACCAGTCTGGGATTCTATGATTCCATGGCTCCCATCTCAGCTCAGACTTCAGACCTCCCCAGCTCAGCTTTCGCACTCTCTGCAGAGCTGCTTCATCTGCAGCACATTGCCCATAAGGCAGGTGAAGCTTGGCTGCCACAGAAATGAGGACATTTCCTCCTTCAGACCACCACACTGCTCCCCATTGATCCTTCTGATGCTTATTGCTTTCTACCTTCTCTTTGACTCTTACCAGTTTATGTCTGATGATTTTATCCCTTTTGTCTTTGTACCCAAGTAAGGCCACAGGGTGTCCTACAGGCACAGTGACTCCCCGGGAGCAATAACAGCCTTCAGAAACAGAAACTAATCAGGAGAGTATCTATAATCCATGGATGCTCCAGAAAACTTCATGTATAGGTGTGGAGATTCACCAAATAGTGAGCAGCAGCAGAAAGGGGAATACCTAGAGGTAAGTTCCCATAATTCCACAACTCTGCCGATAACCAGATGTACAAAATATGAAGCGTTACCAGTTTCAAGCGAGTTCCAGGATCTGTTTTATAGCTCTGGAACTGCATCACATAATATGCTATATATCACTTAATAATACATTTAACGAGGTAAGCCATCTTACCATGTAACCTGGCCATCTTTAGACTCCATTTTCCCTTATAGTGGAACAATCAGCGAGGCAACTTGTTGAATGTAGCTACTCTGAATCATTCAGTCTCGTGCCTTATTTCATAACAGAGCCTCTAGTTAATCAACATCAGACTTATCTCCTTTTATTACTGTCTGGTATTTCCATTGGAGATGTTGGCAGGCCTTGAAACCGGCGTGGGAGAAACGTGGCATTAAAATGCAATCGTCAATGCATTATTATGTATCTATCATATCATTATTCTTGACATAAACTCTTAATGTTGTAAAATTGGTGATGGAATTAGAAGTCTTCTCTGACATCCTGAAAAGATGAAATCCAATTACAAGAGAATTTCAGGTGCGAGTTAACAGCAACTTCCATATCCCCTGGTGTGAGGAAGGCTCAAAACCCTCAGCTGAAAGCAAACTGAGCTGAAAGAGAAGCAAACTACACACATTTACTAAAGCCTTCTGTAAGCTGGGTGCATCCTGTGAGTAGAAGCTGGTTAGAAATCTGATTAAAACCAGTAAAAACTGCTAGCAAACACAACCTGAAATAACTCTTTGCACAAGTGTGGCTGCAGTTTGGCCCCAATGCCTTCAACCTCCTCTGCTAAGGCAGAGAAATTGTAAAGAGCCACCTTTCCCTTTGAAACTAAAATTCAGCAGCAGAACGTAAAATAGAAATTTCCAGAGATGAATCTCGTGTGTGTTGGATAATGTGCCTTCCACTGGGATTGCCTGCAGCAGGACAGGCTGCACCCACTGCTGCTGGGAATTAAAGAGGTTATGAGCAAGGCGCAGGCAGAGATGTCTAACCAGGGGAACCTGTACAGCTCTGAGGCAACCCACAGCGACTGCCAAGACAAGATGAAAAGGGAGTTAAGGCTTCTCTTTGTGTTCTCCTTTGATGCACAAATACACGCACGCAAGATTAAAGCTGCAGCTTTAGTACAATCATGCAGCTATGATACCTGATGCAAAATCACACTTGGCTTTAGAGGCCTGGCCTGCGTCATAAACTTCATGTATGGGAAGTTACTGATTTATTTGGCTCTTTATCCAAGGCAAAGCCTATTCCTAGTAAGCCTGAACCTCTTGTGGCGAGGTTATCTCATGCATTAGATTTCACCAGAACCAACCCTTAGTTAAGCATCGCTAATTATGTATTTTAAGTCTAAGATACATATGCAAAGAGAGATTAGTTGAGGAAAAGAAGTCTGGATTTTGCAGCTGATTGTTTTCCTTGCAGATGAGCATCCAGAATAACTTCAGTGCAAGTGGACATCAGTAACAGAAGGCTTCATGGGTACTAAGCAAGAATATATCCTTGCTTTTCATCGGTAATGAGCTTAAGAACCCGGGACAGAACAAGCCGCATAGTACTAATGGTAAGAAAACGAGTTCTGTTGTACCTAGTTACGGTGTAACACAGCTGCAAGTGTGGATGCTGATATGCTGGGAAGAAAAAGTATCTTTGGAATACTTTTCTAATGTAAGTCTTCTTTTATCCCTGTCTTCAGAGAGCTTGAAATCAATACAATAACTCGGGGTAAATCTGGTTTAACAGTGAGAATCCACTCTTCACTGGTGCTTATTCTTCCTCATTTTGCACCTGGGGTAGTCCTTTCGAGGTGTGCGGGGTCAATGCAAAATGTTACAAAATTAGAATCAGATTGTTCCAAATCCCTTCATGAAGGTGCACAAAATGTAAGGCAGGAAACTGGAAAGGCACTCCCAGTGTCTTCTGGATCTCCTACAGGTGCTGGGCTGGGTTCTAGAGTTACTCAAGTGAATCTTCAGATATGATTCTGTTTGCCATTAATTCACAGTCAAAGAGGAGATTTATGGACCTGAACTCGTGAGTTCAACCATCTGCAGTGAAGTTTCTTTGAAGAAAAGCTAACTGGCTGTAAACAGGGGAAGACCCTCAATTAATCTCCATGGAGGGTTTTAGGCATTTAGAACCACAGAATCCCAGACTGCTTTGGGTTGGAAAGTTCCAACTCCCTGCCACGGGCAGGGACACCTCACACTAGAGCAGCTTGCTCCAAGCCCCTGTGTCCAACCTGGCCTTGAGCACTGCCAGGGATGGGGCAGCCACAGCTCCTCTGGGCACCCTGTGCCAGCGCCTCAGCACCCTCACAGGGAAGAGCTTCTGCCTTAGATCTAACCTGAACTCCCCCTGTTTCAGTCTGAACCCATCACCCCCTGTCCTGTCGCTGCAGTCCCTGATGAAGAGTCCCTCTCCAGCATCCTTGCAGCCCCCTTCAGACCCTGGAAGCTGCTCTGAGGTCTCCACGCAGCTTCTCTTCTCCAGGCTGAACAGCCCCAATGTTCTCAGCCTGTCTCCATACGGGAGGTGCTGCAGCCCCTGAGCATTTTGGTGGCCTCCTCTGGGCTTGCTCCAACAGCTCCGTGTCCTTCTTATGCTGAGGGCACCAGCAGTGCACACAGTGCTGCAAGTGGGGTCATGAATTCGGTGGAATTCACACAGCAGAGTCTGCTCTGGGCATTTTGCTGGACAGAATATGCACAAAAATACTTTCAAAGTAAATGCAGCTGTTTCTAATCCTGTGACAGTTCAATCTGCTAATGCATCCTGAGCTTCAGCATGGACCAAGCCATCTGTGAAATGTGAGTTACATTAGAAGACACCAACCCAGTTCCTGAGCAGCCCCAAGCCAATCACTAGGACTTGCTTTCTTTGATCTTTGTGTTTTTCTGGAACAATGGCAAGAAACCAAACCAGAGTCACCGCAAAATCAGTCCGAGCCATGATGCAGACTTAATACTAGCAGGAGCTCTGTTTGATGAGGGGCTTCATTACTGGTAGAGTTTCTCTGCTTGCCACATGCATTCCAGTGGTGATTCAAATTCTTTTGCCAAAATGAACTTAGAGGATAAACTGTACCTGCAATCATAGAGCAAACAGTAGGGATACTGAAAAGGAAATGTGAATTTTATCTTAAATGGTATATATGGTCCCCCTTGCTTTCCTTTTCGGATGAAATCCTGACCAACACTGCTTAAATAACCAGTATAAACAATACAAAACCAGAACACAGGAAGAATGCTGAGAAAACATAAACCACAGCCAATTCCAGGTGCACCAAAAGTTTTTCATGCGCATCGTATGTTCGTATTACATCCAAACTGTGCTTCCTGCAGCCCCTCACATCCCAGCTATGATGTGGTTTCAGTAACATTTACAGATAACAGCTTGTATTTAAATAGAAGAAAAAAAAGCAAACAAGGTGGTTTTAATAAAAGCACATGACTTTGCATGGAAAATACCACAGTTTTGGTGCAAGCCCCTTTATGTGTCATGTAGTTTTCCTCCATTTGTGAGATGCATATTCCTCAGTCAGGATTTTCACTATCCCACGTTTCTTTGACATCCAGTTGAGCAGGAATGGGCACAGAGCACTGCTGCTGGCGTAGGATGGAGCCCTGGTTTTGCCCTGGACAGATGAACAGAGTGAGGAACTGGTACCTGCCCACCAGCTCCTCCGTGCACCTTGTGGAAAGGCAGCAGCGCTCGAAATGCCCCCGAGTCCTTTTCTTGGCTATGTTCAGGGATGATTCAAATGCAGCTTTTCACCCGCTGCCTAAATTACAGAGCACGTTTTCAGCAGCATGAGGAGCCCCTCTCCAGCATCCTTGTAGCCCTCTTCAGACACTGGAAGCTGCTCTGAGGTCTCCACGCAGCTTCTCTTCTCCAGGCTCAACAGCCCCAATGTTCTCAGCCTGTCTCCATGCAGGGGGTGCTGCAGCCCCTGAGCATCCTCGTGGCCTCCTCCGGACTTGCTCCAACAGCTCCATGCCCTTCTTACGTTGCATGACTGCCTTCCCTGAGATGTGGCCCTTCCCGTGACAGAGACAGCTCAATCCTGTCACGCTTTCCTCCTGATGTGAGGGGGAATTGGGTTTGTGTAGGATCAGACCAGGCTTTCAGTGTTTAAATGCAGTCATGGAAGTAAAATCCCAGGGCAAGCTCTCACCTCCCCAGGTCTTCATTTAAGAGCTATCATTTACTCATTTGACCCGAGACGTTTCTCTTTACTTCTGTTGCCTATTTCAGGGTGGGCTGTTTTTACACGAATTCCCATTTGGGCCAAGAGGAAGGTTGTTCATTCCTGCTGGGAAGCAGAGGCAGCAGGTGAAGAGGGGAAATGATGCATTCATTCTGGTGTACTATATATTTGCTAGAGTAAATTTTAATTGGGTGACTTGCATAGATGGAATGTAAATGTGCTTTAAAAGCCAAAGTTCCACTCCTGATGTGATTAATTAGGAACTATCATGAATAAGCGTAGGGCAGGTAAAGGAAATGAAACCAAATGTGCTTTATTAATTCTCCAGTCTCTGGTCCTACAATAGCGCCCTCGTTGGCGTTCCCAGTCTGTAAAAGGGAGGATGATCACCGTGCTGCTCATTGCGTTCGTGTGCTAACATTATCCTTTCGCAAGGACACGTGGCACAGCTGCCCTGCTAGCTAATAACCTTTCAGTACATGGTGGTCACAGATTAAACGTGTAGAAATGGAAATGGAAAAGAATCCCCAACTCACAGAGGGGAAAAGACCAAACAGGAGAGCAATTTATGACAGAGCATGGCACAGCTGAAAGACGAGAAGAGATTCCTTGAACAGGGCATAACAGGACAAAGGAAAAGCAAAACCTGCTAAACCACGTCTGTTCGTTCTTATTATGGGGTCGGCTGCAGGCTCCCAGCCTGTTTTAAAATCAACACTTCCCAGCAAGAAGCTATACAGTAATGGATCACTTCTGTGCAGGCACTTCCTTCCCCTGAGAAATGCCTCGCCTCGAGCACAGTAATAGCTTAACCAGAAGTGCACAGAACGTGAATGGCACTGATGGGGGATAAATACACTCACTGATGTGAATGTGTGTATTTACAGATACACACACATGCACACGGGCTGTTGGGTGGACCAGCTCCTTAGTGTGGATAATGACCTCTATAAAATGCAAAGCTACAGGAGATGCTTTAATGGTTGGGGGGGGGGGGGAAGGAAGAATATCAATTCCACATCATGCCCGTTTCTTCTGTCCCCAAGGGTCGTCTCCATAAGCTCATCAGCTCCTCTTCCAGCAGTTGTACCTCTTCCTAGTTAGCACCCCCAGTTAAGCACATGAGCCTCCCTAGTTTTCCTGTTCAAGGAGAACAGCAAAGGGACTGCTCCAGAGCTCATCATAGTGCTCCCAAGTACAAGCGGAAGCACATTTTTCCCTGAGGCAGAGAATAAACTGCACCCTAAGGTAAATGGCTGACACAAAGCCAATGCACCGATTTCTGCCTCTGCTAAATCCTTAGCACTTATGTCAGACATGAGACTTTGATAGGGCTTGGGCCAAGGTCTGAACTTCATCAGGAGCTCGCTAATTTGAGAAGGCGACTCAGTGTGCTCTGTGGGGGGACAAACCAGAGCACTTACCCACTGGGGAGACGTGAAGGAAGAGAAGGTTCTGGTTTTCCAGCTTTCTGGAATTTCAGATTTCCTCGTCTAACAGAAGTCTGATGCAATTGTGAACTCATTTCCTAGTTCCAAAGCTGAGCCTTTCCCCTCAGGTGAAAAGCACCCAGAATATTGTGCACACAGGGCTTCAGCAATCTCTGCCCGTCCTGGCAATGTTGAAACGCTTGGGACTTTAAGTTCTGCAGCATCCCTGGAGATGTTCCAGGCCGGGCTGGATGTGGTTCTGAGCAACCTGATCTGCGTGAAGATGTCCCTGCTCATTGCAGGCCGTTGGAACGAGATGAGATCTGAAGGTCCCTTCCGACCCAATCTGTTCTATGATTACGGAGAGCAAGATTTCTTTGGAGCTCTCCAACTTTTTATGTACTTCTATGCAAGCTCTGCACCACCCAGGTAATTGAAGGTGAATATCCATTCATGCCCCTCCCTGATTTCAGAAGGAATTAAACATCTGCCTAAGGATCCCTGCTGTCGTCTTCACCTCTGTGCCTCAGCTCCCAGCCTGTGGAATAGAGGTGAAACTTCTTTACGTACAACCCTAAGGATGTTTGCAGTAACTCAGTCGCTGTGTCTGAAGGACGGTCCTGCCCAAGGCAGCAGCCGGGCACGCTCTCTCTTCGGTTGGTTAGGTAGGGTTTGTGCTTGGTTAAACAGGCAACCTAGCGCCCAAATCCCACCCGAAGAACCCACACACGGCTCTGCTGCAGGGGGGAAGGAGCCATTCTCGGAAGGAAACTGCCCACAGGCTCTGAATTCCCGGGGCACTTTTCCTAGCTGGAGGAGATTCCTCTCTCTGTACTCCCAATGCTCTAAGCATCTTGAAAACCTGGCCTGAGGCAAGGAATAAATGGGGGTGGAGAGGTGGCACCGGAGCTGTTGTGCCGCCTTCTTGCTTTTGTCTGTAAAATGAATCACTGCAACTGGAATGGTGACTGGACTGACCGCAGCACTCGTTTGAACGCAGGTACAAGGCTCCGGAAGCAGCTTATACTGAGCCCTTCCAGAGCAACGGAGTCCAGGGTCAGGCAGGAAGTTTGCTACTAATTAAGGCTAACGATGCCCCATTTACAGCAGACCCACTGAAAGGCATCTCTTTCGACAAGGACACACGAGGGCGGGTTACTGATGTAGTTTGCAGGCAGCCACACTCACACACATGGCAGTGGCAGCTGCTTAGGAAAACCTGATGGAGATTAGGCTTTGATTAAAGATTTCAAGGTGTTTTCCTCCCATGTGAGCAAGCAGAGCCCGCCTGGGTTTATTTATATATAAGCAAGGGGCGATGCCCTCACCTGGGTAGAGGGGAGGGGCTGGGAAACATATGCTGGTACCCCACTGCGTTACTCCCTAGCTCGGGAGGGCCCTGCTCGCAAGGAACCCATCCGTCCCTTTCTCTCTGCTGGCAGCAAACCGGGATGTTGCAGCGGGTACGCAGCTCTTCCTGACCGAGAAGCAACCGGCGCATCACGCCGCTTGATGCTGCTGAACAGAGGAAAACCTGGCGGCTAGGCGACCGGATCCGCGCTTTCTGCTCCGTATTGCCGTGGTCCCGCGGCTGGGACTCGGAGCCACGGGGAGCTGTAACCTGAGGTTAGTGTGAGAGGCGAGGACGCTGCCCGATGGGGTAAGCGGGACGGACAGACGCAAGAGCCCCGGCCGCAGGGGAAGCGGCGCCTGCCAGCGCGGGCGGAGTCGGAAGCACGACAGCACGGGGCGCTGGGGCGGCGCTGCCGGCGGCGGGAGGAGCTCGGCGCTGGCTGCCGCGCTGGGGTCGCGGCGCAGGGACGGAGCCGGGCAGCGCCGGCCCCGCGGCAGCAGCAGCAGGAGGAGGAGGAGGAGGCTCCGCCGCCACCACCGCCACCACCGGGCGCGGGCAGCCCATGAGCCCCGGGCCGCGGAGCCGCCGCCGCTGCTGCTGCGGGTGAATGAACCTGTCCCGGCCGGCAGCGGCGGCTTCGTCTCGGGCTGCGGCACCGGCCTCGCCGCGCGCGCAAGATGGACGGGTTCGCCGGGAGTTTGGGTGAGCGACGGGATGGGACTGGGGCTGCGGAGGGGAAGGGGAACGAGGAGGGAGGGAGGAATGGCGGGGGGGGGGGGCGATGCCGTCGCGAAATCTGTTCAGCTTCAAACCATCTGTTGCGAGCGCTCCGGCTGCACTTGGCTCCTTTGTTCTTCCCTCGCCTGGGCCGTGCGGTTTGGGTGAAGTTGTGATTGTGCCTTCGTTACTGTTTGCTTTCCGTGCGATTGTTTTATGTCCCCTCCCGCATCCCCGTTTTGCCCGCGGAGCCCCCCCGGCTCCTTGGGTGCCGTGCTCCGCTGCTGTGCTCGGGAGTACTCGGTGCCTTCTCCCGGTGTTCCCAGAAAGCGGCCGGGCTGCGGTCTCTTCGGTTCCGCGGAGGTTGCGGCAGGTTGGCAGCGGCTTCTTTAGAGGGAAAAGTAGCCCGCTCTGCGAACGGGGCGGAGGGCAGGTTGCACCTCGTGAGAACTCGTCCTGATTCAAAGTGTGAGCTAAAAACGCCTCCAAACGCCAGGGTTATAGAGCGTGGACGTTCCTGGGTGCTTCTTGGAAGTTCCAAGGGCACCGTGGGGCTGAGCGTTTGCTCCGTGGTGACACTCCTTGTGGTCCTACCTGCTTGTGCTCTCCTGCGCCTTCTCTTTGCTTTCAGCACCCCTCCGCCTCTTGCGGAGGAATAAATCTCTGCCTCCCCAGATCAGATTAATTTGGTTTTACGGCGCTCCTGTGAGATCTGCAATAATAGCGAACAGGTCTCCCGTTTTCTGGAAAAACTGACTCATTTAAACCCTCCGGAGCGTGTCCCGAACCTTTCAGGTTTGGAAATGGCAACTCCTGCGTTTTGGGCGCCGGTCCAAGCCAAACTGGTGCACCGTAATTAACAGTGCACGTTGGTAGGCTGGCTCTTTGCCTGATGCTCTCTCCTCGCTCAAGTTAACTGCCGTGGTCGTTTTATAGCCGAGGAGGATCAAAAAGCGACAGGCGGAGGAGCGGTGCGGGTGCTGTGCCTGTGGGTGACACACGTAAATGATGCAGATGTGTCCGGTTAATATTTATGCGCCTCGTTACCCAGCGGTGGAGCTGATCACCATATCAAAAGGCACCGATATCGCTGTAACTCGTGGAGTATTGGCCCCACTGAGGCTGGTAGTTAGAAATAACCGTTTTCTGTTGGAAACAGACACACACACACACACCCGTTATTTTGCAGCACTAAAGCATCGTTTTCCTGGAAGTTGGGTGCAGGCTGGCTGGAGGGGTGATGGGCCCCATCTGCACCTTCGTTTGTTTCACTGTCTGGTCAGGAAGGTGCTGTGATTTTATTGGGGTGTAATGAGGATTAAACTCGGCTCAGTCTGTACGACTGTGTGTCATGATGTAGGCTGTCAGTTGCCCTTTGATTTTGCTGCTGTTGTAGTGAGCAGGGTGGTTGGTTGGATGTGGGCTGAGGAGGGGCCATTCCCAGAACCCTTAGTTTAAGGTGCAAAACTCTACGTGGCTGCCTTGTTTTCAGGTTTGGATCGTGCTACGTAGCCCTCTCCTGTCGTTCTAATCCCTCGTTGCTTGCTCTAGCCGCTAACGAGCGTGTAGGGTACACAAAGATGTGTGAATTGTTCCTGATGGGCTTTTCTTCAACATCTCTAATTAAAATCAAATGGCCTGAGTTTAATCAGCTGCCTGGTAAATGGCTTTTAGGAAGGCCATAAATTAATGTAATTTTGACTGAAACGTAAAGATTAATTAAGAATTATTGGTGGCAGAACTGTGCTGTCGATGTATGTGCGTGCTCACGCGGTCAGGCGAGCTTATTAGAGAGCAAGTTGTCCTTTTAATGCCTCCTCCTGGCATTATCTGGAAGGCAAACTGTTATTACAGATTGTGCCCTCCAGCACAGGCAGAAATACCTCCTTACGTGTCTCGCAGTTGAAAATGCACAGCTGTTTTCTTTTGGCTCCCACTTGGCAATTTTCATGAGAATAAACAGATGAAAGAAACCATTTTAGATGTAATTTAGAAAATGGGTTTGGTTATTGGTTTAGTAAATGCTTATGTAGTGCTCGGTTTAAGAGTATACAGTTACTGTGTACAGTAAAGAGAAATAATCTGTGTTCTGAGTTAGCTGAAATGGGTATTGGTTTACTCTCTTGATAAAACACTTGAGTTATTTCACATTTGCTGGGGCTTTGGTACCTTTTGAACATCACCAGCAGCAAAGTGGTTCTCTGATCCCGTTTATTGTCTCAAATAGGACGCTCACACTGCACATCTGACCATTTCCAACGGGTCAGAGGGCTCGGCGGGTTTTGGCCATCCGCTTTTTCAGCTGCATCCCTTGCAGTGGAGGAATGTGCTTCTGAGTGGGAATAAGAAGCCCGCGAACTTGGCGTGAGGGCTGGGCTGCTGCTTTGTGCCCTCACCGAGACAAGAGCACAGCATGGGTATGTGCTCTGGCTCAGCAAAGTTCTCTGTTAGGTGCCACTCAAAGCAACCCACAGATGGTGTCTTTAGGGGAAAGCCCTGTGAATGCCATCAAAGGAAGCGAGGAGAGAGTTCCGCCAAAAAAAAGGCGAACAAAGCAGAGAGCCCATGTGGGAAATAGGACAGTGGGGTTCACCCTGCTTTAGCCCCCTCTGCCCTTCGTGCTGCGCTGCTGCGCTACTGCCCTGTAGCCCTTCCATCCTCGCACTGGTGCCTGTGAGCCCATGGGGAGCTGGTCCAGAGGTGCCCGTCAGGGAGCTGTAGAAGACTGCCAGTTTTGTGGCCATCAATAACTTTGATTTTTGTGTATCACCGTGGATTATGTCCACTGCTTGTAGCCGCCTCATTGTTTTCCCTTCTGAGACAGCTTCTGCTAGTCGAGCTCTGTGACAGTAACTTATTGTAAAGAAAGATGTGGAAGCATTCATCACACCGTGTTAGACAAATAGCCGCAGCTGGTTGCGTGCTTGTCACCAGCAAATGGTAGCAATGTGGTGTAAAGCGTTTCAACAGCATCTCTCCAGCGATGAGGGCCGGGGCAGTATTTCCACAGAGGAATTAAACCCAGTCCTCTCATGAAGGCTCAATCAGGGGGAATAATTTAGGGTTTTTCTTTAAAGAGTAGTTGAGCTTGTGCAATTTTATAGGGAAACATAAGGCAAAGGAGAGGTGTAATGACTAAGTGGAGGCCAGCTTTTGCTCTCCTCTGTTGTAGGAGGGAGAACAGGAAAAATAGCAAGGTTCATTTTATGTAGTGTCTGTATATTGTTCCGTCACTGTACACGTAAGCTGGTAACTGCTGTATATGCCCTAGCTACGTACTGGAGGGGTGGCATGTAGGTCGGTTCCTAATTCCCCCCGCTGCCATTTCTTATAGTGGGTACTGTATGAAAGCTGTTGGAACACATTCCTGCCTCGCAGGTCGGTCGGGCCTGCCTGGGGTAGCTCAGGCAGGGGTGAATGTGCTGCTCCTCTGCACTGGGAGAGCCACCAGCGTGTCTGGATCCTGTGGCTTTGCTAGGACCCAGTAAGTGATGTGAGGCAGGTATGCTGAGAGCTCAAGCAGAGAGCCCTTGAGCTCAGAGCCTGGGGAGTGTGCGTGCATCATGATTCGTCTCTGGCTGGGCTCGGTACGGAGCTGAAGGAGTGTGTGGAATGAGTGGTGGTGACAGCTTGGGGGGGGGGCTGTGTGTGTGTGTTGCTTTATGCAGTTTGGTGGTTGCCCATCTAGACTGTGCAAGTGGCTGTGGTGCTGCAGTGCAACTGCTCACAGCTACAGCGAGTTCACCTTCATTCCCAGCGCCCTGCCTGTGGGATTGCTGCGCGATGCTGAAGAGCTTTGGCAGGACATCAGTCTGTCCTGCCCCAGGAGGATGGCCTCAGGTGCGCCAGCGGTGATTCAGCTGGAGCGGTGAGAACAGGCTGTCTGCTTTAGGAACCCAGTGGTGGGCCAGCTTTTGCTAGAAGGGTCTCTAGTTGATGGGCAGCGAGGGGGAACGTTTTGCTCTGTAGCCAGCTGGGAAGCAAAGGATGGTGTGTTTAAAGAAGGGCCCTTTCCCTGCACAGGGCAGTTGCCAGTATTTGGCCTGGTTGTGAGTAACACGCTGGCTTTTAAAAGCAAAAGAAGAAACGGAATCCCAAACACAGGAGTCTCCATTAGAAAGACTCTCTCCTCTCGCCTTCAGAAAGGCTTTGAATGCCTGGGATGCTGGGAAGAATTTTTGGCCTCACAGTGTGGTTTTCATACTCTTTAACTGAATCACTTTTGATAGGAGGACTGTAGTTACCTGACAGGATTCTCTCTTGCCTGAAGAGGCTAGTCTGGAAGGATATTTCTGTGCTTTCTATGGTGCAGGGTGTAAAGATACGATAAAAGGAAAAGATTGGTCAAGAGCAGTGCTCTTAGGAGCATTATAAGGGTGATTGCGCAGTTCGTAACAACTCGCTAAACAGGGGAATCTGTAAATCAGTCCTTGCCCTTCAGAGTAGCTGCTTCCCTTCTTCGTGTTGTTTCAGTGAAGTGTGGAGGTTTATTTTCCCCTTCTCTCTTTAGGCCCTCGCTAAATCTAATCTTTATGAATGCAGTTTTAAGGCCAAGACCGTAGTTCCTGTTTTGCTCCCGCCTAATGCAATAGGAAGGGGGTTAGAGGGTGATTAGTCTTCTAAGAACATGGCATGTAGGATGACAGCACAAGCGTCTCTGCGCTTGCTGGTGTTGGGCATTTCGAACAGGGACGTTCTTCTGTTTAAAGAGATGAGACTCCCCGGATAAACAACCTTTAATCTGCTTTACTGAGGGCAGGAGATCTTGCTTGCGAAGCAGGGCTCTGGGTTGCCAGGCTTGTCTTTCCCTGGGCGCTGCAGGACGGGTACCTGGGCACCGTGTGGTGATGCGCAAGCTCTTCCGAGAGGGTTGAGTCATCCTCACGGGTGGGATGTGAGGAGAGACACCAGAGTCAGTAAAGCCTGAGCTTGTGGCTGAGTCTTGGAACATACGAAATGTTTTCCTCTTCTGGTTTTGCCGTTTCTATTTTTCATCGTGGCTTTTGTTCTTCCTCCTTCCTGTTCCCCTTTGCTAATTACTTCTGTTCAATATTTGTGTTTCTTTTTGCCCCGTGCTGTACGTATTTGTGCTGCATACCTTCAGTGAGTATATTACAGTCAGCTTTCTGCCCCGAGACTTCTTGCTGGGTTGGCTGAACTAGTTGTTTATTATTGTTTGTATTGTTTTGCCTCTCAGTGGGTCGCCTCTATGCGCATCCTCAACAGTTTCTGCTAAATATAGCCGTGTCTTTATGTTCTTCAACTGCTTGTTTCTCATCTACTGCTCTGACTTTTGGATGGCTGTGCAGCTCTGCTTTGCACAGCAGCGCTGTTCATCAGGAAAGACATCTGCTTTTTCGGCAAGGGTTGGAGCGTCCAGGTTCTTTCTTTGGCTGGTGGTCCACGCCGCCTTTGCGCCCCACCTCACAGTGTGCTTTGCATGCTCTTGCGGCTTTCAGGCAAGATAATTTTCAGTGCAGATCTGCTTTACTGTAGTATTCGTAGTAGTTCTGTGTTTAAATACGTTTCTTTAGCTCACTGGAGCTGTTTGCACGTGTAGGTGACTCTTGCTCGTAACAGAAGCTCAATGGAACGGGCAAGAGTGGAAGCAGCATGGCTGTGTTCTATGAACAGCTATATATGCTGGAGAGGTACAGCCACCTTGGGTTTCAGATGGATTCAATGAAGGAAAACCACTCCCTGTTGGCTTTTACATGAAGTCAGTCTTGCTTCGATGAGACCCAGCCCGTAGCTGTGAGTGCAGTGCTCCAGCCTGGAGCTCGTTCCCACTTCTCCTGCCAGTTCCTTTGGGCTTACAAAAAAGAGGGGAAGTGGAGGGGCCCTGTTTTGTGTTGGAATGGGGTTTGGGGTCGTGTAAACAGTTTTAATGCATGGAGCTCGGTTGGCAGGCTGTCGTAATCCCCTGGGAAAATTGGGAGACTGGAGCCCAGTGGATAAATCACAGTCACAAAAGCTTCTAAGCCCCAGATTTAGTTCTCTAAAGGGATGCTTTAAATTACTTAGGCCTAGAAATGCGGTCTAATTAAAGTAAGGGCTTTTGCATAAGAACCTCATAATTATAAAGACCAGAGTTGGATTTCTTTCTTTCGAGTTGAGGGCACAAAAGCAAGAAAGAAGCTTCTCTTGTTAATAGCTTTTATTTGCTGTCCAACCCCAAGAGGGGATGATGTTGCCACCGTTTCATGGCATTATGACATAGAAATAGCGTACAAATGCTTCATGTCACTCAGGGGCTGAGGTGAGCAAGCCCTCGCATGTGTAACTATACTTGTAATCCCAAATGTACAAGATGAATGGTAGAGCCATCGCTTTGCTCATGTCTTGCTGTATGTTACGTTTCCCCCTCTTTAGAGAACATGTCAGGGTTCTGATGAGGTTTGCACCCATCACCGTGCAGAGCAGCAGCAGCAGGAGGGGGGCTTCAGTTTGTTTCCTTCCCCCTTCTTCATGGTCACCAGCAGCCCATGCCGTGTTATGAAGAGGCCCTGTTGGGTGCATTGTCTTTGGTTAATCAGACTCGTGAGTTTCATTGGCAAGCCCTGTTTAAAAGGGCAGAATAAAGCCCAGTCCTGCAGGTTTTGGAGAGTGGATGTCACCTCCCCGAACTAACTGGGCCTTTTCTTTAGGCTTACGGTATAGAGTCACAGCATCAGCCAGGCTGGAAAAGCCCTTTAAGCTCATCCAGTCCAACCCTTACCCCAGCGCTGCCAAGGCCACCCCTAACCCGTGGCACTGAGGCCTCGTCTCCACGCTGTGTGAACACTTGCAGGGACGGTGCCTGCAGGCCTGCCCTGGGCAGCCTGTTCCAATGCCCGAGCACCCTCTGGGGCAGGAATTGTTCCTCAGCTCCATCTAAACCTGCCCTGGGGCAGCTTGAGGCCGGTTCCTCTTGTCCCATCCCTTGCTCCTCGGGAGCAGAGCCCAGCCCCTCCTGGCTCCATCCTCCTGGCAGGCACTTGTAGGGAGTGATCGGGTCCCCCCGAGCCTTCTCTTCTCCAGACTGAGCCCCCCAGGTCCCTCAGCCGTTGCCCATCACACTTGTGCTCCAGGCCCTGCACCAGCTCTGTTACTGTAGGATAAACAGCTTGCAGTGCCTCTGGCTTTTATAACCAACAGACTTTGGAGTGGCTTTCAAGTGTAGATGTAATCCTTTGGGGAGGGCACGGCTGCCTGGGTTCCTTTCCAGCAGCAGTAGATACTGGCAACCTGACCGTGTGGAATGGAAGGAAAAGTGTTGCTGTTAGAGACTTTCTTGCGCATCTCCGGATGGATGTCGCTGTGGTGAAATCACGCTTGGAGCCCGAGCGCTTCCGAGATGACTGCTGCAGATGTGCATGCATTTGGGCTTCCCTGGGAGCAAAGGCCAGTTTGGGTGTATTGCCGTGCATTACAGCAGTTCGGGGTTTCTCTGCGTGCTGTGTGATTGAACTGGGTTTCAGGAGAGCATTCCTGTAAACAGGCTTCTTGGTATTTCCAAGGGGTGGCGTGGAAGGGAGGAACCTCCGGCAGTAGGGGCCATCAATTAAAGTGCTGGAGCTGCAGGGTTCGGAGCCCTGGCAGTGCTCACAACTGCACAGCATCACTTAGCTCGTGTAAACAAGAGCTCTAACAAGGAGAAAATTACACCTTTGTTTAGCTGTGAAACCCTGCATTGAGCGGCTGTCCCTACTCTTCCAACATGGACTGTGCAAACGCCATCGGAGAGATGGAGCAGGAAACCGGTGCTTTGTGTGGCTGGGGTGCTCGCTGCCTGAGCTCTGAATGTGTCCGTGAAAGTCATGAGGCAGAGGGGACAGCAAGAGCAAGAAGTCCAAACTCTTTGCCTTCTTTTTTCCCCATGGGATAAGTGTGAAAGAGCTCCAAGTCCCTATTGGCAGGTTTGTAATAGCTGGAATAAGCCCTGCTTTGGGATGGTTTTAGACTCGTGTGCATTGGGACTGGTGGTGGGGATGACTGCTGCATGGCTGTTCCCTAAAACACGTAGCACGTGTTTTGGCCTTTCTCCATCAAAATGATGTGACATGTTTAATGTGAATGTTTAATAACCCGGGTTTGGGTTGGTTTTGCTGTATTTTCTATAACCTCTGACCGTAGTTACTTGATGAAAGGTGCTCAGAAGGGTTGGTTAGCACAGCTAAGGAGCAGTTAGGCTGTGACCATGCTAACAGTCAGCACAAAAGGCTGAATCCTTGCTACCTCTACCTCTATGGATGTGTCATTACCATGAATATGTAAGTTGCTTTGGAGGTAGATATGGGGAAATGCTCAATTTCTTTGAGTTCATTCTTCACACTGAAGAACTGGAGTAGTAAGGCCATTCATTTAGCCAGTACAGACTCGATGGTGACGCTCCTGATGTAAATGTGTGGGGTTTTTTTTTTTTAAAGTATTACTTTTTGCCTAAAAAATGCATGAGGGGAGATGCTGTTTCTGTCTATTGACACTCCTAAATTGTTTTAACTTCCTTTTAATAGGCTGGGTATGCCAAACCACTGGAACTTGGGCAGGTATTCAGCCTGAAGCTAAGAAATACCTGAGATCTTGTTCTGGGTTTGGTATGTGTGCGTGTTTGCCAGGCAGAGCTTCCTGGAGGGTATGTGCCTTTTCTGGAGCACCCCTTTTGGGTTGCTTTCCTCTCGTTTCTCACCCCGCAGCAGAAGTCTGGTGTAGCTGGTGTGGCTGAGGACTCGGTTTCTGAGAGGTCAGGTTAGAGGGAATAGGAACTATAGCCTGTCTCATCCCGCTTCACAAAATAGGATGCTGGGATCTGGTCCCACACACCGCACACCTGGCTGCCAGATCACCCCAGTGAAACAGCAGCAGACGTTTCCTCCAGTTGATCCACGTTTTCTGTGTTTGCAGATCTTTAACCCAAAAGAAACCATTCTGCAGGGCACTGGTGGGTGTAGTGTGGTGGACTGGAGAGGCAGTGCCCAGTGGTGATGAGGGCAGATCCAGCAAGGCAGGGTAATAGAGGTGATTATGTACTTCCTTGTGACTTTGAGTTCTGTATGGTAGCATAATACTCTTTCATTCTATTCCTAAAGCTGTGTTTCCTGACTCCAGTCAGCTCATGGGGCTGGCTTCTCCCAGTTTGCATTGTTGGCTTGGTTTAGGTAACGTGTTTAACTTTGATTTCTGCTTCGTATTTCAGTCCTGTTTGAGTTTTCAAATCCTGGGAGCATTCAGTCATTATCGGTGCTGTGAAGTTAATGGAAGCTATAGCTATCAAGTGTTTAGTGGCTCTATCAACAAAGAGGGATTTGAGATCTACTCAGATTAGACTTCAGAAGGAAATGGCTTGTTTTCCTGTTGAACACAGAGGAAAATGGGTATTAGGTGTAGTAGTAGAAAACGGTGAATGATTCACATTCTTGAGCACTTCATCTGGTTTATGTGCTTCATTAGAAGTGATGCTCCAGCCTGGCACTGTTCTGTCCTGTTTGCTGGTGCAGCTAACCTGACTGGTGCTCTCCAACTGGGACCAGTACAGCCGGGTGACCGGGATGCTCTGGGGATCATAATCCAAGGAGGTCCCTTCCAATCTCTAACATACTGTGATACTGTGTGTGTGTGTGAATGCAGCAGTGTGCCTCGGAGGAGCACAGATACAGAAATGAATCATCTCGGCTGCCTTGAGGTGAATGGGGGGGGTGTGTGTGTGTGAGGGCTGGAGCTGCTGTCCCTGTCCTGTAGTGGCTTTGGGAGGGGATGATGGCTGACCCCCACATGCAGTACTACAAATTGATATATGTTTTAATGGATCTCAAAGTGCAGAGAATATGGGTGATTTTTGTGTGAGATGAACAGCAGCCCTCAAGCTTTTCCATGCTACCTGGTTTAGATGCAAAGAGAACAGACCTCAGCTTGCAGTCTGGAAACTTACAAACTGATGTTTAGAACAACTGAGAGCAGAAAACCAGTGCAGCCTTATTGGTGATGTGCAGATGCATACTGTAGGTTATTGTTTAATCATAGAACCCCAGCCTGGTTTGGGTTGGAAAGGACCTTAAAGCCCATCCAGCTCCAACCCCTACCACGGGCAGGGACCCCTTCCACTGGAGCAGCTTGCTCCAAGGCCCTGTGTCCAACCTGGCATTGAACACTGCCAGGGATGGGGCAGCCACAGCTTCTCTGGGCACCCTGTGCCAGCGCCTCAGCACCCTCACAGGGAAGAGCTTCTGCCTAAGAGCTCATCTCGGTCTCACCTCTGGCAGGTTAAAGCCATTCCCCTTGGCCTGTCCCTCCATCCCTTGTCCCAAGCCCCTTTCCATGTTTCTTGTAGCCCCTTTAGGCACTGGAGCTGCTCTGAGGTCTCCCCTTCAGGAGCCTTCTCTTGTCCAGGCTGCCCCAGCCCAGCTCTCTGAGCCTGGCTCCAGAGCAGAGCTGCTCCAGCCCTTGCAGCATCTCCATGGCCTCCTCTGGACCCTCTCCAACAGCTCCACGTCCCTCTTGTGCTGCTGGACCAGGGCTTCAGGGGGGGGTCTCCCAGACAGAGGGGCAGGATCCCCATCTTTGCCCTGCTGGGCATCGTTTTGATGCTGCTGCCCTTGTCCTGCTCGAGGTCTCTGACTGTTCTTGCCTCCATGCGTGGATTCTGTTGTCCCCCACAGCAGCAGCTTGCTTGCCCTAAGCCTTAGTCTGGGATAAGGGCTGGGCAAACACAAAGAGGGGAGGTGAGTGATGTGTGCTGCCGAGATTGGAATCCCAGGTGGGGCTTGACTTATCTGATCAACCCCTTGGGCCATATCTAAATCTGGTGGTTGGAAATTTGTGTGCCCTCTGATCCCGGTTCAGTTGTTGCCCCGCTCAGTCACACAGGGATGGCTGTAGGGCTTCACACTACCACGAGTTTGCTTCATCTGCATTTCTGTCGTGACTGTTTACAGTAGACATTTCAGTTTCCTGTTCCTATAGCTGAGCAGGAGGGCCCGCACTTGGCCGCCGGTGTCGTGCGCTGATGGTGATGTTTGCTCTTTCCTCTTCATAGACCACAAAGGGACGTTTTGTCAAAGCCATAGAAAGAATGGCAAGGGGCATCGCAAGAAAGCAAAAGGGGACGGACAAGAAACAGGCCTAGCGTGTCTGCAGCATGAAGCTGGTGCTGACTGTGGTGCGTGGATTTGGGTTTAAGGGTCACTTACATCTGCCTTTCAGCTGCTGGTCGAAGTCAAACAGATAAAATCGGAATAGTCCTTATTGTGTTTGGAGAGCCAATGGAGATGAGCCCAGACCCTGGTGTGTTCATCTATATACTCCTGCACCCACCCACCCCTTTCAAATATAAAGGTTTTAGTTAAAGGGACTCGGTTCTGGCTATTTTTAGTGCATAACTGAGCATTTCAAGGGCTGCCGTTACAGTTTTGCTCAGGACCTGGTAATATCGTCCATTTGCAGCATCATTTGTTTACAACAGGGCTTTTTGACTTGTACAAAACGCTGCATGGAAGCATTGCACAGTGCTCCTGTAGTCTCATTAAAGTATATATGTGTTCTTCGGTTGAAACATTGCAGTTGTATTATACAGCCCTGCTTTCAGGTACTACTTCTATGTGTGATTAATATGGATTGCGGTTTCTCTTCCGTGTCCCTGGGTTTTGATTATCTTACGCACTGCAGTATGTGTTTGGGTTTGCAAAGCTTTAAGCTAACTTTGAAGTCGCTTTTTTCCCCTTTGCCATAATGCTGTGTACAAGTCTTTTGCAGACGATGTATGGTTTAAAACCCACATAGCACCAAAGCTCAACTCCTGGGCATGTAAAAGAAGATGGAAACCTTTACCAGAAAGAAGCGACTTGCTTAAGATGCACAAGAAGCTCTATTTTGGCAAAGAGCTCCTCTGTACTACTATCATATGGTCTTTGTGGATGTATTTGTAGAAGGAAAAGGGGTAGGGTTGGCCTGTTCGCTCTTAACTCTTCTTCATCAGCTTAATTACACTGGGCTGTTACAGACTCCGGAGTGGCAGCACAGGCAGAACAGCCCTGGGGACTGGCTTCTGCTTTTGATCTGCATCGTTCTCCTTTGGGAAGTAGGAGTGCAGAAATAACCATTCTGCAGTGACTTTTGTCATCTGCATTGCTGGCTTTGATGTGTGTGTGTGTTAATGTCCTCTCTCCTGTGCAGTGCATAGTACGTGCTGTAGCTGAGCTCAATGAGCCTGAAACCACCTGCTACCCATGGGCACCATCGTGCTGGGAGGCGGAGCTGGGTCCCCTCTGGGGTTTGGTGTAACTCATCCAGGGGGAAAGCCCTTGAGGAGTTGCTCACGATGGATGGAAACCATCCCCACAGAGCAGCTCCTGTGCCTTCCTCTTGTGTTTGGCTGCTATAACACATGCTCCTCACTGTGAACTCGTGTGTCCAACACCATATAATGCTGCCCTCCCCTCCATATTATCTGTAGGGATGCTGTGTTGTGGGGCGGGGTGTATTACACATCTGCCCCTTGGGTAATGTTTTCTGCTTCTCGCTGCCTGCCATTTAAGTTACTTTTGGTTCCTGAAAACCCATTGAGGTGGGTCCTGAGTGTTTCTGCTGTAGCCGCAAGGCTGCGTGCTCATCCTGCGGCAGGAGGCAGGGAAGGTGATGACCATCCCTGTCCGATGGCAGAGGGAGATGGTGCTGTGGTCTTCCTGCACGGTGCTGCTGTGCTAGGGGCAACGGTGGAGGCGACGTGCTCTTTACATTGCTTTTTATACAGTAAAATACATAAACTGGAAAGGGGGAGGCTTTCCTGTCTCTGACTGATTCCTTGTGGATCCCTTAGCCCCAGCCGGTGGCTGCACTCTTGTTGATGGCTTTGGGATCAACAAGATTTGGTTTGGGATCCCTGACAGTGTGTCCCCAGCCTCATGGTGATGACAGAACGAAGGCACCTCTCAAGCTTGGGAGCCGCTGTGGCACGTGTGCAAGCAGCAGGGCTGGCATAGCCCTGCTCTGCTAACAGCTGTGTTTGCCCAAATCTAGAGGTGCACAGTGTGCACCCTGTGTTCTCCCATTGTGCTCTTGGTTGCCATGGGCTACTTTATGTCGTGTCAGTCCTTTTGTAACCTGTGTCCTCCTTGGGCACTGCCTGGGAACGGTTTCAGCGTTGCAGAAGGCATTGTCTCTCCTGAGGCAGGTGTCAGGATAGGGTTCAGCCGTTTCACTTCTGTGCTGTGCATTCTCCAAATGGAAAACTGCAGCACGACGATGCTCTGGGAGCTTGATGTGTTGTTGGGGCATGTCCTGGGAGCTTAGGGCAGGAGGGTGCTGCTTGGTCAGTCCAACAAGCATCTCTGGTTCTTGTCTGACAAGAGCCATCCTTTTTACAGCTTAGATAGAGGTGGTAGCTGCCATATGGCTTTCTTCCTTCCCCCTTGCCTTTAAGTTTGCATGTGTGCTTATGTACTGACAGCACCAGGAGGACCATTTCCACGCTGGTGTTAACACTGATGGTAGGTAAGTTTCTGTTTGTTGTTGGGCACAGTGTGTGTGTGCTCATGGTTTAGTGAATTGGGAAAATGCTTTGGGGATGTTTGTGAAGTGGGCTCCATGAGTTCCCACAGGCTCTTGCATGTGGTGGGTCAGTTTTGGCCTCTTTGCCTTGCAGAGTGGTTCATGCATTTTAACTGTGGAAATAGGCCACGGCTTGGATTTGCAGAACAGAGCTGTGCTTGCTTGATGTAGAGCATGTGGTGGTGAGTTTTGACACTCTCGGGTGCGTTCCACTTCTGTTCATCACTGTGCTTTGGTTTTGTCTGACACGTCTCTTTTCTCCAAGGGCTTTTACTGCAGCCATCACCCACCTACGACAGGAAGCCCAGGAGGAAGCAGAGCATCAGATCCGCTCTCTTACAGCTGATATTTCTGTTCTGTGGTGCTCAAGTGAATGATTCCTTGCCTGTTTCACATGCGGGGTGTGTATATTGTGTCTGCTCTATCACTGAGGGAGTTCTTTGAACCCACATGCATCAACACAACTAGTAGAAAACTTCTCTTTGGTTGTACTTGAGTGCTTTCTGGTGCTGCTGCTTTTGTTGGTTTAGGAAGTGACCATATAGCCTAGATGTAATTGCGATGGGGTAGTGCAGCTCTGCTGCTAGATAGCATGCTCTTGTTGTTGCTGTGTGTCATCTTGTGCAGTCGTACTGTGTTTCTCTTTCTGCTCCCTTTTGAGTAAGCCTTAAAGAGGAGCTGTGTGTTAAGCTGTGAGTGCTTTCTACCTCCCAGCTCGGTTTTGGTTTGTAGTCCTTTGGCAGCTGTTAAATATCCTGCCTCAGTAACTGCAGCTGCACTTTCACGGTAAGGTAAGAGAGATGCAGCTTTAGGTTATAGAATCCCAGACTGGTCTGGGTTGGAAAGGACCCTAAAGCTCATCCAGTTACGACCCCTTCCACTAGAGCAGCTTGCTCCAAGCGCCTGTGTCCAACCTGGCCTTGAGCACTGCCAGGGATGGGGCAGCCACAGCTCCTCTGGGCACCCTGTGCCAGCGCCTCAGCACCCTCCCAGGGAAGAGCTTCTGCCTTAGATCCAACCTGAGCTTCCCCTGTTTCAGTCTGAACCCATCACCCCTTGTCCTGTCACTGCAGTCCCTGATGAAGAGCCCCTCTCCAGCATCCTTGCAGCCCCCTTCAGACACTGGAAGCTGCTCTGAGGTCTCCACGCAGCTTCTCTCCTCCAGGCTAAGCAGCCCCAATGTTCTCAGCCTGTCTCCATATGGGAGGTGCTGCAGCCCCTGAGCATCCTCGTGGCCTCCTCTGGGCTTGCTCCAACAGCTCCAAGTCCTTCTTATGTTGGTAACACCAGCACTGCACAGAGTGCTGCAAGTGGGGTATCATTATAGTTAGTGGTGTCTTCACTGTTCCTGTATCTGCGGTCTCTTGCTTCAGCCATGGTTTGTAGGAATCCTCTGGTGCTATCACCCTCCTGTCCTGGGCAGGCTGCTCTTTCTTGATCCCCATGGGCAGTGCCTGAATCATGCTTCAGGTCCTTACTAGTTTTTGTTTGCTTATTCTTTATGATAGGATATCTGAAGGTAGCTCAGGACAATCAGTGCAGTTCTTAACTATCCATGTCGATTGGTGTTTTCCTTGCTTTTTGGTACTATTACTTTTTATTTGCTTCTTCCTCACACAGTTATAACAGTGTTTCAGAAGTCTTTCAGAGCCTTGTGACATTTAGGACTTTCTAAGCTTGCCCCAGTGACTTCCAAATGGTCAGCGAGTAAAGAGCTTCTTCATGTGCTTTAGTGAATTGCTAGCTGGTTATGCCTGCAGAACGGGGTTTTCTTTACGCAATGTAAGAAAGCAGAGTTCTGTGGCACGTCCTTTATACAGCAAATGTGAACAGGAATGAGATCTGAACATTCTAAAACCATCCATTTTAGCCGATGCTGTAACTATGTCTGCTTGCAGAGGAATCGGCTTGATCTATGCAGCTTGATCTCCCAAAAAAGCAGCATCTTTGTGGAAAAGTGCAGCTCAAGTGAAATAGCTTCTGGAGTACAGAACCTCCTGCCCAGGGCTATTTCTGCAGTACCACGAGGGAAGAGGCCAGGATTAGACGGGAGCAAAACAGGAGGTGTGGTTGCCCAGTGTATGCTTCCACCAAAGAAATGGCGTTTCTTCAGGGGAAATGCGAGGCAAAAGGCAGCACTGTGTCTCTAGGTAAACGCTTAAACCTTAATTAATATATCGCATTAACCCAGGTGAAAAGGTGCATGGAGGAGAGGGTGTGCTGGGAGCTATTCCAGACCGCTGTCAATGCCTTCCTGAAGGGAGGTGGCAGAGGTGGCTTTTCTCCACTTGAAGAAGTAAAGATTAGTTGTGGAAATACCACCCGTTATTCCAGGTGAGATCCACGCCGGCCTTTCCTGCAGAGCAGAACTGGTTACCAAAGTGAGGTTTTAATACGTGGTAGTTCTTTGTGCTATGCAAATAGTGCGCAGTCTGTCTTCAGAGCCTGGGTCGCCACAGGCGATTGCAGTAAGCAGCATGTGTTGAAAGATCAGATGATGCATTGCACAAAAATCTCAAGTATTGTTGACTGACACAACCTTGTGATACAGCGAGTTTCTTCATGGAGCAGTTTCTCTGCATCGCTGCTGCTCCAACAGCTCCGTATGCTGAGGATGCCAGCACTGCACGCAGTGCTGTAAGTGGGGTCCCAGCAGAGCAGAGGGGCAGCCTCACCTCCCTGACGTGCTGCTCATGCTGCTGTTGATGCAGCCCAGCACACATTGAAGGGGCTCATGTTCAGTTTCTCATTGACCAGCATGCCCAAGCCCTTCTCCTCAGGCTGCTCTGAGTAGTGAATGTCTCCGAACACAGCGTTTTGGCCAGCAAAATGAGGAACCTTCTGAATTTCCCCCCTCTTTTTCCATTCTTTTCTTGTGATTTTTTTGGTTCTCACATGGATCAATGCACCATGCCAGTAACTGTGCAGCTCATGCAAAACCCCTTAAGATGGAGGCTGTGTTTTCCAGATGACATTAGTGGTTGGGTGCCTGCTCTGCAGTGTCTCTCCACCTCGACTTCCTACATACAGACCTTTTAGTGCTAAGCTCTCCAGTGTTTTAACTTGTGAAGTTGCTTTCACCCAAGCCTGGTCACCGCAGTCTCCTTGCTTTGGCTGTGGACTCCTTGTTTCCAAATGCTCACAGCTTAAAGCAGCATGGAGTGAGTGAATGTGTATAATGCTGGAGAAGCCTGTTTTCTCCTATCTCCCTTCCTTTTCCCCCCAGGCTATCAGTGAGAACAAAACTCTTCAGAAGAGCTGTTTTCAAATGAAAACAGCGTTTTCAAGAGAGGAGATGAGGTGTGTCCTTGGAGTCACGGGAAGCTGCAAGATAAGGGGGTGTGAGAGCCAGCTTATTCCTGGCTCCCATCGAGTCTCCAGGTTCTGCTGGCACCTAAACCTTTCAGCAGTGTGGGTTCCTCTTGTTTCTACCTGCAGGCAGCCTGAGCTATGGCCGGGTTCCAGTCTGCGCAGTGAACTCCACTGACTGTGCCCCTGTGCTGGGCACTGGTGAGCCTGCACTGGGGGGGGTTCAGTGTGGAGAAGAGAAGGCTCAGGGGGGACCTGATGGCTCCCTACAACTGCCTGAGAGGAGGATGGAGCCAGGAGGGGCTGGGCTCTGCTCCCAAGGAACAAGGGATGGGACAAGAGGAAACAGCCTCCAGCTGCCCCAGGGCAGGTTTAGATGGAGCTGAGGAACAATTCCTGCCCCAGAGGGTGCTCAGGCATTGGAACAGGCTGCCCAGGGCAGGGCTGCAGGCACCGTCCTTGGAAGTATTCAGAAAACATATAGATGTGGCACTTGGGGACATGGGTCAGTGGTGGCCTTGGCAGCGCTGGGAATGGTTGGGCTGGATGAGCTTAAAGGGCTTTTCCAGCCTGGTTGACTCTGTGATAAAGTGAATGTGTGCTTTAGACACAGCATCTTAAATAATGCTTATTAACAAAAAAGCAATAATTATTCCTATATTCTATGTATAGAGCAGACTGGTTTCATATTCCTCAAAAAGGTGGAATACTTCTGTCCTCTCCCAAGTTAAACTCGGGCATGGGCATGACCCATCTCTTGCCCTGTTCCCCTTAGCAGGCTCTCTGTGGTGAGCACTGCCTGCTAACATCAGTCAAAGTCATCACAGCAGGCTTCACTGAAGCCTTTTCACCGCATGCACCCAGAGCCCAGCCGGCCATATCAGCTCTGCTTGCTGGGACTCTGTTGGTGAACAGCAGATGAATTTCTCTCCCAGTGCTCTCAATTCCCAAACATGGCTCTCGGGGACGTTTACAGTGGAGGACAGTTTGTTGCAGGAAGTCTCTTTTCACTGGGCTGTTTATTACGGGTGTTTGTGGTGCCTTTGGTGCTAGGAGATGCTTCTCTGCGAGCACGTTTCTTCCCCAGTGTCTTTCACCCATCCTCCTGGCACCTGCATTGATGAGATCCCCCTTCGTCTGATCTCTCTGAGCTAACCAGGCCCAGCTCCCGCAATCTCTGCTCATTGAATTACACCTTCAGAGGAGGTTCTAGTGGGAATAAGCCAGCAGACAGCATCTTGAAAAGAGGATTTCCATTTCAGAACAGTTGCCTTTTGTCCCAGTTGTTTGTTCCCCTGCAAGCCAGGTCATGCATCTGTGCTACCTGTGTCTGTTGAGCCACAAAAGGCCATCATCTGCTGTATTTAAGGTAGCAGCTCTTTTGTAGAGATGTGTCAGAAAAGCTGTGTATCTGCATTTCTGGTTTCCTCTTCTTTTCCTTCCCCTTGCCCATGGGTTTTGACCTGGCATTTTGGAGCATCGGCTGACGAGGGCATGTCAGAAGACTGTAGAGTAGTATTTGCTATTCTTGCTTTTTGGCCGGCAGTGCGTTTTGGCTTGCTGGTCTATTACATTTGTAACCCTATACCACGCGTGCCCTCCTAGAATAGATCAGAGAATCACTGAAAAACGTAGGTTGGACCCGCTGGAGGTCATCTGGTCCAGCCCTGGAGCACCGGCCGTGTTACTCAGGGTCCTGCTCCAGCTGAGTTTTGCATGCCCAAGGAGGGAAAGGGCTTTCTATATTGAGTGCAGTGGTCAGAACATCACCCACAAAGGAACATTCGGTGGCAGAGATCTGAGTTGGTGTTAATGGAAGTGAATAAAAACTGGTTATTGCAAATGTGCATGTGATTTGGTTTTGTCCCAGGTGTTGGTTCAATGAGTTTGAAGGTCGCAGTAAACCAGTGTGAAGCCCGGTCTCCAAACGGCTCTTGTGAAAAGCAAACCAAACCCAAAGTCTTGGAGGAGTTCTTGCAGTGGGCTTGGAAATCCTGAGATTCCCATGGATTTACATGAATGAATGAGTTTACACAGCTGGGCATGGTACTAGAGACGCTTGTGTCCAGAAAGGAGGCTGGGGATGCACCAACCTTTTACTCTTGAACACTTGAGCTAGCTGGAAGCATGGAATCATGGAATAGTAGAATCCCAGGTTGGAAGGAACCCCAAGGATCATTGGGTCCAACCTTTCCAGGCAAAGCATGGCCTAGACTCCATGTCCCAGCACCTTGTCCAGCCAGATCTTAGCAGTGTCCAATGCTAGGGAGTCACCGCTCCTCTGGGAACATTACTCCAATGGCTGGTTGTTCTCAGTGTGAACTCTTTTCTCGTGCATCCAGTGGGAATCTCCCCAGGAGTGACCTGTGCCCGTCACCCCTTGTCTTTTCCATGGGATGCTCTCTGAAAAGGGAGTCTCCACCTTCATAGCCACCATTTAAATGGTCCCTCCTCTTTCCCCTCTTCTTCCTTCCACAAATCCAGGATTATGAAGCACCATTATTCAAGGCGTTGGATGTATTGACTGATGCCAGCAGCAGGACTTACAACAAAGAGAATGCCTTTGAGTAGGAGGAGCCTGTTCTCCGTACCTTGAGGAGTACTTGCTCTCCTAAAACTATCTGCTGTTAAATGCTGGGAAGAAGGGGGAGCTATCCACTTGCACCTCGTTTGCGTGATGGAGGATGTGTGCTGGTGGTGTTATGGTGAAATGTCATGTTCTTCAGAGTTTTGGTTTGGTTCCCTCCCATCCCTCTCTGCATGTTGCCTGGAGCTCATCTAGCTGTGGTTGAAAGCAGAAGAGAAATGCAGAAGTTCCTGCTACCGTCTGGAACGCTTTTTCCTCTTGCAGATTTAAAACGCTGGCTGAAGCCTGATCTGCGCTCTGTGCGCCTGCAGGTGAAATTCAGACTGGCAGGTGCTTAAAGCATCTTGCTGGCAGCAGCAGGCAGCGTCTTCCTCTTTGCTGGTGGGATGTGTTGGGGTCACAGCATCCCACCTCAACACACGGGCTTTCCTTGCTCCCGGAGCTAGGAAATTGCATTGCGTTCTGTTCTGTTCCAGGCAGGTTTCTGTGAGGAATTGCAAGGAATTCCCATGTTTGTATTGTCTTACGGGTTTCTGCTGTTAATGATTCAGCTGCGTGAAGCTGAGACACAAATAAGCCTTTACCATTTATGCTACCAGTAACCTAGTTATAACATATGGATTTCTCTGTATGGGGCTTGAAAGTCAGACGGTGAGTGCGTGAATGCATCCGTGTTTAACCATCTGTAGCCAAGTACAATTACACGTACTGTGAGGGCAGTGGTAATTACCCTGTCTGTTAAGCATGCGGAATTCTTCCTTACTGGAAGATTATCCTAATACTCCCTTGGTATAGCTTGGGGCTGTAGGGAGCTGGATCCCTATGCTACAAATGAAACAGGAAGAGGTGCATTTGTGTGTTACATCAGCTTTCAGCCAGCTTAAAATAACGCGTTGGGCGAGAACGTGTGTCCTGCGTTCTCTAAAGACTACTGACAAGTTTCGCTTCTTTCAACAAACACCCGTGCTGCACATCCACGGAAACAGTTCCTGTTGTGTTCGTAGCTCATAGGAGAAGGCTGCGTTCGTGTAGCAGAAGAACTTGCCTGTTTTCAGGTAGTGTTTTAAACCCAAGGAGGATCTGCACTTGAGGGGCAGATTACACTGCAGTTAGGAAAGACTCTGTGAATGTTAGCAAATGGTGCAGGTGAGGGGTGGCTTCAGATGTCTCCAGGCAGAAGAGGTTTGTCAGCAGTTTCTTGCTGAATGAAAAGGCTGATGGTTTGTCCGTGTGGAAAAGGAGCAGTGTTAGCTTTATCTAACTCCTTACCCCATCCTTACTCCAGGCTTGGGGAAGAGAAACTGGAAGCTGCTTATGGGGAAAGTACCTGGGGATGCTGATTCACAGAGCTGAACCTGAGCCCTGTGTGCCCAGGCAGCCAAGAAGCCCCCAGCATCCTGGCCTGTATCAGCACCAAATAGCGTTCACAGGCCATATAGACAAGGCCCTTTGTGCTATGGGTGAGTGGTGGCATTGGCAGTGCTGGGGAATGGTTGGACTGCATGAGCTTAAAGGGCTTTTCCAACCCAGCTGATTCTGTGATTCTAACTCAGATACAGTGTTTTGAGTTGGATTGTTTTGCCATGAGCCCTGGAAGAATTAAGTAAGTGCCTTCTGGAAAGACTGTCGAGGTGTCCTTGTACTTACTTGAGTTTCTTTGCTCCCCAGGGAAGGGAATGGCAGAATGGATGTATAATGCATGAAGCTGATTGCGGAGCAGGCTGGGAATTTGGGGCTGATGGGGGGTTTCTGTTGGCTTGTTTTTTTGACAAGCACTATCATATGGGAGTGTCCTGGCAGTTTTGGAAGCCTGGGCTTTATTATGTTGCTTGTTTTGGGTATGGTGGAGTCTTCCTGCTTGTTTACAGGGCAGGACAAAAAGCAGCTCGGGAGTTGCGTACAAGATGCAGGAGATCACTGACACTGAAGTGATTCTAGCCCTCAGCTCGCTGTTGAGGGAGGAGAAGGCTTGTAAAGAAGGTGTTCTCGTAGCTTTTCCAAGGTGAATGGGTTATTGTGCTTGTTGATGTTTGAGACAATGAAATACGGCTGTTAATATCCTTTTATGTTGGCAGTGGAGCAAAATGAACCTGCTTCGTGGTAAGACTCAGTGCAAGCTTTCTTTTGACTTGCTGTAACAGGACTGATCTGAAATCATGTCTTAATTCTCTTCCTAGAGCCTTGATTGCAGCTCCTGGACATGCAGCAATAAATGCATCCTTCAAATAGTGATTACGCATTATTGCATGTACTTGCAAGCTGACTAAAGGGACTGCAGTATGAAATCTCTTGTACGACTTCTGCAGAGGTGCCTAAAAATAACTGCACGTTCTTCTTCTCTGTTTTGCTTTAGTTGTAGGATAATATTTTTGTTCTCTGCTTTGGTCAGGTTTGTGGTTTGCTTCAGTGTAGTTAAAAAAGGAGCATAAATGGTTGCTCCAGCAGGCTAAATGGCTATTGACCCTGAACCTTTAAAGCTTGGCTTTAAAGTATCAGTCCATAAATGAACTGTCAGCTCCAATGTCTGAGACTCGTTTAGCTTCTGCTCCCTTTCTCATTGTGATCTTTTAGGTGCAGAGTAAAAATAGTGGCATTACTGAGACCAGAAAGCAATGAAAAGGTAATTCCTATCTGTGAAGAGAGGCACTTGCACACACACACAAGTTTGGGTGTGCTGTTTCCAAGCAGGTATTATGCTTCTGAGGCATCCATCCGCTCGGCTGGACCTTGCTTTGTGTGGTCCACCATTGCTCCATGCTGGTGCTTCTCCCGTTTCTCTTCAACCAGGTGTCAGCTGGCTGTAAACCTTGTGTGTAAACTCCCCAGCTCCTTCTGTCTGTCCGGTGCTTGTTGCTCTGATCCGTGTCGGGCATTTCTTGGGGTGAGAGCATGGGAAAACCAATGTGTACGAATACCCAAACTCATCCAACTCGAGAGGCCGGTCTGTTGGAAACCCACTGCAAATACTGCGTTGTAGTAGGAGATCAGCAGGCAGTAGTGAGGTTATCTTGTGGTACTGTTTTCTCTACTTGAATCAAAATGGGAACTGGAGTGCAGTTCACACAGTAGGCTTAAAAGTGCAAAATTGCTCTTTGTCCCTAAAGAATGAAAGGATTTCAGATCCAGGGTCTGAAGTTACAGTTAATACTCTGTTAAACTATATTAAAATCCTGCTGTATTGAAAACCCCAAACCCCTAGAAACGATGCTGTACCTGATGAGCATTTGATATGCTGTTGATCTTTACTAGCCTACAGTTAAATTAAATACATATAAATCGACAGCTGGTTTTTTTTCTGTGGCTTGAATTTTACATCAGATTATAAGGGACTTAATTGTGAGCCCATTGCTCTTGAATCATAGAATCACAGAATGGTTTGGGCTTGAAAGGACCTCAAGATCATCCAGTTCCAACCCCCACCACAGGACCGTGTCACCTCCATCTTTTCTATGTAGGGTACAGACTCTTTTAAAACTAAATAAATAGCCTCTGTCCACACAGTGAATGTTCCCTGCCTTAACTAATTACTGATACCAAGAGTATCAGAGGCATAATTGGGTTTCTGCCTTTTTTTTTATGTTTAATTTGGTTTTCCTTCTAGGAGATGGAGCTGTTTCTCATCCATAAGCCCAGTTAGCCGTAAGGTCATAAATCCTCTACTTTTGAACAGCACATTTCCTTTCTGTGTCACGCTGCTCTGTGTTTCCTACTCCTCTGAGTATGAAGGAGGAAGGTTTGGGGTCTTCTTTTTGCCAGTATAAGAACTGTTTCATACAGTTCTGCATTAAAAGGCGTTTACTGGATTTTTGGAAGCACTTCCCGAGCCGGAAAGATGAGCAAAGCTGCACAACGTGCTCTAACAGGTTCTGCAGTCCTGAGCGCCTGCCTTTCGGGTGCTGTCAGTACAGAGGCAGCCGACTGGGGCTGGCCAAGTCCTGCTGCATCAGTGGTAATTATTTCAACTCGGATGTACCACCTATCCCGGGAAAAACAATGGAACTCGGTGAACATCTTTAGAAAGCTCTTCCTCTTCCATCTCCCCCTCCTGTATTTAAAGTGGGAGCAGATTAGCTCGTAGTGGAAAATCTTTGTGATAGACAAAGAAGCCAAGCCCTGATATTTGTCTTTTTTTTTTTTTTACATAGGAGAGGTTTTTTTTTAGCTGTTTTCCTAATTGTAATGTGCAGGAGTACTGCTGAAGTGGTGACTAATGCCGTGCCCAAACAGGCCCTGTGAATCTGTGGAGGAAGGATGTAATTCCTGCCCTCCTCCCCATTCAGACACAAGTGTGCCATCAGCTATTTGACGTGGGAAGCAAAGAAACCTGGATGGTTAAATGTAGGTCACAAAAGTTGAAGTACCATCCGGTCTCAGAAAGGATATATATGGCTAGAGGGAAGGACAGAAGGGAAGCAGGAAGATGGGCTGCAACACCAAGGCTCTTCAGGAAAGGGGAATTCAACCCTAGTGAAAGCAATACAGCAAGCCATAAAATACCTCAGACAAACGTATGGGAAGGAAATCAGAGGGGTGGTAAGACTGTGGAGCAGATGGTCTACTCAGTAATGCGTCACCTCGCAAAAATAGCAAGTAAGTGAAAGAATTCCTTTTTCAGTAGATAAAGGAAAAAAATCAGGTGGGGCTGTGGGGGTAGGTGCTCTGGTTCTGCAGGGGAATGAAGGGTTTTGGACTCACAAGAATGAGTCGCTGTCAGGCGCTGGGATGTTGAGTAAAAAGATGCTCAGGCTGGTGCACTGCAGCACAGCAAAGTGTTGTGACCGGCTTGCCAAGGGATTCTGGTAGGGTTTAAGGGTAACAGGGTTGCTCTGTTCCAGATGTGTGTGTGTGTGTGTGTGTGTGTGTTACTGTCAGCGTGAGCCATGTGCTGAGATGGCAGAAGCCATTTGGGAATAGGCAGTTACTTGGTTTGGTTAAGACCAGGCAGGTTTATAAGGACATGCAGAGCAGCCTGATTGATAAAGCAGCACGAGGGAGCAACAAGGAGACAAGGACGTGGCACTAAGAGGATTAACAGAGGCTTAGTGTCTTAATTCGTGAAGGAAGGGGGCAGGACAGACATGAGTTTATAGATAAAAAGAGGACCTTGATAGAGAATCTAAATCCAGAATTGGGCAATGCTTTAAGTACGTGGAAGAAAATAGATTGCTTTATCTTCGTGCTCGTCTCCAAGGGATCCAGGAAGAAAAAAGGGGTGGGGGAAGCGTATGAGGCAATGGAAAGGTAGAACATGTCCTGTGAACAATGAACACTCGGCACAGCTAAATCCAAGGAAAAGGAAATACTCCCACCCACTCTTCTTTCCTTATCCTTTTTCTCACAGAATTAGCATCTCCTTGGGAGGCTGCTGAGGCTGGGAACTCTCCTGAGAGTTGAGATGACTTAGGCATTTGTGTGAGTGGAAGTAGGAAGCGTTACAGTAAATAAGCTGGGCTTCAGAAAGTGCAGAATTCCCGTGCTTTGGGGCATCAAGTGCATTTCAGAGTCGTTCTGTTGGTTTGGATTGGGTTTTAGTTTTAAATCCCTCCAGATGCCAGAAAGGGAGAAGCAAATGCTTGATGGGCTTAAGGGTCTTTTCCAACCTGGTTGATTCTATGAAAACAAAACCCCCAAACCCTTTGTTTTTATATGTTGCTCAGCTCTTGCTTGGGCAAATCATCAGGAGCCACTTGTCTTAAGAACATATGAATATCTTCCACTCTTAAGAAGTTGGCACGAGGCTGTAGTACGAGTGGAGGTGTTGTGGGCCCTTAGCTCTGTGGATAGCAACAGAATTAAAGAGAAATTGCTCTGGCTGGCTGGAAACTGAACGGCAGTAATAGTTGAAGTGCTTCCAGGCATTAGTGACTGCTGGAGCCACGCTGCCTTCACCTGCCGGATTCCAGCTTCCTAATAGCCATTGGCATCCCAAGAGAAGAGCTGCGTGAGGAGCTGAGATCTGCCCTGTAGCCCATGAATTCCCACCTTGGGTATGCAGTGACAAGTCTGAAGCAAAGGCTGGTGCAGTAGAACCAGTCTTGAAGTTCTCCAGTACAGCTCTTGATTTCTTTCTTCTCTTAGTAAAGAGAAATGCCAAAGTCAGTTGATGTCCGGTTGGAACTCCTTGTCGCCCCTTGAGACTGCTGACATCTCATTTTGGCAATTCACATTGGAGACCCTTCTAACACAGTGCAGGTGGTGCCTGGTGGCCATGCCCCTCTCTTAGGGCACAGGATGCTCCATGAGTTGTGATTATGAAATAAGCTTTGCTTTCGATGGGCAGGTTAAATCCTGACCAGTTGCCCTTGGTATGCATCAAGTGGAATGAAAGGGATTTTCAGAGGGGCTTTGAACTTAATAATGTGCTTGGCGAGTGCTCCTTTCTCATTCACTGTGAGTTTACAGAGCACATCTGCAAAGCAGTTTATGTGCCTGTTGCGTTTATACTAGGTTTGTTGGAGTCAGTTTTCACTGGGGGGGGGGGTGTGGGGTGTGTGTAAACCTGCCTGTGCAGGTGTGTGCAAGGAGCAACCCCACACTTCAGAGTCTGTCTAATGGATATGAAAACCTCTCTTGGGCATGGAGAGGCCTCCTGTTAAAGTGCTATCTCAATACACCTTTCTGAGGCTTGCGAAAGGAAGGTGCTCCACTTCTCTGCTTGGAGGGGGTGGGAAACCACCTTTTATTACTGTTTGCATTGAATTACAGGAGTTAATCATTGCCCGTGTGTGTGTGTGTGCATGGAGGGAGAACGTGCTCTCTGAAGGCAGTAAATCTGGCAATGGTTTCTTCATCTCGGTGTGCTCATGAAGGTGATTTTCCTGTGTTAGGTGCTTTGAAGGCATTTTCAAATGCAGGAGCCACCGGTGAACCGTGTCTTACCAAAACTGCTCTTGTAATGCTTGTGTAGTGTTGTGTATTCTGAAGTAGAACTGTGCACCCTGCAATGGAGTTAAATCTGCCAAGCCATTAGACGTGGCGACTCGTATGTTTCTCAGAGGCAAAAATAATTGCAGCAATTGCAAATGGTGTTTCCTTATCAATATTCCTTGTATGGTAACTGAAGGACGAGTACACGGGTGAATGGAAAGAAACTACTGTTTTTAACACTTTACCTCCTGTCTCATGTATTTAACTTCAGGCATCGGCAGCTGATGTCAAGAGAGGTGTAAAACCTCCCTGCTAGGCAGATGTGGGATGGTCTTCCTCCTTAACAGAACTTGCTTTACATCCCGAAGAAGGATGCTTTGCATCTCTTCTAAAGCGCTTGTGTTTGGGTTTTTATATACTCTTGCCTATCAAGTCTGGTGTTAAAACTGGCTTTTCCTTGTGGTTTCTGTTTGTCTGGGGGGGTTTATGTCTGTTTTGGTCAACAGTAATTTGTTGCCCTCCTGAAAAGAGTAAGTGACATTTGTAGGAATGGTTGTACCCTTTGACTTTGCGTTTGTTGTTATTACTATAAATACAGCAGTGCTTGTAATTAGAGTGCTTTACTGTTTTTAGGGAGCATAATGATGTCAGTTGCGTAGCCTAATGTTAACAAATACAAAAATGCTTCTTTTCCAAATATACATCAGCATTAGAGTTCCTAACGTAAAGGAGAGCAAAGTCCCTGGTTAATACATTTTCTCTCTTAAAATTGTGTTGAAGGCAACATTTCCTTCTACCAAAATCATTCAAATGAGACCTTTAATTTCGTTTTATGAAAGAAAGAACAGATTTGGTTGTAAAGAACGTTAAAAATGAGGTGTGATAGAGCAGACCGTGGACCTCTGCAATATCTGTTCACGTTGCTTCGTGGTCAGTTGGAAGCAAGCACTTTGCATCCAGCTAAGCGTGGAGGGCTTGAAATACCTATTTGCTTGGTGTGAACATGAAAGCTTTGCTTATGGCTCTTCCTACCTGTGACCTTGAGAGCACGGCTGTGCCCAAGTGCTTCTTGCTGGAACAAAAGCTGGTTCTGTCTAAGGCTTGTTTGAGTTCAGGAAGCAGTGTTTGCTGAAGTCAAGTCTTGGTGGCGCAACTCAGGTTGCAGCAGCCACACCTCTGTGGAGCAGTTTGGGTGCTCAGTCTCAACCTTTGTTCACAGCTCTGTTCCTTTCCCAGCAAAGCATCCGTGCTGGTTTGCTTTCTCCTGCTAGAGGCAGAGCTTCCGAAGGAAAGGCAGCAGCAAGTGCTGTTGAGGTCTGCAGTAGCCCTGTGTCAAAGGGACTGGATGGCAGCAGGATAAATGGATCCTCTTCCTAATCATTGTGGTAAGGATAGGGTTCAGTGTTCGGAAGCGTTGAACATGGGCTTTGTGGAATAGGATTTCATAATGCTTGCAACCGGGAAAACCACGCAGAATGCCATCATTTGGCTCCAACTGCACAGGGATACTGGATCAATTTAAGTAGGTACATCATTAATGGCATAATATGGTTTTCAGTGTGCTTCTGGGGCATTGTGTTAACATTTGTCTTTGGTAATGGTGTTTAATGCAAGAATACCTTCCTAATGAGCCGTGCTGCTGCAAATTCTCCCTCTAGGACTGTGTAAAGCTGGTTTCCACCGCTTTATGATGAGGATTTGCTTTTCTGTGATTATGGATTTGGAAGAACCCCTTCAAAATGAATAGCTTTTGGACAGCAATTACAGTTGTGCAGCATATTTCAGCGCTCATGTTGGGGTTGGTCCCTTTCCCTGTCCTGTTCCTGCTGCGGATGTTGACCTCTGTTCCCATGCTGCACGTGCTCGGGGGAGCGCGTAGGCCGGGTTTCTGGTGAGCGTGAATTCTCGCCGCTATCAGACTGAAAGCGAGCGTGTCGTTGCACATCAGCTGTTCTGACTGCGCTGGGGACAGCCCAGAGTTCTGAACTCAAGTCCTGCAGGATCAGCGTTTCAAAAGCAGACCCTCCATTTCTGCCTGGAGCCACCCCTGTTTATGTACATGCCGCTCTTAACCGTCAAAGACCAAAGTTTGGTACTGAGACTTCTGAAGCTCGCTGTTCAGATGCGAGCGCTAATGTAGCTCAAGCCAAGAAGTGCTCTACGCACCCTTCTGGAAAGCTTGCTGACTGTAGAGGGCTGAAATGGAGAGCTGCGGGCTTGGGGAGCGTTCAGTGCGTTGTTACTACTCCTCTCCAACCAGATGTGATGCCAGGGCTTGAACCCTTGCTTACAGCAGGAGTAAACAAAGCAATCTTTCTGCAGACAACTTGTGAAGAAGTGACAGGAGCAGTGTGTGCAGACTGTACGTTTTCTGTTTCTGTGTTCAGCTATGCCTTGTCTTTGTACTGATTTACTACCAAATGATGGGGCAGCTGACAAAGACCCTCATTGGACCATGCTGTGCACAGCGTGATGTTCATCACCATGGTCCACCGTTGGCGAGTTAAAATGGGCATGCAGAATTCTCCCTCTACAAAAACAGACACGTTTTCCCTCTAACTTGCCAAGAATGCAACGTTCCTCTTACGTTTCTGCTTTCTGACTTGACTTCTTCCAGGGCTCATCAACGCTACTCCTTCCCTAAGGCCCTGGGAGGAACTGCTGAAGGATGTAGGCATATTATGTACCTTGAAAGACTAAACAGCCATTTCCACTAGGCATGGAGTAGGCAAATGGACTTATAAGGCCAGGTTTTCTTCATGGGCAGCGCTGTCTGACTGGCACATGGTGACCAGATTCAGAAAGTGTCTTTTTCTAATTTCTTTGAGATTTTAATATAAAGATGTTAAGATTTTAATATGGTTACCAAAGTATTTAGTGTAATTTGCCATTGGGGGGGGGGGGGGGGACATGCCAGACAATTTTCTTATTGAATGTATTCCCAGGCACTGACACATGCTGATTTGCTTGCTGCAGTGCAAATAGGGATCCAGTGTGCTCAGAGCTTGTATCTGTCTAGGAGACAGGCTCCAGAGAGACTAACTACAACTTTACTTGAATTCAGCCTGCTTGCTGGAAGAGGCAAAAGAGGCGGTTTACAACAGCTGTTAGGGAGGAAAAAGCTCTTCTAGTTTCCAGGACATTGACTTGACTATTGCCTTCCCCTTGGGCCACAGAGTAAGTGGTGACTGCTAGGGTGATGTGAAAATGGGATGGCAAAAGACTTGGGAAAAGCATGAAATCATCTCCTTGACGAATGTTTCAATTGAGCGTTGGTTTTCTGGCTGCATTTCAATAGAAACGATACCCATTTGTGTGGCGTGTGACAAGCTCTGAGAAGGGCCTGGGTATGCTGTGGCTGCTGCTTGCTTAGCTAGGGACTGTGGGAAGTGGAGAGTGCTGCTAATTGAGTACTTGACTTCATTCGACGCAGAGATGATCCGTTTTACTTGAAGACAGATTTACGTGATCTTCGCAGCCCATAAATCACTCCTGCATTGCCTCCCTGCAAGCAAGCCTATTGGCAGTAGAAGACGTTACTCAAAATGTGCCTGTTTTCAATTAGCTCAAGGAAAATTCTCTAGTCATGGGAAGAACATCCATCTCTGTTACCTGCCCAGAGACTTAAACACCCAAATACGTTTGCATGAAGCTTACTCTGCATAAGCAGTGATTAGTGTCGATTATTACATAGGAGAGGGTAGGAAGACTTGACACAACTGCCTCTGAAGTGTTTCTAATCCTGAGGTTCGGGGCTGTGACCAGTTGTGGGATAGCTCCTAAGAAACGGGGAAGTGCAGCAAAATGTGGTTTTTGGCTTGGCAAGCAGAAAAGGTTTCAGAGAGCAGCTGGGCATCCGTGGCAGGTCCGATGCATGCTGCAGCTGGTGGGTCACTGCTGCAGGGTGCCAGGACACGTCAGGCACCACGGCAAGGCAAGGTTGTTGTCTCACTCATCCTAAAATCACAGAATCCCAGAGTGGTTTGGGTTGAAGGGACCTTAAAGCTCATCCAGTTCCAACCCCTGCCACGGCCAGGGACACCTCACACTGGAGCAGCTTGCTCCAAGCCCCTGTGTCCAACCTGGCCTTGAGCACTGCCAGGGATGGGGCAGCCACAGCTTCTCTGGGCACCCTGTGCCAGCGCCTCAGCACCCTCACAGGGAAGAGCTTCTGCCTTAGATCCAACCTGAACTTGCCCTGTTTCAGTTTGAACCCATCACCCCTTGTCCTGTCGCTGCAGTCCCTGATGAAGAGCCCCTCTCCAGCATCCTTGTAGCCCCCTTCAGACCCTGGAAGCTGCCCTGAGGTCTCCACGCAGCTTCTCTCCTCCAGGCTGAACAGCCCCAATGTTCTCAGCCTGTCTCCATACAGGAGGTGCTGCAGCCCCTGAGCATCCCTGTGGCCTCCTCTGGGCTTGCTCCAAGAGCTCCATGCCTTAACTCGGTCTTTTCTCTTCTGGGTGGAAGAGCAGCGCTGGTATTTGTTGCTTTTCCTCCTTAGCAGCAGTTTTCTGTATGCTCTGTGTACAGTCTTCCCCCTTGTTATCTCTGGAGTCAGGGAATTGAGCTTTTTAGTTTTCTTTTGTGTTTTCTGCCCTGCGCGTAGACACCCTCGCTTTGTATTTGTTGCTTTGCCCGTGTCATTGTGCCACAAGGGTTGGTTGGTCCTTGGAGTTAGAGGTGACAGAAAGATTGTGTGTGCTCTCACGGTGTTTCTTGTGTAGCTGGTTCCACCTCTCCTGCAGCGTCTTTGTTCCCTTAACTGGAGAAAAGGCAAAGGACATTGCCGGCTTTCCCAGAAAGCTGCTTGGCTTCCAAGGGGAATTGAAATGGTTTTCATCTGTGACATTCCCTATTGAAACCCAAGTCTGTGTGAACTGGCGTGCTTGGAAACGAACAATGTCCCGTTAACGCGGGCAAGTCAAGATCCCCTTCTGAAGGCAGATTGGGTGATCTTGAGTTGTGTGAGGCTGCCAAAGTAAATGTCAGTTGAAGTCTTGTGGCTTGCACTTCGCTGGAACAATGCACCTGGCCTTTAAATAAAGGGTTTTTTCACTTCCCGATCCAGGACGAAGCCCTCATTTTGTTCTGGCTTGCTGTTAGTGAACAGATTTCTGAGGGCCCTGAATTAATAAGCACAACTGTTCTCCATTTCCCCAAAGAAAAAGGCGTTTACTTCAGCACCTACGTTTTGATGTGTAAAACTGAAGATGAAGATACGACGTGTTTAGGAGCGTCTTGTCAGCCTGTTCTAGCAGGGAATGCAGGCTGCTTGAGAGCACGTGGACAAGAAACCTGCTCTGTGGCAGGATTCACTGGGGCTCGCTCAAGCATGCAGAAGACTTCATGCTAAAGAAATACTTGATGTACGTTTGTATGCTCTCTAATGGGAATTACTGATGTTTTGGTCAATAGCTCATAAGTTTGTGACTTTTAAGAGACTGCAGAGATCTTTGTGCAGTTTGGGGCTGTTCAAGAAGCTCTGTGTGAAGATGTGTTAGTAAAGGAATGGGCTTCTATTACAGACTTGGTAGAAGTGGCTGTAACTTACCATAGCCTGGAGTGCTCTAGAGAAAGAGGTGTTGTGGCAGATGGCCGCTGAGGGACCTTTATCTGCTGGCATTACACTGCTCAAGATGCAAAATGTTCTTTCCTAAGCTTAAAATCCTGGCTGAGGCTTGAATGTCGCATCTGGAGGAACAGCATCTTTTCATCATAGTTGTAGTTGGAAGGTGAGGATGGCAGAGGAAGAGGAGAGCCCCGACCACGATAAGCTGACTTGCATGAATTCACATGGCAGGTGAGTAGCTCTCTGATGTATAACTTAAAGAGATGGAGCTTTAGGGTTGCCTCAGTTGAAGCAGCCTTGGGGGGCTAAAAAGAGAGGTTCTGCTCCTTTTGGAGTCAATGGGAGCTTTGCCCTCGGCCCCTGGGGAGAAGCACAGGTCCAGCACAGACCGCAGTGTGTGCGAAGCTACAGCTCTGTGCTTCTTGGATACCTTGATGCTTTGTTTCTGCCTGGAGTGCTTCCTAAAGGAATGCTTTTGAGGGATGACAGGGCTGTCACCGCAGCCCCAAGTTAAACCTGCTTGGGGCTGGGTGCTGTACTGAGATGTGAAGGGCAGGCAGTGCTTGCACAGCGCTTTGGGGTGCTTTTCAGGAACAGACAGTGCTCTGCAAAAGGCTGTTCTTTTATCCCTTGCAGAGAGCAGTTCTTGAGTTTAAACATCCTGTCTCTTCAGGTTGTTTGGATAGAGCTCAGGCGAGCACAAGGAGGAGAAAAGAGATGCTTTATGCATGAGGAAGCACTCTGTTTAGCGCAGTAAAAGGCTGGTATGTCCCGAATACGTAAAAGCAGGAAAACTGCCCTTTTATGTATTTAAAAAGGGGTTAGGGAATAAAAGGGCAGAGAAAGCATGATGGGTTTCTTCCAGCCATGACTGATGGAATCGCTGCTGCTCACATCAGTTGTGAGAAGGTGGTGTTCCTAATGGCCATCGGGTCGTTGGTTCATGGGCCTGGCCAGAAAACCTTCCTGCAGAAAACGATGGGGTTACAAATGTGGTGGAATCAAACTGAGAGGGTGGATGCTCAGCAAGTGCAGTAACAGCACACGCACTCCTCTGTTGATACCGTCTCCCAAGGCCAGTGACTGGGGGCTTCCTGCATCACTTGGCTTTCCGAGGCGGCACACGAGGGCTCCAGCAGAGTTTCCTTCTTTGTTGCTTTTGTTCATCCGTGGGGGGTTTTGTTGGTTTGGTTTGATTTAGGTTTTGGTTTTGCTTTGGCTTTAGCCGTGATGTGGCTTTGTGTGCCAGGAGCCAAGTGATGCGATTGTGCCCGTGGTACCTGTTCTTACGCACCAGTCCCGACGGGGGTTTTCAGTGAGGTTCGCACCTCTTCGTTTATACATGGGAAAGATTGAGAAAATGAAATAATGCTGAAGAGGCCCCATAGAGCTGTGCCCTTTAGACTTCCTGTCAGTTATCTTGTTCATTTTGCATTTCTTTTATTGACTGTGAAGTCGCCACTGAGCAGGGATAAAATCATCATCGGTTACGCAAATCAGTGCACTTTCCTCCTTTCCTAGTCCATCTTACTGCTTTGGACTCGACAGCAGTCTGCTGCTCCTGCACAGCTAACGGAGCATTTTCCACAGCTTACCATGCATGACATTGTTGGTTTAAAACACCCCAAGCACGCAGCACTGCTCCCTGCACCCCTCACCCCAAATAATTCCATAGAATCTCAGCCTGGTTTGGGTTGGAAGGGACCCTAAAGCTCATCCAGCTCCAGCCCCCTGCCATGGGCAGGGACACCCTCCACTAGAGCAGCTTGCTCCAAGCCCCTGTGTCCAACCTGGCCTTGAGCACTGCCAGGGATGGGGCAGCCACAGCTTCTCTGGGCACCCTGTGCCAGCGCCTCAGCACCCTCCCAGGGAAGAGCTTCTGCCTTAGATCTAACCTGAACTCCCCCTGTTTCAGTGTGAACCCATTACCCCTTGTCCTGTCGCTGCAGCCCCTGATGAAAGGTCCCTCTCCAGCATCCTTGTACCCCCCTTCTGATACTGGAAGCTGCTCCGAGGTCAGAAACATTGGTCATCTCGAAACAACTAAGGATGGAGAGCTGGATTTGTTTTTAAGTAGGGTGCAGAGATGTTTGCCCGCTGAAGGGAACTTGCACTGTCATGCTTTCAAGTAAGGGTGAAACATGCAAAGTGTGATGTAAACTTGCTACAAAACAGTGATTTTGAGGTGTGTATGTGCTCTCTGTTGAAGTCTTGGGCAGATGTCCT
The DNA here is from genome assembly GCF_033815535.1 of Pezoporus flaviventris. Lineage (NCBI taxonomy): Eukaryota > Metazoa > Chordata > Aves > Psittaciformes > Psittacidae > Pezoporus > Pezoporus flaviventris. Next base: position 814,831 of record NW_026892680.1, on the reverse strand, counting down.
TTTTAGGCTGTATGTCTGCCCTACCGAGGATGTGAAAACAACGTGTGTATGTGTGTCTTTATGTTTTAATGGCTAAGAATGCATTAGAGATGCTCCTGCAGTTTGCATGTGACACCCGGAGCAGGTAGCCCTGTTTGCGGGATACCATGCAAACTTGGCAGGGGAACAAGAGGCACCGTAAGGCATTTCTGCCCGAATCTGGAAGAGGTGTAGGTTTCGTTGGTCATCCAGGACAGTTAAAGGAACCAAGGGTGTTGCCACTACAATGGGCTTCACGTTCACCTCGCAGCACGGCGAGGGTGCGAGCCGCTTTGCGCTGGGGTACGCGTTTCCATCGCGAGGCCTTTCGTTGCAGTTTGAAAGCAAACCCTAAATCAGTAGTTCCTTTTTCTTCTAGCACCGAGGTTTTTAGCAGGGGAGAGCTTGTCGAAGCGCTCGGTGCATACCTTGTCATGGAAATTGTGGGAGAATGTGAACAGGACAGAAATAGCCCCAGCGTTTATCTGATAGTTCCACAAAAAGTAAATATTGAGCTTTGTTTCTCGTCTTGTAATGGGCTATTAAAGTACAGCCTGCTTGGGAGTGGAGGGCTGAAGGGGACAGTTTCCCCCTAGCAGTCGTGTAAAAGCATGAGAGGTTAAATCTAGGTGGGCTTGTTGCTCCCTGGCTCTGTGTGCTCAAACAGATTTAAAGCCTCAATAAAAAGACTAAGGGTGAATAAACTCTGCTGTGCCCCAGGAGACAGCAGGAAAGATCAGAGGCATTTTTCCTACATCCCTGTTATAGCAGGGAATGTACTGAATTTAAGTGAGTAGCCGAGGGAGGGAACACATCCTACCTAAGCTGCAGGGATCTGGCCTGAGAAGGACTCGCTCACGCAGCAGTACCAACAGGAGTAAGGTGCTGAAGTCTTTCCACCCAGAGTGATGCCTCTTGCGCTGGGGCAGTGGGAGACCTTCCGCTCCTGAGCCAGGCTGTGGGTTGCTGGAGTTTAAACTGCTGTCATACAGTCTGTGATGTGTCAATGAACCTGCCTTGAGCTGCCTCTTGGGAAACCAGTCCAAGTGAAGCCTCGGAGCCGGAGCTCTTGGGTTGCCTTTGGTTCTCATGCATCAGTCTCGTGTAAATGCCCTTATAGAATAGGTTTTCTCTACCCTGAGCCTTCTGAGTAGCCACAGCTAGATACACAAAATTGCAAATAGTGCCTTGCCAACACTTTGTATAACAGATGGATTCTGGTTTTCTACTGAAAATACCTTTTGTGCGTGTGTGTAGAGCTATTGCAAATCATTGCTAACACACAGCGGTTGAAAGGGCTAATAGGATCCTGTGGCCTTTTGATGTTCTGACAGATCCCTTCTCCCCTTCATCTCCTGTGAATGGGTCCCAGATCACAGCACAAGTCTGTATCCATCATGGTCCTTACCCACTGCTTTGCTCATCTGTGAAATGTTGTAGGTCTCTGCCTTAGATGTTATCCATGAGGCACCACGCGGGTTCTTGCTTTAGCTCTGGATCAAGTTCATTGTATCATCCTTCATTGTATTATCCTTTCCTGAGGAATAAACTAGCCAGGTAGAATCAGATTTGCCTTGCCTTCATTTCACTGTTCAGTTACATTTCCTTGATTTCTTTTGTCCAGGTCTTGTATTATCAAGGTCATGCTTATGTGCTCTTAGCACCGAGATCGCTTTTCCTTCTCTCCCAAGCCACTTCCTTTCCCCCTCCCTCTTGTAATGATTTTGGGTGTCTCTCTGGCTCCGCGTGCCAATTATTTCAGCATTGTGGGCTGGAGATTATCCAGATCCCCTCGTTCCTTTATTGTAAATGGTCTCATTTTGTTTCCACACTGCATGTGGTAATAAACATTATCCTACGCTCATCTTCAGTGCAGCATTTTATTCTCTACTAAAACTGTGCCTGCTTACTTTCTCCTACGCAACCTCTTAAGCCTAATGTGTAATGTTCTCCCTCTTCTGTGGCAGGGCACTCCAGTGCTGCCATTGTCATCTTCATGTGGAAAACGATTCAGCAAGCAAGAGAAATGAGTGCCTGAATTACTTTGTATGTGTATGTGTTTAAAGGAACCCTGCTTTTCTGCAGGAGACTGTTGCTCTGGGAGCAGAGGCTGGGTGGGAGAGCTGAAATCGCTGGAAACGCGTTTAGAGGGGAAATAGGGGCAGGTTTTTAGCTGCTGGACAAGAAATGGGGCTGTCTGAGCCCAAGGAGTTGTATGGGATCTTTCCCAGACATGATCCCTTTACCTTTAGTTGCAGTTCTAGTATATGAGAAGGTTTAGGAATGGGAAGAGGTATGAAATGTCTGACTACACCAGTGATCGACTCCAGCTCCTCTAATAGTAGAGGGAAAGCATTAGCATCCTGCGATGCCCGGCAGGGTTTGGTTATAGTTGAAAGCACCAGTTATGATTTATGTTGATCAGGTTTTGATGAGGAGGAAGCGGAAGCGGGGCACATCCTGCCTAACGGCTGCTTGTGATGCTCTGTGATGTGTATTTGCAGCGCTACTGTTCAGATGAGGATGAAAACGTTCTGTACTGTCAGCTGTGGAGATTTCTGCCTCGTGTTCTCTGCGCTAGGGGACAGTTCCAGGCTTGATTCTCCTCTGCAGACCTTTGCAGTCAATTAGCCTCAGGCATCTTGCTGCCGCTGCTCTATAGGAGCATGTTGTCTGTTAATGCCAGCACACCCAGGGAAGGATGCTGAGCAGGTCAGAAGGGGCAGGGTGAGACAAGGTCTTTGTAGAGCTCTCCAGGGGTGTCATGGAGTGACTTGTACCAGGAAAAGGATCTCGACAGCTTTGGACCCCAGACCAGCTCATTTATAAACACCATTTTGTTTTCTCACTTAACACAGAGCTTCCTTCCTCTCCTTAATGATCACTGAGGCGCATTCTGGAGTGAGCACTCCCTACCTTGGTTCTAGGTTTGTCCTTTACGAGCTGCTCTGCGGGGCCAGGTAGGCTTTGTGGGTCACAGATGCATGCATACACTCGTAGATATGCAATGGGGACTTGCTGCTTTAACTGTATTTGGTGTCAGGTTGCTCCAGAGCTGTGGTGGTTTGAGATTGTACTGAGCACAGCGCATTGCTCACTGTTGGTGCTGCTCAGGAAGGGTGCCTGTAACCGCAGTGGGGGAATAAAATACATTCTGTTTCTTAAACAGTATGTGTTAAATACATATATACACATATAGTGTTCTTAGAATAGCCACATTATAGCCACATCATATACATATGTATAATATATACATATTAGTGTTCTTAGAATAGCCACATTTCAAAGGCCACTTTCATTTGTCCTCTGTGTAGGTGGGATATTGTTTGCTGCTATCACTAAGGGACCTGCTTCACCCCATAAGCAGGTTATTTTTAAGAAGACTGCATGTTGAGGTCTAGGGATTGTTAGAACCGAGTCCCACCCTGTCAAGAAGGGGCGTCTTCAGGCTGCATTCAACTCTTACTTGAATGGGGAAGGCTGTTAGGTGCTACTTGTAGGTCTCATTTTTGTCAGGGTCCTTCTGGGGAATGGAATGAAGTGTAACTGGTAAATCTCTTCTTTCTGCCTGCCCTCTTGATGCGCAGAGGGGGCTGGAGTTGTGTGTGTTTGCGAGGAATCCTGCACTGAGGGAGGGTGTGTGCTTCTAAGCAGAAGCAGTCCTAAGAGAAACAAATTGAGACGTTAAGAAAACATCCTTTCATAATACACTTGAGCACCTCTCCCGGCATAATGGGAGCCTTTGGGCAGTTCCTATCGTCAACAACTCTTGCTTAAATAGGCAAGAAAAGCAAAAACAGGCTAAAAGGAAATGCTTAAAGGCAATTCAAGTACTTTGGCCCTCTGTTCTCCCCTCACTGCCAGCTTCCCCTATATACAGTTTCCTGGTTGGTGCTTAGTGTCAAACATGCCCGTTTCACATCTCTGTTCCCAGGGCTATGGAGTTACCCCCTTTGTGCACAGTGGGAAGTCAGCGGCCCTCAAGGCTGCAGGAGGAAAAAGCATGAAGATCAGGTGTGCAGCACGAAGGGAATAAATACCTGGTCTGATAAAGCATTGCCCCTGTCTGTCATTCAGTGCTCTGAGGCTGGCCTTGTAATTCAGCTCTGCTTTGTGAACTGCAAATAGGCTCAGACGTGGCAGATACCTGTCATATAACACCTGGTTTGAACAAACATTGAATCCGAACTGGCACTGTTTACAGCGAGCTGCTATCTCACTAACCCATCCTGCTGTCTGTTCCCCCGCATCCATCCCTTTTGTGTGTTGTGAAGCCAGCAGATGGCTCTGAGCACATTAATGCTGTGTACAGGATGGTAGCACGTTAATGCTGTGTGCAGGATGGTGTCTGCCTGCTTAGGTTAGATTGTAAAGAACCCCAAGGCAGTGGAACATCTGGAAAATAGAATGGATTGAACACTGCATGCCTTGCTTGGGGAGGTAGTTTATACTGTTCCATACCATGAGGGGTGGTATCTGCAGCAGTACCAGGGCAGCAGCCTAGAGGGGAAAAGATGGCTTTCCATTATTAACTGCAGAGAGAGTTATTTTTCAGACTTCAGTTACACCGCCTTGCTTTTAAGATAGAGCTAAAACATAAACGACAAATCAGTGCCGCTTTCTCTCCAAGGAGAACGTCTGTGGTAGTAACTGGTGTTCCAGATTTTAATGGTGATTAACTGGTGTGGGCTAATTTTCAGGTTTGCAGCCTCCTGGGAGGCAAAACTGTACTTAACATAGCACTGTGTTATACAGAATCATAGTCCATAGACTCGCTCTTAATGAACAGCAGTGAAAGTCATCTGGTGGAGAAGCAAGTCAGTGATACCTGTGCTGGTCCTACTCCATGGGGTGCTCTAAAGCAGTTGCTTCGATGGCCTTCTGTCTGGTTTTGTCACCTTTATAGATGTATTAAAAACACAAGGATGAAAATCGAAGCACTTGAATAATTTGCAGAAGCAATTTTGGTGTTACCTGATGGAGTAACAGCATTACTAGCCGCTCCTTTTACAAAGGTACCCCTGGTAATCTTTTGGAACTTGATGCCACAAAAGGAGGAATGACGGTATCATGTATTTACTACAGCCCAAGTTGTCCAAATGCCTTTTATGAATAGCTCTATTAGAGTGCTGTTTTTCAGAGTGCTTTTGTACCTGCACGGCTGCCTTGTTTTAATAACTTGTCAGAACTCCCGTGTTACGTTAAAGGATATCAGTGTGAAGGGCACAGCAGCCTTGAGGGGAGTCCCGGTTCCCTTTGCTGGGGTTCCTCACTGATTTTAGCCTCACCTCACTTGGGAGTGTGTTCAGAGCTGCGTCCCCTCCCACCCGGCGCCACAGCTGCCCAGCATCTCCTCCTGCAGAGCTGGGCAGCAGCAGCCAACAATTCCTTACCCCATCAAATCCTTCCAACAGGGAATCTAGTTCGAGCTGCTCACTCGCTAATGGTCTCAACCAAACTCCTCACCCAGGAGGCTCCTGCCAAGTACAGGCTATTTCCACTCTAATCTAATTAGTGAAGAGTGGCACCTTGAAAGCAATTACCTACGAGTGGTTTATGGTGTGTTTTCAGGGATGGCTGACTCATTCCCACAGCCTGGCTCCATCCTGTCTGCAGGAAAGGGGACCTGCGCTGAAAAGCCACCGTGCTCTTCCCACCGGCATCAAAGGGCTCCACACCACCTACGCCTGCATGTGGTACAGACAGCCCAGGATGTCCCTGCTCATTGCAGGGGGGTTGGACTGGATGAGCCTTGAAGGTCCCTTGCAACCCAGAGCGTTCTGTGCTGCTGTGATTGTTGGTCTTCTGTAGAGCAGATGTTGGTCGCATACTGACACGTGAAGCTTGTGCTCGTTGGTCTCGGATGCAGCCCATCTCTTGTCTGGCTTTTGGGGTGGGAGATCAGGATCGAGCTGCAAATGCAGCTTTGCTGGCTTGCTCCTTCCAATGCATGTGCTGCCTAAGGAGAGCACTTGACTCCTAAATGAGAAAAGGAAGGAGGCAGTGCAGATCGGCAGTGTTCTCTCCCGTTGGTTTTAATGCCATAGACCTGATTTTATCAGTGGAGACAGAAAGCTGCTTCCTCCGAATTGCAGCTTAATTTAATCCTCTCCTCTGCACTACTTCCCACTCCCCCAGTGCCGCACTTGCTGTCCTCCATGCGCTTGGAAGACGCTGCAGGAACAAACTGATCTCCTCTGGTTGCAGGTATGCTTTCAAACGGGTAATTCGCCTTAATGGAAGGTGAGGCTGACCACAAAGCAGATAAAATCAGGTGCCTGAGTACCCATCAAGTGCGTTACTGATTAAATCAAATAATCCTCCCTTGGGGAAACAAAGTGAGTGATTTGATCTCTTTCAGGAGACTAGCAAAGAAAAATACTGAGGTCTAAATCCTCCATTAAGAAAAGCTGGCAAGCTGTGAAGTACAGTGCAGTCCACAACTGCTCTCTCTTGACTTTGAAAGGGGCTGGGGGAAGCTGTGTCCTAGTGATCCTTCTCGCAGTGATGCACGCTTGTCGAGAAGGTGGTGCATGACAAGGAAGAAAGGGCAGAGCAGCTATTTTGAGGGTAAATTTTGCGATAGGAGCGTGTTTGGTGTTAAAATGTGAATATCCCAGGGATCCAAGGGCAGAAAAGCTGCCCAATTCCTCAGTTCTGATTGCTGTAGTGTAATTTTACACTTTCTTTTCCCAAGGGGTGGCAGACTATTGAGCAGTTTGACAGAAGAGTGAAAAACAGAGGTTTTGATGGGGCGGTGACACTTCAGATTGCTTCAGATCTGTTACCTTGCAAACTGACCGCATCCTCAAGCGGTGCCCAGGGAAAATGGGTGCTGGAGAGGGGCTCTTCATCAGGGGCTGCAGTGACAGGACAAGGGGTGATGGGTTCAGACTGAAACAGGGCAAGTTCAGGTTAGATCTAAGGCAGAAGCTCTTCCCTGTGAGGGTGCTGAGGCGCTGGCACAGGGTGCCCAGGGAAGCTGTGGCTGCCCTATCCCTGGCAATGCTCAAGGCCAGGCTGGAAAACAGGGGCTTGGAGCAAGCTGCTCTAGTGTGAGGTGTCCCTGGCCGTGGCAGGGGTAGGAACTGGATGAGCTTTAGGGTCCTTTCCAACCCAAACCAGGCTGGGATCCTATGCAAATCCTGTGGTGGAGTTGTCTTGATGGTGACAATTTGCATGCAAGCAGCTGCAGTTACGTGGAGCCTGCTGAGCATGGGTTGGGGATGCGCTCTTCTGTTAATTAAAATACAGATGCTGCCATAGTCTGTGTTTCAAGGAAAGGTGCAGGGCTGGGCTGGAAATAGTTTTTATTCTTGTAGTTCATTTCCTGTGCAAATGCATACATAGATTATTCCTCGTCCCAAGGCCTCGGGAGCTTAGAGCAGTCAGTGCTCTCGTCTCCTCTGCAAGGGAAGAAGTAGCCTCTTAGTTATCCCCTTAGATCATGGACTGTCATCCTTATCAAAGGAGCGATGGGTAAATTTCACTCGAGGCTTGATTTACTTCCTGTTGAAGTTGTGCCTTCGATATGTTATGGATTGTGTTCTCATTCTCCAGCTCTTACTACTTAAGATGACTGGGTTGATCTGGAGTACAGAAGCGTCTTGTGGCGAAGTCAGGACATAGTGAGCTTGATCCATACACTGCCCTAACCATCCCCAGCTCTGCGGGGTGGGGGTTTTGCAGTGTGTGAAAATGCCCCTTTAGGTAATAGGATACCATCAAATTCCTGCCGCTTCTGACCTTTAGTAGGTCTGGGAAGCTTTGGTAAGCTGGATTCTTGGGAAATACAACTGCGTTTCTTAAAGCCACCCAGGACCTTCTCCATTTTCCTTGTTGTGGGGTGGTTTTCCCCCCTAGCACGACGTGTCCTCGGTGACACCACAGCTGTTTAAGCTGCCAGTTCACTTGGACTCTACCGCTGCACACCGCTGTTTCCTGCCTCTCCTTCTCCCTTTCCCTAAGCAGCTATTTCGTTCTTGGCTGTGACCTTTAGCTTCATAACAGGATTGATGAGCCAGAGGAAAGAGGTCTTTTTCCTGACCTATGGAATGATTTTTCTCCTGGTAATATCAACAGACTTTTCTGTAGGCAAATGTTGCCCTTGGTCTTGCCATGTGAAAGAGCTACCAGTTAGAACAGCGGGCTGCTTGTTGTCTCTTGCTGCCCTTTGGTTTTACTCCAGAGGGGCTGGCAAAGGTGGCAGGTATGCCAGTTGTTAGTAATGTTACTGTTCCTACAGGAAGGATGAATTGGAAATCAGTACCTAGTTTTGGATCAATAAATGTTATCCAGGCTTTCGAGTAGGTGTGATTTCTAGTGTGGCAGGTTGCATTTGTTGACATAGCTGAAAGGTCTCTTGGCCTCTGCATGTGAACCAAGCTCGTTCCTCCTCCTGCCAGTTCTTTGTCAAACCTGTCATGGAAACAGTGGGGCCTTCTTCTCCCCATTTTATGTGCACCGAGTTTTCAAGTGAAGCTGAAATAGGATGTTGAGAACACTACAGAAAAACAAGAAAAGTAAGCAGAGGTTTCCGTCTTTGTCTTGGAAAGAAAATAGCTGTGTGTATCTGTTATATTCTTACAACAGCGTAGCTCATGAGCCCTGCCAGAGGATTTCGCAATACTTCAACCCTATAGTTGTAAATAAGCCATGATGTTTATTATAGTGACCCATTTTACTGACAGTGCAGCATCTGCCATCAGCTCAGCTTAAAGGGGAGTGACAAGGGTATGAAACGGTCTCTCTACGATAGATTCCTTTTAACCCACTTTGTTTAGGAGCCTGCCATCAGAAGGGCGATTGATTTAGGGACTGTACAGCTGTTATGTGTAATGTCACAACTGTGTCGCTATAAATGATCCTTTGATAAGGTCAAACCCTCAAGTGTTGTAAGAGCTGAAGGCCTGACACCTACATCACATTGGTGTGCCCTAGGTAATATTTAAACCAGAGGTACTGTGTTTATGCTGCGTGGTCACAAATGGAGATGATCACCTCGCTCCTCAGGTGGGGCAGTTATCTCGGTACCAGTAGACCCTTGGTACCAATACATCTGTAATGCAGAGCAGTGCTGTGTGACGGATTGCCCTTCTTCTTGGGGATGTTTCTGTAAAGGCTTTTCCACTTCCTCAGCATCTCAAAGCGGATAGTAAATGAGCAGCTCTCTGGTCTCTCTCAGAAGTAGCAGACTCTCAGATTCTGTTGGGTTTTGCCCTTAACTGGGTCTATTTTTTAATGCTCCTGAGAGGAGTGAAAGTAGTCACCGTCAGAGCAGTCTGGTGGTGGAAATGGGCAACATTCAGAGATCTTTTGAGAGGCAAGAAGGACGTTTAATCCTGTTTTGAAGGAATACGCTGCTCCTGAGCAGTGTCGTGTTTCTAGAAGCAGATACTTTATTCTGAAAACATGTTTGCAGTTGGGCTTTCCCCTGCTCTTTCGCCACTTCTGCATGGCAAAAGCAACGTTTTTCTTTCTATTGGCATGGGCTAAATGACTAGACAGCAGTCACTTAATCACAGCTACTCCATAACCATAGCCTTGATAAAACTAAGATCCCAAGCAGTTGTCTTTAATAGGACTTAAACTTCTGCTGATCACTTTCAGAAAACAGAAACAACCATTGTATGACTGACCTGTAGTTTTAAGCATAGCACTTGTGCAAAGCTCATGTGCTTGAAGCTGTGCAGGTGCTTGAAGAGAGACAAAACTGTGGCTGTCTCCACAGAAGTGATGCAAAACATCACAGAAAACAGCAAGGATGCTGCTCTTCAGGCTCTGCCTTTTCTCAGGGACGAAGCTGCATGTTCTCATGGGCCATCATGTAGGGATACATGGTCTGGGCTGTGGCCTGGAACATACAAGGATGCTGGGGAGGGACTCATCATCAGGGACTGCAGCCACAGGACAAGGGGTGATGGGTTCAGACTGAAACAGGGGGAGTTCAGGTTAGATCTAAGGCAGAAGCTCTTCCCTGGGAGGGTGCTGAGGTGCTGGCACAGGGTGCCCAGAGGAGCTGTGGCTGCCCCATCCCTGGCAGTGTTCAAGGCCAGGTTGGACACAGGGGCTTGGAGCAAGCTGCTCCGGTGTGAGGTGTCCGTGCCTGTGGCAGGGGGTTGGAGCTGGGTGAGCTTTAAGGTCCCTTCCAACCCAAGCCATTCCATGGATCTGATTGTTCATCAACTTTTCTGCGTGCTGTCTGTGATTGAGCAAAACGCCTGTAGGACGAAGGAGCTCAGTGTAGAGTTTGCAAGGGGTGGTAAGGGAACAGCCGCTGGCACAGCCCTGTGTTCTCTGCCGTGTCTTGGCCTGGCACTGCTCAGTGGAGGACTTCACGCTCGTCCCTATCAGTTGTTTCACCCGGTTTCTGGCAATGAAACGTGATTTACAAGTGTAGCTGTTTCACAATCGCCCTCCGTCATCCACGGGCAGAGCTGCTGGGGACGGGCATGGTTCCCACCACGCTTCCCAGAGGGTGCTGCAACACTGCTCATTGTGCCATATGCTGTACGACTGGCCAGGTGAGTTTTCCTGTTCTGGTGTGAAGGGTTAGTTTTCATGCTGTTCAGTCTCCCAGCGTGCTTCCCTGTGCAGCCCCGCGAGCTGTCCTGCCAAGGGCAGGAGCAGGATGAGGATGGGAGGGATGCAGGAGAAGGGCAGGGATGCTTATTTTAGCAGTAGCGCTGCCGTATGCCAACTGTAAGCGACCTTAATCGTAGCCAAAGGTCCCGTCTTCCGTCACTCTTGGTATTACTGCTCCAGAGAATGGGACTTTAATAGGTTTTATCACAGTGCCAGCAGCTGGAGTGAAGAGGAGGAGTGAGCAGAGGCTGCTGCATCCTGCAGTTAATGGGAGCGCTGGATCCCCTGGGGCTCTCCTTGTCCTCCGTAGCTTACTAACCTCTGTGCACCTCACAAGTGGAAACAGGCCTGATGCGACGAGCGGCCCTAACCAAAGTGTGTATTTCTGTCTGATGTGGTGAGGTTGGTTGTACCAGTTAGGTGCTTGCAGGGAAAACATGGCTTTAAAAACACTGTTGATATCGGAAAGGATTTGGGTTTGGCTTTTTTTCCCCACCGAGGAAAAAGGAGTAAAAGGTTTGAAGTCTTTAGAAACTGGGTAGCAATTAAAGAAATCATTGTTATTCTCTCTTTTCCATGGGGTATGGATAATACTTGGATCACAGATGTGTGCGACTGCTGAAAGGTGATCCTGTTTGGCCGCAAGGTTAATTGCTAACTGAAACAGGGCTGCAGTTTCTCTTCAGAAAGAGAAAAGGCAAGTAATTGAAGGATTGTTTGCCAATGGAAAGACAATTAGTTTTAGACGTGTGAAGAAACAAAACTAACTAGTGCTGCCCTCTTGCAGTGCAACAGCAAGGCAGCCAGTAAACCAGCTTCAGGACTTCACATCGTTCAGGCACAGTTCTGGACACTAAAGGTGTCCTGGGGATATGGAATCTGTTTTGCTGGGGGGTGTGTGTGTGTGATGGCTTTGGCACGGGCACCCCCAGTTTCTTTAGCCAGCTCTGGGTCACTGGAACCACCCTAACTTGGGACGTGGAGTAGGGGACCCCCTTGCTCCTCTCCGTATGGAAGCGATGACTCCAGAGGGCTTACTGTTTGCTCCCACCTCTGAAGAGAAGGTGGGTTCAAGTGGGTTTGGGTGCATGGAAACCTGAGGTGTGTCTGAAATGATCCCTTTCATGGGTTCATAATGTGGCTGCTGCTGTGGTCTGTGAGACATCCACTGTTCTTACCAGATGGCTGATGTTCCTGAGTACCCGTAGGCTGGGGGCACACAAACAACGGATGCACACATACCTGGGCAACATGCAGAGCTCTGTCCCTGATCTTTAACTGGCTTTATTATGTTAGGTTGAAGAGGGCTGGTTTTTGATGGTGTAATGTACTTTGTACTGCTAACATTCCAAGAGGGTGTTTTTTTTTTTCTAAGCAAAGGTTACTTGCCTGTGTCGTATGTGTTTTATTTTGGCCTGAGCCCTATTTTAAGTACTTGTTTCATCATTTGTGCCCGTCTGAAATACGTAAGAAGAGTATCTCGTCATCCCCCCACCATTCATGTTAAGGGGAAGAGGAGCCTGAGGTGGTGGTTAAGGTTAGAGGTAGACAGCTCTTGAAGATGGGAAGATTGCTTAGAAGGGTGGGTATGGGCCAGAGCTGGAAGAGTGGCAAATTCTGATGAGGAGTTCAGGCTTTCAAAGAGAGGTTTAAAGGCAGATCCATGAATTTGGATGCAAGCCTTTCGCCCAGCAGGGAACAGGGCTGAGCCCGGTTGTGCTGTTTTTGGGGTGAGCTGTATACGGTGGGCCTCCTGAAGTCTTACTTCAGATGTAAGAGCATCATTCTGAAGGTGCTCCGACATTTGCTTGGGTTCCTTCTGCCTCCCCCTGCATGTTCTTTATTCAGCAGGCATTAAGCTGCGTTTAAAATTGTGCTGTAATGCAGCTTTATTCTAATTCTCCATGCTGAGGTAATCCATTATATTACAGCTAAAAATTAGGGTCCTAGCTACCTGGGAATACCAGTATTTCACAGCCTTTCAAGGAGATCCTAACTCTTTAAATACAGAATGTTTTACTTGCTCTGAAAATGAGGCATTCTAAAAACATTCATTAGTTTGAACTGCTTTGGCTGCTTTGCCAGTTTTATGTACTCTCTCATTGTTTAGAGCACTAAAGACCACTTAAAACGGCAAATCAGGCCTCTTTCTGCTCTCTGTGCTGGTCTTTATCAGATCGGACAATGCCTGCCTGGCCTCGGGGAGCGTTTTTGCCAGCAGTATCTTTCAGGGCTTCATGGTTGTGTTAGGGAGGATGTTGAGTTTGAAGGGATACCGTGATGTATGTCTGTGCATGCTCGATAGTTCCGTGTGTCCAGCCCACCCAAGGTAAGACTCAGTGTTTCGGCTTGCAGTCAAGAGCGTTTAATCTGACAGTGTGATGCAAGTAGAGACTGGGAGAAGCTGGGAGCAATGGGGTCTTGGTCAGCCCGAATGCCACGGCTGCCTGTTGAGGCGTACGGCTTCATTAGGCCCCTTTCCTTAATGGTGTGCCCTCCCCTTTTACACCCTGTATTATCCTCCACCATTCAGTCTCGTAGTCCCTTCCTCTTCTCGACGGTGGTAGTTGTGTGGCTGCGGAGCTGTGTTCACCTGGCTGCCTTTCTCTTCTCTTAAATCACCGCAGAGCTCTGAGATGATGTAGGTTGATAATCCTGGGGAAAACACACAAACCCCGTTGTATGTGCTCTTAACTGCGTATGTTGTCGTTACGGACCTGCTCATCAACCATGTGTGACAGTGGAAAAAAGCCCTGCCCCTCCTTGTTTTCCCAATGAACACATGGGCTTCCCTGTGCTTTTTTTCCTCTTACTATCTCGCTGTTGTCCGGGAATCAAAACTTTGGTTCAGAGTTATTTAATATGCTTGCAAAGCTTGCAAATCATGAGCTATGTGAAGTATGCTAGAGAGGAGAGGCAAACGCCGCGCGGTACGTACTCACAAATAGTTTTGTTTTGACGTTCATCTCGCTGCAGTCGTCCTGCCAATTGGCTTCAGGCACGGCTACCAAAAGAATGAACACATGTTGCATTCATCAGTTCTCATCTGGCTGCGCTTCATCTCGCAAGACGGGCGAAATCACGGCCGCATTAGATGGATTGCAGTGCATTTGTCGCAGGAGTTGCCTCCCGCTGAACAGGACGCCCGCTTTGCGAAGCCGCGGTACTTCGCTCGGGTTTAACATAGCGGCTGTGAGTACATTGCCAGTGATGTCATTGCTTTTTCGTCTCGAGCGATGTCAGATGAAAAGCATTCGGATATAACGCTAAACAAACACCCTCCGCCTTCCTCTCCCCTCCTCCCCCCGTGTGAACCGCTCACGCCGCGTTGTTTTCATTAGAGCCGTGCTGTTCCCGACACGCTAATAGTCTATCTGAAGTACAGAACCCCTCTCCTTAGCGGGTCCTTGCGCCCGGACCGAGGGCGAATTGATTCCGGTTGGCGTCATACGGTTAACGCCGGGGCTCCGGAGCCAACCGGCGGTGCCTGGCGCCGGGAGCAGCGGGCTCCTGCGGGCAGGGCCATGGGGCCCGCGGTGTCCGGGGGTACCGCCGTGCTGCGGGCGGCGGAGGCCCGGCGCTGGCCCCTCCCTGCCGCAGCCGCAGCGGCTCGGCCCCATCCCGCCCCCTCGGGCCGCGCTCTGCTGCGGGGACCGGCGGCTCCGGCCGTGCTCTGTGGCCCGGAGGGAGTCTCCCTTGGCCATGCGGGCCGGGCCGGGGTAGGGGCCCGCGGAGGGGCCGGCTCGCCGTCGGTGAGAGCGATGGAGGACGGGCTGTCGTGCCTGGGCGCGCTCAGCTGCTGCGCGGGTAAAGTACCCCCGCCCGCGGCCGCCTTCGCGTTCGGCGGTGCCCGTCCCTGCGGGGACAGGAGGGGAAGTGGGGATGGGAACGCGGCGGTCGGGACCCCTTGGTGCGGGGAAGCTGACTCTGCGCCCTGGCTTCTAGCGGCAAGGTGCGTTAGCGCAAGGCTGGGGCGCTCTCAGCAGCACCCTAAGCCCGGGGAGACAGAGTAACAGCGTTAACCGGTGTTTTAATGTCTGTGATACGGGGCGGCAGTGACAGAGTTAATGCATGGAAGGCTCCTGGTGTGGGTGCTCCTGCCCTGTGCGTAGGGACCCTTGGGAAGGGGTTCCGTCGTTCAATACCCACCTCTCCTTTGAGTTTTACAAAGGAAAAGCAGGAGGAAGGCGCCGCAGGACGTGCGGGCAGGAGGCAGCAAAGCCTCGTTCATAACTGTTGCTGCAGCTATGCTTGTGTGTGCGTCGAACATGCGTGTGCCCCTCGGGACTGAGCTGGTTTGTTTCGCCCGGCTTGTTTCTTACCAGTGCTGTGGGGAGAAATGAGCTACTTTACACCCGTTTCCTTTCTTTAGACGGCTGCTATCAAATCCGCGTAAATCACATAATTAATGCTGCGTCCTGGCCGTATCAGCCCGAAGTGTACGAGTTAAAGCTGCCGAAGGCCCATCAAGCAAATAACCCCCCAACAAAAGGCATCAGAGGTTAAATGTGGGGTCGCTCTTGTGTGCGGCGGAGGAAGGAAGCGAGCCTCGCCGAGCGGCTCGGCTTTGTTTGCTGGGTCACGCCGTGCGGCTTTGGTGTGCATACAGCATCTTGCATAGGAAACTTGCACTTCTGGCCTGAAACGGGAAGGTTTGGTTGAAAAGAACGGTGCAAAAGGCGTTTCTTAATGCACGGGTTTCTGTGTGTGTTTGCTGGGGGAAAGGAATGACCTTGCTACAGCGTACTTTCTGAAAGCAGGCAATGCGCTGCGCTTTATCTGCTTCAGAATTCGAAGCATTCGGTTTAGAATCCGAGATGTTGCAACCCCGGGGAAGAGGTAGGGCGAGTTGGAAGCTGTGAAACTATGAGTCCTGCATGCAGCCGTTTGCAGGGATTTTTAGGGTCGAAAAGAAAGGTGAATGCTTGGCTTTTTACCCTCGGAATCCCGAAGAACAGCCGTGTCTCTGGTGGTTGTAACTTGCAGCTTTGTTACTCGTCAGGAGAGGTTTATGTTACAGACGTTTCCGTTGGCGCTGAAGCATAGCAAGAGTTTCTGTGATTGTAAAAGAATGTAGTAGTGTCTCAGGCTTGAGCTTGAGGCATATCTCGAGTCGCAGCAGTGAGTGCGGCATGATGGACTTCCCTTCGGGATTTGCCTGTAACTCCAGCAGAAGGAGGTGGACGCAAACCCGTTCTTTCCCAATGCACGTGTTCTTCTTGGGTTTATTTGATTTTTCCCTTCATCTTGGAAAAGAAGTTTTACTAAAATCTGGATACAGGGCTGAGGAGTTTGCTGAATAAAAGAGCATTTCTCGTTAAGGTGCACTTCCAACTCAAAGCAGATGCAGCTTTGCATGTTCTTAGCAGCGTATTGCTAAGAATTCTGCTGATTTAAATCGGTATTCTGCTGCTTGAAAACTTGATTCCTACTTATGGCATTAAACCTAATGTACCTTCATATGAAACTCTGAGGAGCGCGTTGGCTGGCAAATCAGTGATAAGAAACTGGTGTGCTGGAGAATCAACAAGTGCTTCCTTCACATGAGATCTCTGACCTCATCCTTGAGAGCTCCTTGCCGTGAGGGCTTTGTAGCAGCTTTGCAGTGGTAACAAGTAGGAAGAAGCCTGAGAATGAGCTGTAGAAACAATTGATTTTGGGGGCTTGGGAGGGCATACGTGCTCATCCTTGCTGTATTGGAGGGAGACGAAGGCTCTGTACTAACAGCTGGGCATTTCAGGTGAGGTTTCATACCCTATAGTGATAACACCCTCCTATAGGAACTTCTCTGCCTTACCTTGTGATGTGTTTTGTGCGCACGTATGCATGCAGGTGTCCCTATGTCCAATTGCTCTTTTCTTGCCAAAGCTAAGAATGAATCCCCAATTCAGCATGAAGAACTAGCCCTCCCTTTTGGCAGGTGGGGTATCAGTGCTGATGAGCAGCTTAACCACGTTTTTAGAGGGGCTTGCTTGGTGTCAGTAGGGATAACTGGTCATTTACTACTTGTATTTCATTAGTCAAATAACAAAGCTAAGGCAAGGGCTTGTGTCATAATGTGTTCTTCGGGAAGATCTTGGCTATCAGTTTAGATCTGGACTAGAATATAGCTTCGGTGACACAACTCAGTACAGAAGTGTTAAGACCAGCAGAGAGGATGCGTAGGTGGGGATTTGCCAGTCACTGGAGGCAGTGGTGTTAGAGGTGGTGGTGTTACGGTGGCTCTGTAGGGGTGAGACTGGGCCCCCCTTGGGCTTGGTTCTCCCAAGTGGGAAACTCTGCTTTAAGGATTTAGATGTTAAAACAGCTTTCTTCTTCCTAGCGCATGTTATGTAGGCAAAGCCAGGCAAATTTGACATAAAACTCCTACTTTCAGCTTGATATTTTAGCTAAAATTGTTAGGGACTGAATGGGGACGAGTTAAATAAACCAACGATCAGCCCATTCAGGAGATTACCTCTCCCTGAACAGGGCTTTTTCTTGGAGCCTTGCACTGCCCTGGCTGCAGTGTTTGTGTTGGTGGAGTGAAGCCTTTTGAAATGAGACGAGTTCTGGTGTAGTTGCTTTGGAAGCATTTGAGCTGGCATTCCAGGCACACTGCCAGTGATGGTGATAAGTGTGAATCTCGGTGTCTTAATGCTTCTGAAGAAATCACATTTAAGAAGCAGCCTGAAAAAGCCCATATCACCTGGCATGTTGCAGTAATCGGGGTTCCCTGCTGTAGGTTTCAGTGGATTTGACTCATGGTTTGACTGTGTGGGAGTCAGTGCGGTCGGAGCCAGTTTTAAAGCTGCTTTAAACGACTCCTTCCGAGTAGTTGTTAAGTAATCAACCATATTATCATTCCCATCTCCCAAATGTATCAGCCTCTGAGCAAGCTCTTCCCTTCAGCTGATAGGAGGGGAGAATTCCCACCCGCCTGCTTATAAACCTGCGCTGCGTGACCTGGAAGAGAATTCCAAGTGGCAAGACCAGCGAGGGCTTTTGGCATACTGTGTGTGTCTGAATCCAGTGCTCGGTGAGCAGCAGTTGCCCTGGGGAATGAGGGTCAGGAATGCTGAACTTGATGCGCGGACAGACTCCACAGCTCATTAAAGCTGTAAAGTAGGTATGCTTCATTCAGCGCTGAGGCGCATGGGGGATAGCTCCTCCAAAAGCATGTGCACCTCAGTGTCGTTTCCCCTTTATATTTATCTTCTAAAGTTATACGTATGCATGAGGTTGTACAATGCACCTATACGTATTCATGTCCTATCCCTGCTTTGTATTATAATGATCTAAGACGTCCTTTGCGCCTGCACAGTGCCTTCTGGTGGTCGTGGGCGAGGGTCTCAAGGTGAAGTAAAGGAGTCTGGCATCATTTTCCACATCTTCAGCTAGGATCCTTGTCTTGCATCGAGAGGTGAAATCCCATCTCCTTACAGCATGTAAAGTACCGTTGCTGCTGCTTATGCACCCAGAAGTCTACCATCACTTGCAGGATAATGTACGCTTGTTGTCAAGTTCTGCTTCCTTATGAGGTTAGTGTAATTTTGCTCGCCACCAGAGTTAAATCAAGCTTTGATGGGGTGGTTGTATTGAGTCACTATAAGCACAGGTGGACTAAGTAGTGTTTGCTTGCTTTGTGAGTTAGCTGAGTCGGTGCTTAATGCAGTGAGCTGTGAGCTAGATGGGTTAGCTGTTGCCAGGCTTCATTATGTGGAATTGGGTGTATGCCTCTGCTGAGAAACGAAACAAGAAGTCTTTGGTAAATACCATGCTTTGGTAAATAGCTGCATTATTACTCTATAGTATGGAACTAAATACCTGCAGGATTGCACTGCAACAGCAGCGCTGGTTAGACACAACATGAAATTACAGATACCATAAAGGTCCCGAGGGGTTTTCTCTCCTGCTGTTTACAAGGTTAATGCTTCCCCTGACTCAATGGCAAAGTCTCATTCCTCTAACTTGTAACCACACTTTTAACAGGGGTACCTAACCTTTCTAGTAGTGTATCTCCTGCTCGGCCTGGCCAGGGCTCTGCCTCGCTGCTCACAGTTCTAGGAACACTTACTACTCATCGAAAGGGGGTTGAGAAGATAATGCCTTGTGCAGGGCAGCGATTAGCAGTTTCTTAGCAGTTGCAGTAAGTATTTGCAAGGTGGAGTAACTGCAAGGCACAGCTGAAGCTGCTGAATGTCAAAGTTAACGAAATACCAAAGGTCTGGTTGGTGCAGCAGACTTGGCATTAAAGGTCAGCTAAAAGGGGTCAGACTGCACGTACTTTCTCAGCACTGAGTCTTTGCTCTCCAATTCTGAGTAATGCCCAGATTAAGAAACCTAAGAAAGAGTCTTTATGAACGCTACGCCGCACCTCTGCTTCGCACAGGCACATTTACAATGAGTCAGGAAAGCAGCAGCGTTGGAGACCTCCCTCCTGCAGCATGCACAACTGAAGTGTTGCTTCAGCCTGCTCCCTCTGCACTGAGCCAGAGCAGCTCTGAGAGCAGAACTTGCAAAGAAACACAGGAAAACCCCCGGGCAGCCGCTGCGGAGGAGAGGGAATGACCAGACAAGGATGGTCGTTAGTCACAATTGCTTATTGGGCAATGAGAAGATGCTCTGATACAGGCATAAAACCCAGGTGGAATTTAGGTGCCTTTGCTCTTCTCTCCCGGCACCTTTCTTGTTCTTCAGATGCTCTAAGATTGCATGAAGTTGCTGGGGTTTGCCCCTGTTTGTCTGTGATGCTCAGAAGCATTTAAAACCATAGGATACCCACAGCCATCCCTGAAATGAACGAGAAGCCGATTGAATAGGCCCCGCAGGTTTCTGCGTGCATCTGCTGCCATTGCTTTTACTCAGTTGCTCAATGGTTTGGGGCTGGGGGGAGTGGTTTTCTTAGCTGATAAAGGGTAAAAGTCAGAGCTGTGCTGATGGAGTGCAATTTCTACGTTGGGGTTACGGTGACGCTTGAGTTGCAAGGAGCTGAGGGGAGGTGGAAGCTTGGAGCATGTTGCCACGCTAGGTCAGGAAATGTGGATTAGTGGGTTAAACAGCCTGGCAATTAGTCTGGAGTAAGCGTGTGTTTGAGTGGCTACTGCGTGCAAGCTGTGATGTTGTGAACTCCCTCTCGGGCTCACTCCCTGCTAGTTGATGTGTCCGTACCCTGGGTCATCGCCCAGAGAACGTGCGCATCCTAACTCGAGTTTAGTTCTTTCCCGCTAACACTGGAAATGAGGCAAGCAGAAAAAGCTTAGAAGAGGCAGAAAACATATAAACCAGTTTTGTTCTTAGTGATGTGTTTTGCTGTGGATTCTTCTCATGCATGAAGGGTCCTGTTACTTTGGCTGGCAGTAGGCCACAGAAATAGCATGCTCCTGGATGGTTCCTTAATACGTAGAAATAGCTCGATTAGTAATGCAAATGCTTAATAAGTGTATGTGGAATTAATCAATCTTAAAACGTAAGCATTAAAGGAATAAAGTGGGTAATCTGTGGCATCCCATGATAGCTGCTTTCGGAGTAACTAGTCTATTTTTTTGGCTTTAGATTGTTCCTCCCCCCAAAGTTGTAGCAATCTCCAGGATTTTAAACGAGAGAGAACTGAATTTGAAACAATATATAGCTTTTCCAAGTTTATTTGCCACTTCATGAGTTTGGAGTGTATTAGTATGAAACTGTAAGCTTCATGGATACAGGCAGGTTTCATCTAGCATGGCTGTTTCTGATCTGGTCTGGAAAGCTGGAAGTGATACACCCAATGTGGCTCTGTGAGTGGCCGGTTGGGTGGCAATGCAGAGGCTGGGTGGTTGCGTTGGTGCTGGTGGGCACGGGCAGCAAAACATCCCTGCTTTATTTGGGGGTACTTCAGCCCATACAGAATCCCCTTTCTGAGGAGGCTTTGGTTGATGTCAGTTCTTGATGAATGAGCACCATGATTCTGGGGAAGAAGAAAACGGGGGGAAAATGCAGCTTATGGCTTAAGCTATCCCTGGGAAAAGGCACGTGCTTTTCCCATGCAGGCAGATTCCATACAGGCAGATTCCATACAGGCATTCATGGCTGTTTCATGTGATTTACCAATAGCAACTGTGGCACTTCAATTTCCTGTAGGACTTCCACATCTCAAATGTTCTGTTCAGGGATTGCTCTTTCTCTGGGAAGTTGTAGCATCACCTAATGCTGTTCCTGGGGGGTTGTGTTTGCTTGCAGGGGAGTCGACTCTGAAACCTGCTCTGTGGATTAGCCTAAATAAAGATGAGACCTAATTCCTTCCTTTTCAGTGGAGCTTTCCATTTGAGGCATAACAGCGCCAGGATTGACGATGGAAGTGGTCGTTGAAACTGGCTTCATTTGTACGGTGTTCAGTTCTGTGGAAGCAGCCTAAGTGTAGTTTAGTGTAGGATCATCAAGGTTAATACTTGGTACGCACACAGCAAGTCAGGCAGCAGCAGGGAAGGTGTGAGCAATGCCTTCCACCCACCCCTTGTTTAGAGGTGGGAACTTCCAGGCTTTGCTGGAGCTGTTTAATTGCCAACAGAAGAAACCAAAAGGAGCTGAACTAAAGAGCTAGGCGTTTTCTTAGTTGTCTTTATGCGTGGCTCCCCTTTTTGAGGGTGACTGACTTGCACCCGCACAGACGTTTCTGCTCGCTGTCTGGTCTGAGCAGCGTTTCCTATGACACAGATACCCTCTTCGTTTCCCAGTGCTTGCTGCTCTGTAGTAATTGAGATGGAGATGATGACTAATGTGCAGCGAGTGGTTGCAGATAACCACCTGTGGCTGCGTGGGAGTCAGCAGCTCGTGCTTTATCCGGGACCCTAAGCAGATAGCTTAGCTGCATCTGTACTCTGACTGGCCTGTACGGAGAGGTTTTAGTTCTCTTCTAGGTAAAACCCAAATCTGCTGTTGATTTCGTTCCACCTGGAGTAAGCGCTGGCTGTTGGAGAGGTGGATTTTAACAAACACCACAAGCAAACCCCGTGTCTGTTCTCACCTACACGACCAGGAGAGGTTTAATATCCCCTGTTGCACCAGTGAGTGCAACATCTCAGTGCAGAGCTGGCGTAAGGGGTGCCTGCTGCAGGAGATGCTGCTGGGGTGGAGCGTGATGGGCATCCATCCTGGTACAGCACAACCATCCTGCTCCTGCTGTGGCAATGGTCGCAGGAGGAATCTTCACCCTGGAGTTAGTGCTCCCTCCAGAAGGCTTCTCTCCTGCTAGAGCTTATTGCCATCCTTAGCTTTTGGGTAAGAAAGAGCAAAGGAAGACGGCAACTTTTCAAGGTCGCTTTAGCTTGTTGGAGAGCAAGTTGGCATTTTACTGAGTGGGCTTTGGTATGGGGAGGTGACGAAGCATTGGCCACAGAGGGCTGTGAGTAAGTGGAAGGAACTCCTATACCTGTAAAACCAGAAAGCGAAGATAAGGCAGCAGAGTTATTTAGTCTCTTTCCAAACAGATTTGACTTTATCTGGAATCACTGTGTCCTGTGGCTTGGAGAGATAAGAGCTCAAATACCCCGCAGTGACTCCAGCTCTGGTGACTCCAGCTCTGGTGCCTCCTCTGTGTAAGCGTGTTTCTGCTGAGCACAACCACCCCACGGACGCTGCTCTCCTTCCAAGGAGCAAGGGATGGGACAAGAGGAAACGGCCTCGAGCTGCACCAGGGCAGGTTCAGATGGAGCTGAGGAACAATTCCTGCCCCAGAGGGTGCTCAGGCATTGGAACAGGCTGCCCAGGGCAGGGCTGCAGTCACTATGGGTCAGGGGCAGCCTTGGCAGTGCTGGGGAATGGTTGGGCTGGGTGAGCTTAAAGGGCTTTTCCAGCCTGGTTGATGCTGTGATTCCCTCACAGCAGAGGAGTGGTTGGGGAGGGGGAGCTTTGAGCGCCCATGGGGATGCCGGCACCATGAAACCAAATTCCAGTGGGGCTGTGGTTCCCCAGCCTCCCTGGGAAGGGGCTGTGGGGGGAGCGTGGCATCCTGCCCTGCTGTGTAGGCACCCACGAGGGGTTCGCTGTGGATTTGGGAGCGTGCTGATGAGCAAGGGTGCCTGCATTTGGGGCCTGAAATGATGCTGCAGAGGACAGGCTCGAGCAGGTTCTCTCAAGCATGAAGGAGGATGAAGATGGGCAAGAACAGCAGGCACTGTGCTCGGTGTTTGATAGCAGTATCAGGAAGTGAATCTCTTTAATGTGGCAGTACACTCCTACAGCTGTTTTTATATGCGTGCCCATTATTTCGATAGGAGACTATTCTTGCTGAGTAAACATAGTGCTAAATCTGCAAGATAACATCCTGTTTGTTGTCTGTTAAACACAAGCAGCCGCTGCCACCTGCACAGCCTGTACAACCTGGGCAGCATGGACACAGACCACGTTCCTTTGGGAAAGGAAATGAACGAAATGGGCCAGGACCGTCGTTTTCCTGCCTTGATGGAGTTGTGTTTACTGGCATTCCTGATGGATTGGCTTAGAATAGCATGGAATGACATCAAAGAAACTCAGTTTGCACAGTGGTGTTTTTGATGTTACAGATTAGGTTCTTACGGGGCCTGGGGGAAGGCAGAGACAGCAGCACAATGCAGCAGTCAGTCCAACAGATCGTAGAGCTGTTCCAACGCTTGGATTTACAGCAGTAACGTCTCACTTGATGGTAGATAACAGGAGCTGGAGATCATTCGTTTGTGTTTCAGGGTTTGAGAGCAGCGAAATTGGCCAGTAAACGTGGCGTGGTGCAAGATGAACTGCATCCATGAAAGAAGAAGGGGTGTTGCTTTGCCTGCTTTATTTCTTAGTGAGCGCAGTGCTTTTCTGTCCCGCTGCTGAAATGATAGCCTAGAATAGATGGGAATGTGGCAAGCTGAAAGAGTAGAAACAGCTTTCCCCTGTCTGTGAGCTGGAATTACCCCCATCACCGACACAAGCAGCTGGGATATCATTGGCCCCAGGGAGACGTGGGCAGTCTGAGCTTACTGAGAGTACTCTTCTCTCCTGTGTTGTTTCTTGCCCATTATAAAATACTCCAGGAAAACCGGTGTTCCCCATGGTCCTGTTGTTCTCTGTGCAGTCGGCTTGTGCTGGACTTGGTGATGTTTTGGGTAGCTGGGTCTGAATGCGGGCGTTACTGTCGCTCGCTGTGTTGAGCGGGTCTGTGACAGTCAGTGCTGCTGTCGTTTGTACCTTGGCGCAGTCATGACATACGGCTAAAGACAAGCGTTCCCGGTGGGAAGTCAAAGGCTGAACATAAAAGTCAGGGTCGGGTGAATGCTTCAAGCCTGTATTTATTCTTCTGGACCATACAGGTATTGAAATGCAGCCTTTGCTTGGTCATAGTCTCCCCTAACTTGGAACTTGGAGAGGGCGATTCTGCCTCAAAAGCACTCGTTCAGGGGTTTGAGTTGCTCTCAGTTTCTTTCCGTGTCTCCCTGTATTGTCCTTACGCAAAGCTTTGAGTCTTCCTTTTTGAAGGAAAGGGTGAACTGAAAGTGCTGCTTTGCTGCAGCTCTTGCAGTAGTGCCTCAGTAGCCACACACCTTTCTGCTGCGTGGGATGGTGCTTGCGTTTAGCAGATGAAGAGCGAAGTTGAAGAGAGGTTAAGATCAAAAGCATCAGCTAATTATCTGATTTTTCTCATGAAGTAATTGCCCAGTTTAAAGCTTGGGAGACTTGCCCGTCGCCCTGCAGCCCTGGACACATCTGGTGCGAGGTACCTGTGGGAGCCCAGCGCTTCCCCATCCTGAGGTTTAAGGTTAGGCTGAACATGCAGGTTCTTCCATGTGGCCTTGGGGGAGGGCAGGAGAGCTGCAATGGGAACTTCCAGATCTAGGTGTGAGAAAGGGTGCTCTCTGCCCCCCTCTCTCTTACTGTGACGTGAAAACAGGGTGGCATCAGGTATTAAAAAGAGCTTGGGGTGACTGGGATTGCTGCTGAGGGAATTACGGGGGGATGCCAAGGAGGTGAATTCTGTCCATGGGGTGTAGGGGTCACTTGTGTTTAGCAGAAACACCTCTTTGGAAGGGAAAGGCTTGTTCTGCTGGTTGAAGGCCAAGCGTCCAGGAGTCTGGAGCTGTGGAACCCTGTCAGGAGCATCAAGAGCTGAGCAACGTTAGGGGAAGAAACGTACATGAAAACAACAAGGCTTTCTAAGTAGTGGGTGGTGAAAATCCCATCAGAGGCCTTACTGTTGAGATGCATCGAGCTGATGGGAAGCGTGCAGTTGGGGAAGGGTACATGAGAGCACCCACGTAATTATCTGCCTCTTCAGCGGCTGCATGGATGCCAGTGTCAGATACGAGCAGTGTGTGTAAGTGCTGTGTTTTCTCAGTCTAGCTATCAAAACTAGTATTGGCAGGCTTAGAATCTGATCTGTTCCTTCTTAAAGCATTCACCCTATAAAGAATGCACTTACTGGAAGGTTGGGCAAGCAGAACACTTGTGTTGGTCAAGTACAGCACGGGTTGGTTGCGTCCAGGAAAGGAGCCTGTGTGCACATGTCTGTGTAGCATGAACAAATAGAGCTGTGAATTCTTAGGGGTGAAGTAGGTCCTCTTCTGTGCCACGCCAGCTGTTTGAAATGAGATGGCCTGGAAACATGGGTGCTGTTCTTTATGAGGTAATGGTGGGGACCTGAACTTGCTTCATATAAACCCTAAAGCAGCCCGCAAAGAGCAGGAGCAACTACTGCATTGCAGAACAGTCATGTGCTGTGGGAAAACCATCTCGTGGATCGTGTGCAGACACAATACTGCAGTCAGATAGTGCATGGATGCCGTGCTCAGTTGGGAAGTCCTAAGGAAGCTTTGGCCAAAGCAGTGCCGTAGTGGTGGTGTTCTTTCCAAATGTAATGTAGTAGTGCAGTGTTGTCAGGATTTAAAGTTAGACTTTGTGCCCCTCTGGTTTTTAACTGAGGTTTGGGGTGTGCGATGAGCTGATCTGTATGGATCTGTGCCAGGTGGGCACGTATTCAAGTCCTGCATGAGTTCTTTACAGGGAATAATAAGCAGCCTTTTTACATGGTTTATGATTAAAATGCAGGGAAGCCATTGGGGTGATCGCTTTGGATGTTGAGCATCAGCCTTGAGCAGAGTGGTGTGTGACGGCGTGTTCTTCCTGGAAACCTAAAGAGAAGTCTGTGCGTTGGTTTTGATTCTGAATGGGAAAGTTGGGAGATGAGGGAGAGAGAGAATGAGCAGGTAGCAAAGGCTGTCAGGGATACTTGGAGTAATTGAGAGTGTTAAAGGGGGAGTCTTGCAACTGCTGGAACGGAGAACTTCCCACTCGGCTTCCATGCCACCAGGTCTAGCTTCTGGGAGCACGTTAGAGCTTAATACAGAATTAGTTGGGGATAAGGAGCTTTTTTAATCTTCCACATTTGTGTTGTGTGGTTTAGTTCCTGTTGCCACATCCTTTCCAAAACCCAGATAATGTATGTTGGCATTCGGAGGAGGGGAAGGAGATGCTGTGGGCCAAAGCGTGGAGTCCAGTTCTACTTACTCAACTGTGTATTGGAGAGATGGAGCAGAGTTCCTGACCTTTGCACTTTTTATAAGCTTGTCTTAACTGAGCTGCAGAAAATGGCATTGTTCTTTCTCTCAGTGTGGTAGGAAAACCAGAGGTGTCAGTTATCTCCCTGGAAATGAAAGCATCAACCAGAGTCAGGTTATTCACCGCTCTTGAGAGTAGCGGCCAACTTGACATCTCACTTGCAGCACTGTGTGCAGGGCTGGTGTCCTCAGTATAAGAAGGACACGGAGCTGCTGGAGCAGGTCCAGAGAAGGCCACAAGGACGCTCAGGGGCTGCAGCACCTCCCGTATGGAGACAGGCTGAGAACATTGGGGCTGTTCAGCCTGGAGAAGAGAAGCTGCATGGAGACCTCAGAGCAGCTTCCAGGGTCTGAAGGGGGCTACAAGGATGCTGGAGAGGGGCTCTTCATCAGGGACTGCAGCGACAGGACAAGGGGTGATGGGTTCAGACTGAAACAGGGGGAGTTCAGGTTAGAACTAAGGCAGAAGCTCTTCCCTGTGAGGGTGCTGAGGCGCTGGCACAGGGTGCCCAGAGAAGCTGTGGCTGCCCCATCCCTGGCAGTGTTCAAGGCCAGGTTGGACACAGGGGCTTGGAGCAAGCTGCTCCAGTGTGAGGTGTCCCTGGCCGTGGCAGGGGCTGGAACTGGATGAGCTTTAAGGTCCCTTCAACCCAAATAATTCTGTGAGTCCATACAAATGCCAGGTTGTGCAAATACGCTGTCCCTGCGCACGAGGATAGATCACAGCCCTAGTGACAGAGGGTTCTTTGGGGTCAGTTACCTCCTGACGCTTTCAGCCCCATCTTTATACCAGTCCAAGTAGTTTCTATTGCTTTTCTGTAATAAAAGACTCCTGCCGCTGTGGAGAAAACAGAGCACCGTGTGGGTGCCTTCGCAGACAGGGCTTTAAAAATACCTGTGGTTTGTGTGGCTGTATTGGATCAAGTGCAGGATTTTCCACCCTGTGGTTGA
Organism: Pezoporus flaviventris; assembly: GCF_033815535.1. NCBI lineage: Eukaryota > Metazoa > Chordata > Aves > Psittaciformes > Psittacidae > Pezoporus > Pezoporus flaviventris. Next base: position 787,751 of record NW_026892680.1, on the reverse strand, counting down.
AATTTCCATCTGCTGGAGTTTGTAGGATTTGTTTTTCTGAACTGTTGCTTATGTCTCACATGGAGCCCTTCAGTTTAGTCGGGACTGGGAGGAACTGAGTCAGAGACGGGATAATGGATGCTCTGGAATTGGTGAGGGGCCCCAGAATAGATGGTTCAGTGGGAAGAACTGCAGCCAGTTTCTCCTAGTCAGTGAGTGATGAAAGGTTATCCTTCTCAAATGCTGTTATGCTCACGTGCCTGGCTGGTGACACGTGAGGGGTGGTCCGTGGGCTGGGAGGTCTGTTAAGTGCCATCACTATGTATGGGATACCCCTGCTGAAGCTCCGGGTGAGAGCCCAAGGGATGGTTAGAGCTGCTGTTTAATCCTATTCACTGGCTGTGAGAAATGGACCCTGGTTTTGGGGTCATGCAGATGTCTCAGGAGCACGGAATACTGAAACAGGGCAAGTTCAGGTTGGATCTAAGGCAGAAGCTCTTCCCTGTGAGGGTGCTGAGGCGCTGGCACAGGGTGCCCAGAGAAGCTGTGGCTGCCCCATCCCTGGCAGTGCTCAAGGCCAGGGTGGACACAGGGGCTTGGAGCAAGCTGCTCTAGCAGGAGGTCTTGTTTTGAGAATGACAGTACCATATGTGTACACTTGACTGTGTTTCTGCTGTCATTTGAGTACCAGTGCTCTTACCCTGAACCACTCTAAATGATGCTATTCGTTTATCATAAAAATAACCAGATAAGGGAAAAGGTCTTTGTAAAGTGAATGGCTGATCAGCGGTCACCTGCGCTGGCAAAGTTCCTGCTGTATTCCCTTGACTAGTTTCCTGTCTTTACATAAATAAACCTCCTTGTAATGCAGTAAAGTGAGAGTGGCTCGTGGAAGGCCTGGATAGGTGCGAGACAGCGCGAGGGAAAGACCGGGTGTGAAGCAGAAGTCCATCTCCTCCCTTGCTCTTCTCCCGCTTCTCAGTGAGTGACTGAGTTCGTACTTGCATCAGAGCTCTTTCCCTGCTGAGGAGGGAAGGGCATGCCCTCGAAGGGAGCTTTGTGTTTAAACTGCTTAGGGGTAGGCCTTTAAAGGGAAGGGATTTGGAAAGCTTTTGTGAGAAAAGTGGACTTCTGCATAGTGCAGGCTTCAAAGTATCTTAGAATCAACGAGTTTGGGAAAGACCTCGAAGCTCATCCAGTCCATCTGTTGCCCAGAACTGCCAAGGCTGTCAGATGAGTTATAAGGATTAAATGTTATAGCAGTTGTGAAAGAACTGTCCTTGTCTGCAGCATCCATTTTGACTGGTCCACTGCGTGCGTTCATGTTGTAAGGATAGCGAAAGTATGAATTATATGGCACTTCCTACATTCCTTTTACTCCCCTGAAGGAAAAGGTTTCCTTCATCAGTTAAGGTACCTTTACCCAAGTTCCTTTTTATGTGCTCCATCAGTCCTTGTACTTGTCAGAACTTGTGCTACCTCCTTAAAATTCATTGTTTTACCAATGACAACTTAACTGTCCCTTCCAGGTTAGTAATAACTGTGAATACGTTGCACTGCTCACAGCAGGGGGTTTTACCAATCCCTTTTGCTAGCACTGTGAAAACATGGCTGTGACTTTTCAGTTTGGTCGGTTCAGTTCTTGGTCCTGGAGGAACGAGTGTCGTGTTTTACCTCGATGGAAGGTGGCATTGAACTGCTTAACCTCCTTCATATTTAATTCACTGGGGGGGCTTTGGCTCAGTGGTTCTTTTACTTACATCTATTTAAGAGTGCTGTGTCAACGAGTAAGGCTTTTTAAAGTGAAAAATAGACTTTTAGGATTGTTGCTTGCATTAACTTCTTTCTCTCACCCCTTGGTGGCTGCTCATAAGATCAGCGAGCTCAAAGTTTAGCTTGCGTATGATCACAGTAATAACACCAGCTATTTACCCTTCAGTGTAAATTCCCTGCCTGTCTGTATTTCATGGGCCATGAGCTCGTATTGTCTGTATGAGGATAGTGCAGGTAAACTTTGTAAACCTGCAACAGAAAGTTCCTTCCTGAGTATTTAGCAAGCCCTAAATGAGGCTGGGGGAGGAACTCAGTCCCTTGTGATTGAGCAACAGTCTTTTACGAGGCTCTTTTAGTGGTTGGCCTGGAACTGATTGGAACAGCCAAATAAAAAGGATCTGTTCTGTGTTGTTTTGGCTTGGCAGAAGGCAAAGGGTATGCAGAAGCTGTAATTTCCCTTTTACCACTGAAGAACCGATTTGGCTGGATTGTGTCTTCCATGCTAGCCTAGCTCTGTGTGGCCAGACAGATTTCTGGAACCTTTCTGTAGCCTGTTTATTTGCTGTTCTAAGGTCATTGGGCTTCTGGCACGTCCAGGGTGGTGATGTGAAAAAAGCTAAAGGGAAGAAGTTGAAGTTAAGAGCTCTGAATCCAGACCACTGAAACTGAGGTTGCCACTTGACGCAGTTAGGTCATGGCTAGCAGTACTTGTGTGGTCAAACTGTGGCTTTATATAGTTATTTGTTTCACTTTACAGCTTGCTTTAATAGTAAGCCATCATAATGAAAAATCTTCAACAGATCCCACAGAATATATAGTGAAACTTTACCACAGTTAGACAGGTTTAGTTCATTTACTTGGCTATTGAAATAAGCTTCATCCTGGTCTTCCCTCTAATGGTAAGCACTGTTTGAACAGAAAGCACATTGCCTTTGGTGACTGTAATAGAGCCACGCTCCGTAAGCCTTCTATCTTAGCCAGTTTTTGTCTTGAAGCATTAATTTGACGAGTTTATCTGGGTACCCATTCCTTCTTTGCCTGAACACGTTTGCTTGAACGCCTTCAGTATTGCAGAACGGTGGGACGTGCATACTCGTGCAGCAGCACATCACGCTTTAGGTGGCTTTTCGTTTAGAGCACACCAGTTAAATGCCTCTTCCTACTCCGTTTTCCCTCTGTACAGATGACAGCATCTCCGCTGCGAGCACGTCTGATGTCCAGGACCGCCTTTCAGCCCTGGAGCTGAGAGTCCAGCAACAAGAAGATGAAATCACTGTGCTGAAGGCAGCGCTGGCTGATGTGCTGAGGCGTCTCGCCATCTCGGAAGATCATGTAGCTTCTGTGAGGAAGTCGGCACCAAGCAAAGGTAAGGCCGTATTTGGTGAGCTCTCTATAGGGTTAGAATGTTGTCATTTAGAATGTTCTCCCTTGGTCACTTCTTTTTTCCCCTCTTCTGTCTCCTTTGCAAAGGTAGGTATGTTGGGGCTGAAGGACTTGGGGTTTTCAGAGTGGCTTCATGGTGTATGGCTCTGATCTCTGAAATCCCATATTAATCTAACCGTTTGCCAACATGTTTGACACCTCCGAACATCTACCTTCCTTCTTGTTGAAAGGTTCCTGGTTTAATTGAAATGGTGGAAGGCTTTACAGCTGCAGCCTTTAATCTGCTGCAGGGGCTCTGGGGCTTACGGGCCCTTCAGAGTCTCAACTTTGACTTCACCTACAAGTTACTCACTTGAAGGGGCATGTTAGAGGCTACGTTTCCCTCTGCTCCTAAAAGAAGACCAAAGCAAATAGCCCAGAACACATTGCTACCAAATGAGGAGGCTTTCTGACTATGGTTAATTTTTGTTCATCTGCTGTTCATCATCACCAGTTGGTTCCTTGGAAGAAGCAGCCCTGTAGCCACTGAGCAATATCTCTTTTGCTGAGTGGCTAGTGAGTTGTACGTTGCAACTTGGAAACATATAGGGTTGTTGTAAAGAAGCCAGATGATCAGATACAAGGCTAGGTCATATTTCAGATAATTCACGGCTGTAATTCACCATAAGTGCTTGTATATCCCTACCAAGTCACGCAGCGTGGAGTTCTCTGGGCTCCATCCCTACATTCAGCCTTGAAGTACACCCATGCCACCACCAGCAGTGTAACACTGAGCACATCAAAGCCTGTGCTCCTCTGGGTGGCTGCGTTGTGCAGGCTGAAAGTGCAAGAGATGCGAATGCTGGCAGTTTGAATTACCTTAGATGTGGCAGAGAGGTCAGGTTCCTTAATGAAGTGTTTCTGCAGTCTCTCTGCCAGATGGAAGGAAAGGAAGTGATGCTTGGGCTCTGAATCCTGCCATTCTCTCTTGCTTGCTAAATGGTAGGCTGTTGTCATCCTTGCTTACAAATGCTGCTTTTATCTACTCAGTATGCAGTTGCAGTCTCATTGAGATTGAGACTTCCTTCTCTAACTCGGTGTGAAATAGAGCTATAGCAAGGGTTGCGACTAAATCACTCTTTGCTGTTTGCTGTCCGTTATGACAAGAAGAAGATATCCAAGTGGAAAACTCTGGACAAAAGACGTGTGACATAGGACCCTCTTCCTCCCATTTAAATGCAGAAGAGCTGGGATATGCACACGTGGCTAAAGACCTTTGGCTTGGAGCTGTCTCGTATGCAGCAAACTCTATGCACCAGCAGTGCAAACTTAGCTCCAAGGCATTCTGCAGAAGACGCCATCTCCTCCCTGGGCCTCTGGGGGTCTTTGGCCATGCCAGGTTCTCCAGGTGGATTTATTCAGTGAAAACTAACTGAATTATTTGCTGGGGGGAGGAGTGTCTAAATATCTTCAGCTTTGGGCTATTCCATCTCTACCAGTTAATGACAGTAACATGGAACCGTGAGGAAAGAGATGGGGGCAGGCTCAGATGTACACATGTGTGTGTATATATATATTGAACTTCAGTGAGTTCTAACTAATTGGCACTGTATCTCCATTGTGGTGGATGTGTCCCCGTTGTGTTCAGTTAGCAACAGGCAGCACGTTAACTTCACTGTTAATAAATTGATACTAATTCACTAATAATGAAATCAGCTCCGTGTAGTTGGTCACAAAGGGAAATGTTTCATAGTCACTGCTGTTTTTACAAGTCTAAAATGAGGCTTGATGAAGAAGTTTAAGGTGAGCATCGATTTAAGCATCGATACATTAATGAGTATTTCAAACCGAGCTCGCACATAGCTTCTTGAGATACCTGAGGCTCTACTTTTGATTTCTGTTACGTTCATTCAGTAGAGGAAGAGCTGTTGAAGTGCTTTGACAAAGGAAAGGGATTCTCTTCATGAGCGACCAGGGTTGGCAGGAGAGCTGAATTGTCAGGCAAAAATAATCCTCAAGGAAGTAGTTGTTACTTTGGAGTAACGTACAGGTACGTAACGGGCTCTCCCTGGTCACGTCGTGGCTGCTGCAGAGGTAACTGTATTCCTCCCAGTCTCTTTTTGGTGTTCACGATCCTGTTAAGAACCTGCATTACAACGACTGCAGGTTCCTGGTAAATACTATAGGTAGGTTTTCTTGAGAGGAAGAGCTGCTGAGGCTTTGATTCACAGCAGTGTTTGTCTCTCCAGCAGCCCTTAAATACATAAGGAGTAAAGAGAATAGCTGTGGCTGTCTCTGAATACCAAAGATGTTTCGTTTGAAGGTTGGTAACACAGTGAGGTAGATACTTCTGAAATAGCCTGAGCTCATAGGAATCGTAGTACCTGAAAAAGCCATCTTGAATCTTCCCATCAGCCAGAAGAGTTTTAGTTGGAGTGAGGGGCAATATCTAACCCAGTCTGAACAAGTCTTTCCTGCTTGCTGCCGAAAAGGGTTTAGTGACACCTCTGTTTTGTTTCTTGTTGCCACTCCAGCAGTGCCTTTGAAGAGAGCATTTCCGTAAGCTGAAAGTAAGGCTTGTGAACAGACCAGGAGTTGTGCTGAAAGGGATGAAGTCCCCTTGTTTTTCTCACTCAGCTTATGGCTCAACTTAATGCAAAAAGAGATCTCTTCATCCTTTGTGTTAGTTTGTCTGCAGTGCGTATCTGGAGAGCTCATTCTGTTCCGAGTTTACCTGTCCCTTTAGTTTAGATCGATAGGTTGATGCAGCTATAGGTGAAGAGAACTTGTTTGCGTTATCCTTGTAGGCTGTCTGCGTTTGTCTTTTCTCCTATGTTGCTGTTGCATGCCTATTTTGAGCTTAGTCGTGTCTTCAGTGGAAAAACTCACACGGGCATGGGTACATTTCTGTTCAAACCCAGGGGCTGCCAGGCAGGAGGTTCCTACCTCTGATGTTCTCTCTGGAGCCCTGTCTCAGAAGCAAGCTGCTCTCTGTACAGGGAGAGGTGATTTGCAAACTGTATGAGATATAAAGGGTGAGAATTTTTAGCCCCTTCAGTGCTCCATAGTAAAGCACGAAGTGGAGATACTCTGTGAGGGAAATACCTTTAGTAGGGGTTGCAACAGAATTGGCACTTGTCTGTTACTGTGTAGTGGAAAGCAGGCTGGGAGTGTTCATCTGGGGCTTGTTTCCCTGTTTAGTATTTCTCAAAGTCATTCTAAAAGGAGAAAATCTTTTGGGGCTAAAAAGGCCACGGTGGTACTTCTCCATCTCTGCACACAGTTGAGGAGAAACTAACAGGACCTGAGGACTGGAAATGGGGAAGAGCTTGATTAGGAAACAGGTTCCTGGCAGCTACAGGGTTGGGGGGGGGGGGGGGTTGTAGTGTGTGGGGTTGGCTTGGTTGGATTCCTTTTTCCTTTCTTTCTCTCTTTCTTTTCTTACAGTAGATGGCTTGGTAAGGAGGATTTCTCTGGTGGGAAGGTCTTTGCTTTTGGCTGCTCTGTGCTCGTGTTGCCGCACGTCTCTGCTCTTGCTGCGTGATTGATGCTGTTAACACTCGCAAAAAGCTCCAAACCCAAAGATTACCTGGACCCCAGAGGAAAGGAAAGCATAAAGCACTCTGGTACTTGTGGCTGCCAGCAAGATGGATTGGCTCACAGCTGGTGAATGGAAAACCTATTGCAGTCTTCCAGGGTGTCAAAATGCGTGTAACAGGAGAATCCATCCCTCAGGCTCTGGGTGTGGAGGCAAGTTCGTGGCACACAATAGCACCAGTGAAATGTCTCAGACTAATGATATCACTGGGGCATGAGCTCCTGCCTGAAGAAGTGCCCATCCACCTAAAGCACCTCTGATGTCCGCCTGTAGAGAAGCGGAGTTCATGTCCTTTTTCTGGACCCAGAAGGGATGGGGAGCCTTGTCCCAGGTTAAACCTTTGGAGGAGCATTCCCCATTGCTTGGGCAAGAATAGCTATCAGGTAGCCCCTACACAAATTCAGCTCACAGAGGGAAACTGAAGCAGTGGGTGGCAGTTTCCAGAGAGGCTGCCCCAGAGCGCAGGCTGGCAGACCAAGAGGCCGCTTAGTTAAAGTGGGGATGTTTGGGACGGGCAGAAGCAGCTCTGTACTGAAGCGCAGTGTGTTTTCATAATGGGAATCTGGAGAGTTTTCCTTTCCTGCTCCCTTCTCTCTTGGGAAGCAGTGTAGAAATCCTAAGTAGCATTTTGCATCAAACTCCACCTTCCTGCGTTAATGGAAGCACAGCACTTCAGGTGGCATGTTCATTGCACTGGTTTCACGTCACTACCGTTAAGGCATTTGGGTTTGTGTTAACAAGAGCTGACTTCAGTTTCATTGATGCAAGCTTCATCACTGAAAGCATAAAATAGGCTTGCCCTTGCAGTGGTGGTCAGCATGCTTTCATGTGCAGAATTGCTCTAATAACTGTGCACACGGTTAGGTTGTCTAAGCAGGAAATACAACTGCAGGCAGGAAAATGCTTGTGGTCAGAGGTAGGGTATAGGCTCTTACCCGTGATACTAAAACTAACCTGTCAGTAGTTCTTTACGTCTCATTGCGCATAGAGCGTGGCGTAGCTCAGCTGTGACTGACCAGGATTTGGTTCTGGGGTGTAGGAAAGCCTGGTGTGTGTTTGACATGCGGGAGAAGTCTGCCCGTGCAGTTTGTCCTAGATCCTGATGTTTTGCTCTGCGTCCAGAGAAAACCAACTAACCCCAAAGCCACCGCACGCATCCCTTATCGTCCTTGCGTTCCTCGTTGCGTGGAGCAGCGCCCGTTCCTGCCGTGAGCGTGCAGGGATGTACGGTGTTACCCACGAGGTGCTGTGTCCTTGGATGTAAAGCAGGAACTGACGCTCGTCATAGCTGGTAGGGGGAGTTATTCTGGATGTTGTCAGTGAAGAAAATAGCAGCGTTCTGTGCTTGACAGAACCGAGCAGTTTGTTCCCCACCTTCTTAACTCCTCACAGCGTGCCTGTAGCATCGGTGTTCTTTACACTCCCCACTGAATGCTTTCCCCACTGTACTGGGAACTGCTGCTACTGCGTGTCCTGATCCGTGTTTCTGGAAAGCTGTGCTAGTGCTGGTTGGAGAGGCATTGATCTGTTATGATGAGCAGACAGATGTTAAGGTCATCCACAGTTCAGGAGTGAATCATAGGCATTGATATTGCGCATCTCCACAAAGAAGATGATTTCTTCTGACACTGAAAAGAAGCTTATTTATAGGCTTCTAATACTAAAAGTGCTTTCTAAGCTTAAGCGCTTTTGTTCTTGCATCTGAGTTAGAGGGGTAAAAATCACTTCAGCTTTCAAGGTTTTGTACAGTATCTTCCTTTTTAAAGTCAAGTCTGTGTTCCAGACGTGCATGTTACAAACAAAAGGGTCTCGAAGTGCCAGCGGTTGGAAGGGATGGTGCTGGGTTGATTTATGCAGAGTTTAGGAAGAACCTTTGCAGTCTTCCTGTATTTAAGCGGCAGGCTGAGAACACTGGGGCTGTTCAGCCTGGAGAAGAGAAGCTGCGTGGAGACCTCAGAGCAGCTTCCAGGGTCTGAAGGGGGCTACAAGGATGCTGGAGAGGGGCTCTTCATCGGGGACTGCAGCGACAGGACAAGGGGTGATGGGTTCACACTGAAACGGGGCAAGTTCAGGTTAGATCTAAGGCAGAAGCTCTTCCCTGTGAGGGTGCTGAGGCGCTGGCACAGGGTGCCCAGAGAAGCTGTGGCTGCCCCATCCCTGGCAGTGCTCAAGGCCAGGTTGGACACAGGGGCTTGGAGCAAGCTGCTCTTGTGTGAGGTGTCCCTGCCCATGGCAGGGGTTGGAGCTGGAGGAGCTTTAAGGTCCTTTCCAACCCAGACCAGTCTGGGATTCTAAGCGGGGGTTTTTTTTCTTCAGGGTTCCTTTATTCTCATTCCTGCCTGGTGTATTCCGCATGCTCCTTTGGCTTTCCTCTCAGATGTGCTCACGTGCTGCCTGGTGCGTTTGAAGCACTGTAGGTTAGTGCAGGTCAGCCTGGTTCTGCCTTCATCACAGGGTACTGAAATCTAATGTACCCTTAACGGGTGCATCTCGTATGGAAAGCACTTGCCTCTCAGCCTGCCTGGTCCAATGGGATGCGGTAAATGGACCAGATGCTGGTGTTGTTCAAATGAAACATCAGTGTGAGTTTGCTCCCTGTGTGCAGAGCAGTCAGTTCTCCCCCACTGGTTTTTTACTCCTCTCTTTAATGTGTGGCCTCATGCCTTATCTATGTCACGCTATTCCAAGCCTGCCATGAACACAGACCTGGTATTTCCCTGTCTCTCCTGCCCTTCGTACTCGTTGCTGAAGTCAGGGACTGGACACCATGACCCCATGAGATGCAGTAACAACTTGTTGTTTGTTAAATGGGGATGTGGCACGGAGATGGGGTCTGAAGCGACTGTTGATTTCTGAATACTTAATGTGAGATTAGCCCAGGATGTAATGCTTCAGAGGGGAAAAGCGCAAGGCTGGAGGCAGTGGGAAAGGGTGAAATGTCAGGTTTAAGTGCCTTGTATTTCCCTGATGGGCTGGGGCAGAGGCAGGTCTGGGAGCCAATTGCCAGACGAGCATTCAGCTCTTTAAATAGAAGAGCCTTCGCTCCCGCAGTCTTCCTTGCAGTCCCCTCCCACATTCACTGCATAGTTCCAAACTTCTGCAATGAGTGAAGTGGGCATCTGACAGACAACAGCCTTCTTCACACACACACACAGCCTTGATTCATCCCCCAAGGGAGTCTGTCGTGTCACTGCATGTGGCAGATGTTCCGCAGTGAGCTCTATCAGCAGCTTTATGCCATAGTTCTGTACCGACCTGTACCGTGGGGCGATACCTCTTCAAGATGGAAGAGGCATCCGAAAAGCTTGATTTCTGAATCCTTAGGATCACAACCCTGAAATAACTTACTGATGCTTTAAGTACAGAGAGGGCTTCTGCCTGCAGCTGCCTTCCTCTTTACTAAAGAGAAAAAGACCAAACTGAGAGCAAGAAACCTCACGTCGTGTTGTCTGAGCTGTGGTGGGTTTGAACAACAGAGTTGGAGTAACCAGACCTGCTGCCCCACAGCTGCTGGAGCTATCCAACTTCCCAAGGCTAAGCCATAGTCTAGAATCTCTGTGGATCACAACTGGAAAGAGATGTGCTACCTCACTGCATTGAAGTCCTTTCTGGCAGCATGGCAGTAAAGAAACTGAACCCTCTCAAAATGGGTTCTTGCCTGTCTTAGTACCGCAGCTCTCCCATCTTCACTGGATGCAGGCTGGATAGCTGTCCTGAGTGCTGGGGCTGCTGCCATTGTGATATTGGGTCCACATCTGAAAGCTTCGGTTGTTCATGTGGATCCTTGGATACGGCTGTAAAACCCTGTGTTCTTCACTCTTTTCTTCCCTAGGTCAGCCAAGCCTCCGAGAAGCGATCTCCATGTCCTGTATAACCAATGGGAGTACAGGGAGCAGGAAAACAAGCCACAGTTCCTCTGTTTCTGTTGCCAGAAAAGAAACTCTTTCGTCTGCTGCAAAAAGGTACTGGCTTCTTCTTAACACTTAAATCATTGCCTTTAAACAGACAGAGTAAGGGTTTGAGTGTTGCCCCTGCGTGACCCGCAGCAGAGCTTCCTCAAGTCTGGTAAGGCACAAACTACCCTTTGGACTTGCACCATGCTCTCAGGCAGCTTACAGCAGGGTTCTAAAAAGAATTCCTAACTGGAGAGTATTTCTGTAGGGTCCAGAATCCAAAATGCACAAGGGACGGAGCAGGCAAAGGTATTTCCAATACAAACGGAACAGTTTTGCTTCTGGTATTCATCTGCATCTTTATTCTTTTATCCAGGAATGAAAGGGCAAAACTGACTTCGTTGCCTGCAGGGTAAATAGTAGGCAGGAGCAAAAGAGCTGTGAAACAATAGTGAATTGTGTTAAGGTAAAAGTTAACCACCTTGCGTAGACATCTTAACCCAAAATATGGCTACTTAAGCTTTATGAAGGGTATCTGTATTGGATTTCAGATGTATAGAAATAACACTGCTTGGGTTAAGAAGCAAACAATAGCCTTTCCCCCCCGCTGTGTCATGTTTTCAGTTGCACGTGGTAAACACAGTGTTTGTATAACTGCTTTCTTCTGTGGGCCTGTCAGACAGCGAGCGCATGCCTTCTTTCATCAGTAGGTTTTGCACTTACTCCTACTTGCTGGGAAGAGCGGGCTGCCAGATGTAGCCACAGGGCAGAGAATACCCTACTGTGTAACTGTGGTGAATTATGGGAACAAATTCTTGGCCTCTGTGGAGTACTCTGGTAACTCCAGTGGCTGCTTTATCTTCTAGTGTGGATTTAAATACTGTGCTGTACAACCAGGCAGGCAAGTGATATACTTCAGGGAATAAAAATGCTGCATGCAAATAGAAAGCGCATGAGGGCAGGCCAGAAGCAGCTTGAGTGCCCTTTGGAATGTGGAAAGCAAGGGTAGTGCCTTGCTCTTCACTCTTCGCTGCGTCTCGTTGCATCTCTTTATTGACTCTTTCTGTTTACTTTTCAGCAATGAATCGGGAAGTGGTCCCTATGTGTCTCTGTTGCTAGTGTGACAGGCACTGGGACAAAAGGCACTCCCACGACAGGGATTCCTTACTTAGCCCTTTTCCATTAATCTTAGCCCTGTGGCTCTTGGCACGTTGACGAGAGCCAGGCCAGTTCCCGTGGTGTTCAGCTTGCCTTTGTGCTGAATCGCCTTGATTCATTGGCTGCTCAGCACTTAGCGACAGAAGGAAAGCGGAGCGGAGTGGAGTGGCCAGCATCCCCTTCGTCTGAGTTATGGCCTCTACTTTTAGAGGCCTGCAGAGGCCAAATGAGGAAAACCTTAACATGCAGAGGGCAGCTCTCCCTGGGTCCCCAGGTAACTGTCCAGGGCATGTTTTGGTGCTTCCAGTGAAGCTGAAGGTACACGACTCCCTTCTTCTTCTCTTGTTTCAGGAAGGTCTAAATCTCTACTTATCTTTCCTGCAGTTCCTTTCACTCGCCTGTCTTTATACATTCTTCCATGGAATTTGTTTGCTATTTGGAAGAAAATAAACTTGCCCTTTTGTAAAATTACCAGGTGAAGAAAGGTGAAAGGAAATGCTTCATCTCTGGCTTTGTGCACGTGGGGTTTTAATAGCAGCAGGACTGTCCACTACCAAATACAGCGTTCCTGGCAGAAACGGAGGCGAATGTCAGGAGCAGTCTCCTTCCCTTAACACAGTTAGGGTGAACGTGCCTATTTCTAACACTTGCCACAGTGAAGAGGAGGGAGGCCAAAGGAGAACATCAGCTGGTCGTGGGACGCTGCAAAATTAAGATGGGTAGTGATAGCTGACAACTCCTCACATGTGGACTGAAGAAATCCCTCATCCAGCTGGGATTTGGAAAGAGCTTTTGGGTGCATTGAACGGCTGCTTCCCAGAGCTACTGCTGTTTAGAAACCCCCAAGAAAAGGTGCTGGGTTTGATTTGGTTTCGTTTGTTGCGCAAGACCTAGTTAAAGAGGTATGAGTGGGAGAGCCGCTGTGTAATAGTCAGTCCTACTACAGTTAAGCTGAAGATTTCAGCAGAAGTGAGCAAACCGAAGCAATTCAGCACAGAGATACTCAGGCTGGCACACATCTACATCATTTACTTTCAAGTTAAAACAGCAGTCAGAAGAAGCAGCCCACTTGCAGCCTGGTGGTAGATAAAAGTGCTGTGTTGGAGCCCAAGCTATGCCTTGTGCTGCATTGTGCGCTTGCAATGCAAGCGAAGTCTTCTGATGAAAGAAGAATCGTTTGAATGTTTCTAGTTAAGAAGGGACTACTGGCTATGGGTTACTAACCAAAACCCCACGGGTCTTCAAGCTTTTCTCTGCTTGATCCTAATAGATATCCACAAGGAAACTCTGATTTGTGTTCATCTGTAGGTCTGAAAAGCAGATTGAACTTCACTGGGTTATATTGCCTTTTTTCACAGGCTTACAGAGGAAACCCCGAGTGATCCTTTACAAATGCCTGTTGAGGTTCATACTGCTTTGCATGTTTTGACCTGCTCTGCAGTGCTGCTTTGGAAGCATTTAGGCAAGTTGAGCTCAAGTACGCATTGAGGGCTTTTTCTCGGTGGTGGTAGATGATAAGCTCTAAGTGAAATAACAAAAAGAGGGTGCTGTGAATGTTGCATTGAAATTTGGGGTCCATTTTTATTTAGTTAATTTGAATATTATCTTCCTGGTACTGAGTGTTTGGGGGGGAACACATACAATGCTGGTTGTACAGTGGCTCAGCAGGGATTTAGCGCAAGGGAATAGAAATCTGGCTTTTCCCCATCAGAAAGAGAGTATTTCTTCACTTTGCAGGTTAATTCTTGTTTGATATTTTCCCTTTTAGCCAGTGTTTGTATTTTGCTTTATGTGTTCACTGAGATACTTATTGAAAGATGGGGTTTTAATCTTAAATAAAAGAATTAGGCCATGTGTACAGAATAGTGTTCTCTTGAAGGTTTGTGTGCTTCAGTGTATCGCAAAGCATGCTGTTGCATAGAGGAACCTTTTAGTGAATCTTTCTGTTCGCTATGGGGCCCTTTGGTTAGATTCTTAATGGGTTTCAGGTTGTTAATGACATGTTCTTAAAGCTGTTTCAAATGGTAACCTAATAAACACAGCACTATGAAACTGAAGACGTATCCTTAGCTGTCATTTCCCAAAGGCATTGGCAGGACAATGTGATGTTAATCGGATACCAATCCAAACAGCGATGTTTTCCTTTGAACTCTGGTGCAGCCAGGGACCAGCAGCAGCATTTCCTTCGCTCTTTGGTGACAGGGCAGAGAGAAGTGGTACCAAGCGGATCCAGAAACACAAAGAGAGGTATAGGTTCATGGCAGGCTTCAGCTCATCAGAGAGAGTGCAGGTCACTGCCCTTCCTTTTGCTTGTGCTAAGCCTTGGCTGGCAGCAAGGAGAGGTTCTTCCCAAGCTGAACCAGGGGATGGGTTTTCTCTGAGGGATGGCAGCCTTGTGGTGCATCAGCTTGTGTGGAAGCACCTGCAAATGAAGGACACCGAAGCGCAGAGTAGTTTGGGTTGGAAGGGACCTTCAAAGCTCATCCAGTCCAACCCCCTGCAGCGAGCAGGGACATCTTCACCTGGATCAGGTTGCCCAGAACCACATCCAGCCTGGCCTTAAAGAAGTTCTTCTTAAGAAGAACCTGGGTATTCAGATCAAAGCTGTACCTGTTTTAAAATCCAAGTCAACTTAGTACAACTGCACAGGAAAAATCAGGATGTGCCCTTCCATGCCTCCCTCCCCTTCGTTATTGTGAGTAAATCTCATTTCAGCAAACACTTAGCCTGGAGAGAGGGAGGAAGTAATCGAGGTGTTCTTTCGGTGGTGATATATAGTAAGTTGTTACGTGCTTCTCCCTTCTTTTCAGTCAGCTTTTTCTCTCGCCTTTTTAATTCATTTGCTTGTTTTGTTTTTTCCTCCCCCCTCTGTTATACTTTATTTTACAGCGGTACAGAAAAAAAGAAGGACAAAGCACCAGGACAGAAAGAAAAAAAAGAGGAATCTCATTCTAATGATCAAAGTCCACAAACTCAAGCATCACCTTCTCCCCAGCCCTCCTCCCAGCCTCTCCAAACACACAGGCAAACCCAGGAAAGCAAGAGTTCTGCTCCAGCTAAAAGGTTTCCACACAGTACCACCGTACAGAATGAGAAAGTGATTGTAGTGATGCTGAGCTCGTATCTGACAACAAGTCATGTGAAATTAGTCCAACCTGATGAGCAAGTGGTGAATGACTGGGATTTTGGGGGCTAAAGGAGACGCATTCGACATGCATTGCATCAGAGCAATTGCATACAAATGAAGTCATGAGTAAATCTTGTGAGATTACTGCGGGGGGTGGGGGTGTGTTTTTCTGTGATTGAAACACTGTAATCGGGCATTACTATAAGCTATAAAATACTGAATGACAACTCGATCCTTTACAAAATACACTTCCTAGCTTCTGGCTGGCATAGCTGAATCGTGGAGTGTATTTTGCACATGCCCGTTTGCTACCTCTCGTAACAGGGGTTGTTAAATACTGGGATCACTGCAGCGCTCTGGGAGCTGCTCTTCTCAAATTGCTCAATGAAGTGGCTGTGTTTGGCTTTTTGTTTGCGGCACTTCCCTTTTCAGTCCCTGCTGGGTTGCAGGGTGGCTCACTTGGGTTCTCATTCTTTACATGATTGAAGTTCTGCTTTCACACCCAAATCATAGATATACTTGAGTGACCATAGAAGTATATTTGGAGTTGCCTCCAAGTTCCCACTCATTTCAGTGGGTGCTGAAAAATGATTCTTTTTAGAGGCTTTCTAAAGTCAAGGAAACTGATTTTAAGATTTGGGTGATTCCTTCTGAGCTTCAGGACTCTACAGATCACTCTGTGTTTCTTCTTTTGGCTCATGGTCAACTTTATGGAAGGTGTGACATTCTCTTGCGCTGTTTTGCTTGTAGGAGCCTCAAGCTCTTAAACAAAAGCCATTTCTTCTTCTGAAACTTGCTGTAGTTCACAAGATTGTTGTCTTGCATTGCTCAAATTCACACCTCTAATCGGTATCGAAGCCTTCCCTTGACTGGTGCATGTTGTAACACTCCGTAAAGGCTCTGTCCGCGTGTCTTGCCCACGCTCTCGAGTTGTCTGAAGCTGAACTCACGGCCTGTTGCTCTCCTGCCTGGTATCTCCCTGTGAAGATGTTTGTCTGGAGCCTTGCTTACTAATCTTTTGCAGCGTGGGGAAGGAAATAAACGCCTTGTTCAGTCTCCTCCTGGTTTAACTTGCTGTGATTAACCGGTTTGTCGCGGGACTGTTCAGCCTCTGGCGGTGCTGTGGAAGGAGCTTGCTGTTCCTGAGGCTGCAGCTTGGGACTTACTCCTGCAAAAAGCATTTCTGACGGGATGAAGTAGGATACTGCTAGCAGGACGTACGCAGATTGGAGGAATCACTTGGGCTTGCTCACTTTTGACCATGCTTCCCCTCATTAGAATGGGTGTGAAATTCAGTCCCTACAAAACCCCCAGGCTCCCATTCGTGTCAGTTGGCTACACTAAGACTGCTGAACGTAGGAATCCACATTCATGGGTTCAGTCATCTGTAGCCTTGGGCCAAACCTGATTCATGCAGGAAGTTTGCAGATAATTGCTTCAAAAAGCTTAAAGCCAGTAATGTGGTGTAGAATGTAGGATCTGCAAAACAGCCTGAGGAGACTGAGCTGATGGAACTGTTCTGCCTCAGAAATCAGTGTGTTGAAGCGGGTGGACAGTTGAGCCGGGGGAAAAAATTCTCCTTCCCTCTGTTACCTTCTGAAGTGACTTTGTTCCCGATTTATTCTTTAAATTAGCCCCAGTTTTTTTTTCTCCTTCAGTAATTTCTTAGCGATGTCGGAATGAAGCGCAGAGATTGTTCAAGGCTGTACGTAAGAGCAGTTGAAAATGGAAAGGAATGGGTAAAACATTTGGCAACTGTCTTGCTCAGTTGTTCGCATTCATCCAGTTAGAACTTTTTGACTAATCTTTTTTCCCGTTTCACGCTTCAGCTGAAGGAAGACCTCGCTCTGCTTTTGTCTCCTGCTGCTTCATCTGTCCGTTGCATACCAGTTCCGCTTGCTCTTGTCTTGCCTCGCTTGTCATTTTTACATGGTTTTCTGTTTCTTGCAGCATAAAGAAATCCCTGACTGCTGAGAAACCTCACAGTGCTTGGGAGAGCTCAGACGACAGCCGGAACAAGCTGCTGAGAGTAGCATCGACATCTAAATTAATAGCAAAAGTGGCAAAGAATGCGGATAAGTATGTACCAGCTTGGTAGGGAAAAGCGAGTGAACTTGAGAGTCAAAATGTTATAAATTGCTATACATATAAAATAGCTTCATTTTAGTGAACCTACCTACGCCTGTGCCAGAACCTTTTGCATCTTTTGTTTTAATCGGGAGTAACTACTCGCGTAACCTGCCCGTGTGGCACTCCACGTGCCTGTGGAATCTTAACAGTCATTACTGACTGCGAATGCAGGATTCTGGGGTAAATATATTGTAATGTTGCCCCTTTGGGTTAGTGAAATGATGAACAAGGAGGTAAGATTTATACAGCTTAATGCCACTGTGGTGATGCTGCAGACCATATTTTTTCCCCCTCATGAAAACCGATTTGAAAAGGCAGGTGTACTTCCTTGAAGTTCATTTGCTGGATTTGACACAGTGTGTGCGTTTCTGAAGTTAACTGTGAATCTACTTGTAAGACTTCACGTAGGTCTCTCAAGTTAACTGTTTAATGGGCTCCTGACTGCATGCTCTATAGGTAACAGGGAGGGATCTTCTCTTCAGGTCCCCCTTCAGCAGGTGATGTGTTGTAGCCCATCGTTCCTCTCGTGCCCTTCTTCAGCAGCAGGTTTGATCAGTGGAGGCTTCACTGGCCATGAGAAGCACCAAATAAGTTACTTCTGCTCCCGTCAGCACAAGGCCAAGAGTTTGCTCTTTGCTGTAACTCTGCGTTGCTGACCCCTGTTGTGACTGGCTTCTCGTTCTTAACCCTCTTTGCCAGTTGGGTTTCGCACTTCACGGTCCCACAGGTAGTTGCTCCCTTTGAGCCTGTTGTAATCTTGCTGGATTTGATGAACTTGCTGTGTTGGCTTTCTGACTGAGCCCTCTTCAGTTTGCTGAGATTTCCCCCCCCCCTGTGTGCTGGGAGCTTCTCCCAGCTTTAAGTCATCTGCAGCTTCACACCTGTGCTCATTAATCCTCCTTCCAGTAGCCATTAACTGGTCCAGGGCTGAGCTCCCTGAAAACCCTCCCACTATGACAGATAAAACCCTCCGGATCTTTCAGAGTGATTTCCAGTCTCTTTCTGACCGTGTCTGTAGTGCTCTCCTTAGCTGGCATCTAAGACAGTCAAATACATACTCAAAGTCAAGAGCAGTGTAAGCGCGTTCCTTCTTTCTTAGGAATGGGAAGGACAAAACCACCTTAGGTTAATCTTGGGCGTGGATATCAGCACGAAAGCTTTCTGCTTGGCCTGAAGAGTTGTGCAGAGCAGGGAAGTGCTGCGTGACGGCTTATGGCTCACGTGTCTTGCAGGCATTTCTTTTCCTTTTATCATTGGTTTTCACTGTTGGAATTTCGAAGCCCTGTGGCAATTCAGGTTAGAGCAGGAGACTTGTGAGGGTAATGCTTGGAAACGAAAACCCCTCTGTCTCGATTTCTACTTACCAAGATTCTTTCCTTGGGGTTTATTATGCTGCTAAAGTACCTTTCACAATGTGGTATATGCTTCACATTTCCTAAGAATAAAATATGAATTTTACTTTCGTTGACCTTTTTCTTTGGTCTGTTGGTTCAGGCATGGTCAGAATAGAGGCATCTTCTTTCAGTCCCCTGGGAGTCTGCTTATTTTCTAAAAGACTTTAAGTGCTGCCCTTCTGCAATATCCAATATAGAGAAAAAATCGGGTATCTAACAGAAGACTGGGCAAGGAAAGATTAGGGTTAATTATTAGTTAGCATTATAATACAGTAATTACAAAGTTGTCTCCTCATAACTTGAAGCTGTTGTATCTTAAAAGTATTTGGGAGAAAACAAAGCTTCAAGCATTACCCCTTGTGGACTGTCATCTGATTGAAGACTGGGTGTTGCATTGTTTGTGTGCCGTGTTCTGCTCCGATTTAGGATAAAAGCACTCCTTGCGTTCAGGAGCACACCCGAATACTCATTTCTTCCATCCTGTGTGGCCTGTTTCTAACAGAATTGGTTGGTATTGTGCTGAGGCATATTGTTATATTGCATTTTATCGTTCCCAGTCGAGTAACGTTGGCCTCATGTGCCTGAAGTTACCCAAGTCTGGTGCAAGGGAATAGAATTCAGCCCCTAACATGGGCCCAGGGCAGAACTGTTTTACACGTGCTTTGTGCTACCAGCCCAGGATATGAACTTTGTTCAGTAAGCTCTGCACTGAGCTGTGAATCAGCCTGATGAAGCCATTAGTAAGCGGGTTCGCACAGCAGCCCATCATCCGGGGTCCTGCAGGCAAGCCTGGGAAGCCAGCTTCCATTTTCCCCTTGGCAGCGTGGTGCAGGCTGGTTCTCCCAGCAGCCAGGGATGACTTTCCTCAGGCATATGCTTGACCTTTGTGGCTGTTACAAAAATGTGACCTCCATCCAGCTAAAAATACTGGATGCCACTCATAGCTCCCTGCTGGATTTCAGATGAGCTCAGGAGGGGGTTGATGCAATACACGCTGCTGTCAAGGGGTGGTTTTCTGGGGAGAAGCAGCTACTGCTGGAAATGAAGATTTCTTCCCTCTGCGAGTAAGAGGTGGAGGAGCTTTGTGAGTAGCTCTGGTGAAGAGAGACATCGCGGCTGCACTCCTTCGTGCTGTACATCCAGTAATTCCGCACGGGTCTGGTTTGACTGGAGCTACAACTTGCTTACATTTAATCCGTGTATCCGTTAGGGTTAATTCCTAGAAAAATCTGTGGTGGTGTGTGCTGACAGCTTCTTTTTGACAGGTGTTAAATGCTTTGCATGCAGGCCTCAGGGTGCTTGGCAGCTTAAAACATTTGGGTGTTCCACGTCTGCTCTCTCCACATGGAATTTTCCATGCACAAGGAATATGCCCTGCATAATGTATCTTGAACATCTTTTTGTACTGCGGTGTTACCCCAGCACTTCTTAGGAACCCTGGCCAGAGGGCCAAAGACTGGAGGTTACTCAAAAGAGACAGTGAAGTGCATAAAGTAATCTCTGGGTAAAAATGCAGCAAGAATAGTTCCTTAGCATCCTGTACTCCAGTGACACTATGCACAGAGTTTGATGAGCTTGCCAAATGCAATAGTGGGTAAGGACTAGATGCTGTTGGCTTGCTAAGCGTGTCCCATCTTCCTAACAGTATGACTTTGTATTTTTCCCCAGGCACAAAGATGTCATCGTCAGCCAAGGTAAATACAAACGTTCCTTTCTAAATGCTGGCTGAAGTTGAAGTGCTTTGCTTTGGACTGAGATGGGGACGAATGCTCGTGAACCAGGGCTAGAGAGCTAAAATAGCATTTGTACTTACTTACAAGCACTCCTCAAGACCTGCGTAAGGGTCTTTGAAATGCTGGAGGAGTGCCTCATCCCATTGGAGCTTTAGGAAGGATGGGGTGGGGGGGAGGATTCCTTCTGTGAAACAAGAATTCCCCCTTTCCCTTTCTCCGTGTGCGTGTGCATAGGGAGAGGTTCTGCAAGCAGCAGTGTAAGGGTTTGACCTATGTGCCCGTCTTCGCCCAAGCTGAATGAGTGAGTGGGGCCTTAGAAATAGTTTTAAGACATTTTATTTCTGTCCCATAACCAGCAAAAATGTCAACTCGAGAAAAAAACAGCCAAGGTAAGAACTAAGCTACGCCTCTGGTCGCTTCCTAACTGAGCGCTCGCACAGGTCTTTTACTTGGCTTTTCGCTGTCACACAGAGCATCAGTGCATGATCTCTTCCTGACTTTGAGCACTGGAGTAAATGCTTCAACTTTCTTCCTGTGGGAGCACGTGTACCTATGTGCATTGCATATGTGGGGGTTATTCGGGGGTAGTCTTAACTAAATTGCTCCACGCATTGTGTGAATTCCTGCACTGTTGCCTGAGATGTCAGACTACAAAGAACTGCCAACTAAAAGATTTGTTTTATCTCAGCTTTCTGTCTTGCCAATATTATAACATACTATAACATGCACACCCTGATCAGACACGAACGGAGGCTGAAAGCTTCCATATAGGCTCCTCAAATGACAAATGAGTGGCTTGTAAAGCGTATGCCTTTGACTGATGAACCTTGCGTTCTGTGGCTGCCTGCTGCTGCTGGCTTGTTCCGACAGGAAAAGGAGCCGTCTGTGAACGTGGTGGGACATAACAACAGAGGAAATCCACTTCTTGTGTTGCAAACCTACTCTGCTTTCACGTCCTGCACAGTCTAGTGGAGCATGCAGTTTTCAAACTAAAGCATGTAACCCAAGTGCATGCTGTACACAATGTAGATCTGCGTGCAGAGGTTCTGTCTCATGCTTTCTGGCTGCTCATTAACCAATCTGCAGTCTCCACATCCTGTGCTATAAGCAAGATGACGTTATATACGCTTTGATTACTTCGGGTCTCCTCTGGATTTTCTTTTTAAAAGATAAACCCCTAAATTGTTTTGGAAGTCAGTACATAAATCGTAGTGAAAGCAAGATCAGCATCAGTTCAATTGGTGTCATCCTTTCTAATTCATAGATTCGGTTGCAGATTTAAAAATACTCTAAATTGATGACTGCCAAAAGCATCCTTCAGAGACTAGAGGGGTGATAGAAGGTGCATGAGCATCAGGTACAAAGGAGGGATATTTCTTTTTGCCAGGTTGCTTAACACCAGTGGTGGTCCTGTATGTTCCTGGAAAAAGCAAACTAATGGTTCAGTGTCCAGCTGCAGTGTGGCTCCGCAAGAATTAAATAAACCCCTCTCTATCAAACACATACAGCTCAATACCTTCAGTCCTAATTCTTGCCAGTGTGCTTCTACAATTGTCTGTGTTCTGCCCAGCATCCTTCAGTTCTCTCATCCTGGTACCTATAACTTACGTGGCCTTGATGTGTCTGTACCCTGCTGTCTGTTGGGTTACTCTGCGGGTGTGAGCTTTCACAGACGGGTGAATGGGTGTCCACCATGTGTGTCGTGCCACAGGCTGTTCTCAGCCCAGCGGGAATGAAAGAGAAATGTGATGCAGACAACAGTGGCCCCACGTGTATGGGGGATGGAGAGAAAGTCTCGTCATGGAAAATGTGTTTGCTGACATTTGAAACGTGCGGTGCCTTTGCCATGGGTGCAGTTGCAATTAGCAGGATTCAGCCTCCAAAGATTATGTCTTTATATGGGCCAGGGGGTGTATTTTTGACAGCTTTGAGTGTGTGCTTTGTGTAAGGCTGTGTTAGGTTTTGTATTTACTGCCACGGGAGTAACCACCTCTTAGCTACTGCAGTTGCATAGGGTCCTGCCATCCTTTCCAGTATAAGCTTAGCAACACTGAGCCAATTCTCTTGCAGTGCAAACTGTCAAGCGTCAGAGAAAATCTACCTAAAAACACTCCAGTGTCTTTACATACCCATAAAATAAGCTTGGAAATGGAGTGGACTTGCAAATTATCCTCGCAGAAGGTGTTTGCATGGGGTAATAGGGTAGAAGATCCAGTTCTGTGCAGCTTTCAACATCCTGGAATGGGTTTGTTTCGATGCGGCTGTTAACCTGCTTTGAAATGTGTTGTTACGATAGAGTACCACAAAATAGAGAGAAATACAGGTTTGCACGTTTGGTTCTTGGAATCGTGTTCATTCCAGCAGCAGAAGTTACTGTAGTGTTACCTGTATTGTGTCCAGCTGTGCATGTTCACTGTGATTTGTGCTGCTGGTATGTACTGTCCTCTGCTGCAGCAGCAGCAGCATGGGGAGCCGAGCCCTGAGCCGCCTTGGGGCGGTCACTTGAGGTCCCTGCAGTATGCACCATGCATGGTACCACTGTTCATCACCTGCCTTCTACCCTTGTCTCTCTCAGAGGGGTTGAGTTGGATCTCTTGTCACGTGGAGGTTAGTCCTTAGCTTTATGCAGCTGGGTATGTGCTGCAGCAGAGGTAATATAGCCAGGAGCACTTGGTGATGCCAGCCCAACGAGGGAAGTGATCTATGTACTTCCATCCCTTTGCTGATGTGATTTTTTTTTTTTTTTCAGGTTTAGGTTTTTCAGCTTATTTTCAGCCATCTGTTTGTTTGTCCTTATAACCCAGGACAACGTTTTACAATCGAGTCCAATATTAAGGAGGTATTAAAATTCCATGGAAACCCAATAAAGCTGTGTGTGAAATGAGCAGGTGCTTATTACAGCCTTACCAGGACACTAGCTCAGATTATTCCTTACCAGCAGGTGTTTAGAATTGCCTGTAAAAGCCATCTTGCTTTTCACTTCAGCACAGACAGAAGACACGGCTTATTTGAAGATGAAAGGTATTGTCTTTGCACTGAGATCCCATGTTGGAGTTTGGGTTTCAGTGATAGCAGTTCAGTATAGGAATCACTTGTTACTTATTATAAAGCAATAAGAGACACTTAGCTGGTTTGGGCTGGCAATAAAAACCATATGTGAAAGAATTAATGAAAACCATTCACTGCATTCCGAAGTTTGTTTCTTTTTAGATGGTGCTTTATTAGTTTCCAGCCCTCCTTCTTCTCTTAGTTTAACTGTGCTAGAGTCGTAGCTTCGCAGAACAGGTCAGTTGTGAAGCGTGAGTGTGCCATGTCCACTGAGAGTGCTGAGTGCAGTAACTGCCTCGGGTGAGGTTTGCTCTAGGCACAGATTTCTGTCTGATGCTCACTGAAGGTGCTTATGTACCTGAGCTCCCATGGAGGCATGGTCTGTGGCCTGGAGGAGGCCACGAGGATGCTCAGGGGCTGCAGCACCTCCCATATGGAGCCAGGCTGAGAGCATTGGGGCTGCTCAGCCTGGAGAAGAGAAGCTGTGTGGAGACCTCAGAGGAGAGCAGCTTCCAGTGATTATTAGTGGGCTGCTTGCTCTCCTTCAGGGATGTTACTGGAAACCATGGGTACCGTCAGGAAAACAAATCTGTATTTGTGGGCTTTTATCACTGATTCTTCCTGAGGTCGGGATTTTGTAATTCAAGCAGGAAGCCAGTGTCCAGTGCCCCTTTCTGAGTCCTTGAGTTATTTCAATTCAAATGGTAACTGTTAATACCTAGATTCTTAATATCACCTGATGCATGCAAAACCAGGAGTTAAACTGTGATTTACTTACTGTATAAAATTAATAACCAAAGATCTGTTAAGAAATCACAAGGCAAAGCTGTAAAATCGTTCCAAATCTCTCCTCTCATCTGCTGTTCTTTGGCTGTTCGATTTGCATTGCACCAGCCCTCAGTAGCCACAGTGCACGTCCACTTGTGAGGCTCAGCAAGCCCGGACACAGAGCTCGGGGTGAGACGGGGCAGACCCACAGCTGCATTTTCATTCCACTGTAACTGAAGATGTAATGGTCTGGGCATGGTGGCCGCGTTTGGTTGTGTTCATCTCTGCTGCTAGCACTTGCTTAAATTAGAAACAGGCTTCTAAGCCTTTGTCTCCCAGGTTCGTGGTCCTGCAGAGTTCTTGGACACAGGCCTGAAAGCAGAAAGCTAGTGGGGAAGAAGCTCTTTGTAGTATTAAAAAGCATAACTTCACTGGTCAAGCCACTGGAAGGTGGAGACAGATTAATAAATGTACTCTGGATGTGGTAGTTGATTGTATATTACTGGAGAGTTCTGCTTGGCCAAGCTAGCTGGAGCCTTCAGGGGTTTTTCGCTTGCTTGTAATTCACTTCAAGGGTCAGATTGAGATGCTAAACGCAAGTAGAACTGAGCCGAGGGTTTGATGCGTCAGTCCATGTTGCTCTTCCAGACTAGATGGGGGAATCCTACTGGAAAGCAGTCACTAATAACTTGCAATAGAAGATTATTGTAATGGTGCATTAAGAATTGAACTTCTAACCATGCAGAAAACAGATAATTTGGGTATTTATTCACTGTTACCTACTCTGAGAGTGTGTGTATATACATATGTGTAATCGACTGTATGCTCATTAGACTGCCCATGCATATACGTGCTAGCTAAAGAGCAGTTCCTTACAGCACAGACCTCAGGGTCTGTCTCAGTAATGATATAAATGTGATATAAAATGGGTTCTAGTACTCTGTCCAGTTTTGATGAAGAAACCAGTAGGTGAGGGCTTCTCACATCCTGCTGGAGACTGCTGTGTCTTCCTTGGTGATCCCATTTGGAGGATGGTTTTCTGGAAAGCAGGAGGATTTCGGCTTCGTTATGTCCTGTCTTCACATTCCTGATGGATCTGAGCAGTAGCTTTCATGTTTCCTGCATTGCTCTTCTCTGTGGGTTCTTGCGAGTTCATCTACAAAGACTTCTTTGATTGTTTCTTTTCGTCCTCCTTTCAGTTCCTATTATTTGTGTTATTTTCACCTGGAAACCTTCCATATTCCCCTAAGAGCCTGATTTAGAAAGTCATAAATTGCTCAAGTGTCAGTGCACGAGCCTTCCTGTGGTGCCTTCATGGAAGCACTCATTTCACCCTTCCCAATGGTTTGGTATTGCCAGGTCTTTGCTGTCTGTTGTCACCTGCCGTGCTTCTCACTGCTCCTGCCTTCCAGCTTGCTTTCCCTGAGGCACTGGGTTTGAAGCTCTCTTCCAAGGGTGAATTAACGTGCATTGATGTGTTGCTTGAAGGTAAATTTTACTGATACCTTTGTGCTGCTTTTTCTGGCTTTGTGGGTTGTTCTTTTTTTTCCCCTTGTATGAGGCCCGATTTAAAGCTTATTTATTTTAATGGGAAGCTCCTTTAGATGGAGGCTTTGCCACTGATTGCTGCTCGTCTCCAAGTTGTCATTCGCCCTGAGTTTCAGTCCTGTCTTCTTGGCGTTGCTTTAGCAAGGGTCCTTCCATGCAGGGTAAGCGTGCCGCCGTACGGCGAGTGCCAGTGCAGAAGATGCACTTGTTTCCTTGCAGATCAGGCAGGCTGCTAGGGCTCCCTCTCAGTAGCAGCACCTTGTTTTACTGACCTCTTTATTCCTCTCTTCTCTAGCAGACTATAAACATACCAAGAACCCACAATAGATACCCCGGTTGCTAGCATCTGCCTCCAGCCTCTTGGGACCTATTTGGCCTTGTGTTTGCACTAATGAACTTCACACAGGAAAGTAGGAGCCCTGATGACATGAAGCTGAGAGACCCAGCTGGTGCAGTGGAAGCTGGGGTTTTAATACAGTAAACCTGAGATGTTCCTGGGGCCTGGAGTGTAGGGATAAGCCAAAATGAAGTCTTTCAACGGGAAAGACCACATGTGCAGGAGGTGCTAGCAATGTTTTAGCTGTAAAACCACAATTAACTGGTGAGGAAAAGGGCTCTAACATGGCAGTTAATCACAGTAAGATTGAACCATTCACTCGCTCTCAGAACACAGTGCAATCCCAGGATGTATCAGAAGGAATTCTAACCTTATGGAAAACATTAATGCATCAAACCCCTGGTAGGTTCTCCTCTGTTAACACTGCGGTTAGAGGCACCCACAGTCACGAAAGGTGAGTTTTGTGGTGGTGTGCTGACTGACTGGGACCTTGCCATGCAAAAAGGGACTTAACCAACTGGATGGTTTACTTGTGGCAGACTGAAGGCCGGGAGGAGGAAGGGCACGATGGCTTTTCTCATGCCCACCCGATGCATTCGCAGGCAGCAGATGGGCAGAGGTGTGCTGAAGTTAACAGCCGCGCTGTCACACGCACAAAGAGCGGACAGTCTGGCCGTGCTCTGTTGCCTGGAGGTGGAGAGGTTCCCAGCTCTTGGGAGAAGGAGGCTTTTGGGTGGCATTCTGAGAGCAGCAGAGTGTGTTTGTGTGTATCTCAACAACAGATACACACAAACTGGGTGACACGGTTCAGTGTGAGGTGTCCCTGCCCATGGCAGGGGGCTGGAACTGGATGATCTTAAGGTCCTTTCCAACCCTAGCTATTCTATGATCTCTGATTCCAATAGCCCAGTCTCTGCTGCCCAAAGTGAGTGCTGCAGTGCCAGAGTCGAAACCAGAGTTTCACCAGGGGCCATGTGTGCATCTGTCGGGCTGTTCCTCCAGCTCGTGCCATGGGGTTGCAGAGCCTGGTGACTGATCAGTGCTCACATCCATCCTTGCCAAGTCGATGGGCTCTGTGCTTGTGTCACTCTTCCTCAGCAATGCTTTATGTCCCTTCAGCTGACCGGGGCCAAGGCGTAGTAAGATCAAGTGTTTCTGCATCTTTGGAGCTGATGTTATAGATCCCACAGAGAGCTTGAGACCTGCATGGAGTTTGCTTGGGTCCAGAACACCCGGAGGGCTCCCATGGGAGGTGAATAAGCCTGAGTCGGGTCCTGTGTCCCCTGGCACTTGTGCAGAGGAACTGTTAAGGCTGCAGAGGTGAATTATTGTGGAGCCGAGCAGAGTTTGGCAAGGGCTGTGAATCTGAGCTCAGAGCTGCAGATAAGCGGTTACAGCTGCTGCTGGTGCGGAGCTGGCCCCTGAAGCCAGAGTGCTGCATCCGCTTGATGCTGCCTTTCGTAGCATCCCCAGGCCTGAGCTATTCCTTCTGGTGTGGTGTGGGTAATCCACAGCGCCTGGGCGTGCCATCTCCAGAGCCTGAGCTGTGCTTTCAGGTTGGTTTGATTCATTTTGGAAAGGATTTATAGGACGCCTGCAGCTGCAGATTAGCTTAGCAAGCGCTGAAGGCCTTTCAGGTGTGTCTTTCGCTTCCCCTGTCTACCCAGCAGGACTCCTGCACAGCGGCTAGTGGGGCTGAGCATCTTTTTATAGGGGGTAGAGGAGTTCTGTTTTCATACCTCCTGTTTTCAGGCTGGTAGATACCAGTGTTGGTGAGGACTTTGTTGTTTCCTCACGCACACTCACCCTCCTGACCCTATTTCCTCTATACCCTCTCAACCAACAAATCTGTTGTGAGATGACCAAGGCTCTTCTAAAAGATCAAGCGAGAGGAAGAAAACATCTTGATGTATTGCTTTGTACCTGGAAATAGTGAGAATCGAATGGATTGAGTTCCCTCCATCATCCAGTCCCAACCCCATGCCATGGGCAGGGATGCCTCACACTAGACCGTGTTGCCCACAGTCCGCCCGCCTTGGCCTTGAACACTGAAGGTCAGGAAATGCAGGAAGGAAACAGAGTCTCATGCTCTGGAGCGTTCAGTTGAGCCAGTATGCTCTGAAAGAGTTAAATTGCTCCTTTTCTTCACTTGCAAATACAAGACTTTAGCTTCAGGCAGTTAGTTGCTGTTTGAGAATGGTTTTGTTGATATGCTGCCATCCTCTCCAGTATTTCAAAAGACTTTTACATTAATATTATATTTGCCCTACAGGTTCATGTGATGAAAGGAAATTCGGAGTCTTAGGCAAAAATCTTTCAGTAGGTTGTCTCTTCGTTTTCAATCCTTCCTCTTCTGTAAGGAGAGGCTTAATCAAGTTATGCCTAGCCTGTGTTTCTCTAACAAGCTTGTTGGATATGTATCTTCAAAGGTAATCTTCAATAACATGCAGCCAGCTAATCAAAGCAAAGAAAACAGGGCAAGTTCCAAGAGCTGATTTGTATCTGAATGCCCAGCAGAGAATCTTTTCCCTGAGCTCCCGGAGAGCCAAAGCCCTGACTGAATTCCCCTCGGACTCTGCATCTCTCTCATCTGCAGAGTCCAGCGGGTGCCTCCATCCATAGGGATTTCACTTGCAGCTTGTCTCCACTGTTGTCAGCAGCACTAAGAAACTGGATCTTCACTAAACACCCATAGGCTGTGCTGTGCTTTGATTTATAAGAGGGTGAGTGCCAGATTTGAATAAGAAGGTCATTATTAATACTTTACTCTTAGTTTGGCCAGTGTTGTGAAACACATACTGTTGAAAATGAGACGTGTTACCAGTTTATGGTAATTGTCTACACATTGGTGTCAAGACCAGCCTTTAGCATTCAGTGAAGCAATGCACCTTTGGTAAAAAAAACACCTCAAAATTAGCTGCTGGGAAGTGATTTTCTTTATTCTTTGGTGCTTGATCTGAGCAAGTTTTCCACTGCTGTCGGGGCTCTCACTAAAAGGAGCTGTGTCTGTTCTTGAAAAGCAGTGGGGTGACTGTTTCCATCTCCTCTAATGGAGCACTGTAACGCATGCATAAAGGTTTTGCCTTATTTAGAAGATCAGTGCAATGCGAGTTGAGCCGTTCAAGTCCAGCATCAAAGGAGCAAATACTTGGGAGACCCTGTATATTGACAGGGGAGTCTGTCTCATGTTTGTCATTGGAGAGAAATACAAAAGTAATTATAACTAAGTGTTATAATGACAGCGTTGGAGTCTTTATAAGGAGCTCTTGCTTCTCTCCATTCCTAAGGACATAATGCAAGATGCGGCAGCGTTCGGTGAATGATTTCAGTGAACGAATAATTCAAGTTAGTATATTACTTTGTGATGGTCTGTAACTCCAGGTAGTACTCCTGCAGCATTGTTGTCTCTCAGCATGGCTGCTGTGGTTTGGGTAGGTGAGTAAAGGAACCCATTTGATGGGTGGTGTTTTGGGAGGGTCATACTCTACCTGGTGGCCAGTAGGTACAAGTGGTGTCTGCAGGGCTCTGTCCTGTTCAGCATCTTCAGCAGTGACGTGGAGCAGACAGCGCAGTGCACGCTCAGGTGTGCAGATGACAGCAGCTCTCGTGCTGGAGAGCAGAGCTGCCAGCCAGGGGTATCTGGGCAGGAACCTCCCAGAATTAAGCAAGGAGAAATGGCAAGGAAGGAAGGGCCCCTGGCAGGGATATGGCCTGAGGACAGAGGGGCCGCTCTGCGGGACAGGGGGTGCTGGCAGGTGCCAAGAGAGGTGGTGGTCCCATCTCCATCGTTGGAGGTTTTTGAGGCTGGAGTATGCAAAACCCTGAGCAACCCTCGTCTGACCTCATGGCTGAGGCTGCTTTGAGCCAGAGGTTGGACTTAGAGGCTTCCTGAGGCCCCCTTCAACCTGAAATACATTACCCTGTGATTGTGTGACTACTTACTCCATTTCGGATTGAATTTGCATCTGACATTTGCCTTTACAATTGAATTTGCATGTGTAAAACGTTACATGCTGAGTCTGTTCTATCTCAAACCCAACTAATGCTTCTTGTGCATGTGTGTGTGTGTTCAGTGTGCTGGGTTGTTTTCTGTGCCAGAGAAAACGGGGCCTTTCCCAAGCTCGCCTTTCGGAAGCAGTTGCTCTATCACACGTGTTATTTGCATCTCCGTGCTCGTACCTGTCGTGCTTGCTCCTTGTGTGAACCTGCCGTGTGATTAATCCTCTTCTTTGTCTCTACAGAGGGAGAATACATCAAGATGTTCATGCGAGGCCGACCAATCACAATGTTCATTCCTTCTGATGTAGAAAACTATGACGATATTAGGACAGAGCTGCCTCCTGAGAAGTTAAAACTGGAGTGGGTGTATCCTTGACATCAGGAGCTACTTGATGGTCCCTTTTGGTCTTGCCTTCCCCCCCCCCCCTTCAACTCTGGTCTGGTATTCAGTGCAATACAACTGAAATGGTTTGTAGCTGTGATTGAAATGGGTTTAAGCTGCAAAATAGGGAGGCACAGGAAAGCCACGCTTTGTTTTGCTGTTTAAACCAGTTGCAGTCTAGTTTCAGTGTGAAAGGAAGTGTCTTTGGGAGGGTACAGAGCTTCAGAGATGTCCCCCTCTGCCCTGTTAATGGAGGTGTTGCTTTCAGGAGCACGCTTTCAACATCCTTTTGAGGGGGGTTTAGAGCTATGGAGGATCTTGAATTTCTCATTGTCCTCGCCTATGGAGCGAGGATTGCAGAAGCAGCCGTTCCTTGCGCTCCTTCTGTGTTTCAGCTCTGAATTGAAGGGGTTGATATCTTGGAGACTAGTTTACATTAAACACACTAAACACACTTATCATTTGAAGAGTGGAGTTGGTGTGTGGTTGGTGACAGCTCTCCAGGGTTAGTAGATGAGGTGTTAAGTTCATTGTAAGGGATGTGGGTTTGCACACGTTTGGGTCTTCCTGACCGCCCCATCTGCGCATTCTTCCAGTGAGATGTGATGGTGTAAGTGTCTCAGTAATTCAGTGAAATAACATGTCTGAGCAGCACCTGGTTCATGGAATTATCCCAGGTTTGATCCCTCCGATGTTGCTGAAGGCAGGAGGATTTTTGGGAGTGTCAATGATACGCTGTCCTGTGCCAGGATGTGTGCAGACAGAGCCTGCCGGTGCCTCTCAGCACACCCGTTACTCACGAAGGCACACAGGTCTTTGTTGCTCGCTTTAGGAAAGAAGTTGCCTCTGTTATTTTTCCTGCTTTCATTAACTGATGGATGCTTGGCACAAGATGTTGGGTAAGTGGTTCTGAAGAGCCGCTGTGGAGCTCGTGTCCTCTGAACTTCTCCGTGAGGGTGTGGAAGCTTAGACCATAAAGGAGAAGCTGTGGCTGCCCCATCCCTGGCAGTGCTCAAGGCCAGGTTGGACACAGGGGCTTGGAGCAAGCTGCTCTAGTGGAAGGTGTCCCTGCCCGTGGCAGGGGATGGAGCTGGATGAGCTTTAAGGTCCCTTCCATCCCAAACCAGGCTGGGATCCCGTGATTCTATAAACAGCGAAGTTCAATGGAGATTAAACATCAGCGTTGTGCCACCCCTACTTCTGGAGAGTTACTGTATGGACAGTTACTGTATTAACACGTCTGCCGCTTCCTTCTGAGCGTGTGAGGAAGGAAGGAACTGCGGGGGAGCTGCAGCCACGCATGCTTTCTCTCGAGCGAGGCTGGGTTGGAGAATGAAGAAAGCAGAAACTTTCTGCCACAAAGCAGTTCCTTTGCACGCTCCTAAAAACACGCTCCTAGAAAACGCAGCCGCTCTTTGCCATTTGTTACGGAGCAGGGGAAAGGAAAGGGGATGCACTGAGAACACGTAACCTCAGCGGTGTTGGGTTTTAGCCTTAGCTCTGCATGGGGGACTTCTGCTGTGGAAAGGCGTGTTTGCCTAAATCACTAATACTTTTCTAGGCTGGATGTTCAGAGATGTCAATCTTACTAAATCCTTACCAACACACTCCCTATTGTACCCAGAACTTTAACGAGATCTGCCTTTCTTCTCCGAGAAGGGATTTAGGATAGCATTCTTCATGCTTCTGGATAGACAAAAGATGTTCACTGCTTTGCAGCCCGTTGTTTTTGGAAGCTCAGTGGTCTGGTTGCTTTGGGTTTTAATAGAAGGCCATTCTGGAGTTTCTTTTTGTTCCGTCAGTGTTTAAAAGAAGAAGAAAGAGGAAAATTTAGTGGGAAAGTAAACAGTGATGGAGAAGAAACAGAGGCATCCTCTTTTTTCTTGCCTGCAGCATTGTGTTGTATCAGCATTCCTCTCGATACCATTTGCTGAGCAAGGGAATAACCTCGGCTTCAGAAGAGCCGTTGTGTTCTGAAACAAATGGAAGGCAGCGAGATAGAAATCTGTTTGGCTTTCCATACTGTGCAGAGATTTAACTGACGACTGAATGCAGTGTCCCCCTCTGACCTGTTGTTAGTTGCAGCATGTGTTTAATTTTGCACGTGTTCCTGAGGAACTCAGGCTGGAACCCTTTAGCTTAAGTTGCTTAATATAATCCCCATATTTTCCTTGCTGCTGCAGGTGCATTACTTGGCATGGGAGTGCAGAGCTCTCTGAAGTGCAGGACGTAACAGGAAAATGGCCTTTTTTGAGGCTACAGAGCAACTGTTAAAATCTCGAGCTGTTAAGTCATAGCTGGTGACCCTGGGAAGGGGCCTAGAGGAAGAAAATTCAGTCTAGAGGAAGAAAATTCCCCTGTTTTCAAAGAAATAATGACTTGTAATAACCTTTGATCAGCGCTAACCAAGGCTGGTTCTCTGCGTAAAGCCTCTGAATGTCATTAGCAGTGGGTTTCCTTCCACAGTTCATCCCTTCCATAAAGCTCTGGGAGACTCAACTAGAGCAATTTTCGCTGCGTTGGTGACTTTTGAGTTTTGCTTGCTTTAAAACCACTCCAAAACGGCGTAAAGAAATGCTGCCTGCGCTTGGCAGCCGCAGTGCAGAAGCCTTTCTGTGAAGGACACTGGGAATGTTCATGTGCTTCTTCTAAGAGGCCAAAGGAGAGGAATGCTCTGGTGCTCCGGGTGAAGACTCATCGCTCTGTTGCCGTAAGAAACGTTAAACCAGAGCAGTGAGTCCCAGTGAAATGTCACGTGAGGGTTATCACACAGTGCCAACGCTGTATTTGTTCTAGTTATGTTTTTTTACTGCTTACCTCACTGAGCGTTGCTTTGTAAGGGATTTGGTTTCCTCAGCTCCAGTTGTATGGGGTTGGGGTTGGTTTTTACCATTGTGCTCCTGAAACTGCGCTGGAGGTCCAGAGGGAAAGCATCAAATGCATTTGGTGACATGAGAGCTCCCAGGGAGGCCTTTAGGGGGAAGGCTGTGGTTTGGTGTTGGTTTTATTCTCCTGCCGCAGAGTGATTATGAGAACCTTGACTTGAGCAAAAATACATGTGTAGATATGGGTATCGTGGAAGAGACTGTCGAGCCAACGTTTACCTCCTCCCTACCGGAGAAATCGTGTATTTCATAGCATCAGTGGTGGTACTCTTTAACTACGAGGAGAGAACTCAGCGACACTACTTGGGTCACACAGACTGTGTTAAATGGTTAGTATAGAGCATTTGCATGTAAGTATGTGTGTAATCGTGCGGAACTGTATTGGGTTTGTGCTCCCCTGCTGTCTGTATGAGCTCAGTGTCATCATAATTGCAGTTATTTGCTGTTCCATCAGTCCCGGTAGAAATCACTGTAGTAAACAGTGCACAGATGAATGGTGCTAGAGCAGCCCATGCTAGCTTAGGCTTTCTGCCTTGAATGTAAACCAGCAGCACGTTTGGACGATGTCAGAGTGCCAGATGAGAGAAAAGACCTTTGAGTTAAATTATTCTAAATGGATATCCCAGAAATGAACAATTGTCAGCCTAATCCTGAAGCAGTGATTTACCAGCAGTATGGCAAAGATGTACCCTTAAAGATGAGAAAACCAAAGGGGAAACCGAGCATTAATTTTCTCCCTTTTTAATAGATGCCCATCCACGTATTAAGACTGTCTGGGAAATCAGAAAGACATTTGTAAAACAACACAGAGAAGCAGGGAAATTGAAGGCCATGTTATTGTGGGGCAGCTGTTGACTTTATGTAGTCTGAAGAGTAGAGCACTTGGTGCAGTGGTGAATACAAGCTCCCTGCTGTACCTCAGTGGAGAAGAGTTGCCATCTAAACCTCTTCTGGCTGTGCTTTGATGACTGCAATTGCTTCCTGTGGGAGGAACGCCGTCAGTCTCGTGTTCTGCGCTTCCATTCCGAAAGCCAGTCTGACTCCTAAGGGGTTTTGGTGTCCAGCATTCTGACCCCTGCAGGCTTTCCCCTGCTCCCGGTGGCTTTCTTTACCTTTGTGACTTAATAGAGAAAGCACATGAGAAGGTCAGTCAGAAAACCACTAGTACTAAGAGGGTGTGTATTGGGAAATCGGGTTTCTCACATCAGCTCCAAAGCAAAATGTAATAAGCAAAAGCAGACGTTTTTACTTACACTTGTAGTGCACCACGTGGGGAACTCGGTTACTACAGCTGCAGCAGTAACTCATTGCAAGCAGCAGTAATTCCTCACTCCTGGGTGCACAAGCCACCTTTTCAGCTGTTTTTTTTCCCCAAACTGGTGCTGTCTGTAGGTGTAGGGGTAAACTCTGCTGTGGTGCTTACACATGTGGAACAGAACTGCGTGTAGGAAGTTCATCATGAGTCAGTGTGTATCTTGTTACAGGCGGTCTCCCCGGTGTTGTGCAGACCTTAGATGTGTCAGAGCACATGTGGAGGTGGCTCTTCTGGCGCTCCTGGTTGTGTGCCAGCACCCATCGCAAGAGCCCCATCCATCCCGTGTGTAATGGAATAGCCTGATGAAAACCATTCAAGCTGTCTCATTGAAAGTGGGCTTTAGGATCATTAAAGTGTCTTCACGGGCTTCTGTTGAGAAAGAAAACTTTACAAAAAAACCTCAGTTTTGAAGACCTCTGACAGCAAAAGCAAGTCATATTTCTGTCTGTCTTAGTCTTGCAGTTCATCCAGACAAAATTAGAATTGCAACAGGACAGTTAGCTGGAGTGGATAAAGATGGAAGGGTAAGTAATAGAGCTGTTGAGCAGTAGTCTCTTGTTTTGAACACCAGGGAAAAGTATGGTTTTGGTTGTGATAATCTCCTCCTCACCTTCTGTTTGCAGTTGAGTTTATGCACTGCACTTCCTGGGCTGTGCTGCTGTTTCTAAGGTGGCAGCCTGTATTCTAGCAAAGGCCAGTTGCAACTGAGCACTCACCTATCCGTACCTTAAAGAGCTGAAGCTCAGAACGTCCTTTACCTGGGACGCAGGAAACTCAGCTTTAATTTGCAAGCAGACGGGAAGCTGTTCATTGATTTCTAAGGCCTTATCACTTCCGTCATGTTCCTTTCAATAAGTCTTATCCCAGAGGAGAACAAGTCCCCAGTTCTATGGGTCACTCCTATGGCTTCAGGGAAGAGGAAACCAACTTGGAGAATGCACGGGGGGTGTGTCAAGCCTTCCTGCAAACTTGTCCATTGGGGAGCAAGTGCATTTAAATGCTCTTGTCTCTGGGTCTTTGACCTGTCACAATTGGAATGATTGGATAATCTTCATGAAGTTAGAAGGGAAAAAACGGGGCGGGGAACCAAAAGATAGAGGTGCGGAAGCACGTTAAATGCAACCCTTACTCAGGTGTTCAACTTGATTTCTTAGGTTTTGTAAGCAATGAATGCAGGGGCTTTGTAGAGATGTTACGATTTCCACTGCCTCTCTTCTTAGGGCTGGTTGGTTTGTTTTCCGTCGGTGGGATGATTTATTGTCACTTTCTATGGTGAACGCTGTCCTTAAGGCAACTTAATCCCCACTTCATTTGTGACTGTTTCCCGTTTCTGAAGCTAAGCTGGTTTGGGATCTGTATGAAACACGAGCATGGACATGCGCATTTGCTGCTTGGTGATGGTCAGGGTACTCGCTGCACCAGGGTTTATTTCTTTTCCTACTTTATGTATAAACCCCAAGGTTCGATCATTACTATTGGTTGTCGCTCCGGATTGCTAGGGCTGGGGTCTGAAATGCAAGATGACTCTCCCATTACTTGTTCAGTGACTTAAACTGGGCAAAGATTTGCCTTCACAGCTACCAGATGCTTTATATCCTGCCTCAGCAGCCCCGCTGCCATGCCTGTAGCCCAGGCACAGGGAGCAGGTTTGTCTTGACTCTCGCCTTCCGAGCTTCAGGATAACTGCCCAGCAGCAGCATCATGGCACAGCTCATCCTGCATTTCGGTCTGCAGCGTGCAACTCGGGTAGCATCTGCTTGACAAAACGTGACACCCGCAGATGATGCTTCCACTGTCGATGCCGCTGATTGTCCCCTTGCTCTTTCACGCAGCCTCTGCAGCCCCATGTTAGGGTATGGGACTCGG
Source organism: Pezoporus flaviventris (assembly GCF_033815535.1). Lineage (NCBI taxonomy): Eukaryota > Metazoa > Chordata > Aves > Psittaciformes > Psittacidae > Pezoporus > Pezoporus flaviventris. Next base: position 751,456 of record NW_026892680.1, on the reverse strand, counting down.
TGAGCCTGGTGACGCTGCAGGTTATCGGCCTCGGCACCTTTGAGCGTGGAGTGGGGTGTCTGGATTTTTCCAAAGCGGTAAGGTGGCTGCGGTTACTCGCTGGGGGCCCCCTTGTGAATGGGAAGGCAATCTCTGGGGTGTGTCCGTGAGGCTGTCCAGATGATCTGCTTGGGGATTTAAAGTGTGTTAGTGACGTTTGTGTGCACTGCATGGGGCGCTCCCAGGCACAGGTACAGCCTGGGCAGAGCAGCGATGCAGAGCAGCCTCAGGAGAAGGACTTGGGGGTGTTGGTCAACGAGAAACTGAACGTGAGCCCCTTCAGTGTGTGCTTGAGTCTAGAAACCCCCCGTGTGCTGAGCTGCATCGACAGGAGAGTGAGCAGCAGGTGGGAGGAGGTGATGCTGCCCCTCTGCTCTGCTCTCCTGAGACCCCACTTGCAGCACTGTGTGCACTGCTGGTGCCCTCAGCATAAGAAGGACATGGAGCTGTTGGAGCCGGTCCAGAGGAGGCCACGAGGATGCTCAGGGGCTGCAGCACCTCCTGTATGGAGACAGGCTGAGAACACTGGGGCTGTTCAGCCCGGAGAAGAGAAGCTGCGTGGAGACCTCAGGGCAGCTTCCCGGGTCTGAAGGGGGCTACAAGAATGCTGGAGAGGGGCTCTTCATCAGGGACTGCAGCGACAGGACAAGGGGTGATGGGTTCAGACTGAAACAGGGCAAGTTCAGGTCGGATCTAAGGCAGAAGCTCTTCCCTGTGAGGGTGCTGAGGCGCTGGCACAGGGTGCCCAGAGAAGCTGTGGCTGCCCCATCCCTGGCAGTGCTCAAGGCCAGGTTGGACAGAGGGGCTTGGAGCAACATGTAAAATTGGAATACCTGTCAGGCAAGAAAAGCCTTAAGTGGATATTGATGTCTGGGCTGGTTTGTGGTTTGGTTTTGTTTGTGAGGCGCTTGGGGTGTTAAATCCAAGCTTGTTAGTGAGGTTCCTGAAGACAGATTTGAGTGAGTTCTGATAGGAAGGGTGACTTTTGTGCTTGCCCAGCTGGAGCAATACACCAATGGGAAATAAACAAAAAGCCCCGTGTTACCTGGTGCTGTTTTCTTTTTTTTCCCAAGGAATAATTTGTTCAACTTGTGCCCCTGCTTGTGCATATGCCAAAAAGAAACAGAATTTATCAGAAACACCAGCAGCAAACGGAGGTTTCTGCTTGGCATTGATAAAGATTTCATTTCGGGATTGGCAAGGGGCTTATTTGCTTTGGGAAAATCTGTGTCTGTTTGATCTTTAAGGGGCCTTTGTGTTTCTGCCAAAGCCCCGGGTCGCATCGCACCTTCCGAAAGCCCAGGCTCTGATTCTTGCATCCCAGCAAGAAGCAGTAATACGCATGAAGAAGTGCAAAAGGCAGAAAAAGAATGTTTTACCTGGTGCTGCTGGGAGAGGAAGAGATTCCCAGGAGAGCCGAGGTGGAAGGGAGGTCTGGAGGACGCCTCATCCAGCATCCTGCCCCTAGCAGGCTCAGCAGAGCCGCTGCTCAGGGCTGTGGTCCAGCGGGTTCTGGGGATTGCCAAGGATGGGGATTCAGCGGGGGGACCTGGTGAAACTAAATCCTGCCTCTCTCTTGCAGCAGCTTCACTTGTGGTGTTGCTGGGTTAGTTAGAGCTAGGTTTTGTCTTTCAGTACGTAAAGAGAAGGGAAGGGGGTGTTACAGTTAGGGGTCGCATAAATCAAGTGGAATGATTTGAAAGGAGGGCTGTCAGTCCCATCACTCCAGTAAACCAGTAACACTGTGGATACAGCTGTTTTCAAGGTGAACAAACACATGTTCCATCACAAACACAATCACTAAGGTATTTTTGAGGGCTGGATTTTGGGTTTTATTAGTTCCTTTATGCAGCTGACCCTGATTTTGGTACCTTATTACAGTCTCGCATGGTTCCTCACTAGAATGAAACAGTGAACATGCAGTATCTAGAGCTGTGTCCCACACAGTTCCCTCAACCCATGCAGCACCAAGTACTGCCTTTGAGTTCATTCCCCTTCATCGTTGACAAGTGTATTTGCGTACTGCTGCTTGTCCATAGGTGCCAGTCTTTCTGCTCTGTAAGCCTCACTGTATTCAGAAAGCGTTAACTTCATACCACACATATCAACCGTACACTTACTTTAGAAGGACTTGCTTAATTCATGTTAGTACCTTTAAGGGTTTTTCAACAGAGACCTGCCCTGTCTCTAAACAGTGTGATAGGACTTTGTCAGTGCTTCTTTCTTTGTCTTTCACCTCTAGGACTCTGGTACTCACCTGTGTGTGATCGACGACTCTAATGAGCACATGCTCACTGTGTGGGATTGGCAGCGGAAATCAAAAATAGCAGAAATCAAGGTAAGGCTTGCACAAGTTCCTGACTACCCTGAAATAAAAGTGGGTTTAACCCCATGTGTACAGCAGGTTGCGAGAGGCGCGTTTAACCTCGCTCGCAAACAGCAGCTGTGGAATGCTGTGTAAGGGCACAGGAGAAACGTGTTCTTAGCTTGTGCAGTGGGAGTTTTGTGTACTGGAGCGCTTGCAAATGATGTCTTGCTTCTCCCTAAGAGCCAGTTCAAATCCATTCCCTAATATGCTCTGGATTTAAAAATCAGTGAATGCTGGGAGCTTTCAGAAGCTGCAGCGATGGCTCAGGCTGGAGGTGGTGGCTTAAAACAAGCTAAACACTTACAGACATTCCTTACTTCTCATCTTTGTCTGCCTCCAGTTCCAGGCAGTGGTTCTTGGTACATGAGTCCCTCCTCGTCTGAAGGCCACTGGTACTTCTGCAGGTTGCAGTCCTCTCTGCTCTCCTGTTTCCTTTCTAACCACCTCAGTTTCCGATCAGGAGACATGCCCATAGTGGTGTGCTCAGTGGTCAGGTAAAGTTAATTCCATTGGAAGGACAGTCTCCTATTGAAGACTGGATTTTGAGACGGCTTGCTTTACCTTACACCACACCAAGCAAGGAGACGGTACTTGGATGCAGAACTAAGTACTTAATCATGCATCAGCAGCAGAATACTCTACAAGCAGATGTCTCTGTATGATCGCAAACTTGCAACTTCACGTAACAGAATCATGTTGGTTTGACCCATACTAGTTATATTTCCTATTTTACTGGCACCGATTCGACTTCTTTTACTCTCCAGGGGTTCCTTGGGATTTCAGCTTGGATCAAAAGAGTAGGGCAGGGTCAGCTTGCCCTTCCTCCCTCTTAAGACTGATCTTGCAATATCTTAAGCACCTCCTGTGTAAGCAGAGTTTCCTCCCTTGGGCTCAGGTGCAGAACAGAAGCCTGTTCTCAGCTGAGCTCCATTAAATGTCTCAGCCCTCAGTTTCTATCTGATTTGTGGCCAGAGCAGATCTGCTCGCGTGGAGGAGGCTGTGTGTGAGAAGCACAATTCAATTGATACGACCATCGGCAAAAAATGAAGGTTGTTTTCTGAAGTGAGCCAAGAAATGATGAGTTAGGAAGGGGTCCTCCCACACCTGCTGCTTCAGCAGCACTTTTATGTATACTTCACTAAAGCGTGGGCTTAGGTGCCATAGAAGTAAATGCACTGATGCATTACTTCAGGTGTTCTGTAGAGGCTCCAGGAGGCTGTCTTCAAAGACAGTTTGGTTGAATATGCATAAGAAGTTAGATACTCAGTTTGTAAAGGGTGAAAACCACTCACTGGTGTGTTAGCAATTCAGTAACAGCGTGTGCAGCCAGTAAAGATGCAAAGGTAGGACTCGGTGTTCCCGAGTTTTGAGATCTGCAGGCTCCTCGTTGGGAGGAGGAAAGAGCCAAAGGGACTTTTGATGCAATTGTAGAAGAAAATGGTAGATAAAATCCTTCTGTGTTACCGTTGTCCCACTTGCCCCTGGCATGCCTCTGTTATCCCGGAGAGAAAACCAGTCTGTGTGAAGGCTAAGCAAGCATCTTGTATGCATCGCTCGCTTTCCATTGCAGAAATCTGAGCTGTTGCAGAGGGTGGAAGCTTTTGTGATTTAAAAAGTGAATGCAAAACCCTGACTTTTCTACTGAAGTTTTATAAAGATCTGTTACGCACGTCAACTATCAACATGCATATAAAGTTACGTGTAGTCATTCAGTTGATTTAGCGCAGAATACTTAGATTCTTTCAAGCATACAACGGGCTGTTTAGTTCCTCCTGTCTCTGTTCTGAACCTCTGTATTTTGTATCTGTTTTCCAGTAGTTAATGTCCCACCTGAATAAACATTATTCCTGTTATTCTTGCAGACTACAAATGAAGTTGTTCTTGCTGTAGAATTCCATCCAACCGATGCAAATACCATCATAACATGTGGCAAATCTCATATATTTTTCTGGACCTGGAGTGGCAATTCTTTATCAAGGAAGCAAGGGATATTTGGGGTAAGAATGTCTTGACAGCGGGTCAGTTTTAAATCAGCAGAATGATCTGCTTATGCTTCCTACGCATTTGCTCTGTTGTTCCCATGTACTGTTGGAGAAGAGGGGGTAAAGAAACAGAAAAGGTTAAATGGGGGGGGATATACATTATGCTACTGATGGAAAGAGTCGAAGCAATTATCCCTTTTCTTTTTGCTTTTCAGAAATATGAGAAACCCAAATTTGTTCAGTGTTTGGCTTTTTTGGGGAACGGTGACGTACTCACTGGAGACTCAGGTGGGATAATACTTATATGGGGCAAAACTACTGTAGAATCTACTCCAGGAAAAGGACCTAAAGGTAGGAGCCGTTCACAGTTAATCACGGGTTTTAGCTAGGCTGTAGAAGAGAAACAAAGGATTGCATTAGAAAAGGAACAGGGGAGCAGGCATGACTAAGGGTGTACACTGCCTGTTGCTGACTGGTGGTGTTGACGTCCTTCAGGCCTCATGAGTTTGTTGTCTTAGGAGCAATCTCCTTTGTCAGTCATTAGTGAGGCTGTGCCTGCTTCATTTGAACGTCTCCCATCTCAGACCGTGGGTGGTTCATCAGCTTTGCTTTCATCCGGAGGCTGTAGGATCAGTCTGAGGATTCTGCAGGCTGCCTCTGCCTCTTAAGGCAGATGCTGTGCCACACGTAGCCTCGGAGGGATACCACCAAGTGTTGAACGTGAACAGGGCTTGTATGCAAAGGAAAAACCCAGTATGTCGTTGTACCACTTACACAAGCAACAGCGTCTGGTTTAGCAGATACTCGGGGCTTGGCTGTAAAATACACTTTAAAACCCATCTGATTTGAAATTTGGGTTAAACATCCTCTTTAGGGCAAAGCTATTGCGAGAGAGTGAGGAAAATGATTTGTTACCCAACAAATGCAGACCTGGCACAGCTGAGCCCTAAGATAACTTATAAATGCGAGGATAATTTATTGCACTTGGCGGCTATTTCAAACACTCTGGTTTAAATGGGTATGCCAGGAAAACAGTCCTGTCAAAAGTAGGTTTTTAATGGTAAATCTGGTTTTGTAGGTAAATCTTTTTCTTGCCTTTGAAGCTGACTGCAATGGAAAACTAATTCAGCACATTGTCTGACATTCCTGTGTCAAAGTAACCTTTTCCCAGTATAATCTTAACAGATACTGAATAGAACATGAATTTACATTACCTTAATTAAGTGTGGGGCTCGTGAATTGGGATCTGTTGATGGCTTTATCACATTAGGTTGGTCACGGGACTTGGTCTCAACCTGCTTGCCCAGGGAGAGAGCAGGCTGACCTGACCTGAGCTGACCTGAGCCATAGGCAGAGGCAGCAAAGTTAACCTGGGGTGGATTTGGGGGGTGGTTTAGGCTGCTTCTGTGGTTGCAGTTTGAAAATATGCAAGTCTCAAAGCACCAGATTCTCTCTTTTCTAAACATACGCTTTCCTACAGCAGCTCCTTTGGCATCAAGACCTGTTTCGGACGCTAAAGGCTTCCTTTGCTGCCTGTTTTGACTTTCTCATCTCTCTTCCATGTTTTCCTTTGCATAGACTGCTGTGTTGATGGATGTCAAATGCTGGTCCTACTGTTTTTAAGCATGGCAATATCCAGCATTAGGTATTAGGTTCATGCATCCTGGAGACTTTACTATCAGTAATACGCTTTTTATTCCTGTGAGGTTATAGACAACAAGTCTTTGAGTTTCTTTTACTAAAATAGCTTTAATTCTTCCCTCCTAATGACTCGCTGAATATTTCTCAACTCTAAAGGACAGTCTCTGGAAAAGCTGTGTTCTTTCGGAAGGCAGAGAGATGAAAGTAGTTTGCAAACGGTTGTTCTTGCCTTTACAACCTGTAGGACAACCGCTCACAAAAACCTTTCTCTTCCGAAAGGCATGTGCTTGATCATTTTGTCCTGTAAGAAAACACTACCACCTTGTGTCTGCTATACTAATGCAGTACTAATAGCCTGACAGTCCAAATGGTAGTATTTATTGCTCACGGTTACTTCCTTGTCCTGCCAGGAGGCACCGCTTCTTGTAAAGCCCAGCTGGAAAACCAAGTAGTGTTCTCTGTTGTTTTCTTTCTGTGCATGTAGGAGTGTATCAGATAAGCAGACAGATCAAAGCCCATGACGGCAGTGTGTTCACGCTCTGTCAAATGAGGAATGGGATGCTGCTAACTGGAGGTGGGAAAGACCGGAAGATCATCCTGTGGGATCATGATTTGAATCCTGAAAGGGAAATTGAGGTAGGAAAGCCAGAGTGACAGGGGAATTGCCAGGAGCTGGGGATTGACTGGCAAGAGATCCTCCCCACACTTTGGAGGATCAGTAGGTAGGACGATAGGATATCTTCTGATTGCTGTCTTTTTAAGTGGATGGCAATGCTTATGCACAATATACAGGTGTTCACATTTTCAGCCTGTAGGTGAGCCCGTATGAGGCTACAGTTCTCCTCTCTTTAATTTGAACAGAAATGTTATGGTTTTCCTTTCCTCCAAGCCCTTCCTTAGGTTTTGGGGCTTTGGTTTGGTTTTAATTCATCCCTTTTTGAGGACAGCTTTTAGTATTGCCTGGGGTTTTGTTAGGTTTGCCTGTCTGGAGAAAGAATATGTTACCAAGGGGGGGTTGACATAAGGCAGACGGTCCAGGGAATACATATGGGCATGCTGTAAGAATGAATGATTCATAGGCTATGTCAGGAGCTTCTTTTAACTTTATGCTAAACCAGGTTAGTGAACACGTTTGGCTTTGTGATTTAGCTGTATGGCAGTGGTAGGTAAATGGGGATGGACTGGAACAATAATGGACATTATGGGTTTTAAAGTCTTTTTTTTTTCATGATAATAGGATGAGCTCTCGAAATAATATTCTTCTCAAGCAGTTGTCCTAATAATGGTTCCCCCCACTTACCTCATGTCCATTTATAGCAGCATTTTTTACTTAATACATAGGTTAAGTTCCATCTAGAGTTTATTACTTTAAATCCAATATTGACCTTCAGAAAACAGGACTAAGAAGTGACTATCATATACAGCTCTTAGGCTTAAGTAACAGACTCTGTTCACATCGGGGCCACTCTTTTCCTTTTGTTAATAATGTTATGTTAAAGCTGATTTTTTTATGTTGAGAAATATTATCGGAACTCTGACAGGCAACTTCCTGAATGCTGGCATCGATTCCTCTGTCCTGGGTGGCTAAAAGAAGTGTATTCTCTAAAGAGAGAGGATTCAGAAAACCAAACAAATGCACGCTGTAAAAGAAAGCAGTGCCTTAGAATTCAAGCATGCAGTAAACAAACTCAGTAGAAATCAGGTTCATTGCTGACATAAAGCATAGGAACGTTTACTTGAGGCTAATCAGAAAGCAATAGGAAAACCAGGAAGCATTTACTGTGGGCTCTAAGATTTTCCTTAGTTTTCACAAGATGTATTGAAAAGGAAGCAGTAGTTGCGTGTCGTTCCCGCCCTTGCGAGCTGGAGGTTCTGGGGTGCATTTGTTCAGTGTATTTGGCCCCTAAGAATCCATGTAATTAAATTTGTGAGACACGTTAAAATGGCATAGAGGTGATTGTCTTGGAGAGAGATGATCCTGTACGCTTGTACCGAGCAAAGGCAAGAGGTAGGTTTTGGGTCGAGTCCTGGTCTAGTGTTACGTGATTACATCGCTCCTTTCAACAGGGAGAGCTGCGGTTCTGGTACTGTCATTGCTGCACTGTTCGTGGCCTTCAGGAATAAACACCCCCCAGGATGCATGATGTCGTTTCTCGTGTCTCTTCTCCTAGGTTCCTGACCAGTACGGAACAATCAGAGCAGTAGCAGAAGGAAAAGCAGATCAGTTCTTAGTGGGTACTTCACGAAACTTTGTCTTGCGCGGCACATTTAACGATGGCTTCCTGGTAGAGGTACAGGTGAGCACAACTTGGTGTAAGCTACAACCCAGCAGTGGAAAGGCTCTCCCTGCCGGTGGGTTACTTTAGGGGAGCCTCTGTTCCATTCATTGGTAAATGCTGTGTGTTTTCTTTCCAGGGACATACAGATGAGCTCTGGGGACTGGCCTCCCATCCTTTCAAAGACCTGTTCTTAACATGTGCCCAAGATAGGCAAGTTTGTATGTGGAATTCTGTGGACCACACACTGGAATGGACCAGGCTGCTAGATGTATGTAACCCTTTAGTGTTAAACAGAAAGCCGAAAAATAGGAGAACAAAATTTGGTTTCTGCAGCACCGTTGTCCCTTCTGGTTGCAAGAGGAGCAAAAATCCTGTAGTTCTGGCTTTGGAAACAGCTGTTTGGAAGCTTTGATAAACTTAACTAAGCTGATCAGACAATGCATAGGCTGTAATCTGGTTACCACTTCCAATGGCATCCTGACAGTCCAAGCTGAATAAAATTTAGTCCTTTGTCCTTGTTCAGTTTAACTTTATTCCCAGTTACTCAGACAGCTGAAACAGGGCATCAGAGCGTTGTGCAAGGTTGTCCTTCCTTATTGTCGTTGTCCATTTGGCCTAGTTCTGTCCTAATACCCAAGCAAAAGTATGTTTTTACACAGAAATTGAGGCTTTTTACTTCGAGGAAGCTCATGTAGTGCATGTCACTAAGAGAGGATTGTGAGCGTGCTGCTACCTGATTGGGTTTGCCTCGGTCTGTTCACCTCAGACTTGCAGGGTAGCTTTGTTACAAGGAGAGCTGTTTAACTGTAAGAAGCAGAAGGGTGAATGATGCGTCTGTGCTTCCCCACTCAGGAGCCAGGGCACTGTGCTGACTTCCATCCCAGCGGAGCAGTGGTCGCGATAGGAACGCACTCGGGCAGGTAAACGCCTTTGAAGTGACTTGTGATGATTGCAGGTTTAAAGAAGACAAGTTGATACTGTGCATGGTGTGTATATATATGAATTAACTTGCTTTTTATTTGTGCTTGAGGTTACGCAGCCTAAAAAGCTTGGGGGAAGAGGGCAGGTCTTTCCTACATGGGTTAGATGAAGGCAGAAGGTTACTTGCCTGTTGATGGTCTGATTTGGTTTTAACTCTTTCATGAAAGCCCAGATCTTGATTTCAGCTTAACTATTGTTTTGGTAGAGGGTTCCATGAGCACTCCCTTATTGCCTTCACCAAGTATCACATATTTTAATAGTGTGTGTGTATGTTATAGTATCTTGTAAGACAGGTCGAGCTCAGATCTTTCTCTTTCCCAAACCAAACAACACCTGCAGCCTCCTATGCTGACGTGGAGAGGCAAGTGAACTTGTGTAAGACAGCGTTCAACATGGCACATTGCTGCAAGGAAGTGCTCTTGAGCTGTTCCTGTTCTTCCTGAAATCACTGCATATTGGAAAGTTATCAAAACACAAGCCGAATCTTTGAATTCCAGCTCCTTTTAGTGGTGGAAAAACCTTGTGTTACTTCAGAGTCCAGCTCTGGCTTGGTACCATCTCCCACCAACGGAGTCCCAAGCAGTGTCTCTTTAGCAAGTAGTAACTAAAAGGAGTAACAGGCTTTCCTAGCATTAGAACAGTGAGAAGAGCACATACTGAATCTACTGGCATGTTTATCCTGTTCTTCAGTTACACCTTATGGTTAACAACTCAGTGATAAAACAATTAATGGTGCATGTAAGAAAATGGGGAGTGTTTTGTGTGTGCTTATACCCCCCCCCCCCCAATCCTTTCATACCTAACCTCATGCCTAAAAACCATTGAAAGTTTGGTTCTTAGAAACTGCTGAGCGTGTGCAGCATCCCTAGATTGTCCTGGAAACATAAGATGTTAAGTAGTTTCATAGGGAATTGCATTCTACAAAGTGAAGGTGCAGTCTGCACTAAGTTCATTAGCTATAACAGCAGGCTAGGAACCTAGTTTTCACCTTCCTGAGAAAAATCTTGCTGAACTCTCATGTGTTTGGGTTCCACATTGTACCTTTCCCCTTCTTCATCTCTTTCTAATTATAGCCTTGAATTAAACAAGTGATTAAACAGGGCAGAAGATACTGGCTGAATAGTACTTGAAACAGGGAGAAGGGAAAAGAAGGTCAGGCTCCATGTTTTATGAGTTACTAGGCAGGTTTGAAATGACCTCAAAGCACAATCAAGGTGTGTGGAGAGGCTGGAGCATTCAGGCTGCTGTTTGCTTCTGATTGACTCGCACACACCCCTTTCCCAGACGGTTTTAACATCACGTTTTGAGTTTCAATTCCTACTTTTCGGTTACTTGAGGCAAGCAGTTTATACTGTGTTGGATGAGATTGTGGTGGCGGCCTTGGGTTTGGGTTTGTTTGGGATTTCAATCTGTTCTTCTTGGGACCAGGCAGTTCCATTCTCGCTATTATGTTTTACTGAGTTCTGAAATGGCATGATTTAGTGCTAGGTTTGAGATACACAAATGCAACTGAATTGAAATGAGGCCTGGTAAATGTACAAGTAGACAAGGAATAAATGGAGTTGTGAATCAAGATAAACAGAGCAGTTTCAGATTTACTGCCTGACCAGGATCAGCACACAGTACTTTGTGTGCCAGAACAAATGGTCCAAGAGAGTTATTTCCCAGAGTAAAAGGGCTGCATGATACATCTCGATTAATGTATAAGAAAATAATCTCAGACCCATAACGGGTCATTTAATAACTTGATTCATAGCCCAAAGTGCTTAAAGCAAATATTGAGGGAGCCTAATCTCTTTAGGACCTAATAAACGAAACCCTTGGATGTGTCCATCTGTTGCTGTTCTAGTGGTGCTCCTCTTCCATCGTGTGTGGAGGTCAGTAAGACAGGGCTAGGGAATGGAGCATTAGGAAGGTTGGGTTTGATGGGTCAAGTTGTGACCTCTGAAGAGAACAGCATTTTCTGCCTCTCTTCTGCACTGCAGAAAGAACTAAATACACCATTATTAAGAGAACTGAAAGGTGAAGGACAAGACCAGCATAAGCCAGAGCCGTAAGGGGGTTGAATCAGTCAACAGAGCTATTGAGGTTTACACCAGTTCAGCATCTGTTGTGGTTTTAAGCTGAAGAAACCTAAGTATCCCAGGGACCCAATGCTGTCAGATGGGTTGGTTTGTTCACTCCCTCATAAACCCCTTGATGGTTCAGCGTTCGGTATTAAAGGTGGGAATGGCAGGTGTAAGTGCACAACTGTAGTAACTACTTTAGGATCTGTTTCCCTGGTGTTTTAATCAGAAAGTATTTGTTTCTAAAGGCCTGGTTTTTAGCTAGGTTACTGGTGTGGTTTTTAAAGGGAAGAAGAGAGGTGCCACGGCCCTGGGAGAGCTTGGAAGATTGAAGAGAGCAGGTCTCACTGCATCAGACTAGATGTGACCTGTGCTCCCGTTCTGAAGCTCTGTTACCAAGATTGTCACCGTGCTCTGGCTCTTCCCATGCCCAGCTCAGACTGCTGCTGGTATCTCCTGTTCAGAGGAAGTTCTGGAGGAGGACTGGTGCCTCAAAAGGCTGTCTCCTAATGCCAGATGATGTTCAGTGGGCACTCTAAAGAGCAGCAGCAGATTTGACACCACAGTGCTAACTCTGTGCTTTCAGTCAGATACAGGAGGCTTGCATGGTTGTGAGGCGTCGAACGTCAGTAGGGGGTTGTTCCTTCTTTGATAACATTATGCACAGAAATGGAAAGGATTGAAGGGGGAAATGCTGGCTTAGAGTAAGTTTTGTGTTTACAAGAAGCATGGAAATGTTTTCCACCCCCTGCTGCTCCTGATTTTTAGGGGTTTTTAACTTCCCTTCATACGAGTTGAAAGACTTGCTTTTATAGCAGAGGTGTTTTTCAAAATGGGGAGATGAAAATTCAGCTGTAGCCTTAAGGCTTCAGGATGATGAGGGGCGGTCGTTAGCTGTGCGGTGGCATGTTTATCATCCAGCAGACATTACGGTGATCGCTGCAGTGTTGGAGGGGGGAAAACAGGCTCTATCTAGAACCTTTGATGTATTCTTCATATAAGGCAGAAGCTCTTCCCCCCAGCGAGGGATGCTGAGGCACTGGCACAGGGTGCCCAGAGAAGCTGTGGCTGCCCCATCCCTGGCAGTGTTCAAGGCCAGGTTGGACGCAGGGGCTTGGAGCAAGCTGCTCCAGTGGAAGGGGTCCCTGCCCGTGGCAGGGGTTGGAACTGGATGAGCTTTAAGGTCCCTTCCAACCCAAACCAGTCTGGGATTCTGTGAGACTCCTCTCACTTTTTGAGCCAGGAAAGCTTTCCATTAAAACCAGATGTTCGCTGTGCTGCCCTTGAGGGGCTAGCATGAGAAGGTGAAGTCAGGCAGTGATTACTGCTCTTTTGCTTGCTTTGTTTAGTGGCATTCTCACAGGAATTCTCTTTCTCCCTCTCTAGGTGGTTTGTTCTGGATGCGGAAACGAGGGATCTGGTTTCAATACACACTGATGGCAATGAGCAGCTCTCGGTGATGCGCTACTCAGTAGGTAGGCAGCCTTTTCTGGTCATAATTGCTGGTTAATGCGATGTCTGTTCTGTTAACCCGTCTTAAACAGCACCCCAGCGTCACTAGAAAAGGCAGAGCTTTGGAAAAGATCCTTAAGGTGCTTAATCCTTAACTGAATATTGCTTAAAGATTTGCTTGTGTATGCTAAATCTCGGAGGCCTGCAGCTATCAGCTCTACAGTTGCCTTTTCCAGCTTTTCCTTCACGTTTCCCTCTGCTGGTATCAATAATATTAGCTTATATAAGTAAATAAAAGTAAAATTAGCAAGATTAGTGATACTGTTCCCAGAAAAATTAGAAGTTCTCAGCTAAATAGTTAATGGGTTAACAGAAAACTCTGTCAAAAGCTGTGATATTTCATATCCTTCTTAGTTAATTTTCATGTTTATTAATACTAAGCCATAAAACGGAGCTCGGGTCTTTCTGAAGCTCAGCTGGTTGTTAAGTATTCACTATGGGATTACGGGGGGTTGAGGCCAGGACTGAGTGTCCTCTTCAGACATGACATGACAGATCATCAGGGGCTGGCTCCTCCCTGTTAAAAGCACTGATGTTCATGATTAAAAGCACTGATGTTCACGGACACTAGAGGCATTTGATCATGATTCACAGCAACTTGTGTCCATGTGCTTTGGTTTTAAGTGAGGACAACGCAGTTAGAAAACTGCTTATAATGTCTGAATGCCCCACGTCTTCTTTAGCCGTTATTCAGTGATGATTCACATGCAGTCCCCAGCTCAGCATAGAGTGATTTGTGTGATGCAGAACACTCAAGCTGCCTGCTGTTGACAGGAAATCCAGTGCAATCCGAGGCCTTATCCCCTGTCCATTGGACGCTTCCTTAAAAAAAGCAGAAGTGAAAGAACTCGCTCCAAAAACGCACCCCCAAAGTGGATAGATAGTGACTGAAAACTGATTTGAGGTTGTGTGTTCTTAAGTGAAGTTTGTAAGCAGTTGTTGTCATTGAGACGATCGCCTTAGCGATCCATCTGAAATCATTAACATGTGGAAAACAGGCATGCTGTTAACTCGAAGCATATCTCTTGTGTTGTAGACGGCACCTTACTTGCAGTTGGATCCCACGACAACTTCATTTACCTCTACGTAGTAACGGAAAATGGAAGAAAGTATAGCAGATATGGAAAATGCACTGTAAGTTTGGGAGCAAATGCAGTCAGCAGTTCTTGTATTGGGGTCTTCTACAGACACTGAGATGTTGAGCAGTGGAACTCTATGGGCTGACACTGTTCTGGTTTTAGGTTTTGCTTCATGTTTTCTGAGGTTTTTTCGGCATGTGGTTGAACTTAAACTTGAGCGTAATGGGTGCTGCAACTGTCAGTGTTGGGTGAACGCTTCTGCACCACATGTGACTTATTTTTCAGGCTATCGACTTGTTTGCAATGGGAAGTTAGCAGTGCCTTGTACCTAATGCTGAAACTCATGTGGGGAAAATATTACGCCTGCCCGGGGGTATTTTCCCCCAGTAGGGGAAGTACTCCTTGGAGTAAAGCACTGCCCTTGTGAGACAAGGGATCAGATCAGCATCTGTCCCAAGGGAGCTGAGGCAGTGGGGAGGGGGCTGAGCCGACAGGGAGCTCAGACTGGGCCCCAGTGGGGCTGGTGGGCGCAGCAGCAGATGGCTGCACCTCAGGACAGCATCCCACACCCTCACTTACTCTTTAACTGTGAAAGATGAAATCGCTCAGAGATGGCTCATCTTCAGGGCCAGGCCGGATGGGTGACATGGTCCAGTGTCCACGGCAGGGGATGGCACTAGATGAGCTTAAGGTCCTTTCCCACCCAAAGCATTCTACGGTTCTATGTATGTACATTTAGCTTGCTATGTACTTCAAGGCCTCTGTGAGCTCTTTGAAGACGTAAGAGACCATTGCTTTCTGTATATTGTACATCCTGTATGTATCAGGAGAGAGCATATTTGGATTTAAAGCGGCACCTCTATGTCTGTTTGCCAGGGGCTTGTAAAAACTGGGGTGGGAGCAGTAGGCACTGTTACACTCGGGCAGAAGCATTAAGGCTTCGAAGCAGGTTTCTGTTAGCTGTTTTTGTCATTGTGAGTGCCTGTATGTAGAAGCCTGAATTGAGAGCCTGGTTTTGGTTGAGACCGAGCTCCCCTGGCCACGGCAGCTTGCGCAGAAGGTATCGGTGTGTGGTTAGCTGACTGGGATGACGATCCCATTTCCTATGGCTGTACCCTCCCTGCCACTGCCTGCCAGCACACTGGGTCCATCCCAGCTTGACGCGAAGCAGGGAGACACAGAGGCGTGCCCAGGACCCAGAGCGCTGTCCTCGTGCTGGCACCGCATCCTGCTGGCGTTCTGCTGCCGTTCAGTAGCCTCGCGGGTGACCTCCAAGTAGTATGACTCAGTCCTCCTGGTGAGTCAACTTCTGGTTGTTTCTTCCAACTTGAGTGCGTTGTTTGAATGCTTTCAGGAGGATTTGATCTACCGCAGCAGCATCAGCTTGTGCACGAGGGCTCTGTGCCCACTGTTACGTGTAAATCCCTTTCAGTCACAGGCAGGCTTGCTGCTGCCGCCAGAGAGGCGAGCTGCGACCTGAGAGCGTGCTTCCAGTGAGGGACAGTGTTGGTTGTGATCAGGAAGGATTTCACATGAGCTGAAACAACCGTTTTGGGTGGTGCAGCTGTTTCCTGCGGGCTCCAGCTATGCAGTCAGCAATGGGGAGGTATGGGCCGGGGTAGGGACTTCCAGCATGTCAGCCCCTGCATGGTAGCTGGCGCTGCCTCCGTTTGCCTCGCATCAGAGCGAGTTGTTAGCAAAGGAGAAGCAAGTGCCATGCGTTCACTGTGGGGTGAGAGCCCCAGGGGCAGCCACGCTGAAGTGTTCAGTGCGCTGAACTTCACCTGAAATACGTGATACGAATACAGTCTTACAGGCTGCAGGCGTTTCAGTCCTTGCACTGTCTAAGTCTGGAACAGATGAACGCTGCCGGTGAAGGAGAGGATGTCCATTTAGTCTGATAGGGAAGAGTAATTCTATATAAAGGTACAGAAAAGGAAAGAGGGAAATGTTGCCTTCTCAGTGGGCAGGTCCCAAAGAAAGATGGAAATGGAAATCGGGATCCTCCTGTTGCAAATGCAGTGACAACGTTCTGTTCCAGTTCATCATTCAGTGGTTGCTGCCTGAAGGGATTTTGGAGCCCCTTCCCCACCACCCTCAGGAATTCTGACAGCTGCCAAATGTCTGGCAGGTTTAGGAAATGACCCACCAGTTCTTTTCCATGTTGGAGTTCGCTTGCAAAGACTGGGGAAGTCAGGGAAGTGCAGGGCGAATCCTGGTCAGCTGTGCATTGTTTTGCCGTTTCAGAACACGGAGCGTGATGAGCTTTGATATCGTACATATTCCACCATGGCTGCAGAGCAGTTATGGCAATGCACGGTTCCTCTGCTTGAAGCAGAGACTAGTTCAGAAGTAAATGAATCCTAAAGGTTAGTTTTAATCCAAAGCATCTCGTAGCTCTCTACAGAGGAAGTTGGGATGGTGGGTGCAGGCAGGGCCGAGGGACCTGGAGGGGTGCTGAGGGACAGGATCTTCATAACACCCACTGAGAGAGGGATGAATTGACATCCACCAGTCAAGAAAGGGGTATTTTGTTGCCTGGCAGAATGAGGAAGGGGAGGAAATGGGTGGTGTTACAAGAGCTAGAGCAGCAGTAAGAAGCAATGGGAGGATGGAGGAAGCATAGTGTGACAGGGATGTCACTTTGGTTTATTTCCTACCCTTTCCTCCTCAGGGAAATAATGTATACAAACCTTACACAAATAGGTGGCTTCTCTGGAGTCTCTACGTAGTTTTATTATTACTGTTATTACTACTACAGAAAAGTTCATGCAGGGGACTGTGTTCTGGCCAGCTGCATTTAGCTTCTCCCTTCAAAACCAAGACGGGATTTTAGCCGTCAGTGTGCTCTCCATGCTTAGAACTCACAATGAGGTTGAAGTGGTTTGATTCTTACCTGTGCCTATAGGGAAGGCTCCTTCCAGAGCTGGCACCGACATGCGTGCAGTGGAAGAAGCACAGCAGGATACCTCAGGAGGGTATTCTTGTAACACCAGTCCTTGATCTTGTAGTTTTCCATGGTGGTGGTTAATGTGGTTAACCAAGTTTTGGGGTGAGCAAAGGTTGTTTGCATGTGCCTGTATTTGATGGAAATTCTGTTGAATGGCTGAAGAAACAGAGTCCCATCTCTGTTAGTGCCTTTCTCAGTTAGTAGCAACGTGCACTTGAATTCAAGCACAAATGCGGGTTCATCCATATCTTAGCAGCCTGCTAGGAGTAAATCACGCTGGGCTCGGAGAAGGACGTGGTTTACCGGTGCAGAACGTCGCTGTTCGTGGCACTGCCCAGTAAGGAGCCCTGAAAGGAGCACAAGTGAACTGCAGCACAGCAGACCGGGGTGGGTGGGGAGGAGGCTTTTTGGCTGTCCCAGCTGTGGGTGCAGCTTCTGCTTCGCTTGGAATGGAGAGCGGTGTTTGACATTGGTGTTGCTGCATTCCTCTGCAGGGACATTCCAGCTATATTACACACCTTGACTGGTCCCCGGACAACAAGTATATAATGTCAAACTCAGGAGACTATGAAATACTATACTGTAAGTATGAAATGAAATCCGCTGGAAACAGAAAGCGTGTGTTAGCTGCCAGAGAGGGGTGTTGCACCAGGACTGTACAAAATGCTTGCTGACAAAGGAGCCAGTCTGAACTTGTGTAACCAGATATCTCGGTGTTATTCAGAGCTGTGTATTACCTAATGGCAATGCCAAATATAGCTTACTTCTTTACAAGGTCATAAATCAGCTTCACAGCATGGAATGTCCAGAACAAGTGGCCCTGTGTTTTGATGTTGGCCCGAAGTTCCATAGATTGGACATAATATATACAGGTGTCTAATTAGTGTCAACAGTAACCAGTTATTCTGGGGGGAGAAATCAGTGCTGCTGTCCTCTTCTGGACTCTCCTTTCTTAAGCCCTCTCTTAGCTGGTGGTGTTGAAAACGAAGCAAAGCCATAATTCTCCTTTAATGGGTTAGTATGAAGAATGGGTTTGTCTTTTTTAATGTATGGAAATATGAATTTAACATATAGTGGTTATGTCAAAAGTGCGTTTGACTTGCGCAGAGCAGATCACTCTGGTTTTCCATTGTTTTTTGTATTCTTGTCTTCCTGTGGCTTTAAGTAGATCCAAGAAGATTGTAGCTCTGTTCCTGGACAGGCAAGAAGAGGCAGCAGTTCAACTGTCTCTCAGCTTAACATGTTCTTTCTGCCTGGCACAACTTAGGTTTCAGATCTGGGTAGTGCAGTATTGCAGTGTACCAAAAGGGAGTGTTGGTGCTTACAGTTGCCTGTATGGGGAAGCAAAGAGCTGTGACCCGTTAGTGATGTTGGGGTATTACAAGATGGACAACCTTTCTTATCCTCGTTAGAAGCTGAAGAGCAGCCTGAGGCTCCTGTGGCAGCAGTTGCTCACTGTTTTCAAAGCACAGCTTCCTGAATCATTGGTTAAGTTTTAGCACATCCATGGAGCTGGTAGGAAGGAGACATTGTCCTTTGCAGTGTCTGTTAAAACAGTTTGTAGAGTAGGTAGCAGGGGACTCAGGCTGTAGGGAAGAGGTTTTGAGGCACCCTGGTCTGAAGAGGGAAGTGGGAAGTAAAATGTGACTCATGCATGAAGCAAAGCTTCAAGTAGCTGCACCGTGATAAAGGTTCTGCTCTGTCTTTGCCTCTGCGATGTGATTCCAGATTGATTTGAAGATGCACTTATTTACTGTCTTAGCACCTTAAAGAGCACTTGTGCGACTATGATTTTGTATGGCATAACTCATCACTCACTTCTTTTGCAGGGGACATTCCAAGTGGCTGTAAGCTAATCAGGAATCGTTCTGACTGTAAGGATATAGATTGGACAACATACACTTGTGTGCTAGGCTTCCAGGTGTTTGGTAAGTACCATCGAACTTGCTTTTAAGCTATTCATGCTGTGCTTTGTGTTTGCTTTTGCTTCAATTTGTCATTAGAAAGCCAGTTAATGATTGCTGAGGATGGTGCTGAGATGACACACCGAAGAGGCTGGCCACAGTACTGTCTGTGACACAGAGCGCTGGATGCGCTACAGAAAATGTACGGTTGATTTCTATTTGGTCTTGAAGTTTGGGATTTGATTTTCCTGCTGTCATTTTAGGCTACCAGCTTTGGAGGCACTGAAGCAAAAAGCTGGTATTTCAGGGTGCTCATATGACACATGTGCCTTCTCCTTTGCTTACCTTATCTTGGGATAAGACTCTGTGAGTGTAGGTTATAGTTCATGACTTAAAGTCACGACAGCACGTTGGTACCTGTAGTCAGAGGTGAGTAATACACGCTGCTGAAGGCATCTCTTGGCCATAAATGAGGAGCTCCCCTGGGAGTTACAAAGTAGGATTCAGCCTGGCAGTGTTGTAAAGCCAAGCTGTGCGAGCAGGATGCTGAATGTCTCGCTTCTATCGCAGAGATCGCATACCTGCCGCTGCTCTTCATGTTGGAAACATCAAAAGCAGGTAAATCATCACCTTCTTTAGAGGTAAGGGTTAGGTCCACATCTCTTTATTGCACATTGGCTAGGAGTTCAGTTTCGAATAGCAGTTATATGCAGGGTAGAACACTATCCGTAGGTCCGAGTGCTTTCTGACACCTATCATGCAGATTTTAGGACTGTCCTGTGCTTCATGAGCAAGCGGCCTGATGTGCTTATTGCTGCTTAGATCACAGAACCCTGGAACCATCAGTGCAGGCGGGGCCCTCTGGAGCTCACCCCGTCCAAGCCCTGCCACGGCAGGGCCACCCAGAGCAGGGCACACAGGAACGTGTCCAGGTGGGTTTGGGATGGCTCCAGAGAGGGAGACTCCACAGCCCCCCTGGGCAGCCTGTGCTAGGGCTCTGCCACCCTCACATAAAGGAGCTCTTCCTCGTGTTGAGTTTATGGCCATTGCTCCTCCTCCTGTCACTGGGCACCACTGGAAAGGGTCTGGCACCATCCTCCGGGCACCTCCTTTGACATCTGCTTGGATGAGATCCCCTCTCGGGCTTCCGTTCTCTGCACTAACCAGGCCCAGCTCCTGCAATCTCTGCTCCTAAGAGAGATGCTCCGGACCCCTGAGCATCCTTGTGGCCTCCTCTGGACCCTCTCCCGCAGCTCCTTGTCTGTCTTGTACTGATGAAAAATCTGTTTCCCATTAGCCTGAGGACTGTGAACCATGTCGTGTACGTGCTTGGTTTGCCTTTATTCAGTCTGCCTGGTTGAAGTAGAAGGGGAATGGCTGTTCCCTCCTGATGCTCTGTCCATGTGAGCCTAGGCTGACGGGACTGGTCCACAGCAGTTATTTCCTCACTGCCTTTGCTTCTGAGACTGAAATAATAGTGCAGCACAAGTGCCTTGCTTTAAAGGGAGTATCAGAAGGTTCAGGAGATGCTAGAGGAAAATGAAAAGCAAACTTGATGCTAATATAATGCCTTTCTCCAAGAGCAATGAGGAAACTTTGTAAGGACTGAATATTCCTTCTGGAATAGCCTTGGAGCTGAAGCCATTTTACATTTCATGCAGAGTCCTTAAATCTGCCAGAAGCAGACAGTGGCTCTGCTGCCACTGAGCTTCTACCATTACATTTGGTGCTAGAGCAGACAGGAAGCTGCTTTGAATCCCAGCAGTTTCCCAACAGTCCTTTACTCCTGACCTAAGGAGATGAGGTGTGGGAGTGCAGAAGGAGTCTGGTTTCACAGAGACCGTTGGCTTTGTGTCTTCAGCACTTCTCGGACAGAAGCTAAGTGGTAACTGGAGCCAGGCTGGAGATGGGCAGCTCCCATAAGCACTGTTTGGAGAAGCCTTTCTACTTGTTGTTTCCAACGAGTGGCTCGGTGAGCTGATCCCTTTTGGATTCATACAGACTTCAACCACTCTGAATCAATCTCAGCTGCTCTGGAATCGTCCGTGTGCCAGAGGGGCTGGGAGTGAAGCAGACAAAGCAGATAGTGTGATGGATGTTATTCTGGGGCAGAACAGAATGTATTTAACCTTCCAGCCAGATTCGTCGTGTTCAGTTTTATACTGTCTGGGAGGCTGACACCCTTTGCAGAGACTTCAAATGCTGGTCGGCCTCTGACAAAGGCAAGGCTTTTCCCATTAAATCAGGCAGTGCAGCTCAGACAATCTGCTGCCCAAAGGAGAAGTCTGGCTTTGACCCGAGGGTCGGCTGGCTCAGGGATCCAAACGGGGCAGGGCTGCTGCTCACTTTGATGTTCAGGAAAGAGGGTTAAGTTTATGGGATTTGGGCTTTCAGGGTGTGTGTTTTACTGATTTAGCTCTGGGGAATTGTGCGTCCGTAGGCTCAGGTGTTGGGGTTGAAAGGACTGAAATGTCTGCTTCAGATGAGAATAGCATCACTCCTTTTTGGCGCTTGGTATCACTGCGTTGGCTCAGCGGTCTCCTTAATCTGCATCCCGAGCACTTGAAGGCACCCTCCCATTTACTGCACGTTTCCCACACTTCCATCCGAGCAGATTCCTTCAAGAGGCTTGCTGCTGGCAGCACAGTCCCTAAATAGCCCTCGTACCTAATAACAGAGTCCTGTGGGTTTTACTGCTTTTCAAGTCAAGAACTTGGTCGCATAAACGGCTTAGGTTTTCCACATTTGTCTGCTGCATTGAAAGCAAATCCTGCTGTCTTATGACAAAGGGCTGCCTTGCCTTTAGAGCTGGTAAAGGACTTGGTGAACACAAAAGAGATTAAATGCAGGCTTGAATATTAGTCTCTTTAATCTGAAATGAAAAAGAAGAGGCGATGGCGTAGCTGTTTGGCACAGCGTGCGAGCGGTGGTAGGTGGAATCGGGAATCTGATTAGAAGTTTGTGTATGACTCCCACCTGATGACAGTACTTTATACATAGAATGCAGGAGAAAGTTAAAATGCATTCATTGGGGAAGTTCTTAAATACCTGTTTTTCAGATTGATTTCACTGAGGTGAGAGCACTACAATGATCCTAAATACGTGCCTTTGCGTTTCATGTCTTTGCTTGGTACATTAGCCACAGCGTAGCTTACTGGCATTGAAACAGGCTGCCTTTGTTATTCTGCAGAGAAAATCAAGGTCTCGCTCCACCCACTGAAGAATGGGAAAAAACCCAACTTTCGAGTTAAAGGATATTTGCCATTTTGCATAAAAACAAGGCAAGAGAGTGGGGGAGTTTGAGAAGAATCGGGCAATTCTGAGCTGGTGTTTTGTGCTGCGTGACATGGACAGCACATGGGGTTTCCTTTAACCAAAGTCAGTGATTATAAGGGAGGAAGAAGATGTTTTCCTGTCTGATAGGGAGCATCCCTGCAGTGAGTCAGGGACACAATTATTCAGGGTGTGAAATTGGAGGGGGGAAAGTTCCTTCTAATTCTTGAGCCCCTCAGAAGCCCAAATCTGAGCCGTGAAAGTATGGCACCTTTGGCACAAGTTACTGCCTTACAACCCCTTGCTTGCCTTTTGCTCAGCTTTATTAGCAGCTGTGAAGCGGCAGTTTTGCTGTGGGGATCTCTAGGGTCTTTATTTACGGTTAACCTTAAAGCCTTCCCCCTCCCCAATCTGTTCAGTGCATTTCATCCAGGCCCTGTTGTTATTCTTTTGTCTAGACATATCTGTGTCATTCTTTTCACTTGAAAGCATATTGAATTGTGCTTAAGCACTTGACAGCACTTACATCCAGGAAACTCCTGCAGGCTGGCTTTCTGCACGGAGTGTCATCAGGCTCCTTTGAATCATGCACATACTAAGATCTAAAAGACAGCCAAAAGAAACCTCTGCATGCTCCGTGTTACTCAGTTTTAGCAGCAAACTTAATCTTAAAACAAGCTTTAGACAAGACTAAGGTTTTGAACAGGAAACTTAGGGTAAGTCCAAGAGGATTTCCTGGCCAAGGCTGAGGGGGTCTGGGGGAGCAGCATGGGGCTAGCAAAGTATTAATACCACTTAATGCGATGCGTATTCCAGCTTTCAGTTGAATGCCTTTTGTTAAGCTTCCCTTTTCTCACCGCTTTCTAACACTGCCATCACTAAATACCTGCTCTGCTCTCTCCTAGGAGTTTGGCCTGAGGGATCAGATGGGACGGACATCAACGCCCTTGTCAGGTCCCGGAACCGAAAAGTGATAGCAGTTGCTGATGATTTTTGTAAGGTCCATCTCTTTCAGTATCCCTGTTCCAAGCCAAAGGTAAGTCTCCAGCTCAGTCGCTGTGGAAGCTGGCAGCCAAATTTTACAGCTCATTTATATCTGAGAGCAGTGCGAGGGACAGAAGCATGGTTTTCCCCATTAGGTTTATATAGAAAATATATAAAATATCACATACTGTACCTGAAAGTGAACTGACAATAGTTATCCTTAAGTTCTGCAGCAGAGACCTGACACGTTCTGTTTGCTGGCCTTGGTGTTAAGGCCATTGCTTTTTTGCATTAAGGTCTAAATCAGTCCCAGGCTACAAGCCTTAAGAAGGGAGGATATATTGTTGGCTGAACTTAATACAAATGCAGTAAATGAGGGGGGCTGCAAGGATGCTGGAGAGGGGCTCTTCATCAGGGACTGCAGCGACAGGACAAGGGGTGATGGGTTCAGACTGGAACAGGGCAAGTTCAGGTTAGACCTAAGGCAGAAGCTCTTCCCTGGGAGGGTGCTGAGGCGCTGGCACAGGGTGTCCAGAGAAGCTGTGGCTGCCCCATCCCTGGCAGTGCTCAAGGCCAGGTTGGACACAGGGCCTTGGAGCAAGCTGCTCCAGTGGAAGGTGTCCCTGCCCGTGGCAGGGTAGGAACTGGGTGAGCTTTAAGGTCCCTTCCAACCCAAACCAGTCTGGGATTCGATGATTTGTATTTCTGCTTGTTTCCAACAGGCTCCGAGTCACAAATACAGCGCTCACAGCAGCCATGTGACAAACGTCAGCTTCACCCATAGCGACTGTCACTTGATCTCAACTGGAGGGAAAGACACGAGTATTATCCAGTGGAAACTCGTGGAGAAGGTCACTCTGCCCCAAAATGACATTGTGGTAGACATCGGCGCCGCCAAAGTGCCCATCCCGGCCGGTGACAGCGCTGCCCAGTCCCCTGCTCCTCTGCCACAGCCTTTCAGTGACATGAACCAAACCGAAAGCGTAACTGGCAGCTCCCCGGCTTCCTTGGAGAGCAACTTGGAGCAGTCTGCGGAGGCCAGCGAGGAGCAGAGCGAGGAGCAGAGCGAGGGGAGCAGCCTGGATCCCACCGAGCCGGGCTATGAGGAGCCCTCCAACGAGATGAGCGAGGAGCACAGCGAGTCCACGCTCACTGAAGAGCAGCAGGAGAACTCACCGGTGTCTTAACGCTCCCAGCTCAGGCGGTCGTGGTTTCTTTTGGTGTGCGTGCTTTCGTTACAGGGTGAGGGTTCAAATAGGGAGAGGTAGCTGAGATTCATGACCACTCCAGCTTTTTGAGTTTCAGTGAGATTTTTATAGCCTGAGCTTCAGTTCGATGCGTGGAACCATCCCAAGGGCCTGGCTTTTGATGGTCTTGTGTCAAGGTCCGGTCACAGTTAGTAGTGGACATTACCATAGATCCATTTCAGTTCTGAAATTGCTGTCGGGAAGTGGCATGAAGTACTTACTGGAGAAAAAGGTTAGCTCTGGGAACTAGCTTAAGTAGACCACCTTACGACTATGTGAATGTGCTTTCTGAAAGAGCTAAGCTGCTGGGAAGCGCTGAGCTGCTCCAGCTGGGGAGCACTGTGACAAAAAGACAACCAAAAAAAGCTCCTTGGTGGGGCTGGTTTCCTTTGGTTTTTCTTCATGAGAAAAAGAGAGGAAAAACACGGTCGTGATGCCACGTGTCTGGCAATGCCTTCTTGACCTAACGCATATGCAGTTTTCTAACACTACTAAATCCTAGTGGAGTCTGGATGTGTTGGCAGTTGGTCTGCCCTGGGTGCTGCTAGTTCCAAGGCAAATCCTGTCGGGGAGCGGCGCTGCCCGTTCCGTTTTCAGCCTGGTTAATAACAGACTAACGCAGTGCTGTTGTGTTTCACTTTTCATGACCTGAAACTGCAGGGTGTCCTTGTCTCTTCAAGGAATTGCTTGCCTGGAGAGTTCGAGACTTCGAGAGGATCTTTATAGTGACTTTGACGTGAACAGCAGAGGAAGCAGGACAAGAACACGCAGGTCAGATGGGCTCCAGCCTTACACGTTAAGCCTTCAGTCAGAACTTGCTCCATCCCTAGTAGGAGAACTATAGATAACAGTTAAATTATTAAATTGGTGCTTAGGATTAGTGCATTCAGTTGATAATTCTTTCTTCTGCGTTCATAGAGAGAACTCGTAGGAGTCATTAAACTGCAATCTCTGCTTTTGGTTCCCCCCCGCCCGCTGGCTCCGTTTCGGTTGGAATAGAAGCACACAGGAATTTAGATGAGGATGATGATGTGATATTTCTTTTTTTTTTTTTTCCTTTCCCCTAGACTTGCTGATTTCTTGGTTTTGTGCTCGTTCGTTTGTTTGTTTCCACCCCCTCCCTGGGTTGCTCTAAGCCATGCAGCTCTCACGTGGCTATACCTGGCCAGTTATGGGATATCTTGGCATTTGTTATGCATTTGGGAAGTACCTTTTTTTTACCGAGTTTGTCAGATAGCTGCAGTTTTCCCTTAAGTACATACGTCTCCTACTTTAAAAGAGCTATAGACTTACTGACAGATAGCCATTTCCTATGTACTTGTTTATATTTTGATTACATAGAATTCTCTTCTTCTTTTTTAACTCGCTGCATCGTGCTGGTGGTATTTTAGTTCTTAGGTAGGATATCATGTTTAGAAACTTTGGATGAGTTCATAAGTCTTAATTGTGCAAGCGTTTACGTGATTGTGCCATTCCAAAGTGCATCAAAACTGTCATTCCCTTACTAGTATCTTCTCAGGAGAAATGCTACAGATCAGGTATTTAGTCATCATTTGGAAAGAAAAAAAAAACAAATGGACTCCCAAAGGACATTTAGAACATTTATATATAAAATATATAAATATATATATACACACATATATATATATAAAAAATTATCCTCTTGTTTACAACAGTTCCAGAAAACCTCAAAGTAATTCCCTTCAGATGGAGGGAGATGTGGATTCCAAGCAACCCATCTGTTCAAACTGTGCTCTGTAGATAGAGTTGTATTGGAGAGCTCGAGTTTGCCTGACGTGCAGCTTTGCCAAATAGCAGCAGTTCGAGAGAAAGGTCAACTCAGCGGAGGTCTTGGTTCCGAGTGAGGAATATGCTGTAGGACTAGGAAATGCCCTTAGGAAAGGAAGGGTTGTGGAGCTGAGGAGGCGCAGAGCTCTCTCTGTTGGTTTCATGAACGCCACATAACGCAACACGTTTCGTTTTGGGACATCCGTCACCTGGGGTTGCCACGTAAAGTGAGAGTTATAGTTGTGATACTCTTGTGTTTGTAGTGCAGAAGACTCTACTAATATGCAAAAAGCCTTACAGCTTTCCATTGCTGGCAACTACTGTTTAACAAATAATGAAATCTGTGATAATGGATGGAAATGGGTGGGATTATGTACCTGTAGATGTTCTAGAGAACTAATTGTGAATGAGTTCTGATTCCGAGTGTTTCATGTGAAGATGTTTGAGCCATTTCTATCTATCATGCATTCCTGTCTCAAGGCAGAAAGTTTTGAAGATTAAATAATAAAATCATCAAAATAATACGTTGCGGTGTCTTTGTCCTGGTTCCTTCTGTGTGCAGAGCGTGTGCTGGGATCCCGGGTTGTCACGCCTGGGACTGTGGGGACTATGGCTTTAGAAGAGCCTTCGGACCTTGTGCCTTTTTCATAGCCTCCCAGACTAAAACTTAATTCAGCACCAGGACTAATGCTGGCAGTGCTGAGGTTCATCTCGTGTGCTTTCAGTGCTCAAGGCCAGGTTGGACACAGGGGCTTGGAGCAAGCTGCTCTAGTGGAAGGGGTCCCTGCCCCTGGCAGGGGGTTGGAACTGGGAGAGCTTTAAGGTCCTTTCCATCCCAAACCAGGCTGGGGTTCTGTGATTCTGTGGCTGCCTCCCGGGGTTCTGCCAGAAGTTTCCTTCTGGAAGCCATGCAAAAAGGCCAAGTTTACTTTGGATGTGACATGTTAAATACCGGGATACTTCCACATTCCTGATAGTCTCTGTCCAAGTGCAGATGCGAAAGGTCGCAACATGCTTCAGAGGCTCCCTGTGAAAGGTTCTCGGCCTTTCGAAAGGCCTTGAATCATCTCCATTTCTTGCAGCTGGTTTCTGTCCTTCACAAAGAGGGAGGGTGGGGGAGAGAAGAAAGAAACCCGCAGGAGATGAAGACCTCGTGTTCCTTGCTTAGAGGGAAGAACCCAACAAACCCCCATCACCGTCACCCCTGCGTTTGAGTGGAAACCTCAACAGCTCTTCATTTCCCACCGTATCACCAGGAGAATGCTGCTGTTCCAGCCGGAGCACCAAGCAGATGGCCTGAGGTGGGGCTGTGCTCTTCCAGGCTCTCCAGAATCAGCTCAAGGCTTTTGCCACCCCTTCCCCTGGGATGCTCGGTAAGGCAGGAGGTAAGGGGTCTTCTGTGGGGCGTCCTGTGTGGTAGAGGCGGGCTAGGGCTCCAAGAGCCCACTCTCTTTGGGAGGGCAGCATCACTTCAGGTAGTGGCAGTGATGGTGTCGGCCATGTGGGGCTGAAGGTGAGGGTGGAAACCTCACTGAAGGCATCAGACTCGCAGCACCCCACTTAACGCATTGGACGTTTACATTCGACACCTGCCTTAAAAGATGCCGTTTTAGGTCACACAGTGATGCACTTGAGTGCTATGAAACGCCAAGCTCAAGTAAGCGTCCACGGTGGGCACGTGCCATGCAAAGTAACATGAATGGGGGTGCGGAGGAGGCTGGGATGTGGATGGGTAGGGATGAGCCAAGAGATTTTGCTGTAACTCTCATAAATAGCAAGTGTTTCCCTATGCTGCAAGTCAATCCCAGCCTCTTCTAGTCATCCCCACAGCGCCTGCACTCTGACAGCACGGCAGCAACTCGGGTTTGGTTGTTACATTGGTCGCAGTCTGTACTGGTCAGTATGTTGTACTTTCTGCCTCACCCCATCAGGTGTGTTATGTTTACCCCTTCAGTTCGGCGCGGTGCCTGGGCTGAACGAGGCTGTAAGTGAAGTTTAAGGTCGGCTGAGCCAAACAAACACCAAATTCTCCTTTCCGGTGCCTCGTGCCAGCAAGCCCGTGGTTGCTGGCAGTGAAAGGATTAATGTGACACGAGGTGGCTATTCCCGAGGCGGTGTTTGCTCTGCGTGTTTGCTTTCCTCCCGCGCAAGCCTCAGCCCGTTGCCTGAGCTCTGTTTCTGACAGCTGTTTTCTACTAATGCTTTAATCAGCTGAGACTGAAGAACTGCTTACAGGAGGATTATACAGCACAGGAGACTGGGCAGGGTACACACAGTAACGTCGTGCATGTGCGTGGTGTGTCTGTCTGCGTGCGCGTGCAAGCAGCAAACACGCGGCTGCTCAAAGCTTTGGGCCTTTTTGTCTGGAAGGGAAACACGGATGGCTTCAGGCCACGGTGAGTTAAGAAGGTTTAGGAGCGTTCCCAGTGGGATGGTGAGGCAGGAGGACTGGGAGAGGTGCGGTGGAGGGACAGTGGTTCCTTGGTACCCTCCTGTGCAGGTCTGGCTCTACCACTGCAGTCCCTGATGAAGAGTCCCTCTCCAGCATCCTTGTAGCCCCCTTTAGACCCTGGAAGCTGCTCTGAGGTCTCCAGGCAGCTTCTCCAGGCTGAGCAGCCCCAATGTTCTCAGCCTGGCTCCATAGGGGAGGTGCTGCAGCCCCTGAGCATCCTCATGGCCTCAACTGTTGGTTTTGGGGACAGCTGTAAAAACACCCTTTCTTAGTGAATTCTCAATGACTGAGTCACGTTGTCCCAGCCTTCGTTTTTCATAAAATGCCTTAAAGTTACCATTTCTAGAACATGCCTTTGTCTGATGAGCCCGATAAGTGCTCCAGGTAGCTCTTGCAATACACTGTACCCTGTTGTGGGATGCTCCATCATCTGCTGTTAGTGTCACACATCTCTTGTTTTGCCTTGCTCTGAATCCTCATTGTCACGGAGCACACCCCATGCTCTGTGCATCGCTGACCACACGGGCTGGAAGCAAGACATTTGCTTTTGCTGCTGCTTCAGAATCAGGGGTCAGAGGGATATCAGGCAGCCTGAAGCTTAAGGAGGGCGAGGGAGCGGAAATGCTTTGCTCAGACCTTACTGAAGGGAAGCAGACAGAAGTGGGACTGGTGGAAACTGGTTCCAGTTGTATCAGCTGGAGGGGAGGGAACGGCTTTCAGCGGCCATGAAGCATTTTAGCTGAGGCTTCTTGTTCTGTAAAACACCTGATCCCTGTTCAATGGGCTGTGTGTACGAGCCCCCCCTTCCTGAGGGTTCCCCCTTTGTGAAACCCACAGGCCTGGAGATCCCCTGCTCTGTGAATCAATCAGAACATGCACTCGCCTTCTGACATGGGAGCTCCATTGACATTCCATTCTCCATTTCCCAAACCTGGGGCAAAGGGGATCCTTTTAAGAGCCCTGTCTGCAGCACAGCCATCCACCCTGGAACTCTCACGCCAAGTCTCTGTTTAGCATTAGCAGTAATACCTGTGTGTGCACAGGATGCTGACTCCCTCCACTCTTCGCTCTGCGTTGCCCAGCTCCTTGAGGAACAATTCTAACCAGTGCAGTGCTGAAATCCAGGTTTTCTGCATCAGTTCTGCCCGCAGTGGAATCCGC
Source organism: Pezoporus flaviventris (assembly GCF_033815535.1). NCBI lineage: Eukaryota > Metazoa > Chordata > Aves > Psittaciformes > Psittacidae > Pezoporus > Pezoporus flaviventris. The sequence continues at coordinate 721,750 of NW_026892680.1, read as the reverse complement.
AGTGTCAGCAGGACAGAGAGGGCCCACCCACGGCACGGGTGCAGCTCATACCCATCCCGCACCAGGATAAGAGCAGTAAGAGCAAGTCTGGCATAGAGGTAACTGTTCCCATTGGCAATCACTGCACGCCTCTGCCTGCTCCCTCTTCTTTCACCAGCAAATTGAGAACTGGTTTTTCTGCCTTGCTAAAGGCAAACACTTCAGCTGGTCTAAAGCAATGTTTTCTGTATGGATGTATGTGTATATACACATATATTTATATTTAAGCGTGTATATACACGCACATGTCCCCCCCCATCCCCTCCCTTCTTTGGCATTTCTAGAGCACTTTGAACCTATTTCGGTCACATTTTCTTCTTCCACTCACATCCATCATGCCACGTGCCAAGATCCAGAGCTCGTGGAACCATCTAAATGGCCTCACCTTGGACTGCCGAGCTTTGTTAATGGCAGATGGTGAAGAGTCAGAGATACAAAGAACGGAATCAGTTCGGGCTCTGCTATAATCTTCCTGCTGTCAGTTCATGGGCTTTCCTTGCACCCGTTCCGAGGGGGCTGCCAGTGCAAGTGAGGAGTGGATGTGTGGTCAGTACTTGCTTGCAGATAAAGAGCCCATCTTTGGCTCCAAGCCTGCCTGGCACTAGGTGGCACTCTGCTATAACCTAAACCAGTTTGCCTTCCCTGCGAAGGTTGGTAAACATCTGAGCGATGGGAACAACGAAAAGAGGTGAAATTGATCCACAGGTCACCAGCACAGGCACACATGCGAGATGAGGGGAATCCGAACTAGGTTGTGAAGCTCTGCGGGCCTCTCTCATGCACCCTGGATGAGAGAGCAGGGAGGAAATGAGATCCATGTGCTTATTCCAGTAGTGCCGTTCATTGCACTAGCTGCGGAGAATCCAATTGGGTTTTGTGCAGTAAATAACGTGGTGCCCTTTGGGGAAAGGCTTCCAATCTGAACTCATTCAAGGCCACACCAGCAGAGAAAAGGACGTGGACTCTGGACACCTACTGCAAGAAAATGGCTCTTCGGCCCTACTTGTTCTTAGTACGTTTTCCATCATAGAATCCCCAGACTGGTTTGGGTTGGAAGACACCTACAAGGTCATCCAGTTCCAACTCCCACTAGACCCAGGTTACCCAAAGCCTCATCCACCATGGCCTGGAGGCTGGGAGCAGGGAAGCTCTGCTATTGCTGTTTGTGATTTCCATGGATTTGCATTGCAGCGTTGCTTTGGTTCAGTGGACTCAGTGTGGGGGGGGTGTGAAGACTTTGTGAAGAGGTAGGTGTCTGGGACAGGTACTGCCTGGGAGGCTGCAGGACCAGCTATGGGTCCAAGGAGAGGGGAGGGTCCTGCTAGCAGGTAACAGTGTGAGCACGTTTGCAAAGCGCACCATTAGAGGATGGATGTAAGGCTTTGAGCGCCGCAACTCAGCTTCTAGTGACAAAGAATAACCCAGGAACTTTGGAGGGAGGCACTGAGGTCCATCCAAGCTCATCCTCTTAGCAGGTTTCAGAGGGAGGAAGCGTGGGTTGCGCGCTGTGCCGCTGCCCGGGGCTGTGAACCCAAAGCACACCGAGGTGATGACAGCCAGGAGAGGTGTTCTGAGTGTTGGCTCCTGATCCAGGCTGAAGGAAACGAATTTAAAAGCATAGAGGCAGTGAGAATGTGCCCTGAGGCGGGCAGCATCCGGCAGTGGAGTCCTCCTGCCGCCCGTGGAGGGGATGGAAGCACTGGAAGGTGAGTTCACACCGCTGTCCTGGACCATCAGTCGGTGCCAGTGGCCAGCCCTGGGCACAGTAGCATGGATGCCGTGTTCGCTCTCTGCATACATCCTTTTTATCCCTGCGTGGAACAGAGCTTGTGTATCTGCTGCTCATCAGGAGCAGTGGATAGAGTGAGTAACGTTGAGCTTGGGAATGCTGTTAAGAAAAAGCAGGGGTTTGGAACATGTCTGTCAACCCTTGCTCTGATGTCAGTGTTGTTTCTGGGCAACTTGAGGGGAAGGGTGAGCTACTGCTCAGGACACAAACCCAGCCCTGGGTTTGCTGCTTTGATATTTGATGTCCGATGGTACAGACTTCCTATGCGACCATGAACGTGAAGGCTGGATTCAGGCAAAGGCTCAGCTGCTTTAGCCTGACCCACAGAGTCTGGGAGCTAAGGCTCTGCAGCCAGTAAGCGACGAGAGCAAACAGAGCAAGCGTGTCCCTTACAAAGCAGGGGGTGCCTGGGTATCCCTTGCTGGTGAACACTGCTGTTTTCATGCTAGTCTGTGACGTTCGTGGTTTCAGTCCTCTCCCCAGCGTTAAAGGCTCCTCCTGACACACCTTTTCTTGTGCTCTGTGTAGAGCAGTTCCTACCACCCCAAGTGACCGGTGTCATCTCCTTCGTCTCCCTGGGCACACAGCTTTCCTTCCAGTTTACTTGGTGGTTTTCTTTCCCCTGAATTTTAGCCCAGGGCTTGTTTTGTGCTGTGGAATGCCTTTGTTCTTTGCTCACCTTCAAACACTTGCAGATCGTTCGCCCCGGTTTCTGTTCCGTAGCAGATATTTGGTTGTTATAATGGTGAAAAAGGGCAGTATTTTGTAGATCTCTTCTAAGGGGAAGGAAATCTCAACACTTCTGCATCTCTAGCCGAAGGCTTGCGTGCAAAGAGAGGTGAAACCAGATGAGGTTGAGTGGCTGCCTGGACACACTTATGTAAAGGTTAGTTTCCTTTCCTTTCATCTATTCCTTTCCTTCCCTCCCTTTAAAGGTCACGCGATAAAGATTTCCATATAGATGCAAATCCTTCTGAGGTGGTTCATGGGGAAACGCGCCCGATGGAGCTGTTCTTTGTGGTGGGATACAGCTGCAGCCCATGGTCTCAGATCAGTCCGGTGAGTGCTGGGGTACTGGTAAAACACACCGAGGCAGCCTGTCTCCCTGTGTGTATTTCTGCTGGCAGGGACCCCAGCTCTCCTTGGCCAAGCATTCAGCGCTGGGATATAATTGAGATTCCCAGCAAATTCCATGTGAAGTGCAAGCTGTTTCTGGAGCCCAGAGCCAGAGATCAAGCTGCAATAAGGCTCGATCTCAGGAGGATTTTGCAAACTGTTTGAATAACCCAGTGTGTACAAATATTTCAGGTCAACTCTCATATTCTCCCAAGAGCTGTAGGCGTTCCTGTACGCGTGCCAGCAGCACTGCATGTCTAAAGAATGGAACCGATGCTGAGCTGCACTGCCACTACCGTGGCAGTGAATCCACCCACTGCTTGATAGTCAGTGCAGTGTGATGGAAAGTGTTCATTATCCTTTGGCTCTGGTGCTGGTTTAGGGCTCTTTTGCGTCAGCGCTGTGAAAAAAAGAAAGGAGAGAAGGAGTATCCAGGGATATGCATCAGAAAGTAAATCATCAGCCCTTCAGAGCCAAACTCACCTGCTCTCGCCTTGCAAAGCAGTGCTGGGAGCCAGGCTTTCGTTTTATTCACCTTCAGAATCCTGGCCTTAAATCAGAGTTTAAACAACCCTCACCCATTCCTTCTGCTGCATGGCGATAGCATCGCATCCGTGAATAGCACACACATACCCCCACATGCCTTCCTAGACCCACAGGCACTTTGGGATGCTCTGTTGATGGGAGCAAATAGGACTGAGGATGTATTGTAGTGAGGACGAGCCCAGATCAGCAGACTGCCCTGCTAACCAGCTCGCAGCTTGGTTAAATCTGTGCCGCAGACAGAGCTTGAGCTGGTGTCTCACTTCATCACAGTAACCACTGTGCAGTCTGCTGACCAGCTATATTGAAATGTTTTGGCAGAATCCTGTTTAAAATTGGAAGGAATGCTTTTAATAGTCTGTGTTTCTCTTGGAGGCCTGCACTAGGGATATAGTTGCACCCCACACATACACAAGTCCGATCGGAAAGCACGGTATGGCATGGACGGACGTTGTGGCTAGGGGATGCCAGCAAGATGAATTGAAAGTGCTGTTGGCTGATGACAGAAGAAAGATCCAGGCGTTCTACAGTGAGAGGCCAGGTTCGTCCCTCTCACACACACAGAAGCAGCAGCAGCTTTGTTGCAGTCAGTGGTGTTACTGTGCTGTAATGCACGTGAAGAGATTCTGCGCTCTTCGTTACCTGAACCAAAGCACAGAGTGCTTTTGTGTCACTGAGATTCTGTCCATGGGGCTGTGAACCTCCCAAGAAGCCCCTGTGCTCACCAACTGCTGTTAGTTCTCACAGGGGAGAATTTAGCTCATCCCAAATTCACGCAGCAATTGAGAAGATGAGAAACCCATGGCTGCTCTGCAGCCTGGGGTGTCTGAGAAGGGATGCGGTTTCCATACACCTGCAGTAAGGAGGTTTTGGGGGTTCTTGAAAGCATGCTTGGTCAGGTTCTGAGTTCTGTGCGGTTAGAGAGAGCTCTGTGGTTTGCACACGCAGGGGACAGGTCCCACCGTGCGTAAATGCTGTAATGGGGCTGTGTCAGCTTGGGGGTTGGACGATGGAGTTGTCAGCCACAAGGATTCACAGGTTAAGCATTAGTCCCTTTTCATCCTGCCTTCTCCCCCAGCCACCCCATTTAGTTTGCCATAAGGAGAATTTATTTCCATAATAAATACGTTTGATTGATCTTTTTCCTGGTTCACAAATCGCTGCTCCTGGATCGCAGGATGGAGCTTTCCCTTACAGCAACCTGGGCTAGACACTTCTCCTCAAACCCGAGTGAAAATCTCACCAGGAGATGAGAGTCAGTGATTCCTGAAAGAGGCTTGAAGGGAAGCGCCAACAAGGAGACCACCGATACCCAGAGCCCATGGACAGGACCCCGAGAGGAGACAACGGTGAAATAAAGCATCTCTTCATGTAGCTGTTGTTGCTGTTATTCCGTAGAAGCTAAACCATGAGCAAAATGAGCTATGACCTGAGTGTCAGCAGAGCCTTGAGCAGGACTAACGATTTCCCAGAACATGGTGATAAGGCAAAGGAAGCTGGAAAAGGGGATGTGTAAACTGCCAAGCACCCATCAGAATGATAGTGAGAAGAGGAAGGCAACTTCCACCCGCTGTGTAAGTGGATGCATCACTTCACTTCTGCTTCGAAGGACCAGAGAACGTTCCACAGAGTGAGCCTACTCAAACCAGGTGATGTGATCCAAGCTCACTAACTTGATAGCAACTTGGTTAAATATGTTTCTAACACTTCAACATCGAGTTATGAAATCTCTGTGGCTTCTCTTTCTAATGTGGAAGTTCTGTGTTAGCTGCAGTGAGGAGCTTGAACTGTGGGCATCTCGACAAGCCTGCCTCTCCTGAAAGACTGCTGACCAGCCTTTGAGTAGTCTGCAGTGGATTACCAAGTGCGTGCTGGTAAAGCAGTTCTGAAGTATAGAAGGATGTGGGGATTTGATTTCATCCCTCAACAGCATCTTTCTGCCGAGACCCACCTCTTCTCATAGCAGTCATGGTACTCACTGTGACTACAACAGACACTGGGAGGTATAAAAGAAAGAGGTATATTTGAGAGAGGTGCATTTGTAGGTGAGATGTAGCTGGAAAACAGTCAAGGGAAGGTGAATTAGGAATATATAATGTCCCTGAATGCGGGATAAATCCGTTCAGGTCTCACTGGTTCCTTTTTCAGATTGGTGGAGATGAGGTAATTGCTCCTCTAAGGTTATGCTGGTATTAACAGCAGATGCTCTGCAGCAGGAGATGGTCCGTAAGGTGCAACAGTCAATGCTGGGGAGCCTGATGTCTGCAGCGTGTGCTCTAGCCTCATCCCCTGGACTTGCTGCCCATCAGCACAGTGCGTTAAGTCCTGAAGTTTCCTTCCCTGTTGTCTGACTTGCCATTTTTAGCTTACATTCTTCTATTCCTGTGGGAAGCTCCCCACTCTCATTTCCAAGCTGGGAATCCCATTACACTTTTTCACGTGACCTCTGGAATGTGAGTAAGCGTTTCATAGCAGTGTATCTCCTTGGCTGTTCTCCAGTGCCTGTAATGAACTCCACATACATTCCTCTCTCTATCTATTGCGCCTAGGGTTTGGTCTGCTGGGAAAGGAACAGAGAAGTAGAGAGGGTGGCAGTCAGTTGAATCTATTGAGGTTTTGGGAGGTCAACTGGATATAATTATGCTTCTCAGTATGGACTGAGCACTAGTTAGCCCAGCCATTCCCAGACTAGAGGTATTTCTGACAGGCTGGAAACGTGTATTGCAGGGTTTTGGAGATTCAAGTGAGGAGAATTGCCTGTACGTGGTCAAAGGATTTGATACCCAGGATGTCAGACTGCCGGGTGCAGTGAGGAAAGGGGATAAGGGGATGACACTTACGTACCTGGGGAGGGAGGATCTCGTGTTTGCATTAAAGGGCACATTCTCCAGCTTAGTTAGGAGCAGAAGTTATCTCCTAGCTTCCCTAGCCTTTACTTTACTTTGTTTCATGTAGGGAAGGATGTAATTAATGGAATACATCGCCTATAAGGTGCTGGTTTTCCTGCCCATAGCAAATTTGTCAGCTCTTCAAGAGACCGTGGGCTCATGCGATTACAACGACGGGGCATGTTTAGAGACAATCTCCTATGAAATAAGTCTGATGCCAGCTCCTATCATTTTCCAGCCCAAGCTGCACAAGTATATCTCTAAGGTTGGCCGTGATCCCGTAGCTAAACAGCTAGCTGATCTGGATTTCCCTGACTGTAGTCTTAAAGAAGACAGAACGTAACTTTTCTCCTGGGTTTAGGATTGACAGTCAGCAACGTCATGTCAGTGTGGAAGTGAAGTGCAGATACAAGGGCTTTTTATTAGGGGCATTCCGAACTCAGCCGCAGGGTGATAATGGGGTGACAACACTGAGATGTTGCCTACTCAGTGTGTGGAAAAAGTCAGCGAAAGCCGAAGGGGTTGAGATTAGAATTGGCTCTGTCTTCCTGCGTGGTGTTTCCATCCTCCACAGATGGCTTCCTGCTGAAGAGGGAAGATCCACCTTCCAGATCATGGTACTGCAGCCTTAGGAGTGGGCCGGTGAGGACCGTGACGTGCCTGTGGCTCCTGGAGATACCAGCAGTGCAGCAGGTCAGTCGGGAGCTTTCTCACCAAGGAAGGGGTGATGGTGGAGGTTCCATCTTCGTACGTTCTAGTGAAGCCTATAAAGCCAGCAGATAACAGCAAGCCGTTTTACAACAAGGCACGAAATTAACCGTGATCATTTCCCCTTTCCTCCCCCTGGATATCAGCAGTTAATCTTGTTCCTCTCCCAGCAGAAGATCCTTCAAAGAACATGTGAGAGGAAACTTACCCTGAGATTGGCAGGAAGATTCACTACATAAGCTTGAAACTAAATTCTTCTAATCTAAACCCTAAGCTTTGTGAAAAGAGAGAACCTGGGATTTGTACCTCACTGCGGCAAAGCCAACGTGAGCAGCGCAAGATCTATTCTGCTGGCTTCATAAAGGTTTGTCAGCATAGCAGTAAAAATGATGAATTATAAAGTGGCTTGTGCATCCCTTTGTGGGCAGCAGAGAATATTCCTACGTGCAGCAAACTATTGGCAGGCTTCTGGGAGCCTGCAAAAACAAACACGAAACGGAGCATGAGTCATGATGCACTCTGCCGGGCTTCTCCTTTCCTGATCGATCTAGTGCTAAGTTATGATGTGATTTGGCAGCTTATTGCTTTAATTTATAAGGTCTTCCAAGCTGAGCAGAAGTGTGGGATCAGCACTTGGGCTGCCAGTGCTGCTGCTTCCCCCGCCCAGGCAGATGCTCTGGGCAAGGTACGATGTGGTGGTGTGACCTTGCTCTGTCAGGGAATCAACGTTAATGCTGTTGATGAAGAGCTTGCTGCAATGATCTTGCAAGAATGGAGTGTGATCATACGATGGGTTCAGGCTGAAACAGGGCAAGTTCAGGTTAGATCTAAGGCAGAAGCTCTTCCCTGTGAGGGTGCTGAGGCGCTGGCACAGGGTGCCCAGAGGAGCTGTGGCTGCCCCATCCCTGGCAGTGCTCAAGGCCAGGTTGGACACAGGGGCTTGGAGCAAGCTGCTGCAGTGGAAGGTGTCCCTGCCCGTGGCTAAAACCTTGCTTGGGAAGGCAGCCCTTCTTCGTCAGTCACTGAATGTTGATGAAACGTCTGTGTTGTGTTTGTAAGTGCAGAAAGAAAAACAAACGGTGGTTCTGTCCTCCCTGAAAGGTTTCAGAACTAATATTTGGATAACACAGCTGAGAAGTGACGCTTGGCAGGTGTCACAGCTTTCACTGGGAAGGACCTTGGGGACTTTCAGTGGAAATCGGGTTGGATTTGGCCAGCTTCCTGAGCCCTTCAAAAGCAAGAAGTGGATAATGTCCGGTGTGTAAATGGAGGTTGCAGTGAGCTGGGGTCGGTCCTCCCAGCCGTGGGTGCTGCCTCCTTGCCTTTTCATGTCAAACATAGGTAAGGTTCAGGAGCAGAAATCAAAGCTGGACACCCTCCAAATGTAATCTCCTCAGCTGGGCGTTCTAATGCAAGCCTCAGGAAGCTTACTGCTGGACTGATCTGCTCATCCATGCAGGTGCATGCATCCTGGGGTGCAAGTGAGGAACTGGAGAGTAAGGGAACGTCAGAGGAAAATTCCTCACCAGCTCCGTGCGTAACATGACATTTCCTGAGTGCTTGCAAGGTCAAAAGCTGGCAGAAAGCAGGACTCAAAGAGGAGACTGTGCAGGAGAACCCATGCTAAGGATAGGCTTCACAATGGGCTGCGGTCTTAGCGGGAGCACTGTTAGTATCCTCTGGGAGTCAGCATGCTCTTTCAATAAATGTCTCTCCCTTCTTTATGAGGAGCTACAACTTCACGAAATACAACCTATTTGTATCCAAAACCATTCAGTAAATTATGAATATAAAACTATTTATTCCCATTTCCAGGTGCATCCCGGGAGAATATTCTCTACGTAGACTTTCCACTCTTCCTTCCATGAAAAAGACGCTGTTGTTCTCCATTACCCATTCCCAAAGGTTTCAGCTGCTCTCACATAACAGCACAGAGCTTTCCATATGCCAAGGGATAAGTTATTTCTTGAATTAATGCATGTAATTCCATTGAGCTTAATATTTTAGCCAAGATTTATTACAGTGCAGCCACCTATTTACGTTCAGCTCAGGTGAATAGTGCCTTACATTTGTCATCGTAATGACGAGTGACTGGAGGTCTCATTACAGAGCCGTGCTGTGGTGGCTCCCATTCCATTCCGAAAAGGAATGACTCGTAGTCTGCTGCCTGTGACATTTTCTTGTCACTTTGCTGCAGTCTCAGCTGAGGCCAACTGAATTGGAAGGGGTCTTTCTGAGGCAGGTCATCTCTACTGAGATGTAATGATTTCTGCAAGTGTTCACACATCGTGCAGACGAGGCCCTCAGTGCCATGGGTCAGTGGTGGCCTTGGTAGTGCTGGGGAACGGTTGGACTGGATGAGCTTAAAGGGCTTTTCCAGCCCAGTTGGTTCTGTGATTCTAAAAGCATTGGTGCCTTTAGGCCAAACTGGACCTCGAAGTCAAAACCCTCGAGGTCCTTGGGTTTGTTGCTCTCTTGCAATTTATTTTGGATTAAAGCCCTCTTGCGTAATGAAGGATTCAAAGCATTAAAGCATCCTGAAGAAACAGAAGCACCCAATTCTGTCCCACTTGGGTTTGGACTGAGTAGTCAAAGAGTTTAAGTTATCAAAATCTAAGGGCTTCTCTCCCCCCTTTGCATATTTGGCATTTGAGAATGTATCACAGGCTGACCATCTTCCTGATCTGCTGAAGCTTCAGTCAGGTTTAAGTGTCCGCAGCTCACTAAGCTGCAGGGACATGTACGCCTTACTTGACCATGTCAGAGCTATAGTTGGGATTTGGTCCAGCCAGATATAATCCTAGTGACTAAGTTGAAAACACAGCTGAGGCAGTTGCTTGTACTCTATTGGTAAGCTGTGGGGATGTACTTGAATCACTCGAACCTCTCTTCCAGTTCAAAACCAGTAATTTCAGCTATTTAATACTTTTTGTACATTTTCAGTCAAACTTTACATTATTGTTGCATTTAACAATCATTAATATTGGTATCAAAATAAAATAGTTATTCCAGAACGCCACAAAACAGACCCAAATATATTCAAGAACTAAATATTAAGGAATCGAGGAATTAAAATAGCCTACATAATATGCTACGTATGTTAGGCTGAAGTACAGACTGACTTTGCCAGAAGAGACTTTGTAGCGTGCACTAAGAACGAGCAGGTTAACTGCAGGTTTGTCAGAGGTGCCCTCCATGAGCTGAAGCATCTAATCATGGTTTGGGAAGGGATGCTCATAGGGTACACTCAGCCAGATAAGACTTGCTCTTGCTTTTCACAGTGGGAATGAAAGCATCCCAGACCACAAAGCAAGCTGTCAGTAATCGTGCGTGCCGTAAGGAGGTGCATGGCGCTGACAGAGGAAGAGAAACCTCTGGTGGCTCAGGGAGATGTGGAAAAGGACATTCGGGTATGAAATCGGGAGCAAATGCTGCGCTGAGCTGGGGAGCACAGGCTGTGTGGTTTGTATCCCAGTTCAAAGATGGAAGAGCTCCTGGGCTTGTTTGGGCGGCTCATGGAGCTCTAAATTTTAGTGCCTCCCCAGGTTTGCATTGACCTTCGTTTCCATCACTTTAGGTGGACCTTTGAGTCAGTGAGGTAAGGGCAGGGTGCACCCAGCATCCACGAGGAAATGGGATCCCCGTCCCCGGACAAGCTGACATCTTTGACCTGAGAACTTGTTTTCAGCCGGTATTCAAGAGCTGATTAGAACTCCGATCGTTTCTGAGGAGGAATGTAACGATTGCAGGCAATTTCTCCCCTGCTCCCCCAGTAATTGCATTTCACTGTTTGGTGGCTGTATTTTCCAGGCTTGTCAATACCAGTAAACACTTTCTTACATTATCGTGTTCAAACCCAGTTCTGATGGCGATTACGTTGCTTGTGCTGATTGCTACAACCACAGAGAGGAGGTTCTGTCCCTGACACAAGAAAAGGTAAGAATCAAAAGGCTCACCATAAAATGTTATCCCCAGTAAAACCTATGGTATGCTCCCTGTGCAGGGTCTTCATTTCCACCTGTTTTCTGTTCTTTGCTCCAGGAGTGGTGCGCTGCTTAAGCAAGGACCCATCTCCCACAGATTTGTTTCACCACGGCTAAAGGAACGTAGTTATTTTCCTATGGGTGGTCTGCAAACATTGGTCAAGTAGCAGGTAATAAAGGATTCAGTCTGTCAAGGGTTACCTATTGCTCTGTAAGCATACGGCTCAAAACAAGCAGGATTTCTAGGGAACTGCAGGTAAAGCAGCTCAGAGTTGAACTGGTAGCAGTTAGAAAGCAATGATGTTGTTAGCTCCTGGTCACCAAATCACACAAAGACACTTGGGAAGGATCAGAAAGATTTTAAACTCTCTTAAATTGTGGATTTTCTGAAAGAAATTCAGAGAAAAAAATCGGAAAAAGATTTCAGAAAAGAAAATCAGTGAAAAAAAAACACCCAACCAAACCCTACACAATGTTCAGCTCCGTGTGGTTGCATTACATTGATAACTGGAGTCTAACTGGTGTTCTGCTGGTAAAGCAGCCCTACAGCTTGACCCTACCAGTACTTTTTGGTTCCTCTTCTTCTGCTTCCCTAAAAGGCCTCGATTTCCTGTTTTCCTCATCAGCCATCATATGCTTGATGCCCCTTGATCTATTCCTCCCTTAGACAGCCTTATCTTTTCTCATGCCTTCTCCGAATCGTGGCTTTGGTCCGCTCTTTTCAATGTGCTCTTCATTCACAGATGCTCTTAGCCCAGTCTTTTCATTTTCCTGCAAGCTGCAGAATAAATGTGTTACCGAAATGTGTGGGTCACATAAATGCCCACATCATCATTTTTGATGCCGAATAGTCCTGGTTTATGTATTGCTCTTATTTGCCATCTGGGCCTTGAAGTCACAGAGCTGCAGTCCTTTACTGAGGATGCCTTACAAGCCTTTTCCTGCAAGCTGAAACCATCTTGTCTATTTCGGAGTGTTCTGGTTTAGCATCCTTGGGTAGATATTCAGTGTGTGAGTGTTTTCTAACGTGATTTTCACCAGAAGCCCTGCCAGTAATCCCATGGGACAAGAAGTTGCTCTGCCTGTAACTGTCAGTCTTTGCTCTCAGGCTTACTGGTAAAATGCTGGTTTGACCATGAAAGATGCTAAACAAACGTTTCTATATTAGCTTGTTTTCCATAGTCAAGTAGCTTGAAATCCCTCACGATTCAGTGAGAGATACTTATGTTTTTTTCCTGAAAATCCACAGAAAACAGCTTGTATTTGTTAACTGTTGATTTCGGTGACTATCAAGTGCAAAAGAGTGGGATGAGTTAGTACTGTGCAGTAACAAAGAAAGGGAGAGGAAAACACGGTGACTGACATCATTGTTCAAGCTTGTACTTTAAGTAATGTGGTAAAGAGATAAGATGGGACTAGTCTGAGGTACCCCCAGGGAGCTGATAACTCAGCTGAGCTGCTGGGACAAATGGAAGGAGGCTTACGAGACTGGGAGGGATTAAAATGAAGACAGATAACATATGGCATCCTGCGGCTATTTCTTCTGCCTCTCGTAGATTAATTTTAGCTGATGATGTGTTTTTTAGAATGATTTAATAATGAACAGAGGGTTATGGCTTAAAGTGCTGGCGAAGGGAGGAATTCAGCAAACGACTGCAACAGAGGTCCCAGGAGCGGAGGGTTGCATCGGCGAATTACTCCTAAAGCAATTTGCTGGCAAACAGAGGAGTGGTAAGTGCATTTCTGACTCAAATCAGAGAACAAGAGGATGTACGCACCAGGACACGTTTGAGTATGGTCAAGGGCTATTGAAATTGTGGGTGCAAGTCCTTGTATGGTTCCCTCAAGAGATGCTCGCAAGATTTATAAAGTGTGTGATTTCTGCGTAGCAATGGATGGTGAATAAAGGAGGCCCTGAAAGGCAGTGAGCTCCAAGAGGATTCGGGCTTACTCCTATTAGAAAGAAGATAGCCGCTCTTTCGCTCTAGCTTTCTCAGCAGCGCTGCAGTGGGATTTGCCTCTCCATCAGCACAGAGCCAACAGGGCTTAAAGTTAACAAAACAAAATCATGGGCACACGCACAGGGTTTGGTGGGACTTGAAGGAGATGAGGCTCTCCCGCTCTTAATGCGGAACACAGATATCTGGGCAGAGGAAACGAAGAAGGCTGCTGTCTCTCTGTGGTCTTCAGAGTGTCTCCTGTACCTCACAGCCCCCTTTGTCTGTCTTTTCTGGTTTATAGTCCTGTCCATTTTCTCTTTTTCCTACTCAAATGCTTGCTGACGTTTCCTATCTTTTCAGCAGTCCTCCTGGATCCTTCCCTCTCTACACTGTTCAATCTTCTGCTTATCTTATATCCTGCCAAACCAATCCTGTTGCACATCCCATCCCCACCTCACACTGCTTGTTTCTGCTCTCCCCTCTCTGCTGCCAGCCAGCACTGAGGCCTGTGTTTCGTGTGCTTTACCTTCCATGGGGGGTCTACTAGGAAATTTAAGTAGAAAGAAGTCAAAACGGATGCTCAGGAAGGAACCGCAATTGTATTTTCTCACACTGGAAGGAAAGAAAAGCATCTTCCTTGCAGAAAGGAGTGACTCTAGAACTTCTTTTCAGCATATAACCCATATTACAGGTGTGTATGTGGCTTCTGGGACCAGTTAGTGGGGACCAGAAACTCATGCCTTTAAAAAAACTGGCTTTAAGTTTCCCATGCTTAAGAAGACGCATCGTGCAAAACTCAAGCAGCTTTTATTCTGCTGGGCATTTGCTTCTCCTACCTTGCTTGTCTTATAGCTCTTTTCACAAAGAAAAGAAATCCCAGCTGGTGCTGTTACAGAAATCAGGGTTTTCCAAAGCTTTTTCCTAAAGCTTTCAGGTGGATGTGTGGACTCCGTGCAAGTGATGCAGGCTTATGCTCAAGGAACTTCCTTTCCTTAGTTAACTTTTGTAGCTTCTTGCAAGTATGTCAGAGATCCCCAACAGACTGTTTACCATAGGCTGAATGCAATCTGACCTTTTGCTATTCTTAAGGGAGAAATATAGATACTACTTATTACACTGGGGCTTTTTTTGTGCTGGGGGGGGGGGGAGAAGGAGGGTAGATGTTCTTTGTTTCCAGTAACAGTTGCTCCTGGCACTCCTGGTAGCTTGTACCATACCTGCAGACAGCCCTTGCATTGACGAGAGCGAGCAAACCTTGTGCCATCCTGTGTCAAGACGTCCTTCTGCTGTCCTGTCGCAGAAAACCCTTTCTCTCTTAATCCAGTATGCATCAGTAGGGAGAGTTTGAAGCGTCAGGGGTGGATGTCTTGGTTTCCCTAACTGTTTTACTGATACCAAAGATCAGCTCTCCACTGATAATGCTGCGGTCTGTAAGCAGAACCACAGAAAAGTTTGGGTTGGAAAGGAGCTTAAAGATCATCCAGTTCCAACTAATTGCTAACCTAATACATGGTCATAGTTAGCTGCTCTGCTTGACCTCAGAACTTAATGGTCCTGGTGGATTCTAGTGTAAATCATGAACTAATTGCTTTATAAAAGGCACAAAATGCTATGGAGGTTTTGACATAGGGGCCTCTGCAGAGCATCCGCTGACGTTTTGGCAGTGTTCAGAAGCTAGCAAGCAGAGCTCTAACAGTAGATTATTTCACCACTGGGCCTTAGACAGCTATGTTCTGTTGTTTGCGTTTCCCCCAAGTATTTCTGAGGGGGCCCAAGTGCCAGGGTCATGGAGACAGGAGGAAACTGCTGCTGCTGCAGGTCGTGCTGCACAATAGAGACTGAGTGCGGTAGCTGGGGTGGGGACGCGCTTGGTACTGCTGGGGTTTTGATGCTTTAACTTGAGCACCTTCCATGTACTCCACGTGCATAATGAAAGAGCAAAGAGAAGGGGAGAAGTTCCTCTTTGTGGCTACGCACAGAAGTGCTGGGATGAGCAACGGTTGGTTACTGCACAGCCTCCCACCCACGTCGCAGGCACAGGCACCTACAGCCAACCCTTCCTATAGGAGTGCTAAAATGTGTGTCCAAACACAGCTGTGAATAGTATTTTTAGCAGGAAGACTGACTATTCTGTGTTGTGTGATTGGAAGGCTATGAAAGGTTCTGGGATGCCTCCGTAAATCCCGAAGGGATGCATTCGGCGCTGCGGAGCATTAAACGCTCCTCATATGTTTTAAGTTTCATAATGCAGTGACAAAAAGTACTGCTCAGACTCAGCAATCCTCATGGAAATATTTAGCTCTGAAATTTGGATCTGCAAATTCAGTCAAAGGGTGATGATTCCCAACGTGGGGTAAAATCGATCTATTGCATGCAGATGCAGAGAGCAATGATTAGGAATCAGGAGAAGTCCTTGCAAGACTCCTGAGCTCTAACTTTTTATTATGTCGATGGTATTGCTTTAACAGAGATGATTTAATAAGTAAAAAATTATCTCTCCTAAGATGGACATTCCTCATATTTTCCTATGCTTTGGACCTTCTCTTCTGTTGCACGTTATTAGCCTAAATCCATCCTTGCCATAATGTCACTGCTGTGAGCAGAGCAATATGAAGGCTGTACATGCATGCCCGTTTGCAGCCACAGCACGTTGAGAAACTCCTCAGGTTAAGTAGGAAAGCCTGGATTGCACAATGTCTGGTGGTTTTCTAGTTGTAATATCATCCTATTTAAACCGACTGCAGGCAGGGACGGGCAAGAAACCTCCTGTTTGGATGATTGTGCTGTTCAAGCATTCCTCGTGACACCAGAGTTTGTTAATTACTCTGTGAGGCTCAGTCTTTGCCTTGGTCTTGTGCTCTAATAGAACATTGTGTATTCCATTATATATTATATACCATTACATATAGTATTTCAGGACTACTCGTGATTTACTTTCATAACCACAGCTCCATTAAGCTATATTATCTTTAAAAAGAACCACAACACGCTGTTGAAGAACGTTGTACTTTTGTTTTGCATGAAACATACTCATGCTTTGTACCATTATCCTGCATTTTAGTAGTTTAAACAGCTTGAAACCAATGATTACTGATATATGTTTGCATACACACCCTCAGGCTCTGGAAGCTGCTCTGAGGTCTCCAAGCAGCTTCCCTTCTCCAGGCTGAACAGCCCCAGTGTTCTCAGCCTGTCTCCATAGGGGAGGTCCCATTCTTGGGAGCAAAGCAGGTGAATTTTAGTCCTAAACCTGCCCTGTGTGCAGCATCAGCTCTTCCCTTCAACCTGTATGGAGCGCAGACCCAGGGGAGGAAGGGATGACTAAATGGTACAGCAAACCTGCCCTTTGCCTAGGGTGGGAGGGAAGCGAGTGCTTTATGTCTGCGACAGGGAGCCAGGGGAGAGGATTGTGTGCAGAGGAGTTGGGGATGTCAGGCCTCGAGGTGGTGCCTGTCACAGGTGAGGCGTTAATGAGCCCCAGCTCTGTCTCACCCTGCTGATTCACACGCGATAATGCGGTACCCAGAACTGCTCTTTGACCGCCACGGACAAACCATGGGCTGGGATGTTTTGCATCCTGCTCTCCATCTCAGAGACTGGATTGTGAGTACAACGAAACTTTGCTTTACAAACCTATTTTGGGTGGCTTTTTAGGGCAACGGGTCAAGAAATAAGATATGAGTATGGTTTGTTTATTCATATAGCATCTGTGCACCCGTATCCACATCCACATGACGTTAGAGAGAAGCATCTCTTGCCTAAGGCTTGATTTGGTCAACTGAAGTGGTTTTATGCTAAGTTTTCTTTTCTGTTGGGGCACTTACTCATCTTACCAGAGCCAGGAAGCATCAGGACAGTGCAGGAGATGATGTTGTCTCTCTTTAGAAATAGCATACTAAAGAAATTTCATAAGAAGCTATACAGAGATGCCTGTTATTAATGATTGAAAACACAGATGAACATGAACTACATGATCTTAAGGTCCTTCCCTAACCATTCTGTGATTCTGTGTGGATATGGAGATGATTATTCAGACAGAAAAAGAAGGTCTACCCTTGCCCAGTGTTGTTTCAAGACATACAGTGCCTTTTCCTGCAGTGGAAGAGACAATTGGGTCGCATAGTTGTATATGACCAAACTGAGAACCTAAGTCCCCTGCAGCTGGAGGAACAGATAAAGCAGAGATCCATCTATAGGTGTAATTCAGTGGTACACCGGGGCAGTAATGAGTAGTATTTAGGATTGCCCTGTTCTGGTGCCACCGTGGTGACCATAGGAGTTGCTTTCCAGTTTGTAAGCTATGAGCAGCTGAGGAGGTACTGTAACTGCGTGCTGACACTTAGCGCATCAGAGACTGTGGATTTTGGAGCTTTTTGTACCCTCCCCTGCAGTGCAGAGACAGCAGTCCTGGAAAGTATGGAGAGCCAAGACATCCGGGCTTCGCTGTATGCTGAATATCAACGTACCGCAACGATAGCCATGAGATAGACAAGAACTGTGCCACATGCAGACAGCCCAGGCAAGGCTCCAGAGGATCAGTGCTGCAGAAGCAGCTGAGGCAGAGCAGCCATTCCAGGGGCTTTTTGTCTTTCCATACTTCCCAGGAACTTGGCTGATATTTCTAAGGTGGGGAAGAGCAGTGATCCTTGTACCGTGGCATGGGAAGCTGCAGTGGTTTCACGGGACTAAGCTACAGCCTTGAGCACTGTTCAGTAGGAAAGGGAAATTAGTTCTTAGTCTCAAACAGAATTTTCTGGAATCACACAGGAAATGAAGAGGTGTTTATTTCATCCTAAAACTTCCAGTTAAAACATCCCAAAACTTCTTGCTTTCAGGGTGAGAAGAGTTAAAGTCTCGATTTTCAAAGGGAGCTCAGTTTGGCTCTCTAAGCTTTCTCCTTGCTCTTTCACCCACACATCATTATGGTTAGAAATAGTTTCATCTCTTTCTCTGCTTGAAGGCCTAGCATGCATTTGTTGGCACAATCAGCTAATTATCTATCCAAGTAATATAAAACAATCATAAAGTTATTTGCAGCCCGCCTCCCTTTGCCACAATTACTATAAAACCAAGGGAACGCAAGGAATGAGGTCTGGCTTCCTCTCTGAACAAAGCAGAGACTTCTAGAACATTCACTTTAACTGCATTCACTGTTCTGGTTGGAAAGGTAGTACGTCAGGAAAAGGTCTCTGAGGCTTTCCTGTGACAGGAATGTAGCCATATAAAACCTGCAATCAGAATTGTCAAATACAACAGCTTTATGATGCCTGTTCATCATCTGGATGGTAAAAGGAAGCTTTCCTAAACGAATGCATTGATCTGGTAGATGAGGGGCAAGGAGGAAGAAGCACAAAAGCAATGCCACAGCTTCACAGAAGAACATAGAGGCGAGTATTTGAAAGACGCAGGCACAATCTGGATGTATGCTGCTGGAGTGTGGGGTCTTGGACCTGTTCAGAACCACAGCTGAGATTACAACAGACTCCTGTAGGTTACCTGTTTGTGGTAGGTTGAATAAAATAGCAAGGATTTCTCTCTCTATGCTGAAATACAGCTATAGCCTCTGTGGAGGTGGCTAAGTGAATATCACAGTGTCAATAAGTGACAGTGTCAATATCAGTGTCAATAAGTGACAGTGTCAATATCAGTGTCAATAAGTGACAGTGTCAATATCAGTGTCAATAAGTGACAGTGTCAATATCAGTGTCAATAACTGATAGGCATCTGTGGGGGTTTTGGGGGGGGTTTTAGGGTATTTTTTTAAGCAAACTTTCCAGGGGCTTAGAGAAGTTGTTATTAAAGCAGCCAGGACCTGAACGCTGCATCAGTGCAAACCTGCCGAAGGGGTTATGCTCCAGTAGGATCAGATCCTGCTGGCCACAGCTCTGGCTGTTTATACAGGTGTGAATCTGCTCTGGCCGTTTATACAGGTGTGAATCTGCTCTGGCCAGCACAGGCATTAATCATCATGTCAGTATAATGAAGTCGCCTTCAACCCTCCAGTGTGCTTGTCGAGGTCCCTACCCGTGATGAATGTGCCATAGCAAAAGCGGTGTGGGAACACTCCTCGCGCACCAAGGTGCCCCTTCCGTGCACGCAGGGCTCTGTGAGCTGGTACCTCCATCACCAGGGGTGCTTTAGAAAGCTGCTCCATGGCTTGCACTGCGTGGCCATGAGGAGCTGGTTGTCACGGACTTGGTGAGGCTCCAAATCTGTTTGTCTAAGCTCTTTGCTATTAGTACGTGAGACCTTGCTCCCTCTGTCGCAGCCCTACTGTGTCGGGTTTGGCAATGCCAGCTGCCGAGGAGCTGTGGTTCAGCTCGAAGCATAGCGCAGCATCTTCAGATGATGAATTAAGTCAGCACCAGCCCTGGAAGGCACCTATGCATCATCTGCTTGGAAAGAAGCCTTAATGCCTGGTGGGAGATTTACATGTTCAAATGGAGTAGTAGCTACTACGGTGATGTATCTGTATAAAAATGCTATGGATCCACAGGAATATTGTGGGGGTTATGAGAAGAATTTATTATTGTGGCAGTCCAGTTTTGCCTTTCTCACTGGAGCTGCAAAACTGAGTTTCAAGTTGAGATACAATCAGCAGCTGAGCTTGTTCTTAGCAACGTGTTATTGCTGCTGGTAATACTGATTATAAAGCATGGCTGGGAGTTTCTGTTCGTCTTTAAAATGCAACAGACAGAGCTGTTGTTCCAAAGCCCATACTGAGGAGTTGGCTCTTGCCACAAACACAAAGGGAATTGACTTGCACTTATGCGGGTCCAGACAGAGGAACTGCTTAACTTATGCTGTGCTTTGGAAGGCTGCTAAGACAAAGAAAAGAAGTTGTTGGGGTTCTTTTAAAGAAATTTCTCTCTTTATCATGGATGACTGACTTATCAGACGGGAGAGGTTTTCCATTGTTACTGCTGTTGTTATTAGGAAAGTAAGCAAGGGCAAGAACACAAGCTATGGGCTTCACCTGGAGCAGACCACTACTTGCTGTGTGTGCTGGGACAGTTTGCAGCTGTGCTGTAGGGAGGAGCAGTGTGGGGCAGCACAGCACAAGCAGTGTGCAGGAATCCCCTTGGGATGCTGTGAGTGAGCTTGAGGCACAGACACCGTGATCACGCACTGCTCAGGTCGGGTCCGAAACCTCCCCACAGGTCCGAGGAGTGGGCCATTTCCCATTTTCATCTGAACTTTGAAGAGCTAACACTGAATAAACCAAGGTGCGTGTTCTGCTCTGTGGTCTCCATAAATACGATGTTTCATTCCCTATTCTGCAGAGAGCTCATTTTGTGCTAACAGAACTTTCTGAAATCAGAAGTTCTGGGCTAAAGAGGATGTTTGGGAGCTGAGGATGAGCCTTGCCAGTGGTCTTATGCATAGGAGCTTTAACACATCCAGGTTTTTAAGGGTCTTCACAAGTTTCCCTCGGGAAGCTGCAGTTTCTATATTGAGGGCTGAGTATGTATTTTAATGAATCGGAAAGTGTGAAAGCAGTATGAAAGGAAGTTGTTAAGTCTTGGAAGGAACAGTCATTCAGAACTGGCTATCAATAGTAAACTGCCTTCGGGAGGCTACAGCTTTGCAAACGTTGAAAGGAAAAAGGACTTGCTGTATATATATGAGACAGTCAAATTTACAAGCAAAGATTTGGCTCAGCAAGAGGCTCCTCAGGTACAGTGGGATGACCTTGATTTCTGACTGCCCAGGCAGTGGTCCTGGGGCTGCCCCAGGGTTCCCTGGATGCATCCGTTCTGAGGACTGGGATGCTACAGATCACATAGGCTATGCAACAATGAGAACAATTCTGATTTAGGAAGTTGTGGGGTTTTTTTTCTCTTCTGGACTTGAATTGCTGGAGGAATTTCTTCCTTGTTTTTCTTTTCCCATCATGGGTGTGCTGTATCGAAATGGTTTTGCTCGCTGGCAGTATAATAGGCCCGAGAGATGAAGAAAGTGGGCATCAGTGTGCCTGAGCATTCACTTGGCCCAAAAGGCTTAAATGCAGCAACAAGAACAAAATCAATATTTAAAGGAGATACACAAGAATCTGTGGTGTGGTGTGGTTTGGCCAGGGAGCCACACAGAAGAAAGCACAAGCATAACTCCCAGGAGCAACTTCTATGAGAGATGGTAGCAGTATTGCAGCATTAAGGTTTTCATTTTTAGGGCAAGTCACATCACAAATACTTTTGTCTGATTTTTACAATAATAGTGTTTCGGGGCCCAGTGTGCAGTATTAAAGGAAAGACAAGACCTGGGTTCAGGTGCCATAGGTAACTCAATGCTACCTGACAAACAGAGGGCTCACAAGCAGTCGGTGTGGTTTACCAACATAAATAAGGTTTAACAAATGTTAACATAAACCAATGAAATCAAAGCTGCTGAAAGCCATTTGCAGGCTGGATCATAGAGAGGTAAAGCTCAACAAACATTACATCCAACAAATAACCTGACCGTCCTCTGCAATGAGCGTGGAGTACTTGACATAACCGGTGGCACATTTTAGGCACCCTTCCTGCGAAGGAAAGACCACCAATATCGCAGAAGATATTATATATATCAGCACATATATATCAATCAGCATGTATATATATATATATATAAGCATATATATACCAGGAAAGACCACTGCTATCACCTGCAAGTTTTCCAAGGCAGACAAAGACTGATTGATGCCAACAGTGTGATTTGTGTTCAGAATTCTGACATATAACAGCACCTTGGCTATTACCAGGCTCTAAACCAAACAGGAGAAGTGTCCATTCAAACCTCCTTGCTGAGCTCTTTGGTCAGTTCTACCAAATACTGTTTGGTAGAACAATTCCTATGGTTGAAAATGAATTAGGAATTCATCTTGCTGGAAATCCTGGTGCACTTCTTTAAAGTTAGCTCTGATTTGCCAGCCTACCTTCCTTTCGAGTCCTTATGCTTGTCTAGATAGCAAAGTGCAGAGTTGGTTCAACCAGCTCATGTGCAAAGCAGCCCAACCTCGTGCTGGGCTTCCCAGCACAGCTAGTAGTTTATATCAGGCAGCACTCTTGTGGCTTTACAGCTGAAATAAATCTGTGTAAATCAGAGGAGAACTGGGGCCTGTAATGGTTTATGGTCAAATGTTCTGCCTTGAGATGGTGGCTCTGCTCTTTTTCTCCCCCAGAGCTGTGAGGCTTTAGATCAACCTGTGTATTGGTTTAGACCAACTCAAACCAGGTGAATTGCGCTTGGCAATTCAGGCAGAGGGAGCTTGGCAAAATGCTACCAGTGAAATCTTGGCTCTCACTGGAAGGTGGCAGCAATTCTGCCATTAACTTCAGCTGAGACAGGCTTGTTCATTTGCTTGTCAGCCCTGGTGGAGTCTACTTAATCCCCTCTTGGGTTCTACATCTGGAAAAGAATAAGGTCAATTCAGAACAAAGAAAATATTGCTGAATTCTGTGTTTTCCATATTGCTGTTTATGGTTAAATTGTCCTTCCTGGGCTTTTTGTGTCGTAAAGCAAAGTTTCAGCACTATTACAAATTCTGTATAAATAACCTTTAACAAAAGTGATATTTCACTGAGGAGACCTGGAAAATGTGTTTCATGTGCCAATATCATTTCCAGGTTCCTGTGCAGTCAGCATTTCCTACAACTCCATCTGCCACTTCCTATTTAGGACTTCATTTTCAGTTTCCACTGCTTTCAAGTGAAATTAGCTTGATCTGCCAGGGAAACAAACCTCCCTGAAACTAAACCCAGAATTATTAGTAATATCTTCATTTAAAAGGCCAGTTTCTGTCCCTTACAATCCTGTATGTTACAGCTAGGACAGACGTGGGTCTTCTGCTGCCATAAAAGAACAAACTGGGGAGGAAATCCTGTGTGTGATAGGAGAATGTATAGTTTGCAAGGAACAGTCCTGAGCCTTAAAACCCAGCAGTTTGCTATACTCAAAAACATTCGGAGACTACACTGATTTAGTCCAAATGTCCTTTCCTACCACACAGGGCGTGGGTTTACAGCTAGACACTGGTTTTGATGGCTGTACCTGCTGACTTTTGCTCCTTGTCGGTGGTATTGTCTTAGGTGTGAATATTGCCCTCAGGTTTTTTTCTGGTCATTGTACCATTCAGCTTGTGGTTGGTGAGAATATGTGCCCCATGGTGACTGCAGATACTCTTCTCACATGCTGCTCTTTGTGGATGCTCTATCTGAAGCCTTCACATCACCGTTATCACATGATGCCTTAGTCCTCAGGGCCCTGGGGAATGTCTGCCTACACCCAGAACGGTATGAATAATGTCATAACTGTATAATGAGATGAATTATTACTCTGTGTGCGTGAGCCACTATAGTAGCAGCTGAGAACCTCAGCAATTGACTGGTGTTCCGTTGCATTTGGTGTTGGAAAAACGCTACAGAATTACCTTCTAGCTTGAATCTAGTTTCCAGTTTCTTTTCTAGCACCTTTATTCTCTGGAATCCGACACGGTTTATACAAAACACTAACTACTAAAATAAAAAACCAGGGTGTATGCTTGTGGTCAAAGATTCTTCAGTCATAAAACAGTCGGGTTTTGTGTGAGCTTGAGCAAAGTTCAATTGATGCAAGTAGGAAAGTTCATGCGAATCCCTTGGGATTGATACGAGGTACACAGATCTCGTTCTTAAACAAACCAGGTGTCAGGCATGGAATATTTTCTGTCTATGTAAACTACTGACTCTTTGCGCCTTTTAGTACAATTAAGTGATGTTTCCTAAGAAGTGAGAGTCAGAAGAACTTGCAACTCCAGAGACAAGAGTTTCTCCTTCCTTTCAGACGCACGTTATTTGAAACACGGATTTGTTTCAGAGTTTGGATCTTCTGATTTCTTTTTCAAATGACCAGGTTTAAACCATGCGTGCCTAGAGAAGGGCAGAACGCAAAGCGTGACTACATTTACAACCCATTAGAGATGATGGATTGCCACAAAGCATAGCTGTGATAGAAGTAGCCAGGTTTAACCTCAGCCTTTCGGTGCTGCAGCAAACAAGTGAAAAAGCATTACAATCGGTTTTGCTTCTTTTTAATGAAAATCTACTTTTTTGCTGCAAGCAATCTTGCAAAAGCAAAAGATTACTTTTTTTTTCTGGAGAAATCTGAAATCCGTGGTGGTTTAAGGTTACGTTACTGAAACGTAAGTACACTCACCAGGGCCAAAAGCGTTGGCTATGCAGTTACCCAGCAAATGAAACGTGGTTTTACTTACAGAAACTACCAGAGTAAGCAGAATTCATAGAAGTAATAAAGCCAATATTCCTGTACCATCTAGGGTCTTTATGTGAACTAAAATCTCTTGCCGGAGTAAAACGGCACCTCGGTCATCCTCACTCAGAATGCAGGCCAGATTTATTGATTTCAAAGAGTCACCATGAAATTCAGTGGAGGTTGAGTTCATTGCAAAGTGTTGCCCAGCTAGTAGGCGAAGTTGGTAGTACAGAAGTGACTTCCTAACGGAGTGGATTCTTACCCCAGCTCCTGTGAGATGGAGAACGCTACGAGGCTATTGGTCTGTTTGAGATGATGCTCGGTGAGCTCCACTTACACGGTTCCGCTTACTTGGAAAAGTGGATTGACTTTCTAGCAGCCTAGGGAGAGTAAATACAGATTTTGGTAATTAGAGGGCCCAAGGAGGGGAAGGGCTGGAGTTAATTCCAATTCCAACGTGCGCTTAACAAAGCTCCTACATAGAAGCTGGAGCAGTGACAGGGAGACAGGGCCCTACAGAAGGAAAACTCCCTCAACTTTAAATCATGCTCAAGATCACTGCCTGTCCAAAGGCACATTTACATGTTGAACTCTTTCCAAAGAAGAGACCGAGAGCTGCAGTAAACCTGTTACAGGTGTGGCTGATACCTGAAGGGAGAAATCAAGACGGGAAGAAAGAGATGGCAAAGATGAAGGAACACAGATGAAGAGGCAGGGAGCTGCAGGAGATGCTGGCAATGAAGACAGCCTATAAAAGCAGTCTACTCTGTTCCTCTTCAGTGCAGGGCCCAGCCCAACAGATGTCCTATGAGCGTGCCCATCAGATCAGGATTCGCAGAAGAGCCAGAGCAATAACAAGTCCATAGTTCTCAGCAGGGCTTAAGATTGAGCTGCAAGTTCTGTTGCCCTGGCTTGTCACATTGTAGGATGTCCAGAGGCAAACCTTAACCCCTCTCTACTCTTCAAATGCCACAGGAGGAGAAGCATGGGGCTTGAGGAATGCGATTTTACTCTTTGGTGCTTGACTTAGCAGTTAACCTTATTCTGATTGTGGATTTGGCAGGCAAGTTGTCTTTCTAACATGCTCCCCTCAGTTCTAAAACAAAAGAGCCCAGAAGCCAGAAAGACCTTGCTCTGCTGTCAAGTATAACCTCACCTCTCAGGCATTTGAAAGTCTGAAGGGCTTGGAGAGAAAAAGAAGAAGGGTGTCTGACCTTCATGGAAACATGCATTTCCTCCCCGAGCTCTTTGTCTGCTTTGGGAAGAAGTATACAGAAAAAAGGACAAATATGTTGCAATTAATCATGTGGAACTAATTCTGCAGGAGGGGCTGGGAGACAACTTCAGGAACCCAGGAAAAGGCTAGATCCTGCTGCTGCAAAATGCTGATGGATGAGAACCTGGATGACAAGCAAACACCCTGTGACCCAGGGGGAACTGAGCTGTTGCCAAGGCCACGGGCTGGTTACACGGGGCAGATCAGACACCAACTGGAAGCAAAAATTGAGGACTTGTGCAGTCAGTAACATAAGGTGTGGTGAAGCTACCCCTGCAAAGTGTGGGTCACAAATCGTGACCTGCCTTCTGTGGCTGTTAGACACCGCTTCGCCCTCTTGCAGGAAAGAAATCGGCTTCTGGGTAACAAAAGTGCTCATATTTAACTGCATTTGTATGCTGTGGCCATCACCAGAGAAATGGCAAGAGAACTGGAGGTTGTTCAGTGCTCAGCAGCTATAGGAGCACTCTGGGGGCTGCGCGTTCAGCCAGCCAAGCACTGCAACTTCGGGACGGTTTGCTTGCAGACGTCGGATGCCCTTGTGAAAAGCGTAGGAATGTAATCCATGATTTATGAGATGGAACTTTAAAGAGTGAGATCGTCCAAAAAAGACTGCTAGCAGCAAGGTCTGTGCAATTCTGGGTCGTTTAGCTGCTCAGTACTGCCTTTTCTTCTCGCTAGGGGTATAATCTGCATTTTGGTTCAACTAGCCAAGTATTTTGTGGAACACAAGAGCTTCTTGGGAAGCAGGATTGTGGGTTTAGTTGAGATGACCTTCTTCCTGAGGAAAAAAAAGAAAACACATCCCAGAAAGTCCTGCTTACCTTCTCTATTAATAAGTTGATTAATGTGGCAGGATAAATTAATGAAGAAGGGATAACTGAATTAATCACACTCACTGTAACAGCAGACCGCTAAGAGCTCATATATTAGCCTAAGAACTTCCCCTCATGTTACAGGCTAATATAAACAGCCTTAGTGAGAAAACACTTTGCCCAGAAGATTTTCAGGGCTTCTGTTGTTTTCTGGATACTTCAGATGCCTATGGGACTCCACAGCCCAAGCCATTGGCCATTCAAGCTGAGGGTTTAGTGAACTCTCAGCGTTTCATTAGCAACCTTAAAGACGAACTTGCTTAAATATGGATTTAGGTGTATATTTCAACAAGGTATAGAGTTTCTCTTGCAGATAACTTGACGTACTGCAGCCTTTGCATCTGCAGGCAAAGAACTTCTCATCTCACTGGCAAGTGCACCTGGGCCCGTTCGTGTCTGTTTATTTCCTCTATTTCTGCTGCAATGGGTTCTTTTGAACATGAACATTTCCTTGGGGTTTAATTCAGCATTCAGTTGCATTCCTCCGTCCTGGCATTAATCATCAGAAACAGTACCAGGACATTCTTTTCTTGTGTTTCAGCAGTGTTTTGCTGCTGTCATAATGATTTCAAGACTGAAGGAGGTGCCTTAACAGGCATCAGTTACTTCATGGTCCTGCTGAAAGGAAATGAAAAGGATGTCTCGTGACAGTATAAATTCATCCCTTATTTCTTTCAGCACCAACCACTCATTCTTGCAGGAGAGTTGAAATTAGGGAGCACATAGCGAAGAAAATAAAATCGGAACAAAACACACAAGGCTGCATTTTGGCGATGCTTCAGCACTGGTCTTGTGAAGAAAGGGCATCTGCCCAAGAACGGGGTTAAACTGGAGGGTTGAAGTGGGAAGGTGGCGTCTGTGGATGCATGAAACTGGTGCCTAAAGATGAAAATGTATGAGGTTGTTGAGCTAGAATTTGTGATCAGCAGTTTTGGCCAACGCAGAGAAAGTAGCAGGGTCTGTACCCTGTTACAGTGCATTGTTAGCCTGGGTCTGTGTTACTGGTGCATTTCACACACTGATAAGTTAAAGCCACTTTAAGAGCTGCTTTCTGAATGTGCACCAGGAGAGCCATTGTAATTAATCACTGCTGTGGTTCTGGGGTCTGGTTTCATCCTGCCATTCTAATAGTGTATTGGGATACTGATTGGAAAACTCCAAAAGCCCTTTACTAAACTGAAAACTGAGTAAAACTGCTGTTGGGGGGGGGGGGGGTAAGGCAATCAGCATGAAAGTACCAACATGCTCTAGTGCAGCTCTGCAGTTAAAGCTGTTGGTCAGGTGAATGGGCATTCACTGCCCTTACTTGCGACCTCCAAATGTGAACGGTTCCCAGGTGTCTTGAACCTGAAGAGGTGGGGCAGTTGGACTGCTTTATTTGCCATGGGGTTATGTAGTATCTTTGCTGCAAGCAGCGTATTCGCTCTTTGTTGTTGTTGTTTCTGGATATTGAGTTTAGTTTACGTTCAACACAATTGCAGTTTATTGATCTCTCTCCCCTCCCTCAGATGAAGCCCCGCTCAATAATAAGGTCCTCAGACTCAGATGCTCTTCTTTGGCTCCAGACATGAAGACTGTGTGTCTTCAGTCTAGAAAGCAGTCTTATTGTCCAAGATGCTGTCTTGGGAATCGTTCAAGCAGCTCAGTATCTATGCCACAGCCATGCTTTGTTCATAGTATTTATTTAATATTTCAATTCAGGCGCTTCCACTACCCTTGCAAAGATTTCCTATTTTCTGTTAAGTGTCACCAACGTTGATGGCTTTAATCATAGAATCCCAGACTGCTTTGTGTTGGAAAGGACCTTAAGATCACTCAGTTCCAACCCCCTGCCACAGCAGCAGTTCCAGCCTCTCCACGCAGCTTCTCTTCTCCAGGCTGAACAGCCCCAGTGTTCTCAGCCTGTCTCCATAGTGGAGGTGCTGCAGCCCCTGAGCATCCTCGTGGCCTCTTCTGGGCTTGCTCCAGCAGCTCCGTGTCCTTCTGAGGGCACCAGCACTGCACACAGTGCTGCAAGTGGGGTCTCACCAGAGCAGAGCAGAGGGGCAGGATCACCTTACCATACTCAAGTGCACGGGGTTTTTTTTGCCATCCCTGTGCTACAATTGCATCAAGGCTGGGACACATCAATTTCCCCTAAGGATTCATCACAACAATGCTCACGTGTGCACCAGAACGTCATAAATGTGAGAACTGGTACTGAATCTATCGAGATATGCATATGTGCAAAAGCTACGTGCCTTCATATCTCTGCTTGTCACTCAGATAGAGATATAAGCCCTACCTGGCAGTACTCAGGTATAACACTAAGATGTTTGACCCTTCATCGTCGGGGAAACTGAAATGCAGTGTTTCTCATTCAGGACTCATTAGCTGGCCTCTGCTTTAAATCCTGTGGTTCCTGTTGACAAAAGACTTTGAAAAACTTCAAATGTCTTTAACTACTTTTATAGAAGATGGCTTGAATGTGGGTTCAGGTAGCGCCAGACTGCAAGTCACTAACGTCTTAACCAGGATTCGTGGAGCAGGAATACCACTCGTACTGAAATCGTTTCCTTGTGATTGAACTTGACAGTTGACCATAAGACAAAAAAGCCCCATCCCTGTGAAGGCCCTGGAGGGGCAGAACTAGCCTTTCAAAACTTGCTGTTCTCTGAAGCCTCTCTGCTGGGTTGCACATCTCTGTATTAAGGTGAAGTGACAGGCACCGTTGTAAGCGCAGGTCCTGGGGCAGCGTTTCCAGGAGATAGGGTTTTGCCCTGTTAAATGTGCTTTTTCTGACACATGACATTTGAAAAGCTATTTCTGGCTGATTCAGCAAGAGAACCATGAGCTTGTAGAGCTTTTGGATGCACTTTATAATGCATCCTCTTGAATCCTTTTAATATTTCAAAGCCAGGATGTTATAAAACAGAAACGTGCTTTGCAATCAACTTGTTGAGCTGGTATCTGATTTGTTTTCAATGCACATGGCAGGGAGTTGGAACTGGATGATCTTAAGGTCCTTTCCAACCCAAACCATTCTATGATGCAAAGATGTCTGGTGGTTTTTGTTCTTTGATTTTCAGTCCTTAAAATCCTCTTCTTCAACCTGAATGAGCTGACTGTGGCTGAGCAGCCGAGTTTGGATTCCCAACCCTGAACATGCTGTTGTACGGCCAATCTGTCTTCGTCTCCCTGCTTCTCTGTGGAGTTTTTCTTATGGGGTTTTGCAGCTGCCTTACTGTATCAGCTTTTGGAGCATTCAGTTCTTCACGTTGCACCCTTGTGCACGCTGGCAAAGGGAATGGCGTTCAAGCTGAGCTTCTTTCCCCTTAGAAGACACACCAGCCACTGTGAGCTCAAAACCACCCAAGTGGTTTCTTGATATCAGTTTGTCCTGTGACACACAATGACAAACGTTTCCCACAGCCTTGCTTTAACTGGCACTCTAACAGCTAGACTTAATGTTGTCAACAGCCATCCATCACAGCACAGCAGGGAGCGTTCAACCTCCAGCAAAACTAACATGCAAAAAGCAAGCACGGCCCAGCCTTAAAGTGCATTCCCAAACCTTTGTTTTTCATAATGAATCCTTATGTTTCCTTTAAATTACACTTCACCTTTCCAAACTCATCTTCCTACTGAATTCAGTCCAAACCCTGTGTAACCGAATAGAGATACATCTTGTTATATACATATATACACACACATTCATATACGCTCATCTTCCCTGTACCCAAGGTGATTTTTAATATGCCCTCAAATTAAAGTGCATAAATGGCCAGGTCTGGTTCTGAGCACCAGCTGGTATACATGAGAAAGGCCTCTCGTAGCATGATGTTTAAGAGCTTTTGCTGGACCAGAACTCCAGCTGGCAGAGCCTGAAGCAGGACTGGTATGAAATGACACAATTGCACGTAGGTCATAGGAGCTGAATTTAAAGCTGAAGGATGCACAGCTTTGTTTCAGGTGTATCTGAAAAGCCTGTGAGGGCTCTTCATGCTGAGGGAGGGGCCATAACGTAGCTGGATAGTTTGTACAGCATCAGGATCTAACCTAAGTGATTTTGAGAGAGATTTGTTAGCATTACGGTCTGGCTCTGTATGTAAGGTTTCTAGAGAGTATAGGCTGTGGGTGTAAGAAATGGCTCAAATGGCTGTGAGCAAGCCTGTTCCCACGCTGAGAGGGTGCTATGCGAGACGCTGGCTTTCCATGTTCATGCTTGCACAGAGGATTGACTTGAAATCTCAGCACCTGTGATCTCTATAACGTTCAGTCTCTTTGTGCAGCTGCTCCTCTGAGAGCGTCACAGGCAGTAACTGATTCCTTCAGCAGCCCTTCCACATCCTATTATGAACGCTGGTGAATTCAAAGCTCCATTTCGGCAGCATACAGCTTCTTCCTCTCCGTTTGGATGGTGCTCCTCAGGTACCTGTGTTTTGCTGCAGGAGCCCTGCTTTTCAAAATGGCTAGAACACATACAAACACTGGCAAAAAGGAAAGAAACATCTGTGCTCCTCTCTCCTTTCCCCAAAGGCTAATAGTCTATTTCTTTCCAGGAAAGCTTGATGGAGACGATAGCCTAAAAGAGGACCAGGAGGGGAAGAGCATGGAGGAAGTTCAGTGGGTACCTTGTCTTTATTCTTTGTCTGAAGGGAAAATGTCATGTTTGAAGCACAGTGATGATAGAGTTTAACTGTGCTCGCAGAATTAATATCATGTTATTGTTTCTGAGGGACTAGGAAGGTACAAAGAAAAATGCTCTTAGTTTATCTTCCCTCCTGTTATCTTGTTGTGAGAGAACGCTTCATTAATTCACCTACAAAATAACATTTAAAACAGCACTGTTGCGGCCTGTTGGAATTAGAAAGTCAACTCATGGAATCATAGAATCCCAGACTGGTTTGTGCTGGAAAGGACCCTAGGATCACCCAGTTCCAGTGGGAATGGGGTATAAAGACGGACTGCACAAAAGAGTAGATGTGCCACGGAGATACCAAATCAGAACATAAACGACAGATTTAGAATGGTGGGGGAGCAGCAGAATTTAAATAATAAACAGAAATAGAAAGCAGAAGCCTGGATGAAGATGGATGGCAAAGGAATGGGGTTTTTCCCTTCTTACTGCTGACATGTGACTGTGGGCAGAAGGGAATACAGCAGCAGAATGGAACAGGATATAGGAACAAAACCTGCCATTCGTCTTCTCCTCCCCTCTAAGAGGGGTGGTGAATCCCGCTGAGTTTCTCAGGTGTCTCTGTACGGTGGATTCCCTCCCCTTTTGCACTTAATCTAATACTGTACCGGGGCAGTTGTGACTCATGGGCTCTTTCCTCAGTTTTGAGAGATCTCGGATCTCCTCCTGATGAGCTCATGCAGCTGCCTTTCAAGCATTCAAGTTAATTAATTTAACTTAAGCTTTGATTCTTGCCAAAAGACAGTGCTTTATAAATTCTCATTATGGGGCTTATCTGAAATATTGGTCTGAATGATCACATTTTATCATCTTCCCATAATATTTTACCGCTTGTGAAATGAAAATCAGCTTAAATGCAGTTGACTGTTGTCTGCCCAGAGATAATGAATGTCCCTGACATAAATGCAAATACATTAGCAGCCTGTCTAATGGGCTTCAGACTCCCATCTAGAAATCTAATTACTTGCCATGTGCTGGCATACTTCACATTCTCCGTTGTTGATCAAGCCATCATTTTTTTACATCGTCGCAGACAGAAGTGTCAGCGCTAGGATGTTTACCGAGGGAATTCCAGCTATGCTGATTAAATCAAAGCAAACTGTATGTCCTTCATGACCCTCTTAGTTTTAAGTGATCCTAGCACTTTACACCCATCTGTGAGTGAACAGTCAATCCCCTTCTCATTACCATTAAACTGAAAAGCTTCAGCTAAAGAGCAAACAGTTAAAACCTCCGCACTTGAAAGCTTGCTGCTCATGCTCGCTTCCTTTGCCTGCTCCCCTCTGGTAGCTCAGCGGTGAGGGCCGTTTCAGTCAGGTCACCTCACTGCCCTGGATCGTAGTTTCCTCCTCTTTCTTAGGCTGCATGTTTCCAGAGGCAGGGGTTATTGTTTTAGACCTATAGCATCTAGCAGGGTAACTCCGTGATAGAGAGCATGAACAGAACTCTTTAATAGATTCCTGCCCTTCCTTCGAAGTAGTGTTATTTCTAACGAGGTTACTAACTGCAGGACTTGTAATCATTTTCAACAGGTTGTTTCTAAACGGATTTGCCCATTTACGGTCCATTATTGCCAGTAATGGCGTTGCATGGGCATAAAATGGGTTTAATGGAGCAGCAGCAGCAGGCTGTGAAATGCTCATCAGACCTGCTGCAATTTACCTAGTGCAAGAGCCCTGTGTGCCATCATGAAATGTGCATGCTTTGCTTTGCACGTTCTGGGTACGTCTTGATAGCAGCAAAGGAAAGGGAGTAGCGATGTACTGCTGGTAGCAATGTCCTCAGGACACGTTTCCTGCATTTCTTTTGCCCACAGGAACAAAATGCTTTTGTAAAAACAACAGAATAACCCCCTTTGCATCAGAGCTTCCCATCTCCCGAATTCAGCAACCTTTTGCACTTCAGGAAGACCTGAGAAAGCTGCCATCATCTCTGGAATCAACCATCCGTGTGTTCAAGCCATGTAGCTGGCCAGCACTGAGGAGTACTTGGTTCAACTCATTTGCAGCCCAGAAGCGTGAACAGAGGGGTAGGTGGAAGCACCTGAGCACGGGTGAGTAAAGACAGCTACGTCCTCTCCATGCTGGCTGGGTGCAAACGACACAACCCAGGTGGCTGCAGCAGGGAAGTTGTGTCCAGTTAACCAGATCCTTGAGTTTAATCCACCCCCCCGTGTCGCAAGTTAAAGGAATTGCATTCAGAGAGCATTATGGCAACTTGGTGTCGGGAACTGGCTATGTGAAAAGTGATGCCAAGTCATTATCTCTGGATCTTACAAAACCAGAAAGACCTATTTCTCTAATGGATTTACCTTATTCAGACAATAGCAGTTAAAGACCCTGTCAGCTTTCTCAAATCAGCAGGAAAAAAGGGACTGTGGAGAAGTCTTTTTCATTTGAGTATATTCTGACGTCGTTTCTTGGTCAGTAATTTTGGTGCCCTTAGTTCCCGCAGAGACAAACTCTTACAGGTTATGCTGGCGCTGTATGCATTTCTCTCATGTTATCTAACAGGGTTTTTCGTACACAGGGTGTTCAGTCTTGGCTGAAAGTGTCAACAGCACCCCATAAATGAGGCTGTAAGCCGGCTTGGATGCAGAATGGGAGCTGGCTCTGATTGCATCAGCATCAGTTCAGAGATGCATTTTCCTCTTTGCTGCCAGTTCAGAGAAAATGTAGCTCCTAATAGAGAAAAATGTTCTGCTTTTCAAAGTGCCCCTGTGCCCCATGTGCAGGGTGTTCAGCAGCGCTGGTGTCACAAACACCTCTGGTTGCTAAGCTAAGCATCTTAAAAGTGAAGTCTGCCCATGAGTAAACCAGCCTGACAAGTAAGTACTCACAGTACTGTACCCTATCTTGACACTTCTTTCTTGGAATACTATAAGTGATTTCTGCTCCTTTCTCCTCTTGTTGCTGGTTTTAAGCTGTCATTCCCAGAATCCTTCACTGTCAAACAAATGGTCAGGCAACTTGTATGACTGTATGGATAAGCAGGGTCTCCTTCGGTTGAGCCTGCAGATGGGTGTATTGTACCTGGCTGAATTTCCAGACACCCTTATAGACAGCGTTTCCTTGTCAGTGCATTTTTCACCTGCGCCTACGAGGCTTGTCTGTAATTCACAGGGAGAAGGGCAGGCACCAGAAGTCATTCACCCCCGATAAAGCACTGAACGATAGAATGCGTTTATAAAGAAAAAGCTTACAGGAAACACTGAAGTGTAAGCAGAGGGTAAAGTTGTAATCACAAGGTATGGAGGCAATTGTAGGAGAGCACCTAGAGACCACAGCCCTCAGTCCTCTGCCTCTTTCTCAAGGAAAGCATTCCTAGAAGACCTAAGGGCCGTTTGTGTTTCCATCACTGCCTTATGAGATTGTGGACGAAACACTTCATCTTCTCTTGCTTTGCAACTCTGAAATAGTACTTGCCTCTCTTTATGAGGTGCTTAGAGTTTCTAGGGAGATGAGGCTGTGTCTAAATCACCTCTTTATGTCTTCTCACCCTTGCTGGTCATATATAACTTAGACGCAAGTTTTACGAGGAGGTTCTCTTTCTGTTCTCGAGGTACTGGGCAATAGGAATGTTTGCCTAAACTCTTGTTTCTCCTGCAGGATGCATTTTCAGTTGTAGACAGCTTTCCAGGGGTTTGTCTCATAAGAATATCAGGTGTTAAAAAGGGCAAGACTGCAGCTACAGTCATGAAGAACAGCAAGAAAGCCTTCAGCTGGATCCCTAATCAGCTCACATCTGACAGCTCTGTCCTGCGGTCTGCTGTCTTCCCAGGGCATCAAAAGCCAAGCAAATTTTGTACCAACTTTAAATAGCAGCTAGGTCTATTTTAAGAGTCACACATGCAGTTTTGTAGCATCAGAAGGAGGGTGTATTTCGGCTTGATTTG
The DNA here is from genome assembly GCF_033815535.1 of Pezoporus flaviventris. Lineage (NCBI taxonomy): Eukaryota > Metazoa > Chordata > Aves > Psittaciformes > Psittacidae > Pezoporus > Pezoporus flaviventris. Next base: position 686,791 of record NW_026892680.1, on the reverse strand, counting down.
GTGCCTGTAATTCCACTGAGAAAGATAATGTGCAGTCTGAGTTGTCACTATGAGTATCTGAGTTTTGTGGTGCTGTTAAACAGCTCAGTAAAGAGTCCAGAGGAAGAAATCACATCCAGAAAAGAAATGGCTGACTGCAGAGAAAGACTGTGCTCGCAGGGGAGACATGAGAAAGAAGGAAGGGTTGTGATGAATGCTATGCACAATTCTATGCACAGCTCAAAGGAAGCCATAAAAGGAAGGCAGGCTATCGTTGAGAATCCTATGTAAGTAAAATCTGTCTCATTATGGTAAGGAACAGTCTAACTGGGAAAACAACGAAGTACACTGTCTAGGAAGAAATGTTCAGCCCTTGTCTAGCACTGTCCTGATACGCGGATAGGCTCCACAACTCGTTAGTTGTAAAGTAGGTGTGCTTTTATTCAGCACTGAGGCGCATGGGGATTGCTCCTCCAAAAGCATGCGCACCTTTCCCTTGCCACTCAGTTTGTTTATATTACATATAATGATTACCCAAACATGAGATTGCTTCACGCCTAATACAGATGCAAAACCTATTCCCGCCTAGGATTATAATTAGTTTTCTGGCATTCGTCCCATTGGTGCGCCTGCACAGTGCTTCCTGGTGGTGGTCGTTGGGGGCCGTGAGGATGAAGGCCTGTAGTTCCTCTTCATCACCGTGAGTAACCTCTTGCTTTCACGCAGACTCAATAGGGTTTCGGCTCCTATCCAAACCTCAGGCTCGGTACAAGCTGGTTTTATGTATCTTAAAGCAGACAGCGACTGCTTAAGCAAGCAGGCACAATGTTAACCCTTTATTTCCCGGTATCAGTCTGACTTAGATGGTGTCTGGAGGAAAGGCCTGGTGGAAGACTGTCGCCCAGAAAGTTCGAGGAAGATAGTCTGCTCAAAGCTTGTTCCCCTATTTATTCATCCAGTTTAAAATGTGCTTTTTAAAAGCATGTTTTTCTTCTCTCCCCTACAAACCGTGTTACATGCAGTAGGTATGCTTACAAGCGGGCCAGGCAGAAAGGGAGGGATCAAGGCTTCCTGGCAGGAGGATTTTCCAGAGGGTGACTCCAAAGCACAGCACAGGGAAAAGGCACAGAAAGCAAACACCAAGCTGGCAGCAGGGGAGCTCCCTGCAGCACAATGCTGAGGCTTACTCCTGCCCCTAGCAGCACTTGCTCTCCTACATCCCTGGTGGGGAGCACCCGAGACCAACAAAAACACACACAGGGTCTTTTTACAGACCCTGAGGTCCCACTCCCAGAATTCGTATGGAAGTTGTTAATAAGACATTACAATAGCTCAGTCCCTATATCAAAACAAACAGGAAAGCTCCAAGTGGGTACTTCCGAGCTCTTTCCTTTCCATGCTACACTTTTGGATAAACGATGGACCAGAGGAGAATGTTAAGCTCACAAAGTGGTTTCCCTCCCCCTGTAATTGACAGTGAAACTCTTTGTTTTGCTTTTCTGCTGTTTGTGACTCTGCAGTAACCTGCACAGTGAAAGAAGCTGCATTCCTGTGGCTGTTCTTGTGAGGGGCCCTTCATGACCTTGTTATAGTCCCAGGCTGGGGACCAGCATGTGGAGGAAAACACTAACCAGTGGTCCTTTCCAACCCAAACCATTCTGTGGTTCTATGAAAGGGAAGGGGTTTTGTACCTTTAAATGTAATCCTTGTCTAATTTAGTGTCTGATAAGAAAAAGGAAGAAAAAACCTGGTTTTCTCACAATTTGCAATGCTGGGATGAACTGTAGAAGGCTACGCAAGGTTAATAGTTTAAAGCTGTGAGGACACATAATCATCTGTCAATTAATCCCAGCATCCAACAGCTGTCAGCTGAAAAACAGTTCATGCAACTAAGCAAAAGCACAAATGCGAAGAGTTAGCTTAATGGCATCCTATCAGGCTCATGGGCAGCCCACCATGGGTTTTGCCTTCGGGGCCTACTTCATCATTGTTTTTTCAGACATTAAGATGAAAAGAAGACAGTTGTTACTCAAACAGAATTGTTCCCTGCCTGAGCTACGCACTCAGCATCCCAGCAGGTTATTTGCATGAGTTCAGTATATTAAGTGAAATTGATGGAGTTGCATTCAGCAGTGCTCATTTGCTCTTGTGGCCTGGGGTTGCTCATCTGCTGAGGTATGTTAAATCTCTGAATCTCGGGTCTACCCAGGGGAAAACAGAGGTGCAGCCCATCTGCTTCCCTCCATCGCCCAATGTATGGGGGAATCAAACACACAGGATGGCTGTGGAAGAGCAGTTCTGGGATGTTCCATAAGATGCAGGTTCATTATTCTGCAGAGCCACCTAGCCTTGCTTCCAAATAGAAAAAGAAGGATGACTGCCTTGCCCCACAGGGCCAGGAGTGGTGGATGAATGATTCTGTTCGAGCTGCTATTAATCTCTCACTGTGTTTTCTCTGCTAATTCCACGAAACCAGGAAGGACAGCCTGGGTTCGTGATCAGCAATCACAGTGCTGCTCATAAACCCACCATGGACAGGAACAGTCTTGTACAAAAGCATTATTCTTTGTTCTTTAGTTACATTAAAAAAAAAGGGGGGGAGAGGGGATATTTGCCTGGTTTAGTTTCCCTCAGCTCAAACTGCGTGTGATGGTCTTTCCTGGTTCCTCTCGGGTTTGCTGGATTTTACCAGGAATTGCATGCAGTTGAAATCACCGCATCCTACTGTGAGCTCTACAAGGATTTTTCAACATGGAGAACATTATGGGAGCCGTCTTTGTAATTTTAAAGAACAAATTGTGCTGGTAGAAAGACGCAAAGGTTCTTTTGTAGATGACAAGAGCAACATCATCTTGTTTGTATGGAAGCTTTATTGGCTTTAACACTCTTCAGAAGAATGCGAGAACCTATCAAATGATGAAATGAAGGCAAGAGTTTAAGGTCTAGCCTTAGATGCAATGGCTATCTATGTGAACACTTCATGCACAAAAACCCAAAAGCAAACAACTTCAGAAGAACAAAGCAAACCAAGCCCCCATGGCTTCTTCCAGGATGGAGCTTCCCTTATCTTTTGAGTGGTCACAATTTCTTAGTGGTGACTATGGTGCCTTTTAACAAGTTCCTAACTGGAAACCGGTTGGGTGTGTGTGATACTGTGTAGTTCACGGCTCATCTTATTCATAAAATTCAACACCAAGAGGACAAAGATAGTTTTACATACCTTTTTGGACCTCAAAGACAATGACTGCCTATGGATATCAGGCTTCCTAAATGTGGTCTTCAGGTGACTCTACTTTATAGAAATGGCTGCTCTGCCAGTGTTGTTTTTCTTGCTCTACTAAGTAATGATGCTTGGCTGGAAGAGGGGAAACACAATTCTAGTGAGCAAAGCCAGTTTCCAGTGAAATTAGGCCTGATGTGCATTGCCTGGGGACAGTCAAGCACAAAGCGTTTGCTTTCTTAGCACTGATTCAGAGTTTAAAACTGCCTGGTCTCTGCCATAAGGAGAGGACTTTCGGACGCTTTAGCATTGGGAAGCAAACTGTTGCCAAGCTCAAACCACCAGTGGTCTCCATAAACCATTTTCCGTGTGGTACAACAGAGGCAATGCCTACCATTTTCCATGCTTCGGTAGTTCAGTGTTTCCTTACATGAAAAATTACTTGAGATAAACATGTCTCTCTTCAGATAAACGTGAAATCCGTTTCTTTCAAGGTGTTATAAACGCATCCTTGTTTACAGTGGCATGATTCTGAGCACAGGCTTGTATTTGAGACTGGGGGGGAGAGATCCGAGCGTGGAGCCAACAGGTACAAATTAACTGGGAAATGTTTGGAACTCTCTGTTTCTAATCCAGTTGATTTCAGTGTTCGCATCAGAAGAGCTGACTTGCCCTGAGATGGATTTTGTGTCCTTATGAAGCCTTGCTTCACCAGTCTCCCTGTGCCTATGGCCCTGCCCTTTATGATCAGAATTATTATTTCTCTTCATAGGGTTTGTGCCAAGGGAACTAAGCAGACTGTTGGAAATCTTGATGGCATCAGTACGTGGCATGTCTCCAGATCAGCTTTCAGGATCTGCTTATTGCATGCTGTAGTTTGCTGAAGAGAATAACTGCAATTCCAAATGTAAGAAACAGCCAAACTTTGGGTGATTCTTCCCCCCCCCCCCCTGTTTCAGCCAGCTCTTCTCAGATCTGTAAGAGGCTTGCTTGGAGCCTTAACCTTTCAATTCAGCTTCTTCAATTATTCACAATCACCATCTAAAGGCTAAAACAATAGGATTCCCCTGCTTGGGGAAAAGGAATCTTCCAGGTCTATTTAGTTTTTAAAGCATTCTTAAGCTATTACTCAGTGGAAAATCATCATTCAGACACCTACGCTGATCAATAAGCTATGAGAAACAGAATGTATATGTACTGGTCATTATCAGTCACTCTTTATGAAGGTATAAACTGACTCAGACTTCAGAAGGCAGTTGTTGCCAGCAGAGCTGAGTCACATCATTCATGCATTAGACAAAATGGGGTGGCTACTTTATTTAGCTGCTTTTAAGATCCTTCTCTGTAGCAAGGCTTTCAGTAAAGAGGATCCTGCTGAAATGTCATAGATGACTTGCTCTGTAAAGAAGGCCCATCCCACAGAGAACAACAGGGATACAGCGTATAGAACAAAATATTTAGGGGCAAGGCAGTTGAGAGCAGTTGCTGCTGCCAGAACTACTCCTAATGGGCGTATTACCTGACAATCCTTGATTTGACAAGTGACTGGCAATGCCCAGGGACAGCGAAAGCAAGTTCTGTCTTTACATCCTGCCAGGGGAGGGTTCTAATAGCAAGAGGAGTAGGGCTTTATTGAAGTAAAGGTGAGTTTCTGGAGTCAGCAGCAGGGAAGGCCAGCTTTAAGTCTCTCTTTGCTGGGCTGTAAATCCTCGCTCTCCTATCTGGGTTGAAGAGTGTTATGGAAATAGCTTCTTCAGACAGGTGTGTTTTTTCCTTCAGGCATGAAAGCTGTAAAATCCAGGAGACCAAAGGAAAGCTATTTGAGCTCCTCACCTACTGAGTGTATTGCTAAAGTCTGTGATGTTGGCAGAGGGCTGCTAACTCTCCTCATTTCCAAATCAGGAGGGGAGGCTGGAAAACGGCTCCGGAAAATCAAATCGATATAAGGCAAAAGAGAAGAATTCTTTCCTGAAATCTGGCAATACTTTCTGACACTTTCTCATAGATGGCAAATTGTGCAAGTGCTATAGATCTTTACCTCTCAAGATCCTCAAATACCAAATGAACTTGGTTAGCACGGCAAATACCTCATACTAGTGTTATCATCCAGGAGAGAATCTAGGAGGAAAGGCCTTGGAAAACACGATGATAACACGCTGGAAGGTAAGAACGAGGGCAGCAATGTCTAAAGACGGCAACCTTAGACCCATCCTAGCAGCACACTAATGGGAGCTCTTCCATTGTGAACTGTTTGCTACCTGGAGGAATCTGGGTGTTAGGGTCAAGAAAGACCGTGCCATACCTTATTCTTAACGATTTCAAAAAGCCATAAGGACCAGTGGAGGAAGACTTCTCTTCCAGCAGAAGCTGCTGTGACTGATAGCTGGTGCCAAAGAAGACTTTGGCACCGTCACTCACAAACATGGAGACTTCAGCTGTAGTTAACTCTTGCTTTGTTGTTCAGTGGTGTTCTGCAAATAGATGAAAGGGCAGCAGCAAGAGCTCCTTGGGCGTTATTTCTTGCTCAGCTTCTGAACGGAGACAAGTTGACAACACAGGAACTTAAGAAAGGATGATTTGAGGTCTTCCATCTGAGGTGATACCAGAAATTGTATGCTCAGCCACCAAGCTGACCCGTTCCTTTGCCGCTGCTCTTGAGTCTGTGGTCTTCTTGCAAGTAAAATGACAGCTACTGCTGAACCCAGGACATGCCCGCACATATCAGACTGCATTACTCTTCTTATTGAAGTGGATGTGTCCCTGAAGAAGAATCAGATAAGAGAGGTCTGCATCCCACAGTGTTGAAAATCATTGCAGGCTTCCTCTTGTTTTATGCAAAGGCAAGCGATGCAATATCTTCATCTCTGGGAAAGAGCAAATATTACTGTGGTGTGCTGAGAGGCATAGAGAGCAAAGGTATCACTCAAGTGTCACTGTGTTTGCCGGGATTCATGGCCTCATAAAATCGGATAATAAGATGGAATATTTTGCAAGTCTTTAAATGTGTTCCCAGGGATGAGAAGCTGCTTCCTGCCTCCTGTATTCTTGATGCTAGCCCTCTGCAGTAAATATTTTACCCATGGCTATCTAAACTAAGCGTGAGAACCAGTCCCTGAGAGGGAAGAGTCATTGCTGGCGCAACATCGGGCAGTGCTATTGGCTTCCCCCAGAGCAGGTTAATGCAGTAAGGTCAGTTTGGGTGGGAAGGGCTCTGCCACAAGATGTGAGTGTTTGGCCACTGTGGGAAAATCTTTGTTGGGGGGGGGGGGAATAGAGGAAACTGGGGTCTAACAGAAGTTATAGTATTATAGAAACCTTTTTAGGGTAAAATAACATTGCCACTTCCAGGATGGTCGGCATGAATGGAATCTACTCCAGCATGGATCCCTAGGCAGCACAACCTGCTACGCAGAGTGGAGATGCCATGGCCAGGCTCCGTTGTACTCCCTGCAGGAGTACATTATAAAGGTGAATGAGAGACGTGGGGACATTGGGAAGACTCCATCGTAACTTCTGGGATCAGCCAACAGCCAGAACCTGCCTTCTCCGCCACAGAGATGCTCATTGGGTAAGTACTTTTACCTTCTGCTCACAAGGGTCTCGGCTTTCCTGGGCCACTGATTGCCAGATCAAACACTAGCCGTCGAGAAAGTCCCCCCCCCTTCCAAGTGACAGGCCAGGCGTAGGGATCCGGATGGCAGGGATGAAGTGGCTGCCTGCTATGCTGCTCCTCCTCACCCTGACAGCTCAGCAGGCGGTTATGAGGAGGGCTGCCTGCTTTTTGCCTGAGCTTCTTGCTTGCGCAAAGCCTCAGTTACAGCAGAGATCGCTTCCTAATAGTTAGGGCCAAATTTCCCCCTTCTAACAAGAGAAATTCAACGGAAGCGGGAGCCAGCAGCCCTGCTTCCTCTCTCCCTGGAAGTCACTGCGGGGCTCACGTAGGATGCTCTTCTCAAATGTTTACTGAAAACAGAGACTTCGCTGCTGTGCTCCACAAGCAATGCTGAACGTTGCCTCCCCCATGGAGGCTTTTGCCTCACCAACCTCGTGGTGAAGACGGCAGTTTTGACCTCGTTCTTTCAGCATATACATAAAGCTCACCGGAGCAATCTCCGCAGATGGTGGAGAGCACTGAGAGGCACTGGAGGAGGCTAACGCTGTTTTAGGAGTAAGACCACCAGAATGCAGTCTGTTGACAAAGGAGAGACCAAACCTGCCCCTCTCTGTTTCCTGAGAGGACCCTAAAAGAGACGGATGAGGAAAGCCTTTGTAGTGGGGTCTGTTGCGACAAGGTGAGGGGTGATGGTTTTAAACTAAAAGGGGGGAGATTCAGACTGGATGCGAGGAAGAAATCCTTTACAATGAGGGTGGTGAAATATCAGAACAGGTTGCCCAGGGGGACATTCAAGGCGAGGCTGAGCAACCAGTAATAAGCAATAATCAGCATCATTTCTGAATACATCTGTATGAAACTTGGAAATAGCCTTTAAAGACTAAGACGCCCTCTCTTCCCTTGCGTATTAGCAAGAGGAGGAAGGAGAAGGTGGCTTTCCTTGGCCTGCACTCTCCTCTTCCTCACCCTTTTTGTTCCTGTTTTGTCACTCTGATGTCTGTTCAGGCTTTTTTCAACACAAAAATCAGTCCATCTCGGCTTTCCCATCTAGCTTTAATTACAGTTTTAACCAGTGTTTGCAACACAAGCAGCTATCTATGTCTTATTTGTATGCATGGAAGCCATTCTGATTCATTACCAGGGCAGACTTGAGGTTATCATCTATTGTAGTCAGGCTTAAACTTTTGACACAGGCTATTATTTTACTAAATGTATAAATGAATTAATGACAGAATGACAACATGGCAAATAAAGCCCCTGTAAAATTGCATTTTTCCACTCAATTGCAGATAAGCACATAATTCTTAATCAAATCTTTCATCCCAAAGTCTTAAATTCAGCACCTCATAAGCAGAGACGTTCATACCACCTGCGGCATTTATGCCACCGTTTATACCATGTCTAATGCATTACATGCTGTTTCTTGCTCAGGTAGGTGAGGACTGAAGACTGTCAGGGTCTGAGTACCACAATGGCTAATCAGATGTGAAGATAAATCGTGCCAGAACATATTTCACTATGCAACAAGTGATGCTTTGCTATCACTATTGCTGAGCGCAGGGCTCAGAAGCAGGATCGGTAGTCAGCTAAATAGGGATTGGGATCCGTATGTATCCTGCTGAAACCACTTCTTTCTGACAGGAAGCTTTTACGAGGTGTTTTTACTGTGAAAATGAAAAGCTGATAGGAGATGGTTTTAAACAGCCGCAGTAAAGAGAGCAGGCTTAAGAGAATTGTCTTGTGGGTTATTTTTTAAAGCAGCTGGTATCATCAAGCAGTTTTGGGGGGGTTTAGTTTTGCATAAAGATACCCTTACACAGATGGATGTTCCCATAGTTTACAGTGCTCTACTAAATCTCTTTTAATACCTTGAATAGAAACAGCAGTAAGATAAGCTTGAAAGGGCCTCAGGATTAACAAATGCTTGAGAGCTTCTGCCAGTTCAGGTGGCTTTGTATCGGGCCTTCAAAGCAAGGGGTGAATTCTAAAGAGCATGTGTCAGCTACCAAAAAACGCCGGGATTCTACGACCCAAACTCTCTGGCTTAAGCAGTGCAGATAAATCCACACAGAGGAAACTGCACAACAAAAGCAAATGAACTCATTCCTTGTATTTAGTGTGAGGTTCAGACAAAGGCTTCTGCTGCTTGTCTAAGCCTGGGATGGAGCTGACACTGTCGGTATGATTTATGTAAAGCGGCGGTGTAACATATGCAGTGATTTCTCAATCTTCCAGGCTCCGCTGCAGCGTAAAGCGGAGTGTTATGACTGATCATCTGATAAAGGTTTCCTGGGCTTGCCTTCTCCCGTGATAAGTAGATACAGTGTTGAAAACATGTTTAAACAAAACAAGAAGAGGTGTCAAACTCCATATACCCTTGCATCAAGACGGAGGAGACACAAACAACAGCTAATACAGCTCTGGTACACTACACATTCAATGTCATATTATGCTGTGCTGGGCCAGAGAAGTCTATTTAAACCATTCCAATAAAGCTTTCTTATCAGAATAATCCCTTACTGCTACTACTCATTAATTTCGAGGTCAATTGAAGTCCTGCAGGGCAGTCTTTAATCTATTTTTAAGTGCTTTGGGAGAAAAACATAGCACAGAAACAGCATCATAGCTTCTAGCAGAGCTAAGAGGCTGCCGAGAGGCCTTAAAATGCAGTCAGTAACAGATAGAAACACATAAGCAAGAAAATAAGGAGCATACAATGGCCTGCAAATGGTATCGTAGTTGATTACTGCCAGCAGTATGTGCTGCTGTGTCGTACAGAGCGCTCTGTAAGGAACGCAACCGTCAGTCATCTGAGCTATAAAATCAACGTATAGTTCCAGTTAAATTGATTTATACCTGCAGTCAATCCTGTTGATTTCTCAGCATGGAACGGAAAGAGCAGCAGCACCCCTCTGCTTGAGAGTTACAAGGCTGTAGAGGATTTACTTTTAGTGGGAGAGTGAGTATAAAGTTATTCGCTGACCATGAAGATAAACTTGCAACAATGTGGGGTTCTTCGTTCAAAGACCTCCAAAGTGTGCTCCCAATTCATCACTTTGATCGTACAGACAGTGAAACACATTGACATCAGCAGAATTAGATGCCCAGGTCCTAAACCTAAAGCTCATACTACTTGTTATTCTAAACTGCAAGGCAAGTTACAGTCATACTCCAGTAAAAAGCCCCCCACACAAGAGCTCCCACAAATTCTGGTGTGGGGGGCTTTGTACCTGCACTATGCTGACAGTTCCAGTTCCGCACCCTGAGCACTTAACGTCAGTTTTCAATTGACAAGAAAAGGATTAGATGAAGAAAGCAGAGAATTAAAACAAAGCTGCATTAACATCCGATTGCTTTCACCACGTAAATCAACTCTGCTTCATTCAGTAACATTTTTGACTGTGTTTTGCCATTGTCTTAGCATTAATCTGGGACATCGTTGCTTCCTAACAGTAACTATCCTGCCTACGTATCTTCTTCATTCATTGAACAGATAGATAAAGATCAAAACTGCTAGGAGTAAATATAGGCATGTGATGGCACAGGATGCTCAAATGCTGTTGTTGTATAAGAGCATGTTGAATGTTGGAGCATTCATTTATAAGCAAATAAACTGCGATTGTTTGACAGCTCTTATGAAAAGATGTTTGTTTGAGCTGTAAGCCATCATGTAATTACCCCAAAGGCTGCTGCCTCTATCATGCTTCCACAGCTAGAGGTGTATACAGCTGTGGAGATGCTGGGAATAAACACCTTTATTAAGATCTGAGAGCATAAAGCAAGCTCCTTTTGCTAGAGGAGCATGGATGGGTGAGGCGACGTGAGCAGTGTGAGCTGTGCACAGCTGCCACTGGCTGCGCTTCTGCCTTCCTTCTGCTTTGTAGCAGCTCATAAATCATGGCTTCAGCTCAGGGTGTCAGAGGATATTTCAGGCACTAGAAGTTACGCTTGTGTTTCTCGGCGTTGTTGTAGCTTGCGCTCTAAGGCATAGACACGGAAGGATAAATCTTATCTTCTTAGATGTCCTGGAAATAAGAGGTGTTTGTAAATATGAGATGAAGGCTGCACCTTGCCCACCAGAGGAGAGAAAGTGAACAGGAGTGATTTCTTGTGCTATTGTGACACAGGAAATCATCAAATTCACCTCAGTGCTGGCAGAAGAATAGATCTTTTCGCTATTTCACACAGTTAATGCTAGTGTATGGTGAACACGTGCTCTTATGTGACGGGAGACCTTTGTGGGTGGCTGCATAACCAGCACAGTGACTCACTGTGTAGAAGGATGGAAGGGTAAAGGGATGTATCTTTACCAATCAGTGCAGCGGAACACAAGATAAATTACTGTAAGATGCAGAAAGGCAGCTGGTGGAGAGATAGAAGAAGGGGAAAAAAGCCTGGGGAACAAGGAGGAGTTTGGCCCCTGATTGCCTAGTCCTTAATCGCAAAGACGATCAGCATTTCCATCGTAGCATATGGGTGTTTTTTATGGCAATAGGCTGGGGTTTCTGTCAGTCTCCTCTGTTCCTCGTCCTTTACAGTGGCCTGAGGTTTGACCCCAGGGAGAAATATAAGAGACTTTCCCCTCAGGTAGTTTGTAATAACAAAAACTATGTCAAAAGGTATGAGAGCATCCCTACTGTGATGCTTTGCCTTTCATAACCACCTTTAGGGTCATCACAATAATTCTCTCAAACAAGCATGCAAGACCTTCAAGTCCCTACTGTGAAACCAGCAGCATGTAGCTCACACATAGGAGTAAAACCCTCCTTTTCCCTCCAGTTTCTTTTCTTTTTCAGAGAAAAAAGCACAAAGACATCATCTTCACCGCCAGCCTCTTGCCCTTGTTTGCTCATTCCTTGAATGACGTTGTGGAAATGACTGAGGAAAGCAGAGATTTAAGCTAAAACAGCCTGGCAGGCTGTGACGTGAGACACGCAGGCTTTGGTCTGCCAAACTGAAAGAGGCTTTTGGGGTAAATCCTGGACTCGTGCACTTTATGCAGCCATTTTGACTACGGAGTAACGCGTAGCAGTGAATTTCACTTGCAAGACCATGGTTCATTTCTCCATTTCAGTAGGAAAACTGTAGTTTGGGGCATAAAAAGTGAAAACCACAAAGACATTTTTTCTCCTAGGCTTGCATGCTGGGGGTGCAGAATGGGTTCTGCTCAGAGGCTGACTGTAAAACGTCTCTTCTCCCATGTCTCCATGATGCTGACTATGGTAAGGGGAAATACTGCTTTCCTACCATGTGCAGTGTTTGCACCCTGTTGGAAGCGGGGTGGGATTGGAGCTGAGCTGGGAGCACACACAGGGGCCGAATCTCCACACCACTTTCTTTAACAGTGTTTGGGATGCATTGACAGAGGTTTTATTTCCATGGAGTTAGATTAGATTGTTCTGATTGCCATCGTATATCTCACTGATTCCGTTCCGGGCCTCTGCTTTCAACTATGAAGATGATTTTCATGGCAAATATACTGCAGGAGCTTGTAATGTGACTAAGAAGTACAAGTTATTTGTGTTTCCATTACGTGTAGGCAGAACATGAAAGCTTCCCCGTCTTCAGATAAGAAGCAGTACAAATACATCTGCTCAGTCAGTGGCAAACCTGGCCCTTTGTTTGAGATAGCTCATTTCTTTTCAAGGAGCTCTCTCAGCTGTGTGGATTCCACCTCTTTCCGATGAATAAACGCTAAGCATGCAGTGCCTCAACTGTGCCAAGTTACTGTGAGTGTAACTTGGAAGAAAATGAAGCATTTCGGGACCCTGTTCTGGTGAAGGTGTTGAAAACACCTGTGAGCTCCGTTCAAACGTTTGAATAGACTTTTGAATGAAGAAATACGCCTTCTCAGCAGGCCTACAGGCAGCTGAGCTCTATCTCCATGAGCAGCCCTTATCCAACAGCATTTGATTCTTACTTAGATATAACCGAAAATTAAAGTCATAAGCACATAATAAATAGCTACATGTTTGAAGTAGTTACTTCCTGGGGATAATTTATAATGGAAATAAACAGGCAATCCAGTGATTAACCATCACATCAGTTACTATTTCTAGGTCTTATGACACAGCTGTCATTTAGAAGGGATATCTCGGGATAATTGACTTTTGATTACATGGCACAGTAATTCTCATAGATGTCTTGCTGTATGTTACATCAAACTGTCACATTGGTTCTGGGGAGTGTGGTGACCCCAGTGCCCTTCCCAGCTCTCCTGAGCACTGTTCTGTGGACCTGAATGTATCATCCCCTTAAAGTCGTCTGAATTTTTGCCAGTCTTGGCAATACTGCTCTCACTTGTATAATCTTCACTGGTTCTTGTTTCTGAAGCTGGAAGTGATTTGTTCTTCGCCGCAGGTTTGTGTAGAGCACCCCGTTTGGGGGTTCCTCTCTACTGTTTTAGTTAGCGATTTAAAACTAACTTTGATCACTCGATCAAAGCCTGCTGAGAGGCAAAATCACACGTTCGCTTTGAGCCACTGCTCGTTTCGGTTGCGTTACTTTGTCCTGTGTTGCACATCAGTATTTGTTTTAATTTAATATTATAATTAATGGTGGCAGTGACCAAAATATCTCACCTACAGCACTCTTCCTAACGCTCTCTTAATTCTGTTCCCCAGAAGCAGCGCTTGGCTTGTATGGGGGCAAAGGAGAAGTCAAAGCCTTCCGATATCCTCCAGTGTGTTTATCAGACTGGTAGCAGCTGGGAGAGGCTCCAGTGTAAGGTAAAACAGTCTTAGCCTCAGGAATACAAGGAGAGAAATAGGACAGACACGGATTATGTTACAGATTGCTCCTCCCTCTAATGTAGAAACACTGCACCTCTTGTGGTCTAACAATAGCAAAGCTTTAACCGCTGGTGAAATGATCCATGAATTTCAGGTGTTTTCCTTTGAGCCAGCTGACACCTGTAAGCTTCGGCCCTTCTGAGATCTCATCCGTCACCATACATTGTCCTGTGCCTGCCAGCCTCTGTGGCACATATACTCCTGTCCTGTCAGCATCCGTGGGGAGATGCTGCGTGCAAGGAACCAGGGCGTGCAGTCAGGATTTCCTGCTTGCATGTGCGTGCGATATAAACACTGTAGTCTTCTGCTTACGGTCCTTTTCGTTGTCTCTACAGAGAAAAGGACAACTGTGATATCATCTCTCTATTCAAGTGATGGGGTTATGCATGACGAGAACTTGTGAGGCAATTTGCCCTGGTTGTCTACCTGAGGTATTAATTATCTGCTGCCTTTGTTGGTGGAGGGCGACAATCTGCGGGTCCACAGGGAATCCGGGTTCCCAAATCCTCCCTTACTGTTTGCTGTTCTGCAGCATGCCCTCGCACTGTGCACGGCCTCGAGCCTGTACGGTGCTGAAAGGAGCTGACTCAGCGCAGAGGCACTGTGCCACAGGCCTGGTGAGCTGTGCTGGAAGTGGTTGCCCCCCCCTTCCCCGGGACACAGCAGAGCGTGTTTGAGCGCACAATTGAGTTGGTTGGGGTGGGGGGTTTAAGCATTCAGCACCTTTGTGTTTTATCCTGTTGGCAATCTCACTGTAACTTCCACCAATGCAATCAATTACAGCTACAACCCAGAAGATGCAGGCCTGTACTAAAAGCTATTTTCCAGCACGCTGTCACTATGAAAAGATCCTTTTTTGAGCTATAGTGACCCTAAAATCCCTTAGAAAACAGTGGGTTTCCTGTGACTTCCAGAAAAGCCTCATTTGAATTGCATCCCAAAGCTCTGTTTGCCTCTCTCTGCACAAATCTGAGCCACTGCCTTTTAGATGAGGTATCTGCAGTGCTGCAGTTCGGCCTCAGATTCACTTTCCTTCTTGTCTTTATCTTCCCTTATCATTTGTGTAGCTCTAACAGCACAGTAACTGCTCCACAGGTTAACATCAAAAAGCATCCCATGTTTCTTTACAGCCTGGCACCTGTGCAGTCACTTGCTCAGGGTAAAGGCTAAATGGGACCGTTACGGTTAACAGTAATTTACGCCCAGTTGGCACTACCCCGATGAGATTCATAGCCTGAATGAGAAACACAGGAGCACAATATCGCTTCTATCTTGCTAGTATCCTGAGCAAGCAAGAGTAGCTGGAGCACCTTTCCGCCAGTGCTTTCAAATGAGGCATTTGTGGCTTTATCTATGCACACTGAACTACCCCATCCCCACAGCTGACAACCTGCCTGGCCCCATACAGGAATCTGTGCCAGCTGAGTAACAGCCAGCGTGGCTGGTCAAGCTGATGTAGCAGATATTAATGTACTCATCACGCTGCAAATGCAGTCTGGGGGGGGGTGTTTACCAAAAGGAGTCGTTGTCTCCTGCCTACACCCTCATCTCTCTGAGCACAACCTGTAAGGGAACACAAGGAAATAATGCTTTTCAAACACAATCACGTGGCACTGAAACGGAGCCAAAGCCTCCATTAGAACTAACCTTCGGAGCTCACTGGCTCCCGGTCAGTTTGCTTTTATTTCATAGCTCTTTGCAGAGAGCTTCAGAAGCTATCAGCTTGAAGCCCCAGTTTGGCCCCTGCACTGAGCTCACTGGCCAGGCTCCCCTAAGAGTGTTTGTAAGTGATGGGTTACAAGAATTAATCAGAGGAAGAAATTCAAGCAATCCGGAATGAAAATAATACAACCCCGCACAAGGAGATCCATGTGTAGTTCCCTGAGGGGTTTGGAAACATTCAGGTCCCAAAATGAGAGACTTAATCATCAAGTGAGGCTTAAATATTTGAAACATCAAACGATACTTCTGTCATGCGTTCTTCCTTACCTAAGAGTTCTTGTGTTGAGAAAGCAATTGCAAGACGCTGAAGTCTGTTTATTATACGTTCCCAAGGCAGAGAGCTACAATCATAGGAGTCATAAAGGACGTTTCTCCTAGGATCCAACTTTCTTTGACTCCTCTAAAGGATAAAAGCGCAGGACCAGCACACGTATGACCACATGCATGTTTTGGCATGTTCTGACCAGAAAACAATCCTGCAAGTAACAGCTCGGACCTGAGAATCTTAACCTGGGGCTTCTGTCTCTTAACCTGAGCTCGTTCTGGTTTGCTCCTAACCTGTGGCAGGAGCACACACTTGGAACAGAAGGTTCGTATGCTTTATTATGCATCAGGTTCATTTCGTCTATCACTCCGCTTTAAACCTGAGCCACAGTTGAGTTCATGCTAACACGGCGTGCAATTCTTTAATTAGTATTTTACACTCTGTTGCCAAACAGTAATGGAAGGGACGAATTATCTTGATTAATGCAATTGAGATAATGGTATACAGATACTCTCATTCCTAGTGACAGAGCTCAGCTGGGGCATTAACACATGTAACTTTACATCTTCAAACAGCCACAACTTCCCCATCGTCTTGTAAGGCAGGAAAACTCAGGACTATAGTTACTACAGTTTAACAAAGATGCTCCTTTCAGGAGGGTGATCTACTGTCTTTATAACAAACACACTGCCTCGTCTCCTGCACTGGTCCATGGTTGATGTGCACACTTGGACTATTTCAGCTCTTGGCTGTGTCAGACGCAGGCATGGCTGCATAAGACAGCTCATAAAAGCCCCTGGGGCCAATGCTCCGGGCTTTGCTAAGCAAAGCATCCTAAACATCACTGCTATGATGTCAAAACTGTCTGAGGATCACCCATCAAGAGAGCAGGGGTTGCAGTTTCCAAACCTGCATGAATCTGGCAGCAGCTCATGGGGTGGCTCTGTTCCCATCCCTCGCTATAGATCACCAGAAGACATTTTCCCCACTGACTTCCCTATGCAGCAGCAATCCTGTTAGAGTCAGATGGTTCTTTTCCCAAACTCAAATGAAAACTGAGGCAACAAGACCCATGTGTTTTTCAGCTGGTTCAGCTACTTGAATGTAGCTGATGGTGTATAAAAGCCACCCTGGCATCAAGAAAAGCAAGGATGAAAACTGGAGGGTGGAGTAGGCTGGAGTATGGGGAGTCAGCTTTTTTGCTAGGAAAACAGGCTTATTTTGAGCAAAAGACCCTCAGAAATGGAGGCAATTGCCGTTTCTCTCAGCCTTTTCCTCAGCATTCATTTCTCCAGGGAAACTGATGATCAATCATCCTGAGGTCTCCCTTTTTGTGAGCTCGGAATCCTTCGAGTGGACACCTGCACCTGGCTGTACGATTGAATGCTGGGAGAGGGAGAACCCATTTGCTCACTAGTTGTCCTGTATCCTGGTCCCATCATCCTCTTGGGATCTATTACCTCTGACAGATGTGTCCCTCAAAAAGGCTGATTTGACTACGCTGACTTGTCTTTATCCCGCAGTTGCCAATCCACAACTGAAGCTCCGGTTCAGCCTGTCCATTGCTGTAATACTGAACACTTTTATCTATTCCCTTAGCAGCTTCATTAGTCTATAAATCCTCTTATTCTCTTGTAAATTCTATATTCTATTTTGAATGTTAAGAATATTCCTTCCCTTATCCTTGCTGTGTCTCTAGCTTTGCAAAATCTCTTCTCCTCACTAAACCACAAGGAGTTACCTCCCCGTGCACATGAATGAGGGATCCAAATAGCACAGCCTGTACTCGACACAGCCAGGAGCTGAAACATTTCCTGTGCTCAAAGCAGCTTTAGCTCGTGACTGAATGCTGTGGCACGATTTCACCTCGTGTCTCAGAAGTTCTCACATATACCTGTCCAGCATTGTCCCATCGAATGAGCTTGGCTCCTGCAGGACGGCGCCTGCATGGCCTCCTTCCCTCAGGATGGTCTTGGAAGTGCTCACCAGATGACAGAGTGAGCCTTGGCTCTGACCTGCTCTGGCAGGTTTCTGAAAGAATGGCTTTCACCATGCTGGCTTGTCTTATTTACTGCTTCTAGTGCAAATTCAGGGGTGGTGTTGCCCTAAAATGCTGGGAGACGGTGGTGCTGGAACGTTGTACCTGTCCCTGAAACACCTACCGAACGGTACCAAATGCATTAGTGAACTTGGGAAGGCAGCACGGAGATGGGAGCTCCTTTTCATGCTTGGAGAGCTGAGACGCACGAAGGCCTCCGGTGGAAAATGTTGCCAAGCACAATTTCATCTGAGAAACACCTTTGTAGATGTTATTTTGCAGGCCCTGTCACGCTCTCTCGCTGGGAAAACAAGGAAAGAAGTGAAAGCTGCCTTGTCCTGGATGATTTCTCTAGAGATTTCCTTGATTTGCTTGAAGAAAACCACCCACTGTGCCTCTGTGCTCAGGTTTCCATCCTCTGTGGACGTGAATTACCAGTCCTTAATCCAGGTGACTGATGGAGGAGAGTTTGCTGCCTGTGCTTGCACGCACCGCGCTCTTTCCCAGTCCCAGAGCAGCTGAACTGCCCAGTAGAGACGCGGTTGATTTAGGGATGCTCCTCCAAAAGCAGCAGAGAAATAGGCTCCTGCAGAACAGGGCTCTAAACTCTGCTATTACATTGCTGAAAACGTCCTCCTTGACAAATGCCAGTGAAATAGCTTGAGCTCCTTCATGTACAGGAGGAGAATAACTTATAGCCAGTAACAAACAACCGTGATTCCTTTGCCTTTCGACACTTCCATTATCCAAATCTTCTTGCCAAATAACTGCTGTGAATAATGCCGGGTCTGTAGCTTTTTCCAGTAATTTCCAGTAATAAAAACACTCCAGCATTTGAACATTTATTAAATGCAGAGCTTGCATGGCATTCCCATTCTCCAGTTACATGGAACGGTCAGGAATAGGCTGCCGCTTCCAGGGTTTCTGATTACAGGATTTATCTGGCCCAGCTCTTCTGCTTTAAAGCAAATGTGTAACGTTTGCTCCCTCTCTAGTTTGTAGTCATGAACATTCCTGATTTGCTGCTGCCTTTGCGGGCTCTCTGAGGAGGAGCAACGTTGCTGAGCAAAAAGGCTTTCAACATTCTACCATGATTCTGAGAGGTTACTCTTAAAAGGTGCTTAAGTACGTTTGATCGTCTGGCTTCAGAGGGGAGGCACTACCAGCAGATGTAAGCTGCTGGAAGTAAGCAGGAGGAAAAGAACGCTGAAACGACCATGAGGTATTTCACTTGTAGGAGGAAATCAAAGTTAACATATGGTAAGAGAAATCAGACCACTTCTGATTCATGCTGACCCAGCACATTGATGCCAACAGCCCTTTGCTCCAAGTTCTCCTCCAAAACTGCAGCAGCGGCTGAAGTGGGAGCCAAAGACAGGTTCCCTGCCTTGCAGCATGAAAGCTCCAGCCAGGAGCACAGCTCCCAGCACCACCTTTCCTTAGAGCCCTTAAGCGAAAGGCCTCCTCCCCAGGTAAAGCCGTGTGATGCTGAAGTGATTTAAATCACTTTGGGCGTTAAAAACAACCCCTAGATGTTAAAGAAGTATTTCAAGTGCGCAGGTGTAAGTCAACCTAAAACCTCAAGCGCCCATCAAACAGAGGACACGTTTTGTCTGAAGTCTGTACCTGGAAATGAAAGTGCAGTGGGGTCCGTTTCTGCGCGGCCGAACTTCCATGGGGGAAGATGGGCTTTCTTCAGGGTACACCAAAAACCCTCCCGTGTGTGTACACCAGTGATTCAAGTATCTACGATCCCATAACACGTGATCTCATCCTCTTTGAGCGGCCAGGTTAAATTAGAAGCAATTAGGACTAATTCGGCTTCTTCCTGCGTTCATCAATGTGCAGACGGGAGCTCTGATTGGGGAGCAGAGAGTGTAGCTCTATTATAGTTTTTGGCTGTGAATGGCAAATGAGTTCTTACCTTTGAAGATGTGAATTACTCAAATGACAGCAAAAAATCCAAGTTACATTGATTTTAAAGATGAAATGGATGAATTAAAGTGAATGGGTATGGATTTTGTTTCAAGGCGCCAGCAAGAGCTATTGGTATTCCCAAATACCTCAGTGCCAAACCTTTCGTGACTATGCTCTGTGCCATGCAGTGCATCAAACAGAAAAAGGTTCTACGTTTTTAGATCTTGCTCTCGTAACCGGAGGAAGCCAAGTAATTTTTCATTTCTATCAGGGATCCTTGTAAACCAATGGGAAATCCCTTCTAATCCTATGTCCCTTTGATGAATTGTGTTTTATCTCAAAGAACACCTTCAGCCTGTTTTATACAGCTCCAGGCTTCAGGGCTCCAGACTGTCAAGCATTTGTTCAGCGGATGAAATAGAGACAGAAGCTTTGGTCTCATCTTGAATACAATTTTACCCTTAGGAGTGGCCTTATAAATCATTGTTGCTATTGCTCTAAGGCAAATAATTCCCAAGTTCCTAAATGTGCATGTGTGTGTACATACAAATGCGACCGTGCCAGAACACAATGAGAACCTGCGCGTGTCATCTAACCAGAGACCAGAATAAGAACGCAATGTTTATAAATGTCTTGCTCTTCCCTGTGGAAAAAGCTTGTCACAGGAAAAACCACTTTAAAAGGATGTCATGATGCAGCACTGCAGTCAGATGGCAGCTTTCTGCCTATTGGGCAGGTTGGTTGTGTCAGGTGAAAGCGCTTCTCTATTCTCTTCTCTTAAAAGCAGGCGTACGAAGGAGGCCTAACCCTTGGGACCCCAGGCACTCAGAGGAGCTGCTGGTCTCTCTCTCAAACAGGTTTGACTTGCGTCTTGCAGGTTTTAAACCTGGCTGTTGTGTCTGCCTAACTGAACTGATGGAGAGACAGAATAAAACTAACGGCAGGAGAGCGTGGCTGCAAATGCCATTGGCGTCCAGCTAACAAATGTGCCTTTGCCTGGAGAAACTAAGAAGTAAGTATCTTTTCTTTTCGGGAAGAAAACTGTTTTAATAGGCCCAGCATTGATTTAACAGGCAGATCACTAGGAGGCAGCATCAGTGCACTAGAGGCAGTGGTGTCACATCTTCAGAAGGCGCCAGTTTTGTCTGTGCGTTCCCTCATTAAGCCAGAGCTGCAGGTTGTCAGACTGGTGCCAGCTCTTCTAGAGAGGTCCTATGTGTTACCCAGGGCAGGGACCTATCCCAGCCTAAATAGGCTCAAACCACTTTTTAACCTCTCTGTTTGCATATTACCAGCTCACTGGGGCTGAGAACAGTCTCCACTTCTGTTACTGAATTCAGGTCATTGTGAAAAAGAGAATGCCCAGAGGAGCTGTGGCTGCCCCATCCCTGGCAGTGCTCAAGGCCAGGTTGGACACAGGGGCTTGGAGCAAGCTGCTCTAGTGGAAGGTGTCCCTGCCCGTGGCAGGGGTTGGAACTGGGTGAGCTTTAAGGTCCCTTCCAACCCAAACCATTCTATGATGGCTATGGACCCCGGATGGTCTGACTGGCTTTAGTTTGCAGTGCCTTTGAGAAGCTCACACAGAAACTAGGGGTTACTTAGTATGCTTGTTGGCTTCGTTGAGCTCCAGAGAGACCCCTAATGCAAAAACAATGTGCATACTCCCACTGTTTTGTTACCTGTTGTCTTCTTGGGACGTAAGAAGCTCAGTGCGTGCGTGTGTGTGTGTGTATGTGCATACAGCAGATGTGTAGCTTGCTAGTCGTGACCTCTGTGTGTGAATTGCAAATATGTCTTTGGAGAGCGAGGAAACTTGGAAAGAATGAGGTCATTGTGCATAATAAATCCTCCATATGCCTCTCTTCTGCCCTACGGCCCTCGAGAGAAGCATTTCAGAGAGGGTTACTTGAGAATTTACATTCCTATTGTCAGCTGGGAAATGAAGCACAGATATGGTATGAGGAATTGATTTTTCATTTTAAGAAGAAGGGGGGGAAAAAAAGAGATGTGAGTGCCTGGAAAACAAACTGGAGCTTCAATAAATCAACCGTATTTAAAGGGGGGGGGGGGAGACCAGAGGTGAGAACAAAAGGAAACTTACATATAAGACAATTTTTACTGCCATCCATAGCATGTGGGTGACATAATAGGTGTTAAATTAGCCACAGGAGGGCTCTCCTGTTCTTCACTTGAAGAAACATATTAGTAGGAAGTGGGAAAACTGCAGGAGGAGGAAACAGATTTGTATTCCCATAACAAGGACATTGGGTGCGCTGCCCTGGTCCACTGGGCGTGCAAGAAAACATCCTTTACAATGCGGTGTTAGGGCTTCGCTTCCTCATGCAAAAATAGCCGTGAGGATGCTGTCACAAAGCTCAGCCAGCTCTTGATGGAGCAGGAAGGAGGGAGGCAGGAGGTCCCCAGGGGCGCCGATAGCAGCTCACTGCAGTGTCTGATTGCCTGGTCCTGCTGTTCGCCTCGCAACAGCTTGAGGAAGCGGGCAAGAAACAGCAGCCTGGTTTAACCAGTGGGGAGCCGAGCAGCCCCTGTCAGGGTGGGATTAGCACACTCAGAGCTGTGATCCAAGCGGTTTGCCTGCTCTCTCCCAGCAGCAGCCTGGTCCTGACGCCGCCTAAATTCACTGTTCTGCCTGCAACTCCAGCGATGCTCTAGGCTGCGCAAGTACCCCTCTGCCTGGAAGGCAGGCTCTGTAAACTGAGGAGTGGCATCCCTGCCTTCCTGAAGGGATTTTTCAGGTCCAGGATCATTCATCCTGCTTAACAATGAGCGTTTTCCCTGTCCCAGTTTTGGCCTGTGCTGCTCTGCTGCTTCTCAAAGAAGACGCAGAAAGGGCATGGGGCATGTGTCAGGAGCTCTCCTCATCAGCAGCTTGGGCGCAGTTTTGCACATTCAGTGGATACCACCCAAGTTGTGCACTTGACCTTAGAGCAAGAAATAGGGTTTCCAGCCGCTCTGTTTAGCGTTGTATGAATAGAGATGGGGATGCTCCAGGGAGCAGCTGCACAGTTTCTGCTCAAGGTTTGAGCTGGAGCAATTGTGAACTACAGTGTTAATCCTTCATGGGAGCCCAGTGGCTACTAAGAGCACTTGTGTGTGCACGTGGGAGAGCTGAGTTCATGTCCCTCAGTCTCTCGGCTTTTCCTACTACAGAAATACCCCAACACCAGGGTTAAGTTTTGCTCTTGATGATTTTCATTCTTGACATAACATTTAATCCTGAAACCGTCACCATGGAGGCAAGAACATCAAATTCAAGACTTACAGATGAGCAAGGTGGAATCTGTTTCCACGGGCAGAGGTTAAAGCAGTCCTTTGGGGGCAGGCTTAGTCCCATTTGGCTCTGCTTTGTTGAAGGCTGTACAAAAATGAATGGTGTTTCTGCCTCAGCCGAGTTTGAACAGGAATGATGATCACTTTTCCTAAAGAGCTCTCCTAGGCTTTTCCCTCGTTAGAATTGCTGCTGGAAACTCTTCCTCCCACCTAGGGAAAGGAATTCTTGGTTGGATATGAAACCTCTGGAGAGGGGAGAAGCCTGAATGCAGTCCTGTGTTTCATTGTGCTGGCTCTTGGCTAGCCTCAGGGGGTTTGCTGCTTGGTGGCTCTTCTGTGTCCCTGTCTTTTGGAGGGTTCTGGTTTCTCCTGTCTTACACAGGGCTGCCAGGTACCCAGCTGGCAGTTTAGGTTTCAGGTCGAGGCACTAATCAATACAGTTCGGCTTCGAAGTGCATCTGGTTTCTTGCCATTTACCTAAGCCCTGGCTTGCCCTATCCACCCTTGGTACTCTCCTTCTTCAATGTCTCCTCCCTGCTAACCAGAATGAGAACCGCCTTTCCTGTAAGTCCCTTACGTTGCAGTACATTTCAACACTTTCATTCCCCAAAGAGCCTGTAACATTGCCATCTTTTTAAATGCCTTTTCCCAATAAAGGAGCTTGTTTATTCTCAAGGGAGGAGTGTGTTAAACGCGGACGGCCCCCATGGCTTCAATAACCGCTGCAGGACTTCTGTCCTGGTACTCTTGCCGTCAGAAAATGTCTGGATCAAAAAGATGCAGACTCCAGATCATTCATTCGCTCTCCTTGTCAGGTAGCAGAATTTCCACGTGTCAAAGCTGGGTGCTGTCCCTCTTTCTGTGTCAGCACTTGCATGTTTGAAGTGTCAGCACTTCAAAGCCCTTGCTTTCCACTGCTGTTTTCCCTTGCATTAGCCAAAGCTTTAAACCACTTTAGCTTTCAGTTTCTGGTTCGCCTTAATGAAACTGTCTGTTGTATTTATTGTGGCACTAAATATTCAGCTCTGATTCTGCACCTTTTCCAACACATCCCTTTTTGGCTTGTCTTTTATGATGTTGTTTTCCTGCCTCCTACTTGTTCAGTTAAGGTTCTCCTGCGTTAGCAGTAGTCTCCCAAAGCAATCAGGCTTGGGCAATGTGAGATTAACGATGGAGCCTGTGAAGAAAGGAATGGGAAGGGGAAAACAGAAATGCTCCCTGTATTACCTGAGAGGATATATTGTGTTTCCTTTGCTGCTGCTGTTCTAACTTCATGACCTAAGCAATATTATTTGCTTCTGAGTACTCCTCTGACACAGTTTTAGGCTGCTGAATCAAAATAGTCGCTGCCACTGCCATACTGTGTCAGTTAATACATTTAGAGCTTCTGGCCACAGTCTTCTCTAAAATGACTGGACTACAGCTCTTAATAATGTGAGGAGCTTTGTGTATCTCAGTTAGGAGGATAGCTCGTTTCAAACGTTCCGTTCACTGGAGCCTAACTTAGGCATTTAAGCCGGGTTTTAGTGTCCTGCAATAAAAGCACCTGACGCTCTTGCTCAGCTTAACACAGTCTGCTGCTGTTGTTTGTGCTGCTGGGTGACGTTCTAGCTGTCTGGATAAACCCAAAGCCTGTGAAGCTGCAAGCCATGCGGTGCTTGGATCACCTGCTGTTTGTGGTACGCCGCACAGGCAATCGTTCCCTTCTGCATCAGCTGCTTATGCACAAAGCTGAAGGGACATAGAGCTGGCAAAAAGCTTGGCGAGTCCTAAGAGTCTGTTGCTCCCCCACAGCATTCCTGACTGTCTCTTAAAGACTCCTTACAGTGGAGATCCTGATCCTGTCAAAGCCATTGAGTGTTCTTAGCTTCTTTTGGAAGTGCAGTTAGCTCTTGTTTCACCCCAGGTCAATAATTTCTTGCCCTCCCTGCTAGAGATGTGGAGAACAGGCTGCTCCGTTCCTTGTGAAGACTGTTGCCATCGTCCTCCTCAGTCTTGTCTTTAGAAGAAATGATCCCACTTCTTTCTTAGGTCCTGTTTTCCCATCATCCTTGCGATGGTTTCCCCCTGCACACAATCCACCTTTGACAGCAAGGACACTGCTGCTCCTGAGGCAGGACACAGCGATGGGAAGAATCTCTTAGGTTAATACTCCAAGGCTTGAAAGCCTGATCACATTGACCTTAACGTGGACTCATGTCCACTTTGTGTTCCAGTGTGAGGTACAGGACACCAGTGACTAGCTAGTTGTTTTGCAACAGATTAGGCCCATTTAGGTGCAAATCTGTCATTCTTCACAGCTTTTTGTGGTTGTTTTGGGTCATGATTTTGTCTGTCAGCATCGCCTTGATCCTTTCTGGCTTTGTCATCTACAGATTTGTTATCCATTTTGTATCTGTTCCTTCCTATTGACTGTACGGGGAACATAGCTGAGCCATAACTGTCCCATTCGGAGATTCCTAAAGTCAGGTAAGGTAATTCTCACATGAAAGATGGACAGTTGAATTTAACTCTCATAGGAGTAACTGAGAACATAGTTGTTACTGAACAAGGCAAGGTAATAAATAAATGCCTAACCATCCCCTCCAAATACACCATCAAGCAAAAAAGCAACATCTCAAAACCAGCTGATTGGCTACGTTCTGCCAAGAGGAGGGCAACACTTGGATGGATCTGAGATTTCTTTCTGTAAGGGCCAAGCAGTCTTGCGAAGGGCTGGGACGAAGGGAATGGGCTGAGAAGATACGACGAGCCATCATGCAGACCAAGTAAGTAACCAAGAGGAGACTTTCAGGTCCCTCAGCGAGGGCAGTGCAACAGCCACTACTCCCAGGTGCTTGTAGGTACCCTGGTAGCACTGTGTCAGGTGCTTCAGCCTGCACTGGTTCAGTGGAAAAGCACCATCTTGCCTCTGCGTTTCATTTTTCCAAGCGTGACGTGAAGTTTCAGATCTCCAGCATAAATATTACACAGACCTCAGAAATTATTTATAACCAGTGCATTCGAATTCAGAATCAGCTGCAGAAATAAATGCCCGGTACTTCAGAGGCGTTTTACTTGCAGCGAATACAGATTAAATATGCATCTTGCCAGGAAAAAGATGATAAATGAAATTAAGATCCAAGCATGATATCAAAGTGCCTGTGGTTTGATTACTTGTAACTGTGTGTAAGTATTCAAAAGGATTGGTACCAAAAGCAAGACTCTCGCTATGCATCCATTTATTAAAAGCGATTTTTTAATGGCATGTTGATACGGACGTTTGCCTAGACGATGCATTGGGTCATTTGGAAGGAAGGAGGTGACTTGCAGAACTCCTGTCCTCAGCCTGACATTCTTTGACCATACCGATCCTGTTCAAGGGTCAGGATTTCTACTTCATTCATCTTTGGGTACGACATTAACAGTTGGTGCCAACCTGAAGGTTTCTGGTGAAAAAGGTGTGTTTGAAACTACTCTGGGAAGGAGTACAAATGCTCCAAGTGAGAAAAATGATCTCACTTTGGAGAAGGAGATGCAGATACACGAGAAGCTGAATTTCAGGGTAGCTCTAGTCTTTACATGGGAAGTCTTGCACGGCTGAGGAAGTACACAGAGCTCTTTGAGCAGCTCCAAACTGCTTGCTTACAGAACATACATGTCTCAAAACACCACGCTGTCTGTGCTGCCCTGTGCTAGAAATGTGTTCTCATCACATCAAACTTTCGGTGCCATTCAGGATTGATGGGAGAAACCCAGAGACAGGCCGGATGGGAGAGGTAACAATAGCCAGGCTTGTGGAAAACATGGTTTCTGAAGGAAGGATGAATCCACCGCTGTTGTTTAATCTAGATCAGGAAAACTATAAGCAGATTAACTGTAGGACTCCTCTGTAAAGAGAGAGGCAATTAGAGTCACAGAATAAGTCAGCTGGGAGGACCTCTGGGAGGCCTCTGCCCCAAACTCTCCCTCAAAGCAGGGCCAGTGCTGAATTCAGACCAGGTTGCTCAGGGTTTTGAAAAGCCAGGTCTTGAAAACATTAAGGAGGAAGAGTCTGCAGCTTCTTCCAGTCCATAGTGATCCTCATAGCGAAAATGTCCTGATGCCCAGCCAGAACCTCCCCTGTTCCAATTTCTGACCACAACCTCTCTTTAGTTTATAACCACTGCCTCCTGCCATCCACCTCAGTAAAGAGTCTGGCTCCATCTTCCCCATAACTTTCCCACAGGAATTCAACCTGAATCTCCCCTGTTTCACTTCACCCTATCGCTGCAGCGCCTGATGAAGAGTCCCTCTTCAGCATCCTTGTAGACACTGGAAGCTGCTCTGAGGTCTCCATGCAGCTTCTCTCCTCCAGGCTGAGCAGTGCCAACAAAGTCACCCCAGCAGTGAGCAGAGAGGCTGGAGAATGGGGATGTCATCACCTCTTCTGCCATCGGAGACTGCTAGGAATAAATCAGGTAATTGTATGGTTATGCATCCACGGGGTGGAAATTCCAGGGGATGCTCCATGATCCCTTCAGGTGCCTTTCAGCCTCGTTTTCTGCTTCTTTGATTTAGTGCTCGAAGAGCGTGCGAACACGAGCTCTAGTGCCGGCTTAGGGCCACAGAGGAAGTACATCGCCAGAGCGAGCCCTAGGTGCGTAATAAATTTCAGGACCTATTAATACTTCCGGAAGTTATGAATGCCTGAAAATCACCCGGGGAGGGGAGCTGTAATGGAAATCATGTTGTAGCCTGAATTACTGCAGTGTTAGCAGGTGTCCGTTCTGCTTATGTCTAGTCACCTGAGAGAAACTGAGTATGGTGCGTTTACTTTTCAGTTCAAGGAACAGGTCTACCAGTGCTCGAACTTACAAAAGATCTGCCAGCAGTCAACATTAATTCTTTGTATTTAATAACTTTGATGTCATCTGTCCACATATCCATATATCTACGTGGAAGGCATTGCTAATGGTGTTACTATAGATACTACAGGTGTAGAAAGCAGGACATAGAAACGTTGTCAAGCGTGATGTTATTAAAACAAGAAAGAGATGCTAGAATTGCTTCTTGTCATGCTCTTCCAAAGCACGCAGGACTCCCGGTTAAGTGGATGCAGGTTAAACCTGCACGTTAAAGCATGCAGGCTTCCAGGTCTCCCCCGGAAACCAGTGAACCCAGTTCTGAGATGTCTCTGCCAGATAGGTTTTCTAGAATCCCAGACTGGTTTGTGTTGGAAGGGACCTTAAAGCTCACCCAGTTCCAACTCTGGGAAGTAATTGGAGGACTCCAAATCAGTGGTCACTTGTGGAGATATTACCTTGCAGTTACTCTGTAGGAGGTCACCTGAGAAAGACCAGGATTAAGGTGCAAGGCAGCAATGAGCAGTCTAACACATCACCCATCCCACTCCTCGCTGGGTTGTCTGTGTATGCACCTAACGCCCTATGAAAGCAGCAAAAAAGTAAGCACAGCTTTGTGCGTCTTCAGACAGCAAGGACCCCTTTCTGACCTATTCAGTATGAGACATTGTTATTGCACTCTACTTCTGAAGTCCTTCACCATCTCCATTGCATTCTTACAAACAAACGTGTCTCCTTCAACAGGGTTTTGATGCCCAAGGAAAGAACAGCCGCCTAGTCACTGTGCTCATTTCTGCTCTGCTGTTTGCTGAGGGAGCATTTCACTTCCATTACAGGTTAAATAAGATGATAGCCTGGCTACTTAGGGAATCCGTTAGCCTTAAGCTAATCGTTGCCGTCCTTTGCTGGCAGTATATTGAAGTGTTTTAACTGGTAGGAGCAAACAGGAGGAAGATTTGCTGAAGGGCATAAGGGACTCAAATGAAATCCAGAGGACTGCAGCCCTCCGAATTTGGGCTGATTCTGTGTGAGACACAGACTGCAGAGCTCTGGCGCAGCACAGGGAAGTCGCTGTCGTGGCATCTTGTCACCTGGTTCTGATTTTTTTTCCCTCTGTACTAAACCAGTAATTTTGTTATATAATGAAATGAGAACCTTCTCCCTCAGGAGACAGTTAAGTGACAATGTTAAGGCATTTGGGTTAGATAGCTGCAGCATTGTCTAAACACAGGTTGGTTCAAGATAGTGAGATTCCCTCCTTGGTAAACCTGCTTGTTTCCAATTCTATTAAGCTATCATTTGCTCATGAAAAATCAAAACAGTGGTAAAGGAGAGTTTCAGTGAGGTAGGAGCTCAGACCTCACTCAGCTTGAGTAGAGAAACACTGCACAAGGGTTTCAGATCTGAAATCACAGAATCCCAGCCTGGTTTGGCTTGGAAGGGACCTTAAAGCTCACCCAGTTCCAACCCCCTGCCACGGGCAGGGACCCCTTCCACTGGAGCAGCTTGCTCCAAGTGCCTGTGTCCAACCTGGCCTTGAGCACTGCCAGGGATGGGGCAGCCACAGCTTCTCTGGGCACCCTGTGCCAGCGCCTCAGCACCCTCACAGGGAAGAGCTTCTGCCTAAGAGCTCCTCTCAGTCTTCCCTCTGGCAGGTTAAAGCCATTCCCCTCGGCCTGAAGCTGTCTCCACGCAGCTTCTCTTGTCCAGGCTGAACAGCCCCAGTGTTCTCAGCCTGTCTCCATACGGGAGGTGCTGCAGCCTCTGAGCATCCTCATGGCCTCCTCTGGGCTTGCTCCAACCTCTCCATGTCCTTCTTTATGCAGAGGCCACCAGAACCGTACACCTTTTAAGCTGCTGGAGGATTTTAAGGGTAGGACATTGCAGTGCTGCTTTTGTTGAGGCATTTCTAAAAGGTGCTAAAACTGGCAGGGTCTCTCTCGGTGTTTTGTCAGGAAAAAATGGGAATGCGATGTGGTCACGCTGTGTCTGGATACGACCTCGTCCTCTCACGCCTAAGTTCCTGACCTTTGTGGGAAATAGAGCATGCAATTCCTTCCACAGTGAGCGTCCAGCTGTGAGCATGCCCTCTTCAAATCTGTTAAATCACTGGTATGCTTCAGGATTTCGGTAGCTCGGTACTTTCTGCCTTTACCAGGTTTTCTTTGATAGCAGCATATAAATAGCAGGGGAAAGAAAAGGCCGGGTTTACATGTGTCAGTGCAGAGATGAATATAACATTATTCAGGTGACTTCTCTGCGTGACTCATCTTTAGAGTGACAATTATTTGAAAGCAATTTAGCATTGTTTCAGGAGAGGTTAATGGGGCTTCTATTTCGAGGGAGTTGAATACAACACAGAGTTTGCTGGAAATACAAACCTAAACTTCATTTGCTTTCATTGTTCTAGAGCAATTTCTGGTCAATCTATTAAACCATAATCAAGCTCTCACTGAACAGAGAAGTCTGCGTTAAGGTAAGCCGAACACAAATCACTGCAACAGGTTATTTATTGCCTCATGTGTCAATGCCCTGACAAGAAAAAGCAGTTTCTCGTTAGTTCATTTAATTATTACTATGACAGTTCAAAGCGAGCGCTGCCTCTCGAATTAGAACATTCTTCTCCTCGATTTGCCATGCATCTAATGCTAACCACGGAGGCACTCCCCTCTAGCGGACGAGAAGGCATTTCGGTGGCAGCGGTTTTCAGTCCCCTTCCGAATGCGGTCAGGATTTGGGGAAGGGCACGCCTTTGAAAAGGTGGGGAGCAGGACTGGGGGTGAGCAGCGAGGCCTCACAGTGGGAGAGCAGGATGAGGAGGGAGACGCCGGTGAGACGGCTCGGGGCTGGCGCTGCTGGGCATGGCCAGCGTGTGGGCTGCAGAAGTGGGTGATCACAGGGTACCACTGCTTGTCATTGCGGCAGGAATAGTCTGAACAGTCAAAACAAGGCTTCCCGAGGAGCTGCAGGAGGCTCTCCTGCTGTGAAACCGGCTGAGCGATTAAACAGCAGATAAGCTTCATTACTGATAACTGCAAAGCAGCGGACCTGAGCTAAAATAAGCAGAGGCAGTAACAGACTCTGTGTTAGCTCTTACGCGTCAGGGAAGGCTTTGGAGTCACTGTGCTCTTAGTGTTTGCTCTCCAAAAACAGCACCAGTGGTGCAAAATGTAAGCTAAGCGTTAGAAACCATTAGGAAAAGAATGGAACTGGAAGGCAATCTCGTGCCCAGGTGTGCAGCACTGGAGAACATAGTCCCTGTGCCTTAAGGATTGGTTAGAGGCGTTGAAACATGGGACAGCTTCCGGCTGAGAAGAGACTAAATCAGGGAGCCAAAACCAGAAATGGAAATACAAGAGCACACCCCAGCCTGAAAAGGAGGCAGCTAGGAGAAGGTGCCCTGGAAGTACATCGTGTCGTGAGAAGCAGGAAGAAGGCGATTGTTATTCCCATTTCTCATAGCAGAAGGAGTAAGAGATGTTCCAGTAACCCCATTATCGCAAAAGACTGAGGGTTTAAAACAGGCCCCCGAGAGGAATTAAGTGAAAGTGATGGAATATAGTTCTGTTGATAGTTGGTAAATACAAGGGTGTCTTTGAAGCCTCTGTCAGCCCCTGAGCTGCTGTCTCAGACGCTGGCTGGGGGAAGGCTGGCAATTTTTAATCTTTGAGTGAAACGGGGACAACTTCATTCATCCTTACTGTGCTGCATCTACCCATAGGGGTTTTTAATATCCCATTCAAACATTTCCATATCCTCTGCATTTGGAATGGGTGCGTTTGCCATGCTACCGGTTTTTGAGGCTGGTATTGCAGGTCTCCCTTGCATTAGTTGGTTGGGGTTTTTTTCTGACACTTCTAACCACAGGTGAACTTGCAGTGGAAAAGAGAAAAGACTGGAGATTAAAAGAATCCGAACTGCTGTTTGTGCAGGAATAAATTGGGTCTAGAAAGAGAGTATAATTGGTTTCTAGGCAGTTTCTCTTAAGCGTAACGTGTATGCTTAAAGCTCAGTGCGCAACAGAGTTCTCTGTATACCACGAGGATTTATAATAGAGGCCATAAACTGGACGACAGCATTTACATTTCCCCCTTGCTGGCTTAATCACCGAAGCCTGGGAGCTGCCTAATGACCCCTTGATGAATCCTTAGAAGAGCTAAGAAGTCAGAAAGCACAAGGTACGTATGTAAGGTATGTATGTAGGTGTTGCACATCACCTGGTACACACAAGAAAATGCCACAACTCACTGAAGGGAAAAAAGGCAGAATGGAAAGGATAGCTGGAGAGCAGGGATGTTTGTGACAGTAAAAGGACTGATGGTAGCTGGATGTAAGCCCCTTTATTTCTGTCTTCCTGGGGTTTTGCCAAGACTTATGTTTGAACATTTAAGACTGAAATGTCCAGGTTCCATCACAAATATGTATGATTAGTCAAATACATTCTTTTCCCCAGTGTTTTCTCTGCTCCAAGTGCCGAGCAGGACATTTATCTAACAAGCTCTTTCAAGGTTCACACAGTGCTTTTTAGAGCTGCACTTATTTCATCAGCTCACCCTCTCCTGTAATGAAAGCAGACGAAAATTCAGCATCAGATCTTTTCCTCTCTGCCCATTCTTTCCTCTGCGCACACCATTCCCATCCTGGAGGAAAAAGTGGAAACACTTGTGCAATCCGGTCTAAGGCAGAGTGGCAAAAGGCTGAACTTGCATAGGTAAGGAGTAGGTACCCCTGTGTTGTTCCCATTAGGACTGGGTAAGCTTCAACATTTGAGCTTTTATCCTCAGCTACGCCAGAGGTTTCAACCCATATTAAAAGCCCCCTCACCCTTGCTGGCAAAAGCAGTGAGGACACTGCCCATCACACAGTCGTGTTATGGGCGTTCTTGAAGCCTTCGTAAAATCAAGACGAGTTCTGTGTGGTTCCCAGAGAAATACTGACGTTGTTTTGGAACCTGCCATGGCAGCAAATTTTATAATTAAAAAAAAAAATTATAGTAAAATTTCATAAAAATATAAAAAGACGAATGACGATTTGTAAAGCAGGCAACACAGACACAGAAGTTTATCAAGGTGCAGGAGGCAGAAATTAAAGATCTGTGTTCGATCCCCTTTTGCAGAGATCAAATCCCAGCTGCCCCACTGCGCCCCAGGCAGCGGGTCCCTAAGCCAGGTTGCTGGGCTCTCAGCTTCCTTGCACACCCGGCAAGCACGCTGTCAAAACACACTCTTTTACCTTAACCCCCTCGCCTGGGGTTCCATTCAGCTTCAGTTCTTTCTCTCCGAGGTTATGGATCTTTAACTTCTCTGGAAGCAATTTTGCTCCTGTGCCTTCCACCTTCTGAAAACGCCCATATGCCTGCAGCAGGACGGTGGCGGTCTCTTGTCCACGCGCAAATCATCAGGGAATTGTTTATCTGTGGGTGAGAAAACGTGGGAAACCTCTTTTTTGGAGAATCTGGATTCATATGTAAAGCACCGACGGCCCTGGTATGAGAATGAGCATCCAGTTGCTGCGTGCAGCTCACTACTGGCTCTGACTCTAAAGCGGAAACCTGGGTGACTCACTGTTTTGAGTTTAGAATGAGCTTGGGGCAACTGAATTCCAACTATGAGTTATTCGCTTTATTCTTTAACAAAAGAGCCCACAGCAGAAATGAAAGGAGCTTTGCGTTGGGTGCCACCAGCGTAAGGAACAGAGCGCTTGTCAGTTGTAAAATCACAATTGAGAAGGTTTCAAGAAATAACACAGTTAGGCTGTGGAAATGTCAGCACAACCATTAGAGACGGGAGCAATAAAGTCTGCTTTGTCTGCATTGGTTGGCTAATGAAGGGAGAACTTTGCTCTTTAGCATCAGTAAGGGGGAAGATGACTTTAATGTGTCAATGCAATAGCCTTCACAAGGAAGACAGGCCAGCCTGCTTTCTCCATTGTTGTACTCAAATCCAAGGAATGAAATCTGCTAAAGCACAAAACGTCCCTCGCTTGGAACATCCATCGTTATGTTCTATGACAAATCTAAGAGAAGTTGGAGGAGAGAAGGTAAAGATGAGGTGTCAGTGTGTTTCTAATACTGTTCAGATCTATGAATCATTACCAAGAGGTGTAGAGTAAGTGAAAAGTTGTCTGTAAATTACAACAGTGAAATCCAAGAGCTGCTCTAGTGGGTTTACTTTGGATTTCTGTCCACGTAGCTGATAGAAAAGCATGGTGCAAAGACATGAAGCTTCTCAAGGAGCATTGCTTCCAAAGAGAATACACAAACGAAAGCCAAAAGTGAAATAAACTTCACTAAAACTCAGTCATGCACTTCGAGAAAACCTA
Organism: Pezoporus flaviventris; assembly: GCF_033815535.1. Classification (NCBI taxonomy): domain Eukaryota; kingdom Metazoa; phylum Chordata; class Aves; order Psittaciformes; family Psittacidae; genus Pezoporus; species Pezoporus flaviventris. The sequence goes on along the minus strand of NW_026892680.1, from coordinate 652,811 downwards.
AGTGTAGCTTTGACTGGAATTTCCTGGTTAATCTTTGTTCAAGAGGCATGTAGGGCTTAAAACATGGGCTGGCACCTGTGACTTTGGTTTAGGTTTAAAACAACAAAAATCAGCACTGTTGTGCCAAACAGTTTGCCTTACCTGAAACTAGTGATGCTCAGGAAGCAAAGGAAACCTCCTTTTGAGTAAGGCACAAAGTAAGCATGTGAATTGCCTGCTTATCTTAGCCTATTGTATTCCAAGTGCTTGAAAACGCGTTTGAAACAAGAACCCCAAACACGCAATTCTCCTGGCAATTCTGCTTCCTGTCCTTTCAAAGTATCTGTTGGGATAAACACAGGAAAAGGGAGAGAAACTCTTTAATGCGCTTCTCAATGTCCAAAAGTAGCAAAGGGATTTAAAGTACAAGTCCTTTGACTTGGAGTAGGTTTGCAATAGCTTTCTCCCTTTGGTGTGTGCTTTGGCGGTTTGTTGCTGGGGGATTTGGGGTCTTCTGCTGTGTGCTTGTTTCATATGCCTTAATAAAACATGCTTGGGAAGCAGCAATAGCCGCTTGAATGAGTATTTTAATGATTGAGGTGTCTAAGTCTGCCTGCAGCCACTCAAACGGCAGTGTACGATGCAGGTACCTATACGGTCAGCTATGCACACTATTGCTCTGGCAATGCAGAAATAAATCAAATTTCAAAAGCAAAATAAAGAGGGGTTGCAGTCCTAGTTTGTGCTGAGCTGGCAGCACGTTAAGGCAGGCTTGTCCTAGCTGTCAGTCTGTTTTAATTCCACACACAAAAAGAGGGGTTGCAGCCCCCCAATCTGGCCGAAAGGGAATGCGTTTGAGCAAATAGCACTGATATCCTTGGGTTTTGAACTGGATTCGTGCTGCGATTGTTCCTCCAGGAAGGAAGGAAGAAAGGAAGATACTGAGATTAAATGTTAATGCTCAGGGTAAACCACCAGATCTGCTGGGGTTTTCCCCCTTATGTGCAGGATTCCTAATTCCCCTGCACGCATACAGGTGCATTCTTTATGCACTTCATCAATTCCATAGGAATAAGTTTCAGAACCACTGCCATTCAGCTATGGAATGTGCTCAAGCACCACGGTGATAAGCACAGAATAAGAAACCTTGTTAGATTTTCTCACATACTCTTCTCAAGCTATTAGAGCACTGTTTCACACAGAACTAATCGTTTATCTCTGTGCAAGTGTTTTAGCATCTTATAGCAAGGAAAAGCAATGCCTATCAATGTCTATTGCAGGCAGAAATCTGAATTCATTTCTTTGTGGTTTACACCGGTTGATTTCCCCCCTCCCTCCTCCACTGGAAACTGCTGCCTTTCCCTTTGGATTCTATCCCCCCCAGCATTCCTTTAGCTGGAATAAACCCTTCCGTGTTGACTTGTTAACTCCAGGAGGCACCGCAGACAGAAAGCTTGTTTCTCGGGCTGCCTCAGAGCTGAGTCCTAGGAAACTATTGTGCCTTCCATGATCCACAGTAAGAACGGACAGTGAAGCATACAAAGAAGCACCGGTATGCAGAGATGTTCTCCTAGCCTCAGCTTGGTCCAGTCTCATGGCACAGTGCAGCAGGATGCCCTGAAACGGAGGTTGTGCTGAATGCATTAGGGCTGAACAAGCACAGTGTTCTACCCCTTCCCTTATCCACATGATCCCCACTTTGTCCTTGGTGACAAACAGCTCTGGGCTGTGCTTCTGCCCTGTTCCCCATTGCACACTGTAGATGTGCTGCTGAAATCGTGGTTTCTAGGGTACAATGCCAATTCTTCTCGAGATGGCTGTGTCTGTATTAGCGAGTAGTGCAGTGCAATAGGAACGGACCACCAGAACTAAACAGTTGGTGCTGCAGATGCAGCACCCACACTACCTGTATTTGTGGAGGCAGGGGAGTAGGAAGGGTAGGTCAGACCATCTCTTGCCTGGTCCTGTGGGCTGGCTGCTTCTAAGAGGTTGAATCCCTGGTCAGGAAAGCTTAACCCTGATTGCAGTGCTGGCCACCCAAATAACAACCCTTCAGAACCTGATGCTTGCTCTTGTACCTTTATTGCAAATCCTGTGGTGTCAGCATCCTCCACGAATTCCATGTGCAAGAGTCATGAGACAAGCAGAACATCTCCTTCCTCCCTTATGAAATAAGGTTCAAATCGTAGAGCTTTAAGGATGCTTGTAAGTGAATCCCATAAATTGAAACACATGAGGTGTAATATTGGACATTTTATCGATGGTATTGAGTATTTTTCTACCTACCATTTGTCTTTTTTGCTCTTTTGTGCAATGACTGATTCTCAGTCTGAAAAACAGCTGACCAAATAGGGCTAAAAGAGGAATGGAGTTAGGAAAGAGCTGAATAGTGTCGCCCTTCTCCATCATTAAACAGGAAGGATGAAGCAAACATTGCTTTCGTCCTTCTTAGAAAGGAAACCTGACTAAAGCCGAGGTTTCTTTGATTAAATCATAGTTCTTTGAAAGGAACATCCAAGGTTTTCTTTCTCTGCATGCAGTCGAATACAGCGGCAGAGATCTGTTTCTTTGACCACAGCTTGCAGCCTGTCACATCGTGTGCTCAGTCCACACGCTCTCTGTGAGCTCGTCTGGAATCTTTCAGAGTGCTTGTCTGCTTTGCTTCTGGGGGGTCCTGCCTTCCTCATGAAATCGGGATGGATAAGAAGAAAATGCAGGTACACACCTACACAAGTAATTCACAATGCCATGGGAATTCCTGAGTGCTCTGCTTTTATATTGAACCGTTTACATGCAGCTGAGGTCGGGTGTGAAAGACCGAGGTTTTTCATAAAGGAGCTTCTCTTTTTCTGTTCTTTTAAATAGAAGAAGCCAGCCAACCAACCAACCAACCCAACCCAGTTGTGGTCGCTTGCATTAATACATTTTCCCCCAGTTCACAGTGAATAAAGTGAAACTCAGCATGGGAAGGGGTCTCTGCAGGCATCTGAATGGTAACGACCTTGTCTTGGAGGAGGTTTGTACCATGAAACACATTTAAACAAGTACCGAGGCTGTGCAAGCATCCAAATGAAACAGTTCTGGCAGAAAGCTGAACAGCTTTCATGTAGCACATGAAATACCCATAACCAAGCCCTCTCAATGGTTTGCTTCGCTCAGCAGAGGAGCTTGAACGACACAGCCCCTTGAATAGGTTTTTATGCATTCTCCATGCTGTGTTTCAATGAAATCAGCTTGTCCAAGGGCTTTCCTTTCTTTATGGTCTGTAACTTGGATAAATGACATAGCAGCTCAGACTACAAGGCAAACATGAAATGGTGCTCGAACCCTGTCAACTTCCCACAGTCCAAAGCCCAGCTTATTCTATTGCGATGCACCCAACTTGCAAGCGGACGTTCAGTCTTCTGTGCCAGAGGAACATTGTCTTTATTTGATTTACTAAAGTGCCATTGCCTCACTTAGCAGATGAGCACCCTAACTCTAGGCTTGACCTACAAAGTGGTCCATCTTTTTACATGCACCTTAGTATCTTTCATAACTCATCGGTTGCCTTCTCTGCGCAGCCACCTTCCCCCTGGGCAAGCCTGTGCCAAAACACAGAACTAATTTTAAACCCAGAAACCTTCGTTTCCAAACACTGTGTTAGGAATCTCCTGAGGATTTGTGTGTCAGGGAAGAAGAGAATCCAAAACGAAGAGCTGAAGTGTGGCAAGCTGAGGATGTGCTCTTTAACACAGTGTTTGCAGTTTGGAACTCAAAATGGTTCGCTATAAAGCAAGCAGCTCTTGTACTATGGCACATGCTACACAGTAGAAGAGAATGTGCATTTTAAGTCAAAAACAGTTGATTTCTGAGCAGGATTCGAGGGCAAGGGACAACTTACAGAAAGGTTTGGTAAATTTATATTTCTCAGACCTTTCTGAGGATTATCCAAACTGAAGCTGAAATCAAATCTAATGGTGTATAGCAAGTGCTCCAGAAAAGGAAAGTCAGATTCCATAGCAGGATAAGCTAAATCCAAATGGAGTGATGAGCAGATGATTTCCTCTGCTCCTGTTGCATCCCGCCAGTCATGAGCACCCAGTTGTAATGCAGCTGTGCCTTTTCCAAGCTGGAAACATCAACTAAGACAATGCCAGCTCAAAGCAGGAGCTCAGGATTTGGGGTTTCTCTGCATCTATCCATGAAGACTCACCTTTAATTTGGGTAGAAATCAGCAATGAGCCTGGTGGCAAATTATACCCTCTCTAAGAACTCTATCTTCTGTATTATTTATTGCTAAGACATGCAATGACCTTCCAACCTTTACAAGCTTGTCACTGCTTAGATGCAGCACGGGGTATGACTCGTTTCTCTCCTGATCTCACAGCTGTTGGCTCCAGCTTTGCCAGTGCTACAGGTAATGCTGGATTTTACCATCCCAGGGAGGAGATGGCTGAGAACAGGTCAGGGGCAGCTGAATCCTGGGACTCACTTATGTCTGTGCCACTTGTTACTCCAGCAATAGCCACCGCCTTGCATGAGCAAACACCTCTTTGCCAGCCTGGCTTTCCAGGGCATGGGCAGCTTGGCCATGCTGCTCCCTAGGGCATGTGTTGTGTTGCATATGGATGGCAACAAAGGCAGCACAAGTTCTGTCTGTACAGGTTGTATTCTGCTTCCAGCCTTTAAAAATCCATAGCAGTGAGCTGAGGCCCTTAGTGCCAAAGTCTTGTTATCCACTGATAAAGAAATACAGGAGGCACTCATCCAGCACCTGGGTGCTACCTACCTTCAACGGCATGACTGTGGATGACAAGTGACTTTTACCCTAAGAGCTTCAAGCAGTCCATGTCTCTAATATCAGAGTATGTATGGTTAAGCTTTCCCTATTACTTTTCAATCCTCTTGTGAGGTTGTGACCCTGAATATTTTTTGATCTTCTGGAGAGAAAAGTAATCTGTTGGGTATTTAAATTAAGTGGCAAAAAGCCATATAGATCTTGGAAGATAAACTCTTACATAAGCGTCTTCAGGAAGGTACAAAGCCTGCTTGCAGCTACTTCTGGATGCCCATGGTAGGGACCAGCCACAGCTCCATGTGGTACAGAAACACACGGGGCACCGTGAGGTTGTGTTGTAAAGATTATCTATACAAATCCGCAGGAGCAGTTGCAAGCTGGGTTTTGTTCCCCAAAAAGAGCAGTGAGGATGAAACCCTGGAATGCCGGAGCCAATTCCTGCAGACTCCATGTTTTTTCCCTTGTGTTTCCCCCAGTGAGCTTTCTCATAGCCCACTTTTCTGAAGTGCTGTGATTTTATTCACTAGCAGGGCTGTGCATCTGCTTATGCCTGATGTTCTTCATTATGAGGGTGCTGAGGCGCTGGCACAGGGTGCCCAGAGAAGCTGTGTCTGCCCCACACGCTGCTGCATCACGAGGTCGTAGGAGAGACACATCAAGCCTTGTGTGTGAGACACACTCAGCCTTGCTTCCCCTTCACAATGAATCACAGAGTGTTCTGTGCCTAAATGCCTCTACCAGCAAACCAAGATCCTCATAACTCTCACGTGTCGTGTCTCCAGTTATTCCCCCGGAGGTGATCTCCCCCCTTCTTCAGACAGTTTTACTGTGGCTGCGTTAGGCTTGCAGTGACCTGGGAAATCAGTAATGGTCCAAACCAACAGAAAGCGATGATGGTTTCTTCTGTGCATTAATTGCTCATATAGAAGCTCTTAAAGATAAAGAAGTTACTGAGCTGGGTGTTCATTAGGTATTTCATGGCAACAACAGCAGCTGAAGATGGTGGTAAATGGACATTTGAGATTTTACAGAGTGTTGTTAGACAGATCCTGCTAGAATTACAAGGAATTCTTCCTTTTTCTTCCTCACAGGTGGCTTGGTCCAGGCAACCCACTGAGCTCTCTTCATTCTGCACAACGTCATGTTCAAAACACAGCTATTTTTGGACTGTAATTGCCTGAAACAGCAACACAGCAGTCTAATGACTGAGTTGAAAGCTGAAGTAGTATGATGTCGGGTTTGCTTTTATAGAGGTGCTCCGAGCACCTGACTGAGGTGTAGAAAACTCATCCTGGTGGTTGATGAGAGTCACCCTCGGGCAAATGCTAATGTAGTGAGTCCTGTGTGTTACGCAGAGACTGGGGTTTCTTCACCTCCTAGCCTATAGACCAGCCCCAGCACTTGCAGGGGGTAAAGCGAGGGCTTATCCAGTGCGCGGAATGGAGACTGCAGTGATTCCCAAGCTATTTCCAGATGTGCACTACAGTGCACCACTGGATAGCGAGGCACTTCAGGGCTCGAAGTGTCTGCCTGTGCCTCCCGCTAGTCTTTGCTCGCTCAGATGCTCTGCCCCGCACTCCAGTGCACAGCCTCTTGCAAACGCAAAAGGAAGGGGAGAGCTGCAGGTGTCTGTGCTGCTGGTCTGATGCGAGGTGCTACGGCGCAGCTTCTTCCTGAAGTGATGGTCAGCAATGTCCTCCTCCTGGCAGGAGCTCTGCTGCTCCCTGGGCAGATGTGGCAGCAATAAAAGCCTTGTTGCTGCAGCTCATGCAGCACTATTGACGCTCGTCTGTTCCAGCAGCATCTTACGCTGCCTCTGACTAATTCTTGTCCTGCCCCAGTGCCTGTATTGGTGTTCTGTAGGGTGATGCATAGCGTGCATTTTGTGGTGTAGGCTTCTTGCATAAATGATGTTCCCTAAAATGGGGCATACAGACCTGTTCTATGGGTTTTGGTCCGTGCGTCTTGTTGGTGTGTGCAAACTATGCCACTGTCACCTGCTTGCAACCAGCTGAATGTATGCTGTTAACACGGATCTAAGAACTTAATGCAAACACAGTTAAATGTGTCAACGTCGTCACCTTGCAGGAACTGCCCTTTTCTTCAGCTTCAGACGGGTCCTATGCCTGACTTTCGCTGTGACAAACACGCAGCACACGTTCCGACTTTGATAGATGCTTTGCTCAAAAGGCGGAGAAACAAGAAAGCGAGAGATCAAAGCAGCACACCAGATCTGATAAGTTTTAATTAAGCATAAGCAGCTGCATCCTGTCTTCTGAGAGCAGCGCCATTATTTGTGCTATGTAACATTAATGCTCCCTGAATTGTAAAGCTCAGGGGAACGCAGGGCACTATTTGGAAGAGGCAAACATTTGTTTTCCAGAAACAGATTCATTATCATTTGAAGCGCTGGTTTAATCTAACCATAGATCTTGTGGGAATACCTCTGAAGAGCTCTGCCTCTGCAAATCAATTTCAGCTGTAAGAAATAAAATTACCAAAAAGGACCAGAACAGCATCGCAAAGAGCACACGGACGAGGCTCCTTCAAGGGGACAACAACCTTTTACCCTTCAGAAAACGATCAGGGAAACAAAACACCCCAAAAAGAGTTTTTAAAGGAGGATTCTTTCCTCCCTCGTGGAGTGCTGAGAAACATGACAAAGGAGACGGGTTTTGCCACAGTCTTTCAAAGGGGGATTTGAAGTTTTGCCTTTTCAACAAAGCAATCTTAAAGTGCCCTAAAGCACTGCTGATCGCAGTAAGAGATGTCTCTAGAGACCCTGGCAGCAGGAGCAGCGCAGCCTCAGCGTAGCTGTAGTAATTCAAGCGTGGCTTCGGAGTATGTGATCGCACCCAGGCTGTGCTTGCGCTTGCAAGAGCTTCTGGATGGGGCCTGTGTTATGAAGCAGTTTTCTTCACACAAAAACAGGACTGAAGGAACCAGACGCTTCTCAGGCCGCTGGATGTCCGAACTGTACTTGATACGCGGAATAAAACTGATCAGGAAGATGCCTTAATATAAAACTTGTATCACTGAACAGCCTCACCCGGGCTGAAACTTCCTAGAAATACCAAGTAGAGCCAGTTCACTGTCTTCAGCCAACGAGCACTAGCAAGAACCAGAACCTGTGAGAGCTGATGCTCTCTACAGATCTCTAACCAGAAAGAGAACCTTCTTTGAGAGGGAAGGAAGAAAAACATGTTGGAAATAGCCCTAAAACTGTGGGTCAGCTGCACACCTGGCCGCTCATTTGGTTTTAAGGCTAAATGAAAAGTAACTTTGTGGTCTTTCTTTTGCTTTTGTTTTCTCACTTGAGAAGGTGAAGATCTCTGGATTCCCATTGTTCTATTAATCAGACGTGACAGCATGCCCTTTAACGTGTGCTCCTCTCTATTTTCATAACAAAACAGCTTAATGGTTTTATAAGGGGATAGCATTGAGTGAGCACAACTGATTGCCTCCATCCTCAAAGGGAAAACCAGGCTTACTTAACTTGTCCTTGCAAACACAAGTGTGTCACATCCCAGGTTATCTCTCCACAGCACTGGCAACTCTCATACCCCAGGCTGAACCGTGATTTCCACACCTATTGTGCCGGAGAAGAAAACCAGTCTCTAAAACAGCTTGCGCCTTCGCAGCCAGCCATTTCTGTGCCCTAATACTCAGGCTTCTGTCTAATTGCTGTTTCTGAATGTTCAGCTTTAATTATTACCATGACGGAGTTAAGGACCGTATAGGAGCAAAGCCCATATATGCTACAAATCTGCAAGTGCAGAGCAGCTTGAAATCTTTATTCTTCCAAGGAGTGAAGGTTTGAAAGGGGAAGGGTAGAAAATCACACCTGAGGTGTAGGTGCAGGCACAGCCATCAGCGGGACCGCAGCAGTGGTAAGCTGCGTGTTCTGATGACCGCTTATCCGTTATGCTCCCTTGAAAGAGGAGGATTTCACTGGGCTTTCGGAGTTTATTTCCTCATTCTTAGGGAAAGGCTTTGAGGCTTTTCTGGCAGAGAGGAAGAAAAGTGGAAGGACAGGTGGAGTAGTGCTGGGATGAGGGAATTACACCCGAAGGAGCCAGATAACGAGGCGATAAATGCCCCATTAGCAGATAGGAGGGAGCCTCAGCTGGGTGTTGCCCTCACTAGTTCTTTGAGGGCTGTTTCTGCTGCTGTTGCTCTTCTCCTTGCTCCTGCAAGAAATCTTCCCTGCTGAAACCTTCCTCAGCCCAGGAGCAGCGGTGCTGGAGGAGCCTGGCTGTTCTCGGAGGTAAGTGAAGAGCTTTTGAGCTGAGTTTGGTGGTGTCCATGGGGTGATGATGGTGACCGGGTACTGAAAGCGTAAAAGAAAGCCCTCATGTGAGCATGACGGCAGTATGGGATCCCAGGACCTGTCCGTCCTCACTTGTAAAGGAGAGTTTAAGACCGAATACAATCCTGCCGAAGTAGGGCATGATGTGTCTGTAGGATCAGATGCAAGCTATTCTGAAAGCATCACAGCAGAAGAGACGCTCTTTGTTAGTCACCTGAAATCAGACGTGGAACTGAAAGGCAACGTTTTATCTGGAGACTGAGCATAGGGAGGGATTTTGGGATAAACCAAAGGGAAATTCGTACCCTTATGAGTAAAGGTATGACAATTGCGCTAGCTTTGAGATGTTCAAGCCGTGTGACGTAGCGCTGCTGGAATGGAGCTGATTGCTGGGAGCTGCTCAGAGTGTGTGAGTTAGTTAAGATGACGGTAAATTGGGGTGCTGCTTGAGCTTAGTGTTTCTTTTCGGTGGAAGCTGAAAGCTTTTGAGCTCACTTGCAAAGAAAGCATCATCATGGTGTGTTCTGCTACTGCTTGTGTAAGGCCAGAAAGCTTGGGAAAACTCCAGAGGTTTAATGTCGGTAGGGCAGGAGTCTGTAGTCCTGTGCTCTTAAAGTGTACGGCATGTTCTGTAATGAAATACATGGCGATGTAAGGCTTCTGTTACTGTCATCGTCACTGCAACTAAGGTTAGTGTAATTGCCTCCAAGTGATATATATATATATACATGTATGTATACACACACACAAAATATACGAGCTGGATTTTCTAGCTTAGAAGAGAGGACACTGCTAAATAGTCCCTTGATCTCCTCCATGGTTCCTGAAGTGTGGGGTTTTTTTGGGGGGGGGGTGGGAGGGGGGTGTGTGTGGTTGCTCCCTTGTTCTTCATTGATTTGTTGTTGTAGCAGTGATTGGTTTTCTTGTTTCGATTGTGGTTGTGGCGTTGGTTACCTAGAACACGAAGGCTTTTAATTCAGTGCTTCCAACTTGCAGAAACATCCCTATCAAGACTCCTCTTTCCAAGCTGTAATTAATCTGGTCTAGGTACCTCACTGAATAATTACTCATCTATTCTGACATTTCATGAAGCTATTTAATCTCTCATTCTTTACAACAGCAAAAGTTCCATAGTTGGCAGGTGTCATTTTTAGCTTCTTGCATAGTGCAGAGATAACATTCACTTGAGGGCATGGTAATACCACCCTGCTCACTCATTAGCTTCCCACTTATGTTCTCACATACTCCTTCTGGTTGTTTGTACTGAAGAAATTAATCTACAGAGAAAAAGGAAATCTTTAATACTTATTCCAGCTATTTCTATGAAGCCTTCAGGCAGCATCCGTGGTTTGCACCATGACCTCAGTCCTCAGGTACAGCGTCCTAATGCTGCAACAGAGATGTTGTCCTGCACCCTTGTACCTCCCTGTTGGGTGAGACGGCCTTCTGCAGCACGTGGAGTAAGTGTTAAGCAGGACCTGCAGAGGCTGAGGGGGATGACTCCTGCCTTAGGAGCTCCTCCTGGCCAGGTGAAAGCTTTGCATTGCGTGATGCAGCAGAAGCTACAGGCTTGCAGGGTCTCCTTCATTGCCCCCCCCCCCCATTACTGCTGTTCGGACGTGTAAGTCTGTGACCTTCTGCCTCTCCTTAGACGTGGCCCTGAGGAAGCATTGAGGTACAAGCAGCTGCTATTCCCATGCAGCATTTTCTCACAGATGTACAAATGGTGGCCTCTGCATTAGTCATAGCTTTCCCTGTTCGACCAGACACCTAAGTCAGGTATTATTTATAACTAGTTTGTAAGCGACAAATAATCCAAGTGTTATTCTTTGTGCCATTAATGAACTTTAAAAGCAGTTACCAGTGTTGTTTCACTGGCTTGGAACCACATAAGAGAAATGATCACTCTATATTCTGCTGGGGGTGCGCAAACAAGCTTTATCTTCATCTGGACAACCAGGAGGAGGACAAGGGAGGGAGGGAGGGAGTTATTCTTTGTTTCCTTTAAACAGACTGCAGTGTGTGTTTGTGTGCACCATTCAAAGCCAGTAACTATGGGCCATCTTTAAAACCAAAGGAGAGGGGGCAACACAGGGTTTTCCTCTCCTGTCTATTCTATACCACAGAGAAGTAGTTGAGTGTTCACCTAAAAGGGGCTGAGAAGTGAACCAGAGGGTGAGAATATGATGCTCGATTTGGCAGTGCGAGCACTTAGGTGGGAGAAGGCAGACCTCGGACTCTGCTCCTGCTGTGCAAAGGGAAAGCACATCAAGGAACTGGAAGCAAGTCACCGAGGGGCCTATGCAGGTATCTAAAGCATTCCTCTGCACCATGAGAGAACAGGCTGAGTTTATAGGCAGGGAGGATTTTATCCAGAAGGGCTGTGTTGTGAGTGTAGCTCTTCACCAATATGTGGGCACATTCTCTTACTGAGAAGGCCTTGATACTGCCTCTGGAGAAATAAAGGCTTGGTGGCAAGGCAGAAGAAGGATCCAAGGAAAAATGAAGCCAGACTGAACTGAGCAAGGGGAAGACTGGAATCAGAGTCATAGAAAACGGCATGTCGGAAGGGACCTCTGGAGATGGTGTAGTCTAGCTTCGTTCTCTGAGCAGGGCTCAGTTCAATGCTGGGTAAGGCTGTTTCATGTAAGCATCCCACCTGGTACAGACCGGGCTCCCTCTGACCTACTCTCATTCACAAAACAAGATCTTCACAGTGCTGGGACGAGGTACCATCTGCATCACATCACATTGGTCCGGTTCAATAAAGCAGCATGTGCCAGTTGTACGTGTAGCACGGAGGGAAGGTGCTGTGAGCTCTGCCAAGGAGTAATAAAGAACAATGAAATTCATCTAGGACTAGAAGAGACAAATCGTGCACAGTGAAGCAACAAGGAGGGTTAACAGAGGGAGCGCAACTGAAAGCAGACATCAAATAGAGCAGAAAAGCCTGGCTGCTTAAGAACTTTGCAAAGTGATTTAGCAACTGCTCACACAGAGCAGAGGCACAGAACAGCTTTGCAAGTCTTTTCCTCTTTTCTTCCTTTTGATTAAAGGTCAGGAGATTATGGTGTTAGAAAAGGAAGGATTAGGATATCCACAGATTGCTCCTGAAGTGGTTAGTGTGAAGATAAAAGCCATTATAGGTGACATGGGTCAAAGTGAAAGAGCTGGAAAGTTTTAGTATGAAAACTTGAAGAAGCATCATAAGTCATTTCAAATGATGGTGTTTCGCTGGAAGCAGAAACAACTGTTCAGCTTGAAGGTTAAGGAAACAGTATTTGAAATCATCAGCCTGAAGAAACCCCAGGGTGTTGCAGTGTCTGTTTTCAGTGTTATTTAGCTTTCAGAAAGAAAAATGATACCTTTATAAAGGGGTTTTGGTGCCTTTGAGAAGGGTACGTGGACAAGGAGCATTCTCCTGCTTGCTCTCATCATCACCTGGGAGGGGGAGATTGAATTAGCACAGCCTAAAAGGGGCTGGCTTTGATTTCCTTTTGCAGGTGGCTGGCTGCCCCGGTTGGGGGGGTAAGTGGGCAGGGAGCTCCTCTGCTCCGTGGAGTGGCTTTCTGAGACAACGGGAGACGATGGGGCTTTGCTGAGCACTGGATCTGGATACAGAATTTGGATCCTAAACTGGGTGGGGTGGTGAGAAAAACGCTTGGCGAGCACTGAAGCCACAATCTGGTGTTAACTGGGAGGATCGCTGTGCAGCTCGAGGTGCAGCTCAGCACTGCACTTGGATGCTGTACACCCTTGTTCACACAGCAAGGGTCCTGGGGGGCTGTCGAGAGGGAAAGATGTGTCTGAAACCAAGGTAGCTGCTGGGCTATGCCCCTGAGGCTCTGCCTACAAGAGGTGCAGGGACACGAGAATAGAGGGGCCAGGAGGGGAGCTGCAAGCTGCTCGTGAAGGGGCCATGCAAGGTGTGTCAAAGGGGAAGGAGAAGTGGACTAAGAGGAGGGCAGGTCGATTGCAGGGCTGCATTCTGTCCATCTCGGCTATGCATGTGTTGGTTATGTTTTGGAGTACAGTTTCTTCAACTCTTTAGATTTCACAGTTGGAGCTCATCTTCAGCTCAGTGAAGAGGCTTTACTGCGCTGGATGTCTTTGCCCCCTCTCAGATTTTAAACCATAGATCATACTTTGCATTGACACGTATCTTGACTTTGGGGGAGTTCTGTTGTTGTGTCAGTATTCTCCTCTTAGAAGGTGTAATTTCTCCCTTTGTCTTTTAGTTTCTGTCTTTACCATCTAGCACCCATGTTTCTTAGATGCAGCCTCAGATAGAAATTAGTCATGTTCCAGCTGGAAATAGGAGGATGCAAATATAATTAAAACCCAAAATTAGACTGGAAATGTTTGTACGTTTCTTCCTGCAGATGATGTTACATATTGGTCCACAATACTCTCATGAACAGGCCTCGGCTTTGCAAACAGACGAGAACATAAATGTGCTCGTTTGACTGATAGGAAGGACTAGGCTTACAGGGGTTGAGTTGTTCAGCTGAAGCTGGTCGTGTCAGCAGTCAGCACCGACCCAGTGCTGCGAAGCTGGAATAACACCACTAAGGAAGAAGAAAATTAAGGAGCAGTAATGTAGTCAGATGAGGAAGGACTTGGAGCGTGCTCGTACCTGATTGCAGATGGAAAGAGGGCTCTTCCATTGGTAGATATCTTTAGAATAATGAGTCTTAGAGTGTAGACTACAGTGAGAGAATGGCTGCTGACTGGGGAGCTGCTGCTGAACAGGAGGATGAATGGCGAGCTCATTTCGGAACATCCCCACGTTTCTGCTTAAGGCTCAGTGACAGAAAGGAAGGGACATGAGGATGAGGCTGGGGTTGAGGGTTGAGCCAGAGCCTTCTTTTTCGGACCCCTTGCAAGCACAGGGTTAGCCTGAATTGCATCCAGACCAGCTCCTTGTCCTGGCCCTAGGAGCTCCATTTGCATGACTCGTGTAATCTGTGCTGGGGGATTGGCAGTGAACCACAGCCTGTGGTACCAGCGGTACCATTCGGAGAGGTTGCATCGGCAGGGAGGGATCTGGCAGCGCTGTGATGTGGTATTTCAGCCGCCTGATCTGTGCCAACAAGTGGGAGTTTGTGTGAATTTACCAGCCTGGCCATAAACCAGTCTGCCTGCTACTGTCCCACCCTGTCACTGGAACAGGGCTGGGATGGTGGGGCTGAGACTCGCCATGCACCCACTGATCTCCCAAGGCAAAGTGGTTCCCAAATGGGGTCGGTCTCTCAAGCCCGGGACTTGGAGACACTGATTTGCCTCGTGGTATTGTTCAGAGCTTCAAGATAGGAAACCTCCCCTGTCCTGACTTGTTTCATTACTTTTTGTTTGGGAAGTGACTGAGTGCTCCCTGTTGAGATGGGCGCTAGCAGCCCTGTGCTGGGGGAAAGAACATCTGATGGGCACCGTGGTTGGTGGCACTGATGAAAAGCGGAGCTATGGAGCTCGACAGCTTGAAAGGAGACATTTTGGACATTTTCATCCAAAGGATGAAGCAGAAGCTTCATCTCGGAGGGGGGACCTGGCCTGAAGCTGAGCCAGCAAAACATAGAGCACAGCAATGGTGAAGATCAGTGAGCAGTGGGTGCGATCCTCAGCTGTGTTTCCAGGGGCCGAAGAGAGGACTTGATTCTACAGCAACGCTTTTGCCTTTTCTAATACAATTCATGAGCTTCTAAAGCTTCCCAGCGTGTGTGTGGGTCCCGTGGGGCAAACACCAGCCTGACAATGAGCATCTCTGGGAATGCTGGGGGAGATGGGAGGAAAACGCTTCCTTGTGCTGGGAGCTCAGAGCCTGGAGGGTAAAGCTGAGCAGAGCCAGTTCCAGCACACAGCCCACTTGAACCGCTTAGACTTTGGTTTATCACAGGTTTTGCGCCTACCTTAGGGCAAACCCTGGTGTGTACAGCAAGTCCTCTTTACCCTTGCCTTAGAAAAGGCTCTAACACGAACCCGAGAGTGCTCTGAGACCCTATGGGAAACACAGACTAAACACCCAGCCAGCAACAGGCTTTGTGGATTCTAATCGTATACAGAATTAACATAATGCTTTTTAATGAGGCAACGTATTATGACTAAAACAGCAGCTGGTGAATGAGAGCAATAAAAGCATTAGAGGTTTGTGTCTTCAGAGTGTTGAGTTCATAGCTCACTAGTAACCTCAGGACTTAAGCTGCTAATAATAATGCTGCGTGTTGCTAGGGAATGGTGCTGGGTGGAGAGGATATGCCTGCGGCATGATGGAAACTTGCTGAACCTCTTTATTCTTTTATTGAACACAAAGTATTGTTTGATGACCCACAAAGTAGGATGCTGTTTACAGTGCTGGTTCATGTAATTTGTCCTCATTAACTCATAACTTACACGGCGTTGTGCTGCAGCATGGGTATTTTCAGTACTGGCTGCTGCTGCTGGTACCCCAAACGTAGCAGCGTGAGGTTAGTGGGGCTCTTCAACACTCTGTTGTCTGCCGCTGAATTGCTACATGCTTCTGTGAATTGTACCTTTGTCTACAAAGATGGGGCTCAGCAGCAAGTATTTTAGGGCAAAGCCTGTGTTTCTTGCTCCCCTTTTATCCTGCTTAGTGTTCAGGATTCCCATCTTGACCTGGGGCAAATACTAATTTTCAGGTTTGGTGGTTTATTTTTTCCTTCTGGATATTTAATTGATACTGTTGTCAGATATTGCACATGTTATACTGCACATTGCACTGCAGTAACAAACTGCAGGTTGACTACAATGCCTCATTTAACTAATAAATAATGTAGACCTTGTGGTACTACTGTGCCCAGTAGAAGGTACAGCTGAATTAAGAGAGCTCTGACAGATGAGGGTAGAGATGTACCTCTGACATAAGGCAGCCTGGGCACCTCAAGGAGGACAGTGATGCTCACAAACCAGCTTGGCCGCGTTGTGTGGATCCTGTGGGCCATCACAAGTTACACTAGGGTATTAGTGTCTCGATGCACTGCCACCTCTCCTCTTTGCTTTGGCCAAAGGGCTCATTTGCAGCTCTGCCATGCTCTACCAAGGAATAAGGCTTATTGCAACACAGTGAGCTAGTTATGCAATATGTGATATTCATAGTCCCTCTGTCAGTCTCCCACTGATAATGATCTGAAACCTGTTTGTTGATCTCCTTCAAATGATAGGAATTGAAACTCCTGGAAGCTTCTGAAAATCACTGCCGTGACAGAGCGGAAAGCTGAGATTGGTGCTCCCAGTGCTGGGAAAAGCAGCAGAATTCAGGTGCTGCTTGTTATTTGTTGGGGCTAATTTGCCAGCTGTAATTCTCTCCGTCAGGCTGTGCGTAGCTCCAGGTTATTTGCATGTTGTCTATTAGCTGATTAAAACGTTAAAGGAGACCTAGGCTCTTTGTAGGAGCAAGTTTGAGAGGCAGAGCGTGACTCCCACCGGAGAGGAGGTGCACAGAGAGCAGTTTGTCTTTAGTCTTGGCTGCCTCCTTCCACACTGCCTTGCAGGTGTGGCTGAAAATACCCCCTGCTAAGTGGTTGGTTAACAGAGATTTATTCAAATACATCACATGGATTTGGTTTTGACACAAGAAGAGCCCTGGGAAAACAAAATGCTGGGCACAGTGAGGTCATAGGGCAGACAGGCACCATCCGTACAGCCATGTGCTGAAACGCATCCATTCCTAGAGTCTGAAGATCAAACCCTTGTTCACAAGCCTCTGCCTTCCACAGATGGCCCCCGATCTTGTGTTCTGCCTACTCAGAACAGGTACTGAGGTTGTTTCCTCCCTCCCCTCATGTCTTACAAGCAAGGTAAGTTCCTGAGGTCGGTCTTGGGCAAAGTCATCCCAATGGCCACCATGCTTTAATCCTGTCAGGTGCTTGCTGTTGGCTTTGGGAAGCTGAACTGCAGGTGGTCAGTAGGCTAACGGGGGCCATAGTCCTTCACTGGGACGAACGACTAAGAGCTGGTTAGGAAAATTACATATTGCAGGTTTTCAGCAAAGCTCCTATTATAACAATGGCAATGTTTGGATGGAAGAAAGCTAAGGATGAGATTCCAGCCTTTCATGTTTCCCTTTCATACAGCCCCATATAAAACAGGCTTTCATTTTTGTTCATTCCCTTTGTGTGCTCAGAAAGGTGGTCCTTTCAAAGCAGTGGCCAGCCTTGGCATAATGTTATGTTGCATTATTATAATGTATTTATCAAATTCAAATGAAAATATTCTGAAGATGTGATCGTATTAAGTTTTCCGTATTTCTGGAATGGAGAAGGACAGGTCATGGACAAGGAAAAGCAAAACATCTTTACACGAAACATGTGAACATCAGAATTCAATAGCCAGGGTAAAACCTAGAGGTCGATGAATCAGAAATCATTTTCAAATCATTCTATCTAGAAGAAGCAATATAATCACCTTATTAATAGAGTCTTTAGCACCAGACAGAAAACAGTGCTTCAGGCTGTGTTATCAAACTCTTGAGTGCTCTGCCTCATATAGCAGAAATCAAACCACTTTCAAATGTTCATCCACGGACCTCTTCATCATTTCAAATGTTCATCCAGGCCTCTGGAGCTCTGGTCTCAGCAGATGTTCACCTTGAAACATGAGGAAACAAATACCCCTCTTCACTGAGATGTCTGCATACCCTCCTGGCCTTCTGCTCATACACAGCTCTTAATGGTCTGTAATGGAAAGTCTGCCTTCTGCCATCCACTCCTGGACCAGTGTCTCCGTTGTGAATGTAATTGGTTGTATTAGCCCTAATAGAACAGCAAGAAGTTAAACTATTTGGATGGTGACTCTGCAGGATAGTTTGGATGTTGTAGGGAGGCACGGCAGGACAATGCGGTGTCCTGATTTATATGATTCCTGTTGTTGATGCAACTTCCAGTTTTGCCTTTATGAAGCAGAAGCTGGGTTTCAGCTTACATATACCGGTCTGGTTTTACTAAAACCTATTATAGTTCACTCTAAAGCCTCACAGAGTTTTCTTTTCCCCTCCATACTTTTTCTTCCAGCTGTTGTTATCCTAAATTAGCCCTAAGATGAGCCTCTGTCCTAGATCCCTATTTTCTTCTGCTTTGCATGTTCTATCCTAGCGCTCGTGCTTCAGTAATTCAGCTCTGTGAAGGGTAAATGCGCTTGCTAGAGCACCCCTGAGCCATTCACACGAGAACCAGATGAATTTTCTTCTGTGAAGGGAGTCACTTTCTGTGGAAGCTAAATGATGCTGGAGCTTGGGCTGGGTTCAGTGAGTAGTTTCGTCTGCATAAGGAGGAGCAACCAGTAAGGCACAGTGTATGTGTTTGTGTGCAATGGCTTTATTCGAGAAAATCTAGTGTTTTGCTGGGGTTTCTATTGTCATTTAAAGCTTCAGAAATACCACAGACCTCCTTTTTACCGTACAGCTCACAACTCCTGACTTCTAGCCTATCATAAATACTACAGTGACCAGATGATGCTCTGTGGCCATTCAGGCTGGCGGATCCATCGGTCCCTTCTCACTCACAGAACCCAAGCGCTCACCACAAAACTGGCTGGGAAGGTTAGTGCCATCACTGCTGCTGCCTCCCACAACTGATAACTTTGGATGAGATAAAGGTGGTTTCAGGATAAACCTAAGGGCGTGAACACACTTCAGATATATTCTAGCATGTCTGATCGTGAATTGTTTGCAGTTGCAAAAACTACAGCAAACATGCAGTTACTTCTCTATCAGACTCTGAACTAGGTGAAACTCCAGCCCAAATCCACATGGGCGTACTCTAATGGGTGCTATCAGTAAACCAAAGCCTGAAAATCCAGAGTTGTAAATGGTGTTATATACCAAACACAATGTAAAGGTTCAAGGAGCCTTCTCTATAGGAATACATGGTAAAATAACTGCCAGGCCGTTTTGGTGTTAATCGCACGACACCAGCTCTTGCTCTTTCTGCACGTGTAAGCAGTGATGGGGTTTTCATACCACTCTTGCGCCCTGTTTTTACTACAACAGGGGAAATCAAGTGTGGAAAATGGAACACGGTGGTAGCACCAGGGTCAGCCAAAGCACGTTTCTCCTTGTTGGGAGAGTCAAACCAGCATCCTGAGTAGATGAATTATTTGGTACTCGGTGAAAATCTAGTAAATG